>NW_024544004.1:2607000-3810500 GCF_018167655.1 Microtus oregoni | reverse complement strand
TTAAGTCCCGAACTATCTCTTCAGCCCCATAGAATTTTGACTAATATTTTATGTAATTAAAGAATTGCATGTAATCGGATACTTTATAAGTACTGATGGCTGACCAAGTAGGAAACAAGAGCGTTTTATCCTTCAAATCTTCTATGAAATACAACTTTGTCTGAAAGACTCATCTAGAACAGACTGCTAGGGGGCGGAGTTGTTCTTGAAAGGTGGGCAAAGGAACAGTAGCTGAAAGCAAAATGAAACAGAAGCCTCCAAATTGGCAAGAAAGAGCACTTGATGAGTTTGTAGTGTAAGAGAAGGATGCGGGTCCGTGACGGACAGTCACATTTCGACACTGGGTGTTTCTTAGAAAAATAACTTTGTGAGGAGGGGCCCTAGAAACCACAGCTCTCCGGAGTTTTGTCACTATGCTGCCCATTATCTTGCCATAACCTTGAGGATGCAGCAGCCAGTCGTAAGACCACAGCCCAGAAAACCAGAGAAAACTAGAAGATTTTTTTTTGAGGCGTTGCCACTCAAAAACAACTCAAGTTAGTTGCAACTTCTTCCTCCGTGTTGCAAAGAGATGGGTTCCACAAGAATACCAAAGAGATTTCCTCTAGGGTCCGAAGGCAGAGATGGGGGTGGGGTGGGGGGAAGGGAGCAAATTCTGTGGAATGAATGTGAAACAAGGCAGCTTGGGAGACTCCACCTGCTTTAGGAAAGGCACATGCCCCTGAATCTCACATGGGTGAGCGCAGGTGAGGGGCATACACATCTGACCCAGAGCTTGGGTTCCCTCTGATTTAACTCTGTTCTCTGAGCGGAGGCCTCCGCTTAAGTGTCAGAGCACAACGTCGCCGCTTTATCGCGCTTGCTCCCTACTAATTAGGACATATTCAAAGCCAAAAGTTGAGCCTGGAGCTTCTTTAAGTCATTGGGGCAACAGGAGGTCTCCAGTCCTCCAGCTCAACCAAGCACACCTCCAGGCCGAGAGTCCCAAGGGACTCAGGCCCTTCGTGAGCTCTCCTCACACAACTCCAGTGTTCGAGGGGATCCTCGGGCTCCCCGCGGTGACCAAAGGCCATTCGGGTCGCAGAAGTCAGTGCCCTGGCTCAGAAGTTTCCTGCCGGGCACCTGATTAGCAGCCAGCAGCTGAGGCGCAGGGCGGGGCGGGTAGCCGCGCGCCAGTGAGCCAAGGCGAGCACTATTCCTGTCCCTGTGAGCTACCGGCATGTTATGTGCAGCGCGCAATCACGCTCCCAAACGTCTAGGCTGACCTGCGCTCCCCCCAGTGCCACAGGGTTTGATCTGATGCTCCTCTCAGAACAAGCTCACCCCCAGCCCCCTAGCCAGTTGTCTTCGGACTGCACGGGTGTCCACAGAACAGGTCCTTCTGCTCCATGGCCGGGAATTCAGAGCCACAATCCTGCACTCCCGGGGCCCCCACAATAGGGCCACATCCACGCACTTGCCCTGTTGGAGATCAGGTACCCTCGCTGGTGCACTGTCAGATCGACCTCTTCAGGTGATGGTGCACGGCCACCGCCGCCCCTGGCGTGCGTGTGTGGGCTCCCCAAATTGTGTAGGGGAGGGGGCTTTGGGTAACGCGCTGCCATGCAGCAGCAGCAGCTGAATGCAAGCCTAGCAATACCGAGAAGGCTCTGAAATTCACAACTTCTTCTCCTAGAGACTTCTGGAAATTGTCTCTAGATCATTCGTTGTTTGAGACGGGCACAGAACAACTGCCAGATCTGGATGAAAAAACCCTAAATTTTAAGCAGAGCAGGCAAAAATCGGCCTTTGCTAGGGGGCTCTGCTGCTGGACAGCGGAGGAGGGGGGTCGGTGCTGCGGGATGCCTCCAGCCGTGCTGGGCTGGCTCCATTCCAGCTTCCCGCCTCGGGCACCATGAGTTACTTCCTGTCTTACTGCAAAGCTCATGGCAGCTCTCTTCTCACGGGCTACCAGGCCCTACGTGCTGAAGGCTTCTTGTGCGACGTGATACTGGAGGTCGAGGGCAGTGAGTTCCCAGCGCACAGGTCACTTCTGGCATGCTCCAGCGACTACTTTAGGGCCCTGTTCAAGAGTCACACTAAGGAATCACAGGCTCATGTAATTCACCTGTGTGTGCCATCAGCGACTGGCCTGCAGCGTCTGCTGGACTTTATCTACACTGCCTGGCTGCCCCTCTCTATGGACACTGTGGAGGACACTCTGGAGGCCGCCAGCTACCTGCAAGTCACGGAGGCCTTGGGGCTGTGTGGCCACTACCTGGAACGTCAGCTTGCCCCAGAGAATTGCTGCTTCACTGCCAATGTGGCTGCTCGCTTTGGCCTGGCTCACACCCTTGGTGCAGCTGAACGCTGCATCGTGCGCCACCTGAGGGAGCTGCTACTGATGGGCGCTGGCCTCTCGGGACTGCTGGAACTCAACCCTCTATCAATGAAGGTTGTGCTGGGTGCCCCTGATGTGGCACGGGTGACTGAGACGCAGCTGCTTGGCCTGGCACTAGCCTGGCTGAGGCAGGAGCCTGCGACCCAGCGCCTGGCACACAGTTCAACACTGCTTGGATGTATCCGCTTTGGCTTGGTGCCTGCGGGTGTGTTGAGGCGCGTGTACTCAGGCTCTGGTCTTACTTTACCTACTCGGATCAAGGGCCTCATCATCCAGGCCCTCAATTACCACACAGCACCTTCTCGCCAGCCGCTCCTGCAGGGAGAACAGACTAGTATCCGGAGTCCCCAGACACGCATCTTACTGGTTGGTGGTCTTAGAGCGAGGGAGACTGTTACTGAAGAAATTGTGGTCCTACCAGAGGTAGTAAGGAATCGCCGCCCTGCACCTGAACCGGAGGAAGAGGAGGAAGAAGAGGAAGAAGAGATGAAGGAGGAGGAGTGGGAGCACACCCTGGATGTGGTGTCCTTTGACGTATACAACCACAGCTGGCGCAGCCTGACACGGCTGCCGGCACCGCTGCTAGGCCACAGTATATGTGCCATGGGCAACTTCCTATTTGTCCTGGGAGGGGAGAGCCTTTCTGGTAGTCCACCTAGCTCCCTGGCAGATGGACCAAGGCTGGTCACAGCCTCTGTGCACCGTTATGACCCGCGCTTCCACACTTGGACAGAGGTGCCCGCTATGCGAGAAGCACGGGCCTACTTCTGGTGTGGAGTGGTAGGTGACAATCTCCTGGCCGTTGGGGGCTTGGGCTCCTGTGGCGAAGCACTGGCCTCAGTGGAGATGTACGATCTGCGCAGGGACCGCTGGGTGGCAGCTGGGGAGCTGCCGCGGGCACTGCACGGCCACGCAGGTGCCGTTGGAGACCATGGTGTTGTGTACATCTCTGGGGGCAAGGCTGGGAGAGGTGAAAGAGGCACAAGTAGCCTCCGGGATATGTACTCCCTTAGCCCTGGAGAAAGGGCATGGAGGAAGAGGGCACCCATGGGCACAGCTCGCTATGGGCATTACCTTGCGGTGCTGCGAGGCGCAGTGTTTGCCTTTTTGGGAAGGTACGAGCCCTTCTCTGAGATTGAACGCTATGATCCCAGCACGGATCAGTGGACTCGGTTGCGGTCACTACCCTACGATCGCTTCTGCTATGGACTTGCTGTGGTAGAAGAGACAGTGCTACTACTAGGCGGCCTCAAGTGGAGGGATTCACACCAGGTGCCAACCCGTAACGTAGTAGGCTATGACCTTGACCTGGACCGTTGGGAAGACATAGACTGTGTGCTGCCCTGGGCTTGGAGTGGCCTTCGGTGTGCAGTGCTGCAGCTGGCGGAGGGTGGGGAGGAGACAAGGGAGGGAGAGCCTGGGGAGGCACTAGATTTAGTGTTGGGTTGAACAGGTGACTCCAGTCCTCAGAGGACCCAAGAGAAAGCTGTCCTTGACCTTGCCAGCAACCCGAAGATTGGGACTCTGATAGAGCAGCTCTGAAGGGTAAGGAGACAAATGCGACTTTAGCCAAAGAATAACTATTCCTCTTCAACTGTAAATGGCGGTCAGGAATGGTCAAATACAAAGATATGAATCACCTTTAGTTAAATGAAGAGCTTTCAGACAAACTCACCCTGTGCTAAAGGTGGACTTTTGGAAGTAAAATAGGACCTTATCTCCCTCCCTAAACTGTTTTTCAGGTGACTGCGATTACTTTCATGTCTTCCTTCTAAAAATGTACAATTAGTTACACACAACCCACAGAAAATTGTTGCTTATAACAGGTGTAAGAGTCCCACAAGACAGTATTACCTGATGGAATTGTGAATGTCTACGTGCGTGTCTGGCTTAAAGAACATAGAACGGTTGTACAGAGGAGACTGACTTTTACAGTGCAGGGCCACGGGTACAGTGCTGCTCTAACAGTTTCTTATCGAGATGGAACTGAGAAGGAAAAAAAAATCTCAGAAAAAGCATTTCTTTGAGAAACTATTCTTGGTTTTAATTTTTTCCTGTTCCTTTTCCATCTGCTTTTACACTGGCTGGAGGCGGCTTATTAGTTTAGACATATTTCAGCAACCCTTAACCATGAAAATTAGCTGATTTGTGGTGGCTTACTCCCTCCAGTCCCTGAAGGCTCACAGAAAAGAATGAGTAGGTGAACTCTACATGGTTATGTCAGGCCAGTGGAAAGACAGCTTATCTGGGGTTTTCAAGGTCTCATAGGAGACCTTGGTAAGCTGTGAACAGGTGTTACTTCTGGCTTGGGCTGTCAGGGAGGTGGCAAAGTGAGAACTTGTAAGTGGGGCGGTGGTAGTGAGGGTGGTGGTGTGATTATGTCACCGAGGACTGTGGTAAGCCCTCTGTGTGAATAAAGTTGGTGCTTTATAAGGATTTGTTAAGGGCTGAACTTGACTTCAGTTTACAGTGCTGCCTCTCCCCTAGACCTGAAACTAAGGCAATAAAATGTACAGCTATATAATGTTTAAAGGTCTCTTTCATGCTAGGCTAGTCAGGAGTCTAGTGAAATTTCTTAGTTTAAGTTTTACCAGTAAAGCAACAGCTGACTTCACAAAGGTAGAAGCTGCTTACTAGTAACAGAGCTAGTTTCCCACTAACTGCTTGCTGTTTGCAGGCCGTTTGTCCACTGTATACGTGACACATCCATCATGTACAGAGATTTTTAAGTGACGATACACATTGGTCTAGTAAACATCAATATGCCTAAACAACTGTAACAAGCACACTTCTTTTTAGGACAAGAGGGATTTTTTGTTTGTTTGTTTGTTTTTTCTCTCTCTCTTTCTCTCTTTTACATACACAAAATCCCACAAATTTAATGTGTGTCAATAACCATGCAGTAAATAAATGTTTTTACAAATAGGGTTTTTTTTAAATGATAAAAATATTACACTGGACTCAAAATTCCATACAAACATTAATACGTGGTTTCTCATCCATTTTGAGTAAATATAGGATTACCGAAAGTGTGCTGTAGAAAGGCCACTCTCCTGTAGAGTTGTGCAAAGTCTGCAAAACGATAGTGATTTCATGTGATTTCAAAAGCAAAGAAAAAGATTCCGCGGTGTAGCTTTTACTTCCTTCTCTACAGCAAAAATATTTGAACTCTTAGAGATATAAGTACATTCACTGAGCTGTACAGGCGACAGGAGAAAGCTGATCAGAAGTAGATTTTAGGATATAGAATAATAGTAAAGGAGGCTCTCTCCCTCCTGGAAAAACAGCGAATTGTGACTTGTACACTATGCAGCCACACAGTAAAAAGCAGCAAGTCACTTTCATGCTGTGGTCACTTTCCAAAACTGGACACACAGAAATGGCTGTATATATGAAGAGGATGTTGCCATACACTCCACCCACTGTATAAACAGGTCAGGAATAGGGAAACCTCTAAGTGCCTGATCTCAGGTCACTCAGAGTGGCGACTCCCTGAATGACCGCACTCTCCGTTCCTTAGCGGACAAGTCCATTAACATTTTTTCACATTGATTTCTCTATTGTAACTTCCATCTGCTATGACTAAATGTATTTTACTCCCTGGTCTGATGTATAATTACAGAAGTTTAGTTAACAGACCAAGGGAAAATTAGAAATTGCCTGGAAAATGGACTCAATTCAGTGTATACTTTGTCTTTTAAGAGTTAAGAGTTGGCCAAGGTGAATACCTCAGCCCATTTGTCATGGCTGATAACATTGGCTCCGGAGAATAACATGCATATTTTTGAGAAACCATATTTCCTTTCCATCACACATAGCTATTCAAGCAGCTTTAAAGTTTTAATAGAAAATAATGCATAGCTTTGTTTCTGTGGCCTGCCTGCACCAAGTGGGGTAGGCGCTTTGTCTGCGAGCTGCCCAACCAGCACGGAGGCCTGATCTTTCGGCGCCAGGAGACCCAGCATTGGGGTGAGTTTCTGGCCCACGGCGCCAGCCTGGGACGGGGAGCTCGGGGGTTTCTTGGCCCCCTGTCCTGCTTGGGCTCTCTGCAGGGCCTCTTTCTTCCTGGCCCACCCAGCTTCCGTCCAGAGCCCTCCCCACTTCGCCCCCACTGCCCTCTTTTGGCGCGTGGCATCGCCCAGCGCAGCCTATCTGGGCGCTGGGTCCGAGTACCCGGGGCTCCCGGGGGGCAGCAGTTCCTTTGTTTCTGTGGCCTGCCTGCACCAAGCGGGGTAGGCGCTTTGTCTGCGAGCTGCCCAACCAGCACGGAGGCCTGATCTTTCGGCGCCAGGAGACCCAGCATTGGGGTGAGTTTCTGGCCCACGGCGCCAGCCTGGGACGGGGAGCTCGGGGGTTTCTTGGCCCCCTGTCCTGCTTGGGCTCTCTGCAGGGCCTCTACTCCCCGGGTGCTGCCTCTTTCTTCCTGGCCCACCCAGCTTCCGTCCAGAGCCCTCCCCACTTCGCCCCCACTGCCCTCTTTTGGCGCGTGGCATCGCCCAGCCCAGCCTATCTGGGCGCTGGGTCCGAGTACCCGGGGCTCCCGGGCGGGCAGCAGTTCCTTTGTTTCTGTGGCCTGCCTGCACCAAGCGGGGTCGGCGCTTTGTCTGCGAGCTGCCCAACCAGCACGGAGGCCTGATCTTTCGGCGCCAGGAGACCCAGCATTGGGGTGAGTTTCTGGCCCACGGCGCCAGCCTGGGACGGGGAGCTCGGGGGTTTCTTGGCCCCCTGTCCTGCTTGGGCTCTCTGCTGCCTCTTTCTTCCTGGCCCACCCAGCTTCCGTCCAGAGCCCTCCCCACTTCGCCCCCACTGCCCTCTCTTGGCGCGTGGCATCGCCCAGCCCAGCCTATCTGGGCGCTGGGTCCGAGTACCCGGGGCTCCCGGGCGGGCAGCAGTTCCTTTGTTTCTGTGGCCTGCCTGCACCAAGCGGGGTCGGCGCTTTGTCTGCGAGCTGCCCAACCAGCACGGAGGCCTGATCTTTCGGCGCCAGGAGACCCAGCACTGGGGTGAGTTTCTGGCCCACGGCGCCAGCCTGGGACGGGGAGCTCGGGGGTTTCTTGGCCCCCTGTCCTGCTTGGGCTCTCTGCAGGGCCTCTACTCCCCGGGTGCTGCCTCTTTCTTCCTGGCCCACCCAGCTTCCGTCCAGAGCCCTCCCCACTTCGCCCCCACTGCCCTCTCTTGGCGCTTGGCATCGCCCAGCCCAGCCTATCTGGGCGCTGAGTCTGAGTACCCGGGGCTCCCGGGGGGCAGCAGTTCCTTTGTTTCTGTGGCCTGCCTGCACCAAGCGGGGTAGGCGCTTTGTCTGCGAGCTGCCCAACCAGCACGGAGGCCTGATCTTTCGGCGCCAGGAGACCCAGCACTGGGGTGAGTTTCTGGCCCACGGCGCCAGCCTGGGACGGGGAGCTCGGGGGTTTCTTGGCCCCCTGTCCTGCTTGGGCTCTCTGCAGGGCCTCTACTCCCCGGGTGCTGCCTCTTTCTTCCTGGCCCACCCAGCTTCCGCCCAGAGCCCTCCCCACTTCGCCCCCACTGCCCTCTTTAGGCGCGTGGCATCGCCCAGCCCAGCCCATCTGGGCGCTGGGTCCGAGTATCCGGGGCTCCCGGGCGGGCAGCAGTTCCTTTGTTTCTGTGGCCTGCCTGCACCAAGCGGGGTAGGCGCTTTGTCTGCGAGCTGCCCAACCAGCACAGAGGCCTGATCTTTCGGCGCCAGGAGACCCAGCATTGGGAGAGCCAACATTGGGGAGAGACAGCGTTTGGTAGGCAAGGAGACCTAATCCGGTAAAAGAAGATCCATAGGGAGCATTTGGAAGAAGAGATGGGCCGACGTCAAGGCAAGAATTCGCCCAACAAGCTGAAAAGCAACATGAAGCTACCAGAAACAAGCGCCCTCACAACGGGAGGACAAGAACCCCTTAATCAAGAGGAAGGAGAAAAGATTGACTTCATGAAAGTGATTGACACCCTTAAACAGCATGTAAAAAACGCCCTTATAGAAATGGATGAGAAATATAACAGAAAGTTTGAAGAATTGAATAAATCAGTGAATGATACCCTAGAAAACCAAGGAAAAACAATCAAACAGATAATGGAAACAGTTCAAGACCTGAAAACTGAAATGGAGGCAAAGAAGAAAACACAAACAGAGGGCCGTCTGGACATGGAAAATCTAGGTAAACGAATAGAGACTACAGAAACAAGCATAACCAGCAGAATACAAGAGATAGAAGAAAGACTCTCGGATTCTGAAGATACCATAGAGAAAATAAACACACTGATCAAAGAAAACAGCAAGTCCAACAAACTCTCATCACAAAACATTCAGGAAATATGGGACACAATAAAAAGACCAAACCTAAGAATAATAGGAGTAGAAGAAGGAGAAGAAGGGCAGCTCAATGGTCCAGAAAATCTATTTAATAAAATTATAGAAGAAAACTTTCCCAACCTAAGGAAAGATTTTCCTATGAAGGTGCAAGAAGCATACAGAACACCGAATAGGCTGGATCAAAAAAAAACATCCCCTCGCCATATAATTATCAAAACACAAAGCATACAGAATAAGGAAAGAATATTAAGAGCTGCAAAGGAAAAAGGCCAAATTACTTATAAAGGTAAACCTATCAGACTTACACCTGACTTCTCCATGGAAATCATGAAAGCCAGAAGGTCCTGGATAGATGTACTGCAGAAACTGAGAGACCATGGGTGCAAGCCCAGATTACTATACCCAGCCAAGCTTTCATTCACTATAAAGGGAGAAAATAAAATTTTCCAGGATAAAAACAAATTTAAACAATACGCAGCCACAAATCCAGCCTTACAGAAAGTAATTGAAGGAAAATCACTAACCAAGGAGTCCAACAATGACCACAATAACTCAGACATCTAGAGACCCTTCACCAACACAAAACAAAGAAGGGAAACACACAAACTCTATGACTAAAAAAAAATGACCGGAGTTAACAACCACTGGTCATTAATATCACTTAATGTCAATGGACTCAACTCACCTATAAAAAGGCACAGGCTAAGAGATTGGATAAGAAAACAGGATCCAACATTCTGCTGTTTACAAGAAACACACCTCAACCACAAAGACAGGCACCTACTCAGAGTAAAGGGCTGGGAAAAGGCCTATCAAGCAAATGGACCTAAGAAACAGGCAGGTGTGGCCATACTAATCTATAACAAAGTTGACTTTAAACTTAAATCAATCAGAAGAGATGGAGAGGGGCATTTTATACTCATAACAGGAACAGTTCATCAGGATGAAGTCTCAATCCTGAACATCTATGCCCCTAATATAAAAGCACCCACGTACATAAAAGAAACATTGCTAAAATTCAAGGCAGCCATCAAACCGCACACACTAATAGTAGGAGACTTCAACACTCCTCTCTCACCAATGGACAGGTCAATCAGACAGGAACCTAACAGAGAAATAAGAGAATTAGTGGAGGTAATGAATCAAATGGACTTAACAGACATCTATAGAACATTCCATCCAAATAGGAAAGAATATACCTTCATCTCTGCAGCTCATGGAACCTTCTCGAAAATCGACCACATAGTCGGTAACAAAGCAAACATCCACAGTTACAAAAAAATATTAGTAACCACCTGTGTCTTATCAGATCACCATGGATTAAAGTTAGAATTCAACAATAATGCTACCCCCAGAAAGCATACAAAGTCATGGAAACTGAACAGTCAACTATTGAACCATAGCTGGATTAAGGAAGAAATAAAGAAAGAAATTAAAGTCTTCCTGGAATTCAATGAAAATAAAGAAACAACATACTCAAACTTATGGGACACTATGAAAGCAGTCCTAAGAGGAAAGTTCATAGCACTAAGTGCCCACTTAAAGAAAACAGAGAAAGCTCACATTGGAGACTTAACAGCCCACCTGAAAGCTCTAGAAAAAAAAGAAGCAGACTCACCTAGGAGGAGTAGAAGACTGGAAATAATCAAAATGAGGGCTGAAATCAACAAAATAGAAACACAGAAAACAATACAAAAAATCAATGAAACAAAAAGCTGGTTCCTGGAGAAAATCAACAAGATTGACAAACCACTATCCAAGCTAATCAAACGGCAGAGAGAGAATTTGCAAATTAATAAGATCAGAAATGAAAAGGGGGACATAACCACAGACACAGAGGAAATTCAGAGAATCATTAGATCTTACTACAAAAGCCTATATGCCACAAAATGGGAAAATGTAAAGGAAATGGATACTTTTTTAGATAAATATTATATACCAAAGTTAAATCAGGACCTGGTGAACAATCTAAATAGACCTGTTAGTCGCGAAGAATTAGAAGAGGTTATCAAAAACCTCCCTACCAAAAAAAGCCCAGGACCAGAGGTTTCAATGCGGAATTCTACCAGATCTTCCAAGAAGATCTAATACCTATACTCCTTAATGTATTCCACAAGATAGAAACAGAAGGGTCATTACCAAACTCCTTTTATGAAGCCACAATTACTCTGATACCAAAACCACTCAAAGACTCAACCAGGAAAGAGAACTACAGGCCAATCTCACTCATGAATATCGACGCAAAAATCCTCAACAAAATACTGGCAAATCGAATCCAAGAACACATCCGAAAAATTATCCATTATGATCAAGTAGGCTTCATTCCTGAGATGCAGGGCTGGTTCAACATACGAAAATCTATCAATGTAATCCAGCATATAAATAAACTGAAAGAAAAAAACCATATGATCATTTCATTAGATGCTGAAAAAGCATTTGACAAAATTCAACATCCATTTATGTTAAAAGTCTTGGAGAGATTAGGGATACAAGGGTCATACCTAAATATAATAAAAGCTATATACAGCAAGCCGACAGCTAACATCAAATTAAACGGAGAGAAACTCAAAGCCATCCCACTTAACTCAGGAACACGACAAGGCTGTCCACTCTCCCCATACCTCTTCAATATAGTGCTTGAAGTTCTAGCAATAGCAATAAGACAACATAATGGAATCAAGGGGATTCGAATTGGAAAGGAAGAAGTTAAACTTTCGTTATTTGCAGATGATATGATAGTGTACATAAGCGACCCCAAAAACTCCACCAAAGAACTCCTACAGCTGATAAACAGCTTTAGTAATGTGGCAGGATACAAGATCAACTCCAAAAAATCAGTCGCCCTCTTATACACAAAGGATATGGAAGCAGAGAGGGAAATCAGAGAAGCTTCACCATTCACAATAGCCAAAAACAGCATAAAATATCTTGGGGTACATCTAACCAAGGAAGTGAAAGATCTATTTGACAAGAACTTTAAGGCATTGAAGAAAGAAATTGAAGAGGATACCAAAAAATGGATGGACCTCCCTTGCTCTTGGATTGGGAGGATCAACATAGTAAAAATGGCAATTCTACCAAAGGCTATTTATAGATTCAATGCAATCCCCATCAAGATCCCATCAAAATTCTTCACAGATCTGGAGAGGACAATAATCAACTTTATATGGAAAAACAAAAAACCCAGGATAGCCAAAACAATCCTATACAATAAAGGATCTTCTGGAGGCATTACCATCCCTGACTTCAAACTCTATTACAGAGCTACAGTAATGAAAACAGTGTGGTACTGGCATAAAAACAGAGAAGTCGACCAATGGAATCGTATAGAAGACCCGGATTTTATCCCACAAACCTATGAACACCTGATTTTCGATAAAGGAGCTAAAAGTATAAAATGGAAGAAAGAAAGCATCTTCAACAAATGGTGCTGGCACAACTGGATGTCATCTTGTAGAAGAATGAAAATAGACCCTTATCTATCACCGTGCACAAAACTCAAGTCCAAATGGATTAAAGACCTCAATATCAGCCCGAACACACTGAACCTGATAGAAGAGAAAGTGGGAAGTACCCTACAGGAGCTGGGCACAGGAGATCGCTTCCTATGTATAACCCCAGAAGCACAGACATTAAGGGCAACATTGAATAAATGGGACCTACTTAAACTGAGAAGCTTCTGTAAAGCAAAGGACATAGTCAATAAGACACAAAGGCAACCTACTGATTGGGAGAAGATCTTCACCAACCCCACAACAGACAAAGGTCTGATCTCCAAAATATATAAAGAACTCAAGAAACTAGACTTTAAAATGCTAATTAACCCAATTAAAAAATGGGGCACTGAACTGAACAGAGAATTCTCAGCAGAGGAAATTCAAATGGCCAAAAGACACTTAAAGTCGTGCTCAACTTCCTTAGCAATCAGGGAAATGCAAATCAAAACAACTTTGAGATATCATCTTACACCTGTCAGAATGGCTAAAGTCAAAAACACCAAGGATAACCTTTGCTGGAGAGGCTGTGGAGGAACGGGTACCCTCATCCATTGCTGGTGGGAATGCCATCTTGTGCAACCAGTGTGGAAGTCAGTGTTTCGGTTTCTCAGGAAATTCGGGATCAACTTACCTCTGGACCCAGCAATACCACTCCTGGGAATATACCCAAGAGATGCTCTATCATATGACAAAAGCATTTGTTCAACTATGTTCATAGCAGTATTATTTGTAATAGCCAGAACCTGGAAACAACCTAGATGCCCTTCAATGGAAGAATGGATGAAGAAAGTATGGAATATATACATGCTAGAGTACTACGCTGCGGTAAAAAACAATGACTTCTCGAATTTTGCATGCAAATGGATGGAAATAGAAAACACTATCCTGAGTGAGGTGTCCCAGACCCAAAAAGATGAACATGGGATGTACTCGCTCATAATTGGTTTCTAGCCATAAATTAGGGCCACGGAGTCTACAATAGGTGAACCTAAAGAAGCTAAGTAAGAAGGTGAACCCAAGGAAAAACATATAGTTATCCTCTTGGCTAAGGGAAGTAGACCCAATTGCCGGGGAGAAAATTAGGATCTTGGGGGTGGGGTGGGATGGGGGTAAGGGGAGATGGGGAGAGAAAAGGTAGAAGGGAAGGAGGGGGGATTTGGGGAATCAGGAGAATTGGGATAAAGGAAAGGTGGATAGGGGAGCACGGAACCACAATTCTTAGTTAAGGGAACCACTTTAGGGTGAGCAAGAGATTTGACCCTAGAGGGGCTCCCAAGTGCCCAAGATGAGGTTCCCAGTTAGTTCCTTGGGTAGCTGAGGATTGGGAACCTGAAATGACCCTATCCGAGAGCAATACTGACGAATATCTTGCATATCATCATAGAAACTTCATCTGGTGATGGATGGAGACAGAGACAGAGACCCACACTGGAGCACTGGACTGAGCTGCCAAGGTCCCAATGAGGAGCAGAAGGAGGGAGAACATGAGCAAAGAAGTCGGGACCACGAGGCGTGCACCCACCCACTGAGACAGTGGAGCTGATCTACTGGGAGCTCACCAAGGCCAGCTGGACTGTGACCGAAAAGGCATGGGATAAAACCGGACTCTCTGAACATGGCGAACAATGAGGGCTAATGAGACGCCAAGGACAATGGCACGGGGTTTTGATCCTACTTAATGTGCTGGCTTTGTGGAAGCCTAGCCAGTTTGGATGTTCACCTTCCTAGATATGGACGGAGGGGGGAGGACCTAGGACTTACCACAGGGCAGGGAACCTGGACTGCTCTGTGGACTGGAGAGGGAGGGGGAGAGGAGTGGGGGGAGGGGTAGAAGGGTGGGAGGAGGGGGAGGGAAATGGGAGGCTGGGAGGAGGTGGAAACTTGTTTTTTGTTTATGTTTTTTTTTTCTTCTTTTCTTAATAAAAAAAATTATTAAAACAAAAAAAAAGAAAATAATGCATATAATAGACTTCATAGATATATGGCCACAATGTAAGAATTTATGATTTGACTCAACTCTTACCTTTAAACACTATTAAACAATAAACATTGCTGAAAGAAAAAAAAAGAGTTAAGAGTTCAAAAACCACGAGTTTGTGCTGAAATTATGTATATATATATATATATATATATATATGTATGTATGCATGTATGTATCCATTATGTAGGTATGTATGTATAGCTGTTAGCTGCCTTTCTGGGTGAGTTAAGTCTGTTTTAAAAAATCCATTCTTAAATTCTTCTGTACACAATCAGCATTTCGTCACTACAAAAATAAAGGAAGATTTAAACCAAGAAAATAAAGCAGCTCTATCTTCGATTTTGGTCTTAGTTACAAAAACATCTTACAAAGCTTTGCCCTGATACACCATGCAGTGCTCTCCTTGATTTGGAATAGTGCCTTCCATTAGCCAGTTTGCACAGGTCACTAGACTATTAAGACGGGTATTAGCTGCCTGAACCTTTCTTATCTTGGCGCTCTTCTAGTTTGCTAAACTCTTTTATGCGCACCTACATTTCACAAAAATAAAACTACAGCATTAAACTTTGTGCAATGTTTAAGAAAATTCTTAGGACATTTTAATAAATATAAAAAGGTTTAAATTCTTTCCCACCCACAAGGAGGTCTGCACCTGAAAAAAGTGTGATTTACGTTTGAAGTCTCATTTATAGAAAATTAACTTAAAGGGAGAAAAGACGACTTCAGGTAGAAAACTGCCTTTTTGTGCTTTTTCTATCTGAAGACCACCTGTATGCAGACTTCTTTGTAAAAGTTAATTGAAGTCATTAAAGAGAGTTGATTTTGCACATAAGCTGAGCACGGACTACATATAAAACATACAAATGCTCATTAAAGACAGCGGTAATGTGACCATGTATGCTTTGTTTCATAGAGTTTGGTAACATTAAAGTATAGCTTGTCAAGTGTCCAACATTGATAAAAAACTACCTCATGTACCTGTTCAGAGTACCAGCAGGTACTAGGTGGCCTTGAGTCAGAATGCACTTATACATGTGTCTCAATGTACGAATGAGTATGTGTTAGAGAGGAAGAGATAACATCTACTTCCGAAGAGATACTTAGTGGGTCATTTGAGGTGCTGCTTTGACAGATATCCAAGAAAAGGTCGAGGTACATCTGCTTCCATTGTTGGAATTCTTTAGATGTGAAGTCTGGATTGTCTAGGACTTTGTCAATAATGGCTACTTCCCCTTCTCTGGCCTGAAAAGCAAAAGAATTTAATAGTTAAGATAGAAATGAACGTTTATCAAAATTTCAAACAAGTCATCGAGCCAATAAATTCAGAAGGCTCTACGAACTGATTTGATAAGCTCACATTCACTTATCTAGACGAAAATCATGTTGCATCTTTTTTTTCTTATAACTCAGTGATATGTCTTAGCTTGCTTGTTGTCCGTGTTTAACTTTTTACTCTTGGCCTTTTCCATTTGCAATTTCTGCTTATGGAAACCTTCATGTTTTAAGGAAACCTTCCTCAAGTTGGAAGACCCAGCTTAAAAGTCTCTCATTTCTTCAAACCTTGCTTAAACACCCGAGAAGAAGCCTTTCTCTCTCTATGATGTTTCTGTACCATCCCATCCCTGCCATCAGGTAGATTTACCACTAACTCTTGAGTTATTCTGGAACTGTCCTGCTTTTCCTTCTTTATGGTAAACTCTTCATGACCCAGTGAGAGTAACAGGGCCCCCCTGTTGCTGCAATCCAGAATTCTTGCCCTGTGACTATTGAAGATCCCTTCTCATAGCACTGGGACCCTATAAAGAACAATGCCTTTCCCTTTCATATTACAGGCTGGGATTCAGCCGATGACTAGGCGTCATTTTGGTTTAACTCTCAATGCTTCATTTGGGTATAATTCTCAAAGGCACAAGTATCGAATGGAGAAGAGAATTTTTGCTGTGGAAGGTAAGATGGAGAAAGGGTTAGGACAGTTTGAGAAAACCAGTCTGGTCTTTTATGGATCTAACAGAGGGCTAAGGGAATCCTGGAAATGTTTTGCAGGAGTGAAAAAGCACACCTCTGTTTCAGAGTTGGGAGAGAAAGAAGACAATAATATGCCTAAGAAGCGCTTTGGCCAGTGAGGAGACAAGAGATTAATAGATATGGGATGATGATGGTGGGAGTTGCCTATGGTGGGATCTGAGATCTACTTTTGCGTTTGTTCAGGCATTTTTCTGTAACAGAAGATTTTACAACCTATTACTTTTTCATTCCCCAACGTACAGGGTTCTTTCTATCCCCCCAATTTTTGAACCAGCAAGGGACACTTCCTTTTAGTGACTTTCTTCATTATCTTTGTCTTAGAAGAGCAGAAGAGTGAAACATAGCACCATGTATTTGGTGAGTCACTCTTTCTTCTTGAACCCAACATTTATAGTGGTTCATATTCATTGTCACAGGACAAAAATATTGTAGAGTATTTACAGAGCATAAAAGAGAAGAAATGAGAGAAGGAGAAGAGGAAGTAGGCAGGTAAGGGAGGGAGAGAGGGAGAGAGGGAGGGCGTGGGAGAGAGAGGGATATGACAGCCAGCATACAAGGACCAGATATTTAAGATATTCACATATGGCAAAGAGGCAAGGGACATAAAAAGAACTCAGGATTTCTGCAGACCTTTTATCTCATATTGCTTTGCTTGGACTTTCTTTTGGTCTCATTTGTCCTTTGCTTGCATATTTTGGTTTCAGATCTGGTTTTGTTTTGTGTGTATTTCTTGGTTTTTATTTATTTGTTTTTGACACACACACACACACACAAAGAGAGAGAGAGACAGAGACAGAGACAGACAGAGAGAAACAGGGTGGAGAGAATCTGGGAAGAGCTGGAAGAGAGAAAAGGATCTGGGAGGAATTGGAAGAGAGGAAAAGTATGATCTGAATAAGTTATAGGGAAAAATTTAACAAAGAACAAAAATAAAAAAAAGTTAGGATAGTGAGAATATCTTTGGAATACAGTTGGTCACTACAATTACTCTCATGACTATTATAGCTCTGCCTAGAATTGTGGTATTAGCTACCAAGGTCCATTAATTGTTCTGTGGAATAGCATTTGTACAAATACCACAGGATTAGTTGACTCTGAATCCTTGGCCATTATTACCTGAAAACGTTTCAAATAATCATTTTTTCTATTGCATATATCTATTTAGTACTCATCTCTATTCCAAAATTACATTCTTAGGAGAATGCTGTGGATTTAAAGACTTTTCAAAGAAGTCCTCTGACATTCTGTGTTTTGGAATTGCTGTGCTCCACATTCTGTATGATAATTCTTTTTATTTTGTTTCCCTTTCTGTGTGATGCAGGACCTGTTCAGGTGGTTTATAAGATGGGCCCTTTCCTCATCTATACAACCTCCTTCTTCAACTTCTGCCCCTCTGTTCCCCTGTCCTTACCACCTGCTCCCCAATCTAGGTGTGGCATAAGAAGAATGAAAACACTCTTAAGATCTTACAGAAGTACACATTGGGAAGGTGATATGCATGTTCGGAACGGATCATATGAACAGAACAATTATGCAATCTCTACGTGGAACATGATGATTTCACGTGGAACCTTCACTCCAGATGTGTTGAAATTTATGCAGGAAATATTCACAAAACATTTCAAGCGCTTAAATATTCTACATGCACACCATATGCCTTTAATAGCTTTGATAAATATACATGGTGAACTTCTCCTAAGGAATCAAAAGACTAAGGAATAGCACCAAGCCTGCTTTTCGAGAAGAAAGTCTTAACCACATCCTGCTTTCTCCTAAAACTAAGTCATGCAGCATTTAGTCAGTGACTTAGGACTTCAACAAAAGTCCTGACAGATTCCCCTCCCCGTCACTCTGCTGCAGGTTCTTGCTGCTTACCTTGTCTGTCCTCCAGTTCCCTGTTTTGTTGTACCACTTAGAGTATCTGACAATTGAGTTTCGGTTAGGAATAAACCTGCCCAAAGGAATTTATCTGTCCCTTTCATACCTTACCTTTAAAGTGCTTTTAAGAATTCTCAGCCTGTGCAGTTTTTCATTCATCACAGGATCATTACATCTTTTTAGAAATGATAGCCTGTATTCCATCTTGGTTGAAATGCGATGTTCTCCTATTAGCGACAGACTGGCTTCCTCCAGTGCCCTGTACAAATCTTGTACAGGGCACTGTACAAGTAAGAGAAGTAAGTCTCCTAACTTCTCTTCCTGGTTTTCACCTGAAAGACAGGGTGGGAGCGGGGTAAAAAATGGGGAGAAGGGAGGGAAAGAGACAGACATGCAGTTTAATAAAGTTATTTTGTAGTTGGAAAACTCTTCTAAAAATTGGATTACCTGAAAAACAGTCTGATGAATGATTAGGTATTAAGTCTAATACTTAAATATCTCTAATAAGTAAAATTAAATTAAGTAAACCAAAATACCTCACAGGTGCTAGATTGGGTTAGATATTCGATGGGCAGCCAATTATTTTAGAAGGATTAAATAGGATTTATGATTCAACAAAGAGCCTCTTGAGAGAAAAATAGCTACACATATCTCAAATCCAAAGAATTAGAATATAAAATGTACATAACAAGGAAATGCTGCTTCACATAGTTTAGTATTTTAAGACAATAACTAATAAAGGCAGATATGCTATTTAATAGAGTTTTCCTGGTTAATTAATACTGAATGATTTTCATTTTTTCAGACTTCCTAAGATGGAAGATATTGGTTGGTATACATATGATTAAGATTGTTGAGCTATTTAATAGATTATTAGATTTCATGTGACTGCCATGACAATTTCTGGTACATCATCAATACAGTAACTGATCCTAAGTTATTATCAAAAATAATGTTTTGATTTTTCAGGCAGGAGTTCACTCTGTAGGCCAGGGTGGCCTGCAATTCACTATGCAGCCCAGGCTGTGTCCTGTAACACATGAGGCTGGCCGCAAATTCATGGCACTCCTTTTGCCTTGGTCTCCCAAGTATTGGGATACAGATATAAGCTACCATACTTAGCAATACTAATGTTTTAAATTAAATTAAAATGAAGCACATGGATATATTTATAAGCAAATATAAAGAAATATCTGACATGTACTAAGAGAATTTATAACATTTTAAAATTCTGACAAGAAAAATACTCCACTTAAATATTTTTGAGAGAATTAAGACAATCATAAGTGTGGATTTTAAATCTAGATGAACAATTTAATGTGTCATCTTGCTTTAAAATTATCTTAATAATGATGTTATATCATTATTAAACATATCAGTTTGTCATATAAGTAATAAAAATGAACTAGGATTCTTCTTTGGGGAGCAGTGGGGTCTTATTTGAGGAATACTATTTATACTGGCCCAAGGCATAAATATAGAATGTCATGCATTCCACCATGGTCCATGCAATCCTAAGCTTTTGGATACAGTTTTAAAAGTAGATTCCCTAATTAACATAATACTAATGAACATTTTTTTTGTGTCAGGCTGTAGGGTAAATAACTAACACTCATAATTTCATTTGATCTTCACCATCATATGAAGAAATATTCATTTTATATCAGGGGAGGTCTTTGCTCAAGATCATAATCTCACATAAATGGTGGAATAAAAATTTAATCATTTAAAGTATGAATTTATTTGAAGGTGCCAATTAATGTGTGAGTAGCTTAAAATGCAGCATTCTAAACACTTATTTCATGTTTTGCATGCAATCTTTTAATAAAAAGTACTGAGCTTTCCATAGAAAAGGTTTCTAACTGGATACAAACTATACAGAGACGGTAATACTTTCTACACAGGAATATTTCTGTGTGCTCATATTCTGGCAAAGAAGGTAAATGTCAGAGGCAGAACACTTATGGGGGTGATGAGTTATACCCATAATTTGTGTAAACTATGAACACCATCCCTTGGGCTATGCAGAGGATGCTCTAAACAAATTTTAAAACGCTACACCTAAAACTGCCCCCAAAGTCTAAAATAATGTTATAATTTTAAGGGACTACCTTTAGGATTGAAAAGCAGTTTTGTTTAAGGCTGTATGTAGCTTTCTGCAGTTCTGAGTAGCTGAGCATAGCTATGATCGTTCAGTCTTTTCAGTAGAAAATCCCTTATCATCTGTCAGCATATGTTCTCAGTGTATTATATAACAAATTCCACTAAATAAAATCTTAACCTTCTCTCGTGGTTCATCCTTGAATGTTTTCAGTACATAGGGGATTTTGGTGGATGGGTGGATGGAAGTCTACGAAAAGAATGGGTTTTCAAGGTTAAAGCAAGATGGATTCATTATAGAGAATTTCAAATGAGAATGCCTAGGAAGAAGGAAGGAACAAAACCACATGGCAACTTATGGTCACTAAATGGAGTTGTAAAAACGAGGACACATTTGAAAACAACAATTCCAATTCATAAAATCATAATTCAGGAAAGGACACTGGGGAATTTAGTAATTATTCTATTTGCCTCAAGGTTAGATTGCATGTAAAGACGGAAGTAATTTTTGAGAGCAGGGGTTTGGCTATCACTAAGAGGCTTAGTGGATGAGAATTATAGTAGCTAAGGTGTCAGGTGGCACAACGTATTAAAACTTCTTTCAGTTCTAGAAAGAAGGGGAAAGAAGCAAAAAGGATCTAGATTATAGTGTTAGAATTTAAGGATGGTTTTCACACAGTGATTTTTTTTTATTTTAAGAGAAATCTTTCTCATATTACCTAATACTGTAGGGCATATATATCTTGTTACATTTTGCCCATCGTTTGTTCTTCTTCTCTATGTCTTTATGTCTCTGTATCCCTAACTCTCTGCTGGGGATTAAACCAAGGGTCTCGCACATACTAGGCAAACATCCTATTCCTGAACTATATCTCCAGCCAGCCCACTTGCCTTAACTTTTAACATTTTAGAATGCTGGAGCAGAATCTTTAAGTTTTATACAATTTCAGCCAAGTTTTATTTTAAGAAGACTAAGCCTAGATTATGTTAAAAATTTACATAAGTAACTATTTTAAAAGCAATAGTCTCCTCTGTCCCTACTTATAATTATTTGAGAGAAGCATTTAACCAAAAGAAAATAATTGCACAAAGAATTTGGTATGGCATCTGTACAAAAAGCCAAGCAAGAGTCCACCTCTGGGCAGCACATCCGAACAATGACTCACAATAACACAGAACACAGAAACATTTTAAAGTACAGCAAGTGGATGGTGCGGCTCCTAGCAGAGAAAAGAAAGTCCCCCCTTAGTTCTGTATACACCACATACATGCAACACTGCACAGGACACAGTAGTGGAATGAGTAAGGATGACAGATTGAGAAGCCAGGCTACCACAAAATGTCACCAAGTATTTAACATTTTAAGACTACACAAAGAGTCTCTTTATTTTCAAAGGAAGGGAGTGAGGGGTAGAGTCACATTATAAATCTGATTCACTGTGCTCAACAGTCAAAACAACACAGAACTCAACATTCAAGACAAAAACAGACCTTTATTTTCTTTTATAGTTTTCAATTGGTTTCCTTGGTTTTTCTCAGATGAATATCAATTAAGTCTACAGGGCTACTGTTGCAACTGAGAACATGAAAGCACCTTTCTTTTCTTCTGTTTGTTCTCTTCTTCTTCATCTCCTTCACATTTCCCTCCAGGGTTTTCTCTTCTCAAACTTTGCTTTTTCTTCTCTTGGAAGAACTTGCTTTGGAAGATGAGGCAAACACTCGGTGAGGCCTGCTTCCCAACTGAATTTCTTTCAATGTGCCAGCTCAGTCATTGGAAGACTGGCTAAAAACCAGCTCTTTTGCAATTTGAGTGAATGTTTCTGAAAATTGGCAAAGTGTAGAACACATTCAAATAAAAGGAAATATATAGGAACCTTCTGTGATTCCCACTGAGGAAGTGTATCACTGCTGCAATGACATTTTAATTGGCATCTAATTTATTCACGAAATCTGGATCTATGAAGGAATAAAATTTCCCCCAAATTGTATTTACATTTGCAGCAGATAAATTAGGTCTGTGTCAGGTACTCATCAAAAAAGTTTCATTTTCCTAAAGGAGAAAGGGTGTATAAAGTCCCTTTTCTTATATAAAATTTAATTAACTGGTGGATTTGAAGGTCAAAATTGAACAATTAATTTGTATTCTGTGTCAGGGGATGATCATTTCTGGTTGTGCCACACTTGGCAGGAGTGAAAAAAAGATATTCTTTGATGTCATTCATATATATATGAATATGCTATTAGGAATCCAGGAACACAGTGAATATCACAATAATAGTTCATTGGTCTTCTGCAGGTTACATATGATCGCCCGGTAGTAAAAAGAATAAAGAAAAGCTCAAACAAAAGATTACCTAATGAAAAATACTAGTTTGTTGTAATGTCTTGAAACAACTTATAAGCAGATCATAATGTATTTCTCAATTCTCCAAAACTTTTGGTTAATATATTCTATGCATTTCGGCTCAGTAATTTCTAACTTTTCTTGACTCTACACACTTACAGGCTAAAACATGTTTGTTGTTCATAATTTACACACATTTATTAGTCTATATTAGTCTACGCTATAAATATAGGCAAAAAAATGATGCTGAAAAGGATGGGATACAAAACTCATGAGGAAATTTCCAGTATTTTCTTCCCGTATGCTAGTGGATTCTCCTTCAAAGGTCTATATTGCGACTTTCCTCTCAGGGAAATTTGTGTTACTCACATTTGCATTTCCCATTCTCTATCTGCCATAATGCCTCAGGCTCTCAACAAATTCAAATGGAGTAATAGATGTCTCTATAAATAAGATGTTCCAAAGAAGATTGCCTATTAGGTGACTGTGTAATGACTGAAAAGTAATTGGTTAATACTGTTCATGCTTCTGTGATGAAAACTAAGGACACTGAAATCTCATTCTTGTCTTCCCATACTCCCTGGCACTGTAATGACGCTGCTAAAGCAGAGTAAAAGGTGGAAACAAAACCAAGAATTGGGCTCTGAAGCAAACAACGGGAAATGGAGTCTTGGTACATGTTTTGGAAGAGAATTCTGTTCTTTTAAAATTGGACAATGATATCCTCATAGAAACAGTTGTTCTTTCTACAACACAGCTGTGCAATGAGCTCCAAGGTTGGGAAAGGTTAAGTTACAAATGGTAGAGAAGGCTAGACATAGTAGTAGTAGTCATCAACCACATCTGAGTGGCATCTCTTCTTATGCAACCAGAAAGCACTTTAAGGCTTCCAGGCTAATCATATCAAGTACGTGGAACACTATTTTTGTCCCAAAGGGCAACTGTCATTTTCACTGAGACCACAGAATCATTTTTATGAATACTAATTTATTATCATGTCACAGAGAACAACTTATTTATATATAAGGTGACAGACTTTTAGTGGATTTGTTATCTTTGTAGGGTTTATACTAAATAAGCAGGGGTTTGCACTACAACTGGAACTGTTTTATAGTTAAGCACTAGCGATTTTAATTCATGCCTTTATATCAATCAATGTGCTATGCCTTGATTTGTAAAACTTGGGAGGAGGGGAAGGCAGCTTGTTATATTAGAAGAAAGCAAAGATTTTACAAGCTAGCTTTTAGTTTTTCCTTTGTAGCCAATTATTTATTTAAAAACTGGAAATAATTTTTCTTTTAGGAAAAGTAACAATATTCCAACATTAATATTAGGCAACAGTTTCTCGGGTGGAAAAATGGATTTTAATGAGCAAAATCCCCTTCACTGAGAGGAACAAGTGATTGGATCTACCTATATTGCTAGGGTTTTCTTTTCTTCTCTTTTTAGATCAGGCAAAGCCCGTACTTATAAGTTAACTATGTTCAGAGGCTATAAGTGTCAGTTCTTCTCCAATTTGCAATTTTTGTAAAATTATGTAGTTTAATAATAACTATATGACAGTGCCGTATTATCAGGGTACAAGAGGTTTTTTTTTTTTTTTAAAGATTTATTTATTTATTATGTATACAACATTCCTTCCATGTATGTTTGTATGCCAGAAGAGGGCACCAGATCTCTTTATAGATGGTTGTGAGCCACCATGTGGTTGCTGGGAATTGAACTCAGGACCTCTGGAAGAGCAGTCAGTGCTCTTAACCTCTGAGCCATCTCTCCAGCCCCCGGTTTTTTTTAATGATGAATATTTCAAATGGCAGAATGTCAGCATCTTTAATACTAATTTACTAATCCCTAAGAAGGAATGGCTGTTTGAAAGAAAAACATAGAAATTAATGTCAGAATCCAAATTTACCCACATAGTTTAAATATGTAACCAGTTAAAATGGAAGTTTAAGGCAGAAATTCATAATAGTGACAGCTTCAAAGTAAAGCTAAGGGATATTTTATTTGAAAATTAATACACAGTCACTACACTCATTAATGAGGAAAACCACCTAGAATTCTTCAAATCATAAAGTTTTACTATAATATCAACAGTGAGAATGACCCAAGAGAATTTCATTACTATTAAATGCCAATAAAATAAATTTGACTTATTTCCATGAACCAAGAACCACCATTCTTTAGATATACTTAAAAACACATGAAATGGTTAGAGCACAAAGGCAATTATAAGGCAGATCCATGTGATTTTGATTCACAACACAAACTTCATTTGTGAGAAAGAAGCATAGATTTCTTCTCACTGGAAAAATACTTGCTATCAAGCATACTTAGCAAATATTCAGCTATCTAGAAAGATCTGGTACCAACTGGTAATATTTTTATTTTAAGTAATTTAATATTTTAACAGGTATTCATATTAAGCAATACCACACACTGCAGCAACAGGAAGAAAAACATTTCATAATACAATATTAAATTATTTTTCACTGCACAGTATGAAATATCCAATAATTAGCATTGAAATCATTACAGTGTATCTTATCCAACTAAAGGAAATTTCACATCTACCACAGAAGAAAAATAAGCAATAATGAGCCACAGGGGACCCAGTTACATAGTATTAAATAATATCTGAAGCTTGTTTGAAAGACATCCAGACAAAATATTTTTTCAAATATGGAAAACCATAGCCTACAGATTTGGATTATTTTACAGAAAAAGGATAGCTCATTCCAGTTTAAGAGGCAACATCACTTCTATTTAAGTGCCAAGACAAAGGAGAAAGTTAGGATTTTAGCTAAGGAATTGAATAAAGCCTGGCATGAGGAATTTCCTTCATTACTGTCACTGAAAGCAGTCTGCCTTACACCTGAATATGCTTTAATAATAGAATAAACATATTAAGTTTCAGAGCAGGGTGTGTACACCTTGCCTTAATAGATTAACACTTAATTTAGTACAATACAGCATGTCAAGATTTAAAAATGCAAATACACTTAACACAGAATTTGCTTCCACTGCTTTGCCTTAACCAGGCCACCAAGAGTCCATTAAACAGCATTTTCTAATTATCGGTGCTGATCCCTCTCTTCCTGGTGTCAGGCGAACACAACTGAGGTGCCACCATAGAGCCCTTCCCCAGGCAAGACCCTTTACCCTCTGTTCACCCATAGACAGGGCAGTTTTCGGCTACTGTGTTCCATCTTGATTGGTTTGATCTTATGCTAGTCCCACTGTAGAAAGCTCGAATTCTTCTTAAAGAGTGGCCTGCCCCTCATAATATCCCTTTAGGGAGGCCCCAAATCCACAACACTTGATGGTCTAAGCTTTTTACAAGTCTGTTTTCTGTTATAAACAGCAAGGACGAGGCCATTTTAGTTGCTTGCAAGAGGTTGATGTTGAGTCTGCGCCGTGCCGACTCTCTTCGATCTAAATTCTCTAAACATTAGCTTAGCAATCTGTGATTCCAATGGGTTGAGTGCCAACAGAAGTGGATCCGATTTGGCATGGAGAGGTTCTACCAACTCTCGTAGTGTATTAGCCTAATATAATAAAGCAGTGATACAATATGATGAAAGACTTGCGCGTGCCATTATTCCAAAGCACATCAGTATTTGTATTAGAAATACCACCATGCAGTACCCATGAAGAGAAAATAAGGTCTAGAATTGCATATGGTTTTAATACCATAATGTCTTTCTGTTGGCATGCAAGTCTACCTCGCCATAAATAGGACCAGTTTTGATTTAGTTTGTTTGGAACGCCAATCTTCCAGTTACATACAATAACTAACAGACACATCTTTCCCCACCTCTAACTTGTACATATATGTCTATAGTTTGAATCAGAAAAGCCAGCTAAAGTATTCTCCACATACGTGCAAAACCATCAGTCTTTTTTTTCAAATCAAAATGGATTTCTATATGTTTCCTCATTTTTACACAGTCTTAAGGTATGAAGGTTTTTTTTTTGTCTTCCTGCTGTGACATAAAAGCAACTGTTCTGATCCAGAGAAATTGCAATAGCCTAGCTAGCATTGTTCTGGTGAGGAGGCCCCAGACTAAATGATACCAAGTGAAAAAAAAAATGAAAAGTCACAACAAGAAGCATGACAAAAAGATGATTTTACATCTGAGCATTAGCCACACATCAAGGAGTTTATAAACTGGAAGAGAACAACACTTTTGAATGACTGGAAAAGCGGAGCAGAGTTCAGAAAAACTAACATCTCTCTTTGTTCATTTTATTTTTCATCTTCAGGAATCCAAATATTGTCGGTAGGTACACATTGGCAATATTTGTCATCACTAGTATAAGGCAGAATTTTGTCTGCCGCACCCTATCATATTTTTGGTTATATCCCCAGAAGAAACAAGGAGGGAGAAGGATCAGAGAAAGCAATCTGTCTACTGCTACATTCCTTAGAAAATGGGAAGGGGAATAACTGGTGTGTAGAAAATGAAATAGAGTGTAGTTCAAAACCAGGAGAAGCACTTATCTATCACATCATACACTGTTTATAAAAGGGGCTGAGAGCTAAGTAATTTTTTTATGTAGGTCAAGTGAAATAACAAACAACACCTCATCATTAAAAGATTATCATCCTGGAAATATGTCTCTAGGTTCTACCACTGTTTGATAAGGGTATGGGATTTCAGAATGGAAAATCAGAGGCAATCTAACCTGAGTCATAAAGTCTTATCTCAATTTAAACTGTCCTTAATTTTCTATGTAATTAAAATATTTTATAAGTTGTTTTAGACACATTCATCATTTTTGTAGAGATAATATTACATGAATACTTTCATTTCTAGTATATTCCTTAATGCACATTTAACTAGAGCCCTGGTAATCAAGTGGGGTTTAATTACACTTACAGTATTGCTTCTATAAGATTACTGAATTTTATTATAAGAGATTTGAAAATATCTCTCCAGTTTAGTCCCTTGTCTGAGTATAAGATTGTGGTGAAGAATCACTATTTCAAAATGGTGAGCACTCTTTACCAACCTGTTAATGTTAGCACAAAAAAGGTAACTCCTTAAGAAAAAGATATCTCTCCAACTATTTGTGATTAAGTACCACTGACTAGAGACTCTTAAGGATGGAGGTATTTGTTAAACATAAATTTCTAGGTGCCACTTCTTACATACTGGATCAGGATGTCTGAGGACAGAACTCTGGAATTCTCAGTTTATACAAGTAATGATTCTTTTGCCCATTGTAGTTTGAAATCTGCACTGGCAAGGGCTACTCAGTGGGTAGGATTCACTATCCTGTATACACCAGTAGTTTCTAAGTCATTAGCCTGTAGGTAGGGATGTTATATAGCATTTAATTGCACCCCTTCCATCAGTGGAACACTATCACTCAGCTAATACAAGTTCAAGGTTTTTGTTGAAGAATGTGTTGGAAATATCTTGGAGTCCTGAAGTCAGGAAAGTTAGGAAAAAACTTGATGAACTGCTTGAATATATTCTTGAAAGATAAAATTTTATGTTGAGTTAAATTTTTTTTGTTTTTTTTTTAAATATTTATTTATTTTTTATATTCTTTCTGCGTGTATGCCTGAAGGCCAGAAGAGGGCACCAGACCTCATTCCAGATGGTTGTGAGCCACCATGTGGTTGCTGGGAATTGAACTCAAGACCTTTGGAAGAGCAGGCAATGCTCTTAACTGCTGAGCCATCTCTCCAGCCCCATAAATATTTCCTTTTTTTTTTTTTTGGTTTTTCGAAACAGGGTTTCTCTGTGGTTTTGGAGCCTGTCCTGGAACTAGCTCTTGTAGACCAATCTGGTCTTGAACTCACAGAGATCCGCCTGCTTCTGCCTCCCAAGGCCTAGGAAATATTTCCTATTTTTGAGGCAAATAGAACAACTATAAGGATATTCTTAGACTAAGTCCAATTGAATCAACTGTATGGTTAGGTACTACAAGCCAGGCCAAACACTGGTAAAGGCACAAAGGGCTCAAGGTGCATGCCTCATTGACAAGAGTTTTATGCAAACACAAACAAACCCATTTTTGAAGTGAGACTATTCTATATGTTTATCGTTTGCTTCTGAGAGACTCGCCCTTCTGTGCCTTTCTGCAAGTCTCTTTCAGATTCTCAACAGTCCACTGTGAGAATGCAAACTATTTTGAGAAATATATGTCCTTTTATCCTTTTTTTATGAGTTTAAAAATGACTCCACTAAGGACTACTCAAATAATAAGCAAAAATATAAATTCTGAAAACACAAATTTTAGGAACATTAAAAACATACCCACTTGGAAGAGTTGATTTCAATCAGATGTTTGAGGCTACATTAGAGTGGTTAATGTTGAAGTCATAAACATTTGTATGAGAATGACTATGACTAAATTTGAATACTAAGCAGGTACAAACATTTTCTTGTTGAATGAGAGCAAACTGCTTGAAACTGGAACTATGTACTTAAAGCAAATGAGCACTTAGGAATAGTCTCACTTTAGTTTGAATTCCAAAAGAAAACTTTCCTATTTATCTGCTTTCATTCCGAGTAAACTTGAGGGCAAGTCCAGGAGCGAAAGCTCCAACAAATAGTCACAGACTGCTTGCATATAGTGAAGGCCGCTGAGAACAGATGACCAAGCCTAGCAGGGACAACATAGGAGCGTCAGAGAGAATTACTTGGGTTTTAGAAGTTTAGTTAACATACTTATCTGAAGTCTTCATTTTTCTCTAAGTATATAAATATCCAGATTTGAGTTTTTCTTAAAGTATAAGTAATAACTACTTTCATCAACATAAGCATCTGAAGGAATGGACCTGTGACTTGAGCACCTACTTTCTTCTAAAAGGTTGAATTAAGAGTAGAAGCTTTCATTGTTTGCTATTCGGTTATTAGAATGGAAAGCAAGAGGAATAAATTTTTACATGTACATGTTGTGGAGCAAAGATAAAATGGGTGTATGTGTGTTTATGTGTGTCTGTGTATACACAAATGTGATTCCTCCATTATAGTTCATTACTATTTTCTAATATTTTAGTTGAGTGATGCAGAGACAGCTCATATATTTCATCTGACAATATTATTAATAAAATAACCACATTAACCTCTACCAAGACGGCCTTTTTCCTGGTGAAGTTTTCTTTCAGAAGTATTAATGGGTGTCTAGTGACTAGATTATGAGATATGAACACACTACAAGAAAAACAAAACTTTTGCAATACGTCCTTGATATGAACAATGTATGTTTTTAATATATGAGAGTTTAAACTTTACTATGAGTTTATGTATTTATAAACCGAAGTAATTAGATCACCTGATGATCAGTGTGAAAGTAATTCAGTGATGAGACTGGACAATATGGTGAAGACATAAGTCACCAAGCACCTTATGATTACGTATGACTTTGCCACAAATGGAAAAAGACCCCAACAAATTGGAATTAACAATATTTAAGTTTCTTTCTAAATCATTTCATTCTATAGGTTCTCTTTTCCTCCTTCTAATCACACTACATTTAAAAAAAAACCCATAAGTACTTTGAAAGGCAGTTTTTTCTGACCTGAACTTTGAGCCACTTAAGTGATCAGGTAATAAAAATGTTTTTAAAATACTGATTTATTGATTATATTTTTATCTTAGAAGCTACTGAATATGGATGGACATCTTACTTGACTTAAATTCTCCAAACTGAAAATTCTCATAGGATAATAGCTAAGAGAAAGTAGGGGAGCTGGGGTTCTGAAGATAAATTTTGTGTGTCTTCCTTTTATCTCCTTTGGCAAATTTGCTGATCAATTAACTTGAACTTTGCTCAGTAAATGTTAAGGCTGTTGTAAGGATACTTTTACTGCCCATTTTTATTAGGTGCAGTCAGTGGCCAAACTTCCCAATTATTCAAAATATAATCTAAAAATAAATGAACATATCCAAATCAACAATATCTTTGCAAGCAATATCTAATGGATATACCTTATAGGATGGGCTATATTTCTAGGCTCTCCTTGATCACCTCTGTGGTACAAGGTTTGTATTCAGGGCCTCATGAATGGTGAATATGTGGTCTACCTCTGAACTACCTCCGCAGCCCTACTCCACTCTATTCTTCCTCTCGTATTGAAATTTTAAACTATCCTAAAAGTTCTGCCATTATCATATGGGAAGAGCACTATTATTTTTAAAGAATGTCATTCAGTATCAGACCCAGGAGCATATTATTCCAGGAAAGCAAATGAGGGGGGGAAGTGATATAGGAGGGTCACCTGTCTATGTGTTGCTTTCATTGGTTAATAAAAAAACTGCCTTGGCCTTTTGATAGGACAGCCCTTAGGTGGGTGGAGTAGACAGAACAGAATGCTGGGAGGAAGAAAGCAGAGTCAGGCAAGTGCCATGAAGCTCCGGTCCAAGATAGACATGGGTTAGAATCTTTTCTGGTAAATTACCATCTCGTGGTGCTACACGGATTACTAAATATGGGTTAAAGCAAGATGTGAGAATTAGCCAATAAGAGGCTGGAACTAATGGGCCAGGCAGTGTTTAAATGAATACAGTTTCCGTGTAATTATTCTGGGGCTAAGCTAGCCTTGCGGGAGCCAGGCGGAATGAAAAGCAGGCCTGCTCACCTGCTCCGCTACAGGGAGGGGAAGAGAGACACAATCTAAAAAAGGGAGTGAAAATACTAAATTCTTTTCAACAAGAATATAACAGCTGGTTGTGTGGAGGGGCAGGAGTGGAAACATTGTAGCAAAGCAAGAAAAGGAGTTCTTCTTACACTTCAAATCTAAAGAGTTTTTCCTCTCACACTATATACTGCTCTGACAGGAGAACTTAGAAGTGGATTTTGCTTACTGTCTTTGAGATTTCAATATTTAAAACACTGATTTTTTTTCTCTTTCAATAACTTCTAAATGTTAATGCTTTATTAATAACCTCCTTGGCATGCCAGTCTGACATTTGGGATCATTTACTCATTAACAACTCTGGCAAGGAGATAAGCCACTCTGGGGTCATTGCCAGTTGAATTTCAGGACCATCAAAAATACCTCTCCAGCAAAGCAAGTGCCAAGAGAAGAAGAAAATTCAAGATGAGTCATTTACCACTAACACCTTTTCTTTACTTAAATCTGTTATATAGCTAATTTAACATGTCATATCCTTTTTACTTCTCCTACAATTATTATATCAGACTGTATCATAAAGCTCCTTTGTTAAAATAGTTTCACAATTCAACATTGAAATTCTATTTTAGTGATATGTATCATGTTGTTTACAAGAAAGAAATGTGGTAAATAAAAATCACTGTAAAATATATTTACAAGAATGTACCACAGGTGAAACCAATTAGTACAACTTTTCACCTTAATCGAAAATCTGGGCCAACGAGTATTCATATTCAATCTGAGCTATGTTAGAAATTAATGGCTATTAGATTTTGGACCAGAAAATGTATTCTGTACTTGGGATAGAAAAGTATAGAATTAGAAAACTATAGGAAGTGTACCATCTGAAATATTCTATTAAATATGAGCTTCATTTCTTCTTCTGGAAAATATTGTATAGTATTAATCTTTATAAAGAAAACTACATTTTACTGGAGAGTTACAGAGATGCTGACTCTCAGTGTTCTTATGGAAAAATAAAAATGGCTTTATATAGCTACTATGAAAGGTTGCCTGCCATATCTGTGCTTAACATTTGGTATCATATGTTGAATTTTACACTCAGCAGTATAATTACAGAAAAGTAGATTCATATAGGAACTTCACTAGGGTGAGCATTTCTTTTATGAAAATAAAATCTTTGAAATGTCAGAAGGTTCTATCTTAAAATATAATTTATATTGAAATGTGAAAAAAATCTAATCTCAATACACTTGTTTATTATCTGCAAGTCAATCAATTTTATAGTGCTTTATGGGGCTACATTACTTGTAATATATTTGAAAAAAACGAGAACTCCATATTTCATTACAACCCAGTCAAGCTTTAAACATTTCTATACGTTATATTTTATTTATAAAAGACTATGTTGCCTTCTCTAGAATGAAAAGATACGACTATTAAGGAAGAGAGGCTGTCTCAAGTCACTTTTATTGGCTAGAAACATGTAAAAATGGGGTATATTTAGGATTCCCTAGTTTAACTTAAAATTCCCTATTGATTGACTTGCAGATAATAAACAAATGCATTGAGATTCAATTTGCTTTGGTTACTACCATTGTTTGTGGGGGAAGGGAAGATCAAAAACAATAATATCTATGGAGTAAATAATTTATCTATAACAAAAATGATCACCAAAGGATTCCATGAAACTGGTCTTATTTATTTTATGCGTGTTTATGTTATTAGCCTCATTATTGGATGAAGAAATGCAAGAACCCACATAGGGCTATGTTTTCAGAGTTCTTTGATAGATGTATACATACTACTACCACAAATTTCTATATGTATACATACACATATACATATATAAACATATTAGAAGATGTATTGGTTTGTGTATGGTTCAGATCTACTTCATCAGATCTAAACAGCTAATGTTATAAGTTTATTTATCATGAAATATTACACCAAACCCTTCTTAAGTCCATGAATACTAATAATCAAGATTCTAGAACAACTTATCTCTTGATTTGGTTATTAAGTGCAGAAATAATCTAAAAGACATCAATCTTGAATTTTGAAGTAAATTCAGAAAATCTTTAAATTAAAAGTTTCAAACCATCATAAAGTGTATGTTAATCACATGTGCGTATTACTATTAAGGAAGGCTGTCACACAGTTTAAACTAAGACATTATTCTGCAGCAATTGACTAAGCATAGTACACACCATAAATAGACATAAAACCAGAACCTGACCAAAGAAAATGTCGGGATGACATTTTCTTCCTCCTTACTGGAAATCTTCACTACATTAGAGAGCCTATTTTCTTTCTTTTGTGAAAAATCAGTAGATACCTCAAAAGTATTAGTAGTAACTCTTTCTTAAAAGTTAATATATTTGAATTAGAGAAAGCCTAGAGAACCAAGACCTTGGTTTTAGTCATACTAGGAACGATTACAGGTCTTAGATGTGTGGGTAGATTGGTCACCATGGTGATAAAAAGTCAGCTTGGGGAGTAGATACTACATTACATTGCTCCCCATAGAAACAGTGAAGCTGAAATCAAATGCCACTTCTGTATTTAGCATGGAAAAAACCTGAAACTCCTTTGAACTTACACTTTCCTCAGGAGTTGCTAAAGCAACTTAACAAATCTAGTCTGGTGTGGTGGCATCAGCACTTGGAAGATCAAAGCAGAAGGATCTCTGTACATCTGAGGCCCAGAGTGTGGTCTATAATGAGACCCTGTCTTCTTTTCTTAAAGATACTTCCCTTATATATAATTTTTCATTTGTAATGGATTCCCCTGATAAGACTTCTTCACACTTTTAGTCATGTGCCTTGTGTGCTCTTCTCAATGGTTTTTTTTAAAAACCTTTTGTCTGACTGGTGAGTACTGGATAAAATTGCATGTACCTGAAATAAGAAAATCTACTTAAAATCTTAAATGTAAACTATATGGTAGAGGTGGAATTTTTCGGTAGACAAATTTCAGGAAGAGACTGATATCACATGTGCTGTTTCTGGCACTTCTGCATCAAGGAAGAATCATTTAGGTATATCATTTGAATGGCCTATGGTGACAAGTTATTTGTATGTCATTAGTATTAGTAATAGATGAAGGCAAGGATTAATTATCAATACAGCTCATATTTTTCAATAGTTCTTACTTCATTGACAGATGTTGATTAGAAACATGGAAAAGATTTTAAGTCCCTCACTGTCTTGGGGAGCTGTTGGTGGAGGTATAGGCAAATGCTCAGTAGAGAATGTTTATTGCTGTTTGGAACTTGGTCCTTTAAATTTGACCACTCTTCCTTCTATGTTGTATGCAACAGGAAAACAGGTATCATTGTAACATAACCATTTGTTGTTTTAAGAAATCGAAATGTCATATTATGAACTTACTGATATTCACGTTTCAGCTTTTATAGTATGATACAATGTCATAAAAACTGGGTTCAGATCATTTTAAGTCTAATTTATCACTTTTCAGTCATTTATAAGATACGATTTCTTATAATATCACTAGTTCAACTACATAGTTCTAAAAATTCAATATTCTGACTAGTGATAATTTTAAAAAGCATAATAATTTGTATTCTATATTACTTGATTAGTTTAATTTTCACTCACACTTTAATTTAATTGGGTTATACAGACACTTGGATATGAACTACTAGGGGTGATATACAATTAAGTCACATAGTCTCCACTTAAGACATGTTCTGGTTTTAGAAATCAAGCAACAAATAGAATTCAAGTTTGGACAAGTATATCCTTAACACATCACAGTTCTAACTGTGATGAAACAAGTCACGACAGAAAGCTTGGTAGCATTCTACTCTTTCATATAATCTGATTACAGGAAGACTTTTCATCATTTTAATGTTTCTACACTCCACTGAAATAGTTTATCAAGTGGCTAAATGCACTCCATCTGATATCAGTGACCTTAATATACAAAAAGTAGTTCTGAATATCAGCAATGGATTTTCTTATACTTTTCAGATACTACAGAAGACAGTTTTTGTGTCACCAGCAGGAATATTACAGATGTTTCCACAGTGAATAATTTGTGTAACTTGACTGTCATATTCCATTCCCAGTGCTGGGAGGCCTACTAATTAAACAGTATTATTTTATTTGCTTTTTGGGATAATAGGTCAATAATCAGAAACAAGAACAATCAGAAATCAAGTTTTGGAAACCCATGTCTTTCTTTCCGCTACAATATACATTTTTTGCAAGCTACAAATGTATGAAAAGTTTTAAAAATAGTTTTATTTAATATTTATTTATTCTGGGTTCTATGACAACATTATACATGACATTCTTTATACCCTCTTTAATACATTCTTAGGAAATTAGGAAAATAATGTTTTGAATGGCTAAATCAAGCTTACTTGTTGATTTTTATGATCACCTCAGCTATATTAATTATTCAGTTGGAAAAGACTTAACATTGATTATGCGGGAAAATAAGGAAATACCTTATCTCATTTTTCGTTTTATGATTACACACTCTGAAACACTGCCAGGCACTTTCTAAAATGTTAAAATAGTACCAAAAGTTTTTTTGTTTGTTTTGTTTTGATACAGGGTCATATGGTAGAGCAGATGGCCCCGAATTCGCTATACAGTTGAAAGCAGCTGTGAACTCCTATCTTTCTGCTTCGACTTCCTTTCTGAGTGCTGAGATTGCAGGTGTGCCCTACCGCACCTATTTTATCCCACACTTTATAAGTTCCTTATGCTTTAATACTAGAGCATTCATTATCCAAAATGCTTCAAACTAAAAGGACTTCAGGCTTCAGGGTTTTTTCTGTGTGTGTGTGTTTTGGAATATTTGTATGGATTTTTTTCTTTGACTGCTTGAGAATCTTTAATCTTAAAATCCCAAATCCAAAATGTCTTGAAATAGAAAACTTCCCCAAAATTTTGGATTTCAAAGTATTTGGTGTTTCAGATTTTTGGATAAGGGGTGCTCAACTTGTAATAGCACATTATTATTACTTTATATAAAAGGTCTAAGTTCTGGCAAATGGCTCCAAGTCTGATTACCCATCTTAAAAACCTGGGACCCACATGATGGTAGAAGAGAAAATAGACTCCCCAGAAGTTGTGCTCTGATCACATGCATGTGTATATGTGTGCAGATGCACACACAATACATACACCAATAAATGTTAAAAAGTAAAAAAAGTCTATTGTTGAAAAAAAGGATTACAATAAAAAGCTTGGAACTCAACTTGTTTCTGCAATTTGGTGCTAATATTTTAGGTTATGTGAATTAATGCTGAGCAGGGAAATTATAAATCCTGGAAACTACTTAATAGTTGAACAAAGAAATAGCTTATCAAGGACAGGCTATGGATCTAAAATACAAGTTCCTGGCATTCTTTGGTATTCTTGTTTCCTTGCACTTAATAGTTTTGCTACAAGTCAAAGGTTTATACAGTTGCTCTATCTTGTAATTCTGTGGTATCATATGAGGGCAGTAAGAATAAAGGGTTAAAAATCATGAAAAACTACCCCAATGGAGGTACTTGTAGAACTGAAATTGGTGAATTAATTTTTATGAAACCATCTGAAGATGGAAAAATATAAATTATATAACCCTAGCTTCGTTTTCTTTTCTACTTAAGTCATCAACACACTAATGTTGCTCACTTGGTGGAGATAAATTTTTTTTCTCAATAAAAAAAAAGAAAAAAAAAGAGAGTAGTTAAAAAATCAAGAACATATGAATGAAAAATAAAATTGACCAAAGATATACTGAAAAAAAAAAAACAAAGGTGCCAGCATGTGGTACCTCTCATCATCAGGTACCCCAGACGCCCCAGCAAGCCGACCTAAGTGAACAGCTCTGTCATTCTCAAGCAAAAAATAAAATAAAATAAAGTAAAAAACCACAAAAAAAGAATATATGCATGTAATTGGTGCATATACTAAAACCTGGATAATTTTTGTTTCAGGAACATAAAGACAGGGCTAGAGATGTAAGTCAGTAGTTAAAACTACTTGCTGCTCTTATGAGGAGATTTTGGTTCCCAGTTCCCAGGCGGTGGCTCATAACTATTCATAACTCCAGTGGCTGGGCATCCAAAGCCCTCTTCCAACCTCCAAGGGCACCACACATGTATGTGGTACAAATATATACATGTAGGGAAAACACCCATACACACAAAATAAATGAGTCTAAAAATAAAAAGAAATATAAAGAAAGAGGTACAATGCATTTGGAACCTCACACTCAACAGCAGTGGAAAACGTTTATGGTGGCAACAGCTATAAAAGGGACTGAAAAGGCCTGGTACAGTGCCAAACCTGTAGTTTCTGCCATGGAATCGGCTGTGGGAGGATTACCTGAGCCCAGGAATTAAAGATCTGCCTAGGGTAACATGGTAGAGTCCTTTCTCACTAAAGGATAAGGTTGAAGAAGAAAGGAGGGGGATGAAACTGATCTTGTAATTTATTTCTCTTTATAAACATTGATAAAAACTTAATATTGAAGATAGAAACCTTAGTAACACAATAGAAAATTTCAGTAATTAGTTTGATAAAAAAATCTTAGAAATACAGATATAAATTGCCCACTAAAAGTAGAAAAAGATACACAATTCAAGATTCCTTAGAAAAAAGCCTTGAGGTGTGGAAGAGTTCTATGAATAGGAGGATAGGCTAACTAGAAACACATGAGCAGATAACAGCGCATGCTTATAAGAAGAATGCCACAAAGGCAGGCATAGCTGAGGCTTGTGGCAAAGAAAGAGTCTTTAGAAATTAAGAAAAAGTAATGACAAAATACAAAAGAGCCATATAATGTGACTGACATTGCAGGCTTTTCCTGCAAGGGGCCTGTAGACTGCAGCACTGAAGAAATGCTTCTGGAGAAAACAAGAGCTCTTTGGACCTGCAGCAACCATAGCAAATGAATGAACATTTTGGAAATTATTATTTTTATTTTTTTAAATTTATTTATTAATTAAAGATTTCTGTCTCTTCCCCGCCACAGCCTCTCATTTCCCTCCCCCTCCCCCAATCAAGTCCCCCTCCCTCGTCAGCCCAAAGAGCAATCAGGGTTCCCTGCCCTGTGGGAAGTCCAAGGATCACCCAGCTCCATCCAGGTCTAGTAAGGTGAGCATCCAAACTGCATAGGCTCCCACAAAGCCAGTACGTGCAGTAGGATCAAAAACCCATTGCCATTGTTCTTGAGTTCTCAGTAGTCCTCATTGTCCGCTATGTTCAGCGAGTCCGGTTTTATCCCAGACTTTTTCAGACCCAGGCCAGCTACTCACTCATATTTGGTTTCTAGCCATTTTGGAAATTATTATAGGAATTCTTTAAGACACTGCTTAAGCTTAAACAGCTGTCTTGTTGAAACAAATAAAAAATCAGCAGTGGTTCTTTAAAGAACATTCTGATATCCTGATAAAAACAGATGAGGGAGTTTCCAATAGGCTACGATTTGGGGAGTTTCATATTAAAAAATAAATGAGAGGACCAATTTGGATTTAGTAGCAAAAAGGAAGCATTTCAAACTAGCTTTTGGATAGCAGTGCCATGACGGGAAATAAGAAGAAAGTCATAGGTAGTGTGACTATACAAGATGGCATTTCACGTGAAACCCTTATGAATACGGACAGAAAGTTATTTCTAATTTGGTGGCTCTACAAAAAGCACTATGAAAAAATGTGATTGTCATAAAAGTTTCAGTCCTTGATTCCTTCTTTTTAGAAGTGTTTTTTTTTTAAATGAGTTTTCTTTAACCAATGAATTCACTAAACATGGAAAGAATGTTTGGAATGTTGGAAAATGAAGACTTCCCTATTCAGTTAGATGGATGATTAATACCATAGATGATAAAAATGAGATTTGAAATGGATACTTCTGGACAAAACTGGATATATTAAAACATAACAGAAAATGTGAATAGTTGCATTTGGGCTAAAAGAAATCAGCATGGGATATTACTTATATCTTGCTGACAATAAAGCATTATGTAAACTATCACTTAATAAGTTAATGGTTCTCTGTAATAGTTCCACCACACTCGAGACAATGGTATCTAGATCTCCTATCAGGAGAAAGTTAGGGGGATTACAGGGAGTCAGCTGAAGAATAGAGAAACTGTGTTTGACAACACTGTCCCGCTGTACAGTTCTGGACACATGCATATGGAAAGCAATAATGGTGAGGACACTATGCTAAACAAAAAAAAATCATAAAATTTAGGAGTTGGAAGAAGTCTTCAGATTGCCAGGCAGCTTAGAGTGCATGTACCTTCTAACCTGGCATTGGTCTCTTTTTTAAATCTTCCAAGTATGGGGAAGCCATGAAATATATGAGACCAGTCTCTCTACATACGGGCAAGATAAAAATTAGCCTTTGTTTATCTTTCACCTCTTCTGCTCTCTGGAACTTCCAAGACCATCTTATTCTGCCTTCCATATGATGGCCTTTTATTAATTTTGTTTTTTAATCTCATTTGTTATTTTCAGATTCACAATCAATATAAAATTGTCAGAAATCTATTTTTGTATAAATGTGAGGAAGAACTTTAACAATGTAACATCCCATCTTTTGGACTCAAGAGCTCTGAAATCCTAAAATATTCAAACAGAGGATTAATAATAATCTTTCTTAAATATTAAATGTCTGTTTTGGATGGGAGGTTGAATATAACTGTCTTAGAACTCTTAAGTTTTATGTTATGGTAAGAGAGCTCTTATTTATATTTACATACAGAATGACAACCTCAACAAAAAAAGCTAACAAAACATTCTGTAATATTACCAGAGAGAAACAACCAAAAGAAACTTATTAAAAGGATACATCCTAATGATTTAAAGAAGCATTCAAACTTAGTTAAATATACCTTTATCTAATTATTAAGCAAAAATATTCAGCATTTGTGTTGATTTATCTTCGGAGCTGTAAACATTTTCTTGTCACCAATGTTGAGGCATGGTCTTAACTAAGTTAACAAAAGCATATCATAATCCTCAGTGCCCAAGATGATAGATCTAGAGGAGGCTGCCCGGCAAGTATATAATGTATACAAGGACAACAGTGTTCAAAGTGAGGGGTGGGACTTCTTGTTAGATTTGGTTGAAAGCCATACTGACTCCATGTTATCCCCATTCTTTTTAGAAAAAAAACATGCAAACTCTTGAGTTTGACAAAATTAAAGAACAGCGAGAAAACAGCAGAGTTGCCAAGGGGAAGAAGATATAAAGGGAATTAGTGATACTAAAGTCATGGGCTATTTTCTCTCACCAAGAGTCACAGGGTGTGTGCTTTAAAATGTCCATTTTATAAGTCATAGAACAGATTCTGTGGTGGTAGGGTAAAGTAAAAAAGAATTTAAAACAAACTTTGAAATGAAAAAAATCCATTCAGTCAGGGATGACAAAATTTGGAGGAGAAATAAATAGATTTTAGGCATTATGTTAATATATTCTGTGGGTGATTTAGCCAAAGACTCTTAGCACAATAAAACATTAGACTTAAAATTGCAGGGTAAAGATTTCAAACGCGGAAGAAAATTCAAAATCCTTAAACTGTGAAGTGTAGTAGTGTATCTTTCTGGAGTCTTTGATGGAGTTAAGAATAGTTAGTTATAGTTATAGTTTTCCTTAGTTATGATAAAGATTATTGTAACTTTTACTTGATAACTGTTTTTTTATATGTAATTTTGCTATGTTAAAGTTAAAGCCTTTTTTTTTTGTTTAAACCGAAAAAGGGGAAATGATGGAGGAAGGTCATTGGCTAATAAAGGAACTGCCCTGGCCCATTTTATTGGTTAGAGGATAGGTGGGAGGAGAAAACAGGACAGAACACTGGGAGGAAGAGGAAGTGAGGTCAGAGACTCCACAGCTCTCTCGGGAGCAGACGCCTGAGAGAGAGATGCCATGCCCCGCTCCCGGGATGAAGCTCCGACCCAGGATGGACTAGACTAGAATCTCCCCGGTAAGCGCACCTTGGGGTGCCATACACAGATGATTAGAAATGGGTTAAATTAATATGTGAGAATTAGCCTAGAAGAGAATGGGCCAAGCAGTGATTAAAAGAATACAGTTTGTGTGTTGTTATTTCGGAGCATAAGCTAGCCATGTGGGCGGCTGGGTGTGGGGGACGCAGCCCTGCCGCCCCATACTACTACAGGTTGGCGCTCAGACGTGTGGACAGCCGAAACCCACTTAAAAAACCTGAGAAGGCTTAAAAATAAGGGAGAGAGAGTTTAACACAGATTTTTGCTGTTTGTTGGTGGCGTGCTGTAGAGAGATTTCCTGATTCGGCAACAGTAGCAGAAAAAACGCTGTGTCATTTTAAAGCGCGACTTCCTGGGGCTGTGCCACCATTGCGATCTCTGTCTGACTCCTGCAGGAGACAGAGCTTTTGAATAGACCATTTGGAGTAAAGTGCTACGATTTGTTTGATGGCAACTAGACTCGCTGTGTTCTCGGGTCTGCTCTGCTTGCTAGAGGCAAGCATGCGCTTTCTTCTAAGAGAGGCTTCCTGACTCAGCTTTAGCTGCAAAGCCTGCAGCTCATTAAGAGGTCCTGCCACGAAACACTTAAACGGTGTTGACGAAAAGCTGAGCGCATTCTTTTCGGTTTTCAGCCGTAGCAGGAAAAAAGCTGCGCCGTTTAAAAATGCCGGCTTTCTGGGCTGTCCTGCCAGGGCAAACTCTGACTGTTTGAGGCAGGAGGGCCGGCTACTGAGAGAGGACTTGAGTGTTGTCTGTTGTAGCTCACTTGCTGGCAGGGACCTTGAAATGCCATCCAGTAAACATGGCTACAGCCAGTACCTCAGCCATGAGGCTGGAAAGCTAAGGAATGGACTGGATCTAGTTGGCAAAGCCACGCCTTTAGTCCTACTGAGATCGCTTGGTAAATTAAAGACTCATGTGGTCAGAAAAAGAGAGATATACAGTAAAGAGAGATTCAAAGACAGAGAAAATTTCTGAATGGTTTAAAGTGTGTTAAAAATATATGCAGACTAAAAGTTGAAGTTCTTAAAGTAAAAAACATAAAAAAAAGGAAGAGAGTTGTTGTGTGTGGTAGCACACGCCTTTAATCCCAGTGCCTAGAAGGCAGAGACAAACAGATCTCTGTGAGTTCAAGGTGTAGTAGTGTACACCTTTAATCCCGAATGCCTGGGAGGCAGAGACAGGCGGATCTCTGAGAGTTCAAAGACAGCCTGGTCTACAGAGTTACTTCCGGTCAAAGATACAGAGAACCTGTCTCAAAAAGCAAAGAGTTAAAAGTAAAAATAAACAAAATAGAGGTTAAAACAAAGCTGCACAAAGATGGAAAATATACAGAGAATTTTGATACTGTATGCTATTATGCTCTCTTTGAATCGTTTGAATGCTGAGGAAGGACCAACAGCTGCTAAAAGATATTTGTTTATAAATGCTGCTGAACTAATCCAACATAGATACTTTGAAAATGCCTTAACTTTGAAATTTGGATCTAAGGACATGATGCTTTGGAAAGGAGTTTCTTATTTTGTTTTCACAGAGGATGAGATGCTGTTCATTTCTTCTATTCTGATTTGGTATGATCGACCACGCCCTCCTGAAGGGTTGCAGTGAACATCTTCAGAAAATTGCTTCGCTCAACTGCCAACTGAGATGAAACTAGCACACAGGTTATACCATGAAAGACCTAATTAACGACACCCCCATTCAGCAGGAAGCAGTTTGGAGAGAAATAACTGCGCCCATATTCCCAAAAAATGTTTATAAATGTTCTTTTACATTTAAAGGGGGATATGATATAGATATGAATAATTTGCATTAGTATAGATTTTGCTTTATTGATAGAGATTTAAGGTCAAATTTGTTATATGTATATGTATTTCTGATCTTTATTAAGGTATTGTGATTGTGTAGTTCATTATTAAAATGTAATGTATAATTAGGAAATATAGGTTGTTGATGGATAATCATAAATAATAGTCAAGTTTGTAGTCATGTTAGTTAGATTTTCTAGATATATAGAGATATATTTTAGATAGACATTCTTCATGTCTTTCTAAGAATAGGACTTTTCATGACAATGAGACACTCTGCTCCTGGTAGCACCAATCTACTTCAAGAGGAAGATGGGCATCGAAGAGGCTCCTTATGGAGTTTGATAGCCATTTGGGCAAGAAACTGCTCTTGCCTGGACTATTGCATAAACTGGACAAGAGAACCCACAGAAAGAGGACTACTGAACTTGTCTAAGGTGAGATGATCTTTCGGGGTTCCTGATTCATGAAAGAGTCCGCGAGACATTCTGCAGGACACAACAGATAGTGACTGAACTGACTTTGAATTTTCCTGCTTTATGGAAATGTCTGCTGGATACCATGGGCCTGAAGGCTGAAGATGGATGCCCCAACGGTACAGAGGAACTTTGGGTGACTGTCCAGGCAGCGAGATGTCTCTGTCATTTCTAGAGTTTTAAAAGTTGCTTTTTTCTTGTTTGCTTAGGTAGTAGTGTATCTTTCTGGAGTCTTTGATGGAGTTAAGAATAGTTAGTTATAGTTATAGTTTTCCTTAGTTATGATAAAGATTATTGTAACTTTTACTTGATAACTGATTTTTTATATGTAATTTTGCTATGTTAAAGTTAAAGCCTTTTTTTTTTTGTTTAAACCGAAAAAGGGGAAATGATGGAGGAAGGTCATTGGCTAATAAAGGAACTGCCCTGGCCCATTTTATTGGTTAGAGGATAGGTGGGAGGAGAAAACAGGACAGAACACTGGGAGGAAGAGGAAGTGAGGTCAGAGACTCCACAGCTCTCTCGGGAGCAGACGCCTGAGAGAGAGATGCCATGCCCCGCTCCCGGGATGAAGCTCCGACCCAGGATGGACTAGACTAGAATCTCCCCGGTAAGCGCACCTTGGGGTGCCATACACAGATGATTAGAAATGGGTTAAATTAATATGTGAGAATTAGCCTAGAAGAGAATGGGCCAAGCAGTGATTAAAAGAATACAGTTTGTGTGTTGTTATTTCGGAGCATAAGCTAGCCATGTGGGCGGCCGGGTGTGGGGGACGCAGCCCTGCCGCCCCATACTACTACAGTGAAGCTTTAAATTTCTATTAAGACATTAAAATGTATATTATGTACTTAGTACTCACTCAGCTAATATTCCCTATATTTTTCTAATAATCAAATTTTATAATCACTTCATTATAAAATTATGAAGCAAGTTTTAAATGAAAGAAATAGTTATCCAGAGCCTGTAGAATATAATGTATTCACTTCACTGTGTCAGACATTTGATTTGTATTAATCAGAAGAGTTAATGCTAGAATGCTTAATTCTAAGCCACGATTTCTAAGGAGTGAGCCAAGTCAGACAAAGCTATTAGTCAACTCATCTTCAATTTTGCAAAGAGGCATAAATTATAAATAAATTAAAATGAGAACAGACTATTTTGTGCTATTTCTCTAAGAATCATTTTTACAAAATTGTAAATTGGATATGAGAGAAAATTATTGGCACAAAGTAAGAAAGTTGCTATATGTTTTGAATTATTGTTTTCTTTTACTAAAATTATATTTTTTCATTAAAATCAGACTTATTGAAGATTAAGATCTACTAATAATATAGTGCTCGCTATTTGATAACTCACCAATAAATACCTACTGAATAAATGAACTAATTGGATTATATATTCTTACAGTAAAGGAGAAGTAAAGTACAGGGATTTAAATTTTTGTAGATTAAATCTAGATATTGAAATGTTCTAAAGTCCATGATTGGGATATTAAGTAATTTGCAAATTTCCTGAAACAAGTTTAACTATAGTATTCAATTATCTTAAAATTTCTGTGAAATAATTTATTAGATTTATTTTATTGGCATACATATGTCTTATGTTGGTATCAGAAATAAATATATATGAAACTGTCATACTGTATAGGAAAACATTCTAGAAGTTCTGAAGTATGAAGCTTTAATATTAATTATTTGTTTAGCAAAGAGTCACCTTTACATTCAAACATACATATATGGGCACTTGCCCTTTAATGAATAAATAACATATTACTCAGGACTTTCTCTCATTAAAGATGATTTTTCATAATATAACTGAATTATTTGTGCGTGTGTGTGTGAGAGAGAGAGAGAGAGAGACAGACGGACAGACAGACAGACAGACAGAGACAGACAGAGAATATGCTAGCTGTGCACAATGTTTGTGGAGGCTGGAGGAGGATATCCAGTTCCCAGACGCTGGAACTGTAGGTATCGTGGGCCGCTGGATGCGGGTTTCCCTGGGAACTAAACCTAGGCCCTCTGGAAAACCAGCAAAGTGATCTTAGGCACTGAGCTCTCCTGAGCACTCCTAGAGCTCTTCAGAACAAATTTTAGAATCTGGCCTGGCTGTTTGATGACAGTGCTTTAGGATAGGCTGAGAGCATAAGAAAATTTCCAGAAAGAAGGTAAACATGTCCTGAGGCATTAGGTAAGCGGATGAGAAAACTTGTGATACATGAATTCAGGGTAAACAAGGAAACAGCAGGCTGAATTTGAGAGGCTTCTCTACAACTTGCTAGAGACTACTTCCACTGAGAAGCTAACAGTAAGTCATCACTGAATTGAAAAGTGGTTTGCTTTTATGAATTGTGAAAATAGTAAAAGGCAACATTATGACTGAATTTGATTACCTATTTTGGTAAAAAATGTAAATCACAGCTTGTCTTGCCTATGGTAATGATAGGTTGTCACTTTGCCACATGAGATTAAATCTTATCGGGCTACATCTTTGCTAGTATGACTCTAGCATGTAGATGTCTGTCTTTCTTTCTCTATTGAAATCTGGTCTTGTTACTTTGAACATCTCCGAGATTATTTTCCTGAGAGATGGAGGGCCATCGGTCATTTACTAAACTATAAACTACGAGAGACATTATTTATACTTTCCCCAAACTAATTAAGATGGCACTAGGTGATGAACCAAGCACATAGTTAATGTGACTCACCTTCTTTTCAAATGCTATGGATTTTGGTGTAAGGACAATAGCTCAGAGATGTTGGAGATCTATTTTCTATCTGATTCATGAAAATGAACCAATCATTTCATATGTGTGACATTTATATTTGAAATGGGAGTTATACAGAGGAGGCTTGTTTTGACCATACACAACCACATTCAATGTGACTATCAAAGGGCTGGAGAGATAACTCTGCAGTTAAGAGCACCAACTGTTCTGACAGAGGCCCCAGATTCAAGTCTCAGCTCCCACATGGCAGCTAACAACTGTCTATAACTCCAAGACCTGACACTCTCACACCAGCTTACATGCAGGCAAAATACCAACACACATAAAATAAAAATAGATAAACTATTTAAAAGAAAGTTGCCATGGTGCAAAGAGCAGCAATTCTAGTCACTAGAATCCCAACATAAACAGGGTATGCTAAATCCTTCCAAATTCTAGCTTTAAATAATGTCTAAAATAAACAGACACACAATGATTTGATTTCTGCTTCATATCAATAATGGTAAATAATTGTCTTTATCATGTAGGCAAAAATGAGGGCAGTGTGATTTAAGTCTAACTTCTAAACAGTATTAGAATTATAGATAGGTGATTTTACATATAATTATCAGTGTTTTATATTCACTTACAGTATTCTATATACATCAGATAATCTGATATTGAGATTTCCCCCCTCGATTTTCTGTTCTTTCTTTATATTTACTTGTATATCCAGCCAAGGATAGTGCCTAAAACTTCAAAAAATTGACATATTTAAGGTACTCTACTCTTCTTTGACTTTATTACATCTTTTAAATTCAGCTTGCTTGTGTCATTCTTTATCTACTCCATTTAGATTTCCACAATAACTTCAGAGATTATTTATGATGATGCTCTCCCCAAATAATTTACTTGTGTTCAAAATTTACCTTGAAAACACAAAAGTGATGCAACATTTTCCTTTCTTCTCAACTTGTTCCATTCCTTCAACTCCACCTTCAATGCAGGTTTGTATTCAAAGTACATCATCTTGTTGCCCACAATCTACCAGAATGCTCTTAAAGAAACGTCTACCTTTTAGTGCCTCTCCAAGAAATGACTCTTGGACTCTTACAATAACTGAACAGGTTGAAGGCTTCTCTGCACTCTATTAGTAGTCGTTCCTCAGCGTCTCCGTCTAGATAGTTCCAGATAGTGGGCTACTGAACCACAAAACAATCTGTACAGCTCCCACGTTGCCAGTGGTGTGCAAAGAATACTGTATTTTAAAATGAAAATTAAGCAAGTATTTTTCAGGTGTTCTAATTTGGAAAGCATGGATATCACTTCCAGATAATCTAATTACCATGTATACTGTTGTTACATGGTAATAGAATGAATCTCTTTCCATTCTGGCTGAAAGAGCTAGGTTTTACTTTAGATTTTGAAGACTAAGCTAAATACATGTGTAAATTAAATAAGAATACCAATAGGTAATCTCAAGATAATGAAAAATAGAACATTATGACTTTATTGAAGAAATGAGCGCACAAAGAACGTGTGTGCACATATCTAAGAAAGACTATCTTATAACTGCCAAGGAGGATATGAGCAGAATCAAGGGATAAAGCTTTTGGAAACCTCATCTTAATTCCCTACTACTACAAAGTAGTAAAAGGCATTCTAGCCAATGCTAACTATGTTACTCAAGATAGTACTTTAGTGTTAATAACAAATCATTTCTGAATTAAGTATAGCTTTATATTTTGTCTTATACTATAATGATTCATACTCTTTAAAAGTTGTAGAGGCTGACATAATTAATAATTTAATTTAAGGAGATTATTAAAAGGCCCATATCCCAGTAAGCTTTGAAACTGCTAATTGGGATAATAGGAAATTACTTGTCTTTTCCCAAATGCCAGTGAAGTAGGTCAGGATAATTAATATGCATGCTGACTTTTCAGTCAAAGGAAAACAAGACATATCTCATCTCATCTGTGTACTTTTAGGGCCATCTAGTTCAGACTAAAAGGAGCTCAGCCTGAGAAAATTGTCACAGTATGACTCAGTTAAATAACTGAATTTCAAAATCAGACAAAAGGTAGTTCAGCCATGAAAACACAGATTACAGTCTGTTCTATAGAAGGCTAAATTTGCCCTTTGTAAATTAAGGCTAAATTTTATAACCACAAGGAAATGAAAAACTTTTCAGGGTGTGGACTTAGGTACATTTTGTTCTTGGGAGTTCATTGCAAACATGTCACTCAGTGTATAACACTATATAGATTGAGACAAAAGAAACTACATAAAAGGAGTTTTGTTAATGATACTTCTCTATAAAACAATTTACATTTTCATGTTTTGTATTACCCGTTTTGCTCACTTGTCTAAATACTCCCTATTTTCAATGTTTAGGCAAAATGAAAAAAAAAGTTCTGAGCCAGAAACCTAATACTCAATTTCCTTGCACCCATGCCCATGGTTAGTACACAGTCTCTCTAGTGGATCAAACTTGAATGCTGGCCTCAAGCAGGATAGAAGCAAGCTACTGAGAGACTCTGACTTTTGCAAGTTTGTATGGTTGTCAATCTGTGTGGCTACAAAAATGTGTCAGAGGATGTACATTTGTGATGCTAACATAATGATCATGAATTCTTGTTCTGTGTATAATTTGTTTTGGCATAATATCAAGCAGCTCCATCTGAATTATCAGCCTTTGCAGTTATTTCTAAGGACCAGTCTACACAAGGCAAGATTATGACATCTTTTAACTAGATCCTAAACAGTATTTTGAAAATACTGATTTGTAAAGTGAATCTTTTTCCAAATGAAGCATTCATCATGTTGTAAAAGCCTAAATATTTAGAATAAAAATCCCTTACTATTAGAAAGGGATTTTACATTACAGTGAATAAGAAAAAATGTCTAGGCAAAATGGGATGCAGTGCTCCATACAAAATAGTTGGAAGTACACAGAAAAAAATCAAATGGGAAGATTTATGAGTACCCCAATAGAAGTAGATGGGGGTCTCAAAGATAGTACATAACCATTTTAGTGAAACAAATTTTATTGAAATTGTATGGACTTCCCCACAGTATTGGGCTGTAATAACAAAATGTATAATGTTACATTTATTGGCATGTTTATTCTATAAAGAGCTTCACTGAAAAAGAGAGCATCAAATAATTATGCAATTAAGACAATTGGAACCTGAACTTTTAAAAAAATCATATAAACACAGGGGTACATCCATACGTCCGAAAAATAAATCCTATACACAGAACAACAAAAAGAGGATTCTTAAAAAAATATCAAAATCCATCTAACTAGAGACACTATGGGATTTTGGAAACCTGAAAAAAAGGGCAGGCCTGGTACCATGTGTCAGACATGATTGCATCTTCCTGCTTCTTCCCAACATTATGATTAGGATAAACCCAATAAATCACTTTAAAAAGCTAACATTGATGACTCTGCCTATAGAATGGATAGAAAGTTTTATGAAGAGAATTTAATATTGTTTAATTGTCTAAGGTTGAGTATTTTCCTTTTCTAGGGTTTACATAATAATAAACAAAACCCCCATATTTATGTATTATGTATAGTAGTTGTAAAGCACCTGAATGAGAGCTATAACAATTTTTCTAATCAATACTTAAAATTTAGAAAAGACTTTGTTAATTCTGGTAATCATTACAATATGAAGCATATATTAGGATTGATAGATCTTCTATAAAAAGCCTACGGTGACTCCTAAATATTCCTTTCGTAAGCATCTTCTATAATCTCTGATAGATACGGATGTTGGTACTGTTTGCAGGTGATGGGTGCTAATTACCTTTCCAGTATAGACAGTCACATCTTTCGTAATATTTCTCATGGAGACTGTATTTAAAATATACTTTACCCCGAAACAGTCTTAGCCTGTGAATGTTATTACAAGGGGTCCTTTTATCTTGCTGGTGGAAGACATAGAATACTTCTAAGTCAGTGAGCATGAGAGGCTCCGATGTGAAAGACACCAAGGTTCACACTGACACTGAAATCAGATTCCGGACCTGTTAGTTACTTGTATGCAAGGAGTTGTTTTTTCCACTAGTAATAAAGAACTTATGCTAATGTATCCTCTAATCAAGGTCTCATATACTTGACTAATGGGGTGAATATTTTATTCTATTTGTATCTTCAAAAGGGGGAGCTAGTCTTCTGCACTAGCTGACTTAAACTGCATTAAATAAAGAGCTTAGTGCTTTTCACCTGCAATCTTTTCTTTTTACTTTTATAAATTAGAGCCAGAACTTTGATTTAAATAACTGAGTTATAGTCTTTCCTTAAATAAGTTAGGGTTTCCTGACCAGTGAACACGGTAGTTAGAAACAGAAGCTTGGCATCTATATAACAAACTTGATAGCTAGTAAACAGATTCAGCCCTTTTTTTTGGGTGGGGGTGGGTCTCATGTAACCCGCATTAGCTCTGAGTTTGCTGTGTATTTTAATGGCTTTAAATTCCTGACCCCCCTGTCTCTACATCCTAAGTATATATGTATGTGTCACTATGCTTGACTGAGAATATTTTTTATGATGCCCTAGAGAGTTACCAGAAGGTTTCCGAATTATTTTCTTTTTCTTTAAAGTTGATAACCATAAATAGAGTTTTGGGATTAATGTACATACCAACCAAATAAATGGATGCTTCTGGCAAATTGGTTTCTAGAAAAAGCTGAGCAAAGGTGACAAATGCTTTATGAAACTTCTGGGTGGGAAAGTGTTTTTCAGGCTTCTCCTTTAAATCCGCCAGTGAAAGGAAAGATATAAAAGTATTTGTGTTAATGCTGGTGGCCATGTGTTTGTGTGTGTGTGTGTGTGTGTGTGTGTGTGTTTGGTTATTCAACCAGGGCTTTGTTACCACCCTACTTGAAACATTTATAGTTCCTTAATGCAGACTTAGGGGGCAATCACTGGGGACTAGCAAGATGATGCATGAAAGCAAGGAGAAGAAACAGGGAAGAAAAGAAAGCAAAGAAATGAAAATTATGACCTTTAAAAAGTAAATGGGGAGTTGAGAGCAAAAGTATTTGTTCTAGTGATGTTTGGCCTGGTTCATAAATTAGGGAGCCCTAACTTTCTATGCAGTATGACCATTCCTTTTTTTCCAAGGGAACCAGATTCAAATAACCAAGTTGAAAAGGTCTAACTGTGCATACGGGCTAAGAATTTCCATAAACATACTTACTTTTCTCGCCTATGTTTTCTCCTGCTGCCTCCCCTTCTTCCTCTTCCTCCTCTTCTTCCACCTCTGGTGGCTGGATGTCATCTTGTGGGTCACAGGCACTAACCGGTGCATTCAGACAGCAGTGGTTGAACCCGCTGTCTCGAGGCAGAGTAAAACTTCGGGGCTTGCCCCCATTGCCGTTTAACACCTGCATCCTCTCACTCTCCGCTAATGGGTATGGGCCATAGTGATCCTGGAGATGGCACTTCTGAGTGGGAAGAGTAGACTGTCGCCTGTGCTCAGGGGAGATGGCCGCCGAGTCAGAGAAGACAGAATCTTCCAGAGGCAGAGTCTGAAGGTAATGTAAGCCTGAACTTGTCAGCGGTGTCTCGATTAAATCCTGCCAGGAGCGGCGCTGACTGGCTGTCTTGCGAATGGGGGACACGGCACTGCTCCCAGTAACTTCCTGGCGGAACTCCTCATGTGAAGACTGAGAGGTCTCAGTGGAGGAGAGCCGGCTGTGCTTTGTTTCCACATAAGGACTGGCGCAACTCATCTGTGGAAAGGAGCCCCTCATCAGTTTCCACAGAAATGGCAGACTATTTCGATGGTCAAAGAACTTATTTTCTTTTTACCATAGAGTATTTACATGGATTACATGGATTCTTACACAGTCAAGTAACAACTGAGCACATTTGTAGACACTTCAGTTTAGGACCCAGTTTATACTTTAATAGTTAGGAATTCAGATGTCCTGAGATACAGATGTAACAGCTGTCCATGAAACATCTGATACAATAGTACAAATCTGATAATAATGGAAGGATGAGTAATTGTAAATGTTTATATAAGAAACACTCAGCAACTAAACAATTTTAAATTCTCTACATAATTCGAAATTCTAAAAAAATGCCCATAGATTCCTATTTCTGGATTTTAGGCAGCTTAGGGGGTAAGAGAAAGAGAGAGAGGCCTTTATATATGAGAACAAGTTGTCTATAAACAAAGCAAACCTTTCTGCTTCTTCAAAAGTAAATGTCTGTTTCTATGGGTACCACAGAAAAGCTGTCTTATGGTCTTGTATATTCTATCGTAATTTCTGGAGACTACAGGCAGGATGAAGTTATAGTTTGTTGGGGACTGGCATTTTCTGTGAGTATAGACACTATAGACTACATAAAAAGGAATTTATTCTGTGCATAAATGTGAAATGTGACAATATATATTATAGTATAAAAGACAAACAAGAAAGATGAATAGCATCAATAAAATGCTATAAAACATTTCAAGTGAAACACTCTACCTGGGAAAAGCCTTATTCCAGCTACAGAGGCTAGCAGGCTAGCCCAGGTGCCTTTCTGCAAGGAGCTACACTTGTTAATTACAAATGGTGTTGAAGCGGCAGCCAGGACAAATTTAGCTGCTATGAACATACCGCCCCTTTCGGAAAAGGGACAGAAATTACTTAGCATCATCCATGGGCAGATTGTTACCTTTCAACATATCGAGTAGTATGTTGAACAACAAATTAACTACAATAATATGAATGGTTTCTTTCCAAGACGCTATTGTTGCTCAAAGGGAAAAAGATGCATTTATCAGAAGAGGAGTAGAACAACGAGAGTACAGAGGGAATGCTGGGGACTGGAGATTTAAGTGGGGGATGGAGACAGAGGGGTCAGAGAGTGGGGGCAGGGGTAGGCTTAAACAAAACTAAGGATACATTTAAAAAACCATATGCAAATCTACTTCTTGGTAGATAATTAAAACAATAATTTCAAAAAAGCAAAGCTGTGGCCCCCTTTCATTTTTTATAAATTTCAAAGGAATCATTCAGATCCTGGGGTTTTTAAAGAAAGGGAAAATATTAATTACTTGGAATAATGCAAAGGTTAAATGAAGTTGACTGGTATAGTCACATAAACTTACTTCCTTTTCCTTTGTGGAAGACTAAGCCCCAAGATACAGAGAGTTGATTATTTTGGTAACATGACCACAAAATTAAATGGAAACACTGACATATGCTCAGTAATTTTGATGGGAAACAGGCATAAATTGGCATAGTCTTAAGAAAAGTAGGGTAATTACCTCAGTAAAAGAATGAAATATATATATATATATATGTATATATATATATATATATATATACATATATATATATATATATATAGTCTACACATAGAATGAGTTATAGACTTAAGAAAATTCCATAAGAATTCTGGAACACCATAAACATATATATTAAAGCAGATACCATGGCTATATCCAAAACCCAGGGATATGTGCATCTGTGCTGGTTATTTTTTTTCAAACTTGACACAAGCTAGATTATCAGGAAGAAGGAATGCCAATTGATAAAATAACCCTATCAAACTGTTATGAAGGCAAGCTTGTGTGGCATTTTCTTGATTAATGATTGATGTTGGAGGGCCCAAGGCCCATGCCACTGTGGGTGCTATGACCCCTGGGCAGGTGGTCCTGGGTTGTATGAGAAAGCAGGCTGAGCAAGCCAGTAAATAGAGTTCCACCAGGGTCTCTGCTTGAGTTCCTACCTCTGGGTTTTGCTGTGCTTGTGTTCCTGCCTTGGCTTCCCTCAATGATGGATTATAATCAGTACTTATAAGCCAAATAAACTTTCCCAAGTTGCTTTAGGTTATGCTATTTTCCTACAACAATAGAAAGCAAACTAAGATAGCATTATGATATCTATTACTGAGCTGGACCTCCAGTACTATAGTGCTAATATTCATTAGTTGTTTCTAAAATACATAAATTGACTTTATTAGTATAGAATAAGTAAGATCAATTTACATCTTTTGGTAAGGAAACTTTTCTGTTCTTTTTTGCTCCCTTAAGCCTGGCAAATTCATTCTGCCAACAACCTGTGATGATTATTTCCCTTGAATAAATATATTAACATATTTTCCTTCTGAGTTTAGATCATCAATGTTCTTTTCCCTATGAAATCTCATCTGACTTGGAATTTAATATACTTTCTTTTAAACATATAAATGGATCATTAAGTTCAAGTTGCCCTGCCATGTAGTAAGCACCCGCACATGTAACTTACAGAGGGAGGCCGTGGGTATGTATCATAGGGGGGCGGAGGGCTGTCTTGCTTCGGTGTTGATGGAGTATCTGCTTCTTCTTTGTCAATCTCACTCCAGTAGTCTGAAAGTTTACAGACATGGACACCCCGAGGCTTTAGTAAGTATTTACAGACATATCCTCAAGAAAAGATAATATCTCTTAACCAAAACAAGACTTAAGTTCAATTCCTATGGCATGTTTACCATCATCACCCTGCTCAAGAGTCCAGCTTCATTTTTAGCTGTTTTGGAGAAGAAGAACACAATAACCTAATCCCAACCCCATGAAAAATTAATGACAAACAGCCAGTCTTAAGACAGCTAAGGGAAAGATACTCTATAAGCCACAACAGGTGGAGGGAATGTTTAATTTTAGAACATTTTTTTTCAGAAGCTTTACTTAATAAATGCCACAGGATGTTTTTAAAGTATGTCACATTACCGTGATGAATGCTCAGAGAAGAGATGCAATAAACCGTATGCTGCTGCTGTATATCTCTGATATAAACATCTCCAAATTAATGTTTGAAATTGCTTTGGCTTCCCTTCACTGGTTATCTAACAATTGCTGTTTTCTAGTGTCATGGTGACATGAATCTTTATAGTATCATACTCCCACCTCTCCTTGGAAAGGCATGGCAAACCCTAAATCTGGCCAAGTGCAAAAAAAATTTGAATACTTGCTGATGGGTGCTCCAAGCCCCAAATTTCAGAACTACTTAAAAAGATAACAACTATAAGCTGATAGACGAAGATACTTGGCAGAACTGAGACAAGAGGGAAGTTCAACTCTGAGAGATATATTAATATTGTAAGTCAAATCCAGCACCAGATTCATATCAGAATCAGTTAGACTATATCGTGGTCCTAACTCCTGCGCTGATTCCTTCTGTGAGTTACAAGCAAAGAGAAGCAGGATAATTTCTACAGCAATTGTAGGAGAGAGAACAGGGATTAAGAGAAAAGGAAATCTGTATGAAAACTTATATCCTAAAACAAGTACCACAAGACTTATGTGGTGTTCAGATTCAAGGGAAAAATCCCTACACATAATTTAGTATGAGCCCTTCCCTTTCTAGAAACTTTCAGTTGTAATGTTTTTCCCATGCTACTGACTAAAAATGAATGCAACTAGATTTTTTTTCAGAAATTGTTCCATTCCTGGTAGGGAATAATGGAGCTGGATTTGAACTAAGAAACTGACTTGAGCCAAAGCTCTGAGAATTACATTTCCGGGACTCTTGCTTGACACATCAGACACATCAGTTTAACACAACAGTTTAATGTTGGGTATAGTTATGCAATTTAATCTCCTTTACCCACTCCTGACTTTTCACTTCTGTTACTGTCAATAGAAAGTCTCTAGCAATAGATATAGGACATAAAATAAACTGCCCCTTCTATTCAGGCCTTAAAACACAAGGACCCTGACAACGCCCACTGAGAAAAATATACAAAGTCTCCAATCTCAATTAGTACCTTTTTTTTTTTGGTTTTGAGAAACTGGTCATGGAAGCACACAACTGTAACTCAGAGCTCAGGAGGCTGACCTAGGATTTTCAGGTTGAGATCAGCTTGGGTTACACAGCTAAACCCTATCTCAAAAGCTCAATGGAAAATAATGGAGACACTGGACAATGACCACCAATATAACTAAGTCCTCCCTCAAAGATGAATTGGCATAGATACCCAGAAACATTTATTAAATGATTGTGAAAAAAAGCATGTCTGATATTCAGAAGCAGGCAAAGGTTCAATTCGTCACCATACAACTACTTTATGCATTGACCCTCTTATAGGCATTATTTAACTTTATTGTTGGGCCTATTTTCTAATCTGAGAAAGAACAGCTAATAATAACTGACTTTTGTAGTTGTGTATGTGGTAGTACTAAATAAAGTAACATATAATCAACTGCTTTGTACTTTGAATCCACTCCAGAGATATTAGCAGCATTTATCTTGTGGGGTATATTTGCAGATTTTATTCCAGGGCAGTCTGACACAGATCACAAAGGCAGTAAATGACTGATGATGTTCATTTTTTCACAGATAGTCTTTATTTCTTTGTGGTATTTTTGAGCAATGAAGAATGAAATCTGGAGTCCTAGGGTCTGCGCAGTTTTGTGAGAGCCTGGAATCTTCCTGGAAGTTAACACTAGCATTCAATTCACCCTCCTCCCAGCCCCAGCACACAAAGCTTGCTAAGCTCACTCTACTCTTATACTTCCCACTGTTTCCAAGAATGCTGGGTGAGTTTATCCTTAATGTTTGCATTAAGGATACCATGACATTTTGGTGAAATAATACCTCAAGTGGTCCTTATTAGCACACTAGAAAAGAGATGATTAGCATTTTATCCATAGCTCTAGAGCCATTGCCATACATAAGAAATCTGAAGTGTTTATTTTTCCTACTCAGCTAAATTAGGAAAAACTCTAATCCCTATTTGATGCAATTTTTGGCTTATTAAAAAGCAATAACAATCTAAACATTTTCTGGGGTTCTAAAGAAAAAGCAGAAATATTACTTTACATATCAACTTCTTATGCTAAGCTGTAAGGGAGAGAACAATGCCAGAAAAAAGGCAACATTGAAAATTAGGCTCTTTAGGAACATGTGAAATAATACATACACTATAGCTTACTGGCTGAAACCAGCCTGATTTTTTTCTAAGAGCAAATAGAATTTTTTCTCTTAAAAAATCTAAATATATATTTTGATTTGTCATGTGAAATATCAAAATTTATAAGTAATTATGAATAAACACGGCCATCAGTAGAAGAGGGAAGGTCCCTTTTTACCATTATATGTTGACACAAAGGACATATTTTTAAAGCTTGTTCTTATTTAGAACTATCAAAGAAGTATCATATAGGTCATTAATTTTTTAATATTAATTACAACACTGCTTGACCTATTAGCTGAGGCTTCTTATTAACTAACTCTTGCATCTTAAATTAACCCATTTCTTTTCATCTGTGTATCACCACAATGCTGTGGATTACTGGTAAGATTCTGGTGTGTCCATCTCCTTTGGCAGCTACCTGGTGTCTCTCTGACTCCGCCTATTCTCTCTTTCTATATATATATCTCTTCCATCCTGGCTATATTTTGCCTTGCCGTAGGCCAAAGCAGTTTCTTTATTAACCAATTGAATTCATAGCATAAAGAGGGGAATCCCACTTTATCTCCCCTTTTCTGTCTAAATAAAAAGGAAGGTTTTAACTTTAACATAGTAAAATTACATATACAAAATAGTTCTCAAGCCAGAATTATTGTTACAATATTTAGTCCATTTACATTTGGCAAATTAAGGAAAATACTCTATCATCTATCCTATCTTTGTGAGTCTAAAGTTTTATATCTAATTTATCCTTTACCATTCTAAGGAATTCAATAACTATAACTATAACTATAACTATAACTATAACTATAACTATAACTATAACTATAACTGTGTGTCTTCAACTCTTCAAAAACCCCAGAAGGAGATAATATTACCTAAGCTAACAGGAAGTACATTGTAAGCAACTTCCAAAACTCTAGAATTGACAGAGACATCTTGCTGATAGGTCATTAATTTTTATGTGATTAAAACTTTACAATGATATCAAGAAATTATTTCTACTGTAAAATATTAAAATTCCCCTTTCTAGATTTCTGAAATATATACTGCATTATCATTACCTATATGCATCTTAGTGTCAAGCAGAACCTTTCCACTTTCCTCTTACACAACAGTATAACAGTACTTGTTCATTACTTTGTCCACTACCTACGTAGTTCTTCATAGCCTTTGGATACCAGCATTTTCTTTTTAAAACCTTACAGAGTTATATTGTGTTTGCAATTTAACTTCAGCATTAAGAATTACTTAGGAGATATCAAATAACCATAGAAGTGTGGAGTTGATATGCATTCTTATCAGTTTCCTAAGTAGAAGGCCAAGAGACTTAACTATATATTAAATAGGAAGTCTAGTATGTTTCTGATGTATGTTAAGGTACCTTTTTACTCTGTGGAAATAGCAAGTATTATCGTTGGTCTGATTTTTCTACCAAACTTTATTTAGTAGGCATTAAAATATATACTTATACAATAGGGCAAGGCAGCATGTACCACAAAATACTCATTGGAACTTGCACATGCAATATAAATTAACCTGTCCTCTCCTCCACAATAAAACTTGCTTCCATAATAAAGGCAATTGATTACAATCCAGCTTATTCTCAACTTGAAAGCAACATCAGGTAATAAAATTCTGAAATTTGATAATAAAAGTTCTGCGATATATACAATTTGATATTTTTCTAGGTTAATTTTACTATCTACATATTACCCATATTTACAACTCTATTATCTTTAAACAATCAGCCAAAACACCTTTGAAGAGCTATTTCACACCTTTTCAAGAAATCTGAAAAGGAAGGCTAGTATTTTTTTTCAGTACTCTTACCACAAAGGAAAGTCTAAAAATTACACTGAGCCATAAAGTGAAGAATTTTACGCCACCAGACACCTTTACTACAGTAGAGTGTTGGATGAAGTTTGCCTGCACGTACTGACTTGAAGAAGATGGCCTCTCCAGTATTTGTAGAATTATGCAATCTGCTTCCATACTGTGGAATATTATAGTGATTGGTCCACACCATTTCCTCATTACAAAAGTTACTTCAGAAAACAGAGCCAACCAAAAGTCGTTCCCCCACTCCCTTCCTGGAAGGACTCTGCTTACCCTTGTTTCCTGGAACTTGATATGTATGTTATTAGGTTTCATTTTCTATATTGCACCAAGCTTATCTTTTTTAACAGAACCCATTGAGGGTCTTTGCAGAAATACATTAATATTTAATAAAATACTGCATCTTTCCCTTATCAATGCTATATCAAGAGTCACTGATGATTTTCTTTAGAAAAATTATTTCCTCATTAGCTCTGCCTTTTTATGTAAGAAAAAAGTGTAACAGGATTATAAAATAAAAGGTATTCCTTTACCTTGTTCTTGCTTAATCCTCTCCCTTTCTGCATATCCTGCAGTCATCATGTTAATTCTATTAAGCCATCTAGAAAAAGAAAGAAATCAATGATAATTCATTATATTTGTTAGAAATATTTATTGCAAAATGTCTAAGTATAGGATAACCCTACATATAAAATACGTTCTTTATTAAACTTGAAAAAAAATTGAAGCCTTCAATAGGCAATAATCTACTGTAGTGCAAATTGTTCCCACACTGATACAATTCCAATGAAACAGTTATGTAAAGCTGTTAATGTGTGGAATATAACAGATTTTGAGATGACCAAAGCCATATCATTTCTTTTCCTTCAAATATATAAGCACTACAAAAATGCCCACTCTTTTGTTTTTTTTTTCAGAACAAATACTCTTTTGAAGACACTTTTTAAGAGTCAGTCTAATTTATAGAGATAGGAGAAAATGTTACAAAGCTTGCCTGTAAAAATAATAGCTTTACCATGAAATAATAGTTTGAATATACTCAATTAAGTTAAATGACCCAAAGGGAATTACATCTCAGAAGTACTTTTGAATCTTGTTCCTAAATACGAGAGCATTTAGCTCCCCAGAAATAAAAAGTACATATATAATTTTAACCTATTATGATCTAGAAAACATACTTTCATGAACGACAGCAAGCTAATATTTCTTAAGTATTGTTGCTATTGTTAGTGAAGTCAAATATTATTTCAATTTCTATTTAACTCTACCAGGAATATTCCTGTAGGCATCATTTCAACCACTGGATTATCAAGTCACAAATATTTGTAAACAAACTGACAATCTCCCACCTGGAAATTCTGAGCATGGGCCAAATGTTTTCCCAGAACTGAAATCAGGGAGAATTTACCTTAACCAATTTTGGAATTATTGTTAGAGTTTTAGTATCATCAAATTGTGGAACAGTCTGATTCAGATGTAGATGAAAGAAAACCTGTTGTTGAGATTTTTTTTTCTCCTAAGATCCTGGATGTCTTTCAGCTACACATTATTAACTGAGTCACATATTTCACAACTTTTCCAAATGGTGCTGTATGTATCATATACCTAGCATATCCGGAGGAGAGGAAAGTTGTATCTCTCATGGGTATCTATTCAAATATAAATTGTAATTTTAAGAAAAAGTAACTTAAATACAAACTTCAGTTTAGTAAAACATATCATGTAAATATCAGTCTAAAGAATATATGGGAATTAAAGAACAATTGGAGTCCTATTAGTATACAACAAAATATTCACAGGAATTCAATAACATACATATTATATGCATAGTCTAGTAAATTATAAATCAAGAAGTTGACCTCATGATAAAAACTTTGAAAATGAAGAATTATTAGCAAAAGTTCAGAATAAAATTTAATATATAGTTCATTTTTTTTAGTAAGAAAAGGGTTGAATTATTACAGGGCAAATTTGACTACTCTCGGGAAAGAGTAGATTGATGTTGTTAGGGTCACAAGGATGACAATAACACTAAAGAAAACTGATCACTGACATTTAATCTACTATTATGTTTGTATTTCTTGAAAAACATTGATGTTTTAATCAGAATTCTAATGAAAATGGAAGTTCTTGGTAGGTGAATTGAGGTATTTAAGAGAGGCTTCTTCAGTTTTTCAATTTATCATTTATTAAATATATATTTGTGTTTAACAATAGCCTGTGTTTTAGAGACAAAGAAATGTATAAGGCATAGTTCTTGCTTTCACTGAACTCTAGATTGCTAAGATTCCTAAGGCAACTGAAAATTTAAGCTACTTTTAGAAAAAAAATTCTGATGATGATAAAACTTCTTTGGAACATGTATGGATATTCTTAGGCTGCTGTGTATAGCTTAGACAGACAGCTGTTGCTGTCTCTTGCATATATGTGTCCTTAAGCTCCAGCTGGAAGAACCTCACTTACTGATATACTTGGTATAATTTTGACTTGCTATCTTAGGTAGACATGAAAGCAGATGTACATATGTTAACTGATTCCAGAAGTATTTATTGAGAGACTGTATGTGCCAGGGATGGTTCTAGGCACCTAGAATCAAGAGTATACAAAACAAAGTAGCCATCTTCATGATGCCTGCATTTCAACAATGGCGGCAGATAACAAATCGGGATATAAGTAAGCGTCTATGAAGTTTTACCAAGGTAGCAAATGCCATCTTTTAAAGCAGCATGGAAGGTAAAATTTGGAAGGTCAAAGTTGCTTGGGAGTAGGGAATCTATGTTAGGTAAGGAGGGCAGGGATACACATATTCAACATCATCTTTTTCGAGAATGCTGATGTGGAAGTTCTTTAATACTAGTCCTAATTTCAGTATTTCATCATATACTCCTTTTTTCCTGGCTTTTGAAGACAGGGTTCCTCTGTAGCTTTGACATGTGTCCTGGAGTAGCTCTTGTAGACCAGGATTGCCTTGAACTCACAGAGATTTACCTGCCTCTGCCTCTCGAGTGCTGGGATTAAAGGTGTGCTCCAACACTGCCTGGCTTACCTCATCATATTCTAATGCTTTAGAACATGAATATATAGGCTAGGGAATATGATTAGAGTAACACAGCCTAATACACTAAGAGACAAGTAACTCACAGTTACAAGGATACATGCACACACATGCATACATGCACACTTAGAAAAGTGCACAATTTTGTGTATAGAGATTTCATGGAAAACTGAATTTAATGAGTACTTTTATACCCTAATTACTAGGCACTGTTACTACTGGCATAGTATATATTTCAAAATCTAGAGAACAAACATATATTATTCTGTACTATGATAAAAATTTATATAAAACAGTAATACCTTTAAAGCCATGAAATAATCAGATAAGCATGTATTGACTATAATTATGCTTATTTTTTAAAAAATATCCCCTCTGGAATCAGGCATGTTTTCAAAGATTACATATGGAATAAATCAATATCCACATTATCTTGCTATGTATAATAATCAGGTAAGCAGACAAAGCTGTATATGGGTGTCTTTCCATATCACTAATATTGTGTGAATGTTTTTAGCACTGACTATTTTATCCTATTAACAAGTTTTTAAAATTGCCTATTGAAAATACATACTAAGAATAAAATTATTAGAGAAAGAAAAACAAAGGAAAAGAATAAAGGTAGATTACAATTAAATTTAAAAATTCAATTTTTACATCGATAATTCTAAAATATATAGTACATTAAGTCTTACATAAAACAAGACTTTTAAAAGTATAATGTGGTGCTGACATTTTGGATGAGATGTTTCTTTTCTTTGACACATTACTTAAAATAATAAAATGAATGACATGGGTTTGGTTTAGTTTTTTCTTTTTCTTTTCTGTTGTTTAGACTTATAGAAGTATCAGGGAAGAGTAGTAATACATCCTTTTCAGTATACTGTGAACAAGTAGCAAATATAGGTCAAGAAAGCTTTTTACAGTTGATAAAATGCACCAACAATGCTAGCTAAAATGGTTCTAAATTAGCAGATATCAAGAATGGTTAAATTATTTGAATTCTTACAGGGGGGCAACTGACACCTAATACATTGATCCTATAATACAAGAGATCCTCATTTGTGTTACTTACTCTTATTTTGGTTATAATGCAAACCCTTCATGTGTATCCCTAGGGAACTGACTTTATCATTTCGTTAAACAGATAGCATGGACACAGAAGTATAGAATTGCAGGATAATTATAGCACCAAAAATAGAGAGCCACGAGTCCTCCATCATGTACAGGTGAATAAACATTTTCACTTCTAGAACAAGGAGAAAAATCTCTGAAAATTCTTTGTGCTGGTATGAAATTTTAAGAGTAGTAAATTAGGGGGCTGGAGAGATGACTCAGTGGTAAGAGCACTGGATGCTCTTCCAAAAGTCCTGAGTTCAATTCCCAGCAACCACATGGTGGCTCACAACCATCTGTAAAGAGACATGGTGTCGTCTTCTGGCCTTCAGGTGTACATGCAGACAGAACACTACATTAAATACATCCATCCATCCATACATACATAACATAATAAATTATACAAACCACAATAAAAATTTAATTTCATGCACTTTTGCTTTTTAGAAACCATGGCTGTACTTCAGGTGTCAAAAATTTTATTTATAAAAGTAGCTTAAGCATTCATCTGCTCTGCTTAAGTATATTTATGAAGTAGTACAATTTTTATGCTTAAAATATTTAGATATAATTTTTAGAGATCTAAATAAAAGTAAATGAGTTAAGAGAACAAAAGTATACAGACATTAATACTTATTGCTACTGAAGACTAATATAGTATTTAAAAGTTAAAAAATCCTTACTGAGAGGGATAATTTTTCTTAGTCTATAAAAGGGTCAATTATCAGAGACAGAGACCCACATTGGAGCACCGGACATAAACCTCAAGGTCCAAATCAGGAGCAGAAGGAAAGAGAGCACGAGCAAGGAACTCAGGACCGCGAGGGGTGCACCCACACACCGGGATGTTCTACTGGGAACTCACCAAGGCCAGCTGGCCTGGGTCTGAAAAAGCCTGGGATAAAACTGGACTCTCTGAACATAGCGGACAATGAGGACTACTGAGAACTCAAGAACAATGGCAATGGGTTTCTGATCCTACTGCACGCACTGGCTTTGTGGGAGCCTAGGCAGTTTGGATGCTCAACTTACTAGACCTGGATGGAGGTGGGGGTTCCTTGGACTTCCCACAGGACAGGGAACTCTGATTGCTTTTCAGGCTGAGCGGGGGGGGGGGGGGGGGGGGGGGGGGGGACGACACACACTTAATTGAGGGAGGAGGAGGGAAATGGGAGGCGGGTGGCGGGGAAGAGACAGAAATCCTTAATAAATAAATTTTAAATAAATAAATAAATAAAAGCGTCAATTATTTAGTACAGAAAGGCTAAGTTTATTGCATAAATTTGCATAGTTAATAAATTGTAATGGGGGATTCAGTCTTGTCTAAAGGGTCACAGTTTTGGTCACTACACTTTGGTGCCTCTTCCTAAGGGAAATTACATGCAATATGCATTAGTTTCCGCAACTGTAAAAGGGAGGACCTTTTGATTTTTAAACCCATTTTGTATCGTTTCATTAAATGGAGAGGGGAAATTAAAGAAAACAAAAGCAACCTTAAAGTGACTAAAATTGTAATGTGAAACAATGGGGCACATGTAGAGGGAAATGTATGCAGGCTTTTCTTTAGCCACCGTGGAAACCCAGCAGAGCCAAACCAGTTGGTTTCATAGTCCTGTCCAGTGCTACATGAATGGGACAGGAAGAATTACTACACTAGCTACATCTAAATCATTGAAATGGATATTCCACCAAATATATTTAGCACCTGAATAAGTCAGGTTTTGTGTGCCTTTTCTGAGCATCTAGAAATACATGTTAAGATATATTCCTAAAATTTAACATCTAAAAACCTGGTTTTTACGGTACTATTTTGGATTTATATTACTTATAGTACTTTTGTGGTAAAATTGACAGTCAACAAAAGTTGAATTTTTAAAATGATATTTTTTATTATTTTGAAAATAGAAATTGTATTGTATGTGAAATTTAAATCACGAATTAGGCAAATATTTTTTAAAATTAAGTATGATCATGTATAACTATAGCTGAACTACTCAATTTTAATTAACCAATACAGAATCTACAATGAAATTCTTTAAAGAATATTAAAGACAAGGCTTAGATTTTGAATTTGAGGCATAATTAAGTAATTGAGATGAAAATAATACCTTACCTGTTCATGTCATCAAGATGTTCAGCAGCAAAATAGAAGCTTTTGATTTTAGGATGGCAGGCTTTGAATGCACTGTGAATAAAACAATAAATATTTTCACTGACTTTTGGACAAATTGAAAAATGGTTTTAAGTACCTGTAACGGTGTAAATGAGTTCAGAGAGGTGAAAGAATGTAATCAAAATATATTATATAGTGGTGCATGCTTTTAATTCCAGCACTTGGAGGGGAGACACAGGTGGATCTCTGTCAGTGCGAGGCCAGCCTGGTCTACAAAGTGAGTTATAAGGACAGCCAGAGCTATATAGTGATACCTTGTCTATCATCATCACTGGTGTTTTTATGTGTTTGCACATGCAAGAGAAAAAATTTTGAGAACTGTTTGGCTCAAACTAAATAATTTGTATGGATAAAATTAATGCAATGCCTAACCTAACTTCACATACATAATGCTTCTATCACGACAGAAATAAGTAAAATTGTATGCATGCTCTGCCCTCAAAATTGCTTTCTTATACTCTCAGTTTGAAATCATCAGATAAACAAACTATAACTTAAAATCTAGAAAATTACAAAATAAATTATCCTTCCCCCCCTCCTCTCTCCAAGTAAAATGAACTTACTATTTCTTGCGGCATTCACTGGCTCTATCAATTTTAAATTCAGGCAGACTGATGAATCCTTCTGCTTTTTCATCCTAAAGAAGCAACACTTTTGATTAGTGTATCATACCAAGGAAGTCTGAAGCTAATTATACCATGTAGGTGTGATGTAGATACTTAGAGTAATAAATGTGCTACTCATTTTGTTCTTAATTCTACTTACATTTCATAAATTCTACATATCCATAAATTAAAGGAAATTTTAATATTTTGAAAACTTAGAATGTTTAAAAACTAAAATATATACATTATTTTTATATTAATATGAGGATAGAAAATAATTTATAAAGTAAAATATGCTTTATAATTTTTTGAGGGGCTGAAAAATAAAAACAAATTGGGGCCTGAAGAAGTAGTTCAGTGGTAGAGTACTCATTTGTGCAGGATGTATTGAGCTCTGGGTTTGATCTTTAGAACATAAACCAAAAAAAGTAAAAGGAACCGTTTCAGACCAGATACACAAAACAGCTATACATTTTTAGTACAAAATTTTCCATCATTTAGAAAGGTGTGATTTATGTTCTGTGTATGAGAGTTTTATCAGAATTCATGTACAAGCAACATGTGCATGTCTGTTGCCTGACAGAGGTCAGAAGATGGCACCAAATCCCCGGAAACTGAAATTACAATAGGTTGTGAGCCACCATGTAGGTGCTAGAAACAAGTGCTGACTAAATCGCTCCGGCCCCCTTTTCGATCACTTGTAATATTTAGATATAAAATATGGAGTTGCTTACCAATTCAAATTTTCTTTCATAGCAATTTTTTAATCAAATTTGATTTTTTTATATAACAATTTTTAGGGTATTCAATAGTTTGGAAATTAAATAGGTCAACTTGATTTTCAAATATGCAGTTTTAGATATCTCTCTTACATAATACCATTTTTAATCTAAAAAATTAATAAAATTCATAAGTACTCCTCTCTTAAATAGTAGTTAATAAAACCAGGGTAGGTATATTATTCAAAGCCTTATATTAGTCTCGAGTTTAATCAAGTATGAAGTGATTCGGTGGCTAAATCTTGTCCCTTGCTCTGGCTGTAACAAAGCTTTGTAGATGTTTACCATTCCAAAATTGTACTGGAACTGCTACACCAGTCCACAACTCTTTCTGTATCAAACTGAAGTAAGATTACTCTCCCTTCCATTATTTTAATGAAAAAAAGCTACTCTCAGTTCCCTTTTCCCGTGTATATATGCATTTGCGTTATTTCTATTATTAATGAACTATGCAAAAGTTAAAAGTTTGAGCTGTAGATAGCAACTGAAATTTATGTTATGTACAGAAAGAGTATTAAATTTTTGTCTTTAAATATTTTTTCAATCTTGCGTTAAAGAAAATGCTTCCATTTGACTTCTAGCTTACGTTACTTTTGATGGCCTTAATTTAAAACTTGAAATATATTTGGAATATTATCTCTTCATAATGATGCAACATAAAATACTCTATTTCCCTAAAATAACAATAAGGTTTTCCTGGAATATGTACTACAAAAATATTCATTTATATTTTACATGAGTAACAGTAATAACAACTTGTCAATGATTAAAATATAGGCACTAATTAATAAAACACGCAAAAATTTCATCCTTTATAATTTGAAAGATAGACTATAATTTAGTATATGCAGAAAACAGATTGTCTTATAAATTAGTCTAGAAGTAAATCACAATAAAGAAAAACAGAGATACTGTATTTTGATGCTAATTGATATGCATCCAAATTTGGTATATCTAGCAAATAAAATGTATTCATATTTGCTTACTATAAACAAGACATACTTAGTGAGACAGATTTTTATTTCATTATATGACTGCCATAAATTATCAAAACAAGAAATAATATTTTCACATAAGAATATAGGAAATTATTATTTTAAGATTTTCCAAATAAGTCTTCATTGAATAACATTATTTGAACATTTAGCATTTTGTCAGACATGGTTCATTTATTTATCTCTAAGAAAGCTTAGTTTGATATGCATCATTATTTTCGTTTTTGCAGATGAAGAGATAAATACAATTGGTCAAGTAGTGTAATTCCTGAGTCTGCTCTTTCAGCATGATGTAAGACAGCAGCGTAATAGCTTGTTCAGGGAACATCAAATTCTCTAGATAGTGCACGTTACGAGCAAAGTTCTAATAATTATGGTAACTTTAAGGAATTACCCTTTAAATGCAAATTGTTTAATATCTTAGTATCCTATTTGTATAAAACTGCAAGTACCCTATATGTACACATATATTAATCTATATGTTTATAATACACCAAAGTAGTAGATAGGTACAGCAAACAAGTAATGTTGTGTCAAGCAGAAAAAAAAATCAACTAATAAAACACACTTTGACAATTCAGTGAGATACATGACTGATTGTTACATGATTAGTCTAGATACAAATATGTTATATCAAACAAACTAGAAAAGTTGTAAGAACAATTAAAACACATTAAACATGCCCCTTCCCTCAAGTGGTCCAATTGTAATGGATACTTAATTTCAATATTAGTCTACTAGTTCATTTTTTTCTTTAGGAGAAACTGAAATAAATTGAAACAATTACTGACTTCAGTTGCTAAGCAGTCCCCTCTTTCAAAGCAGAAGAAGAAAATCCCTATAAAACTTTGAGCAAGAGCTTTTAAAAATCTCTGTTTTTAGTTAAACTATAACATTAGTTGCTTGGTATCTTTAGAAACGGAGAATTTCTCCATATTTTAATTGTGCTTCAGGTATGTTGCTACATTAGAAAAATGGAGCAACAGGTCATCCAGAATGCTGAAGATGGATCCCGAATTGGCTTGAGGGTGATACGATCTAAAATCATATGTCTCAAATGTTGACAATTATTGTTACAGATAATGAACCGATGAGAACACAAATGTGCTCTGTCTTACCTCTTCATTAATGTACCAGTACAGGGATGCATCCTTCAGGACAAACCAGTACTTCTTCCATTTCTGTGAAAAATAGCTTTTTGCATCTTTCTTTTTCCAAAGCCATCCCTCACAGTCACCACGGCCAAGATCCTTGCAAGAAATTCGTCTTTTGCTCTTGCCTGCTATGGCTCCTAAAGATAGTAAGTAGCAACACTCTTAATTTTGGAATGTGCATAAAGATAAGAGATTAATTCATAAACCCTAAAAGCAAGCAAGACACTATCAATCTTAAAATTATCATTTTCTAATTGTGTTATCACAGAAAATACAGGCATCTTTGATGCCTTTTCTTCCACATATGATGACAACATAATTGGAAATAGCAATTTTCATCTCAAGACTTGTTGGGATCACATGATATCAAAGGATCTGCATGGTAATTAATCCGAAACCATACTGGCTTCAAGGCAAAGAGAGAATTAATGAAATATGCTGGTGATTATTATCGTAGTACAAAAGAAGTTCAAGTTTTGTTTTCTTTTATTACCTTTGTTCTTCTTCTTTGATTTGTGCTGCAGAGAGGACTGCTGAAATGTCTGAAATTAAAGATAGGGAAGATTATTATCTCACATGCAGAGTGTGAACCAGAGAACCATGGGCTACACAGAACTCTCACCAGCTGAATGATGACGCGAAACCCGGGTTAGAGAAGTGCTTCTCCCCATTAATATTTCAAAATAAATGCATACAATGACATTCCTTTCTCATCTTCCATGGACCAGGAGAAGACTTGTCAGGATCCTCGTTTTGTTGAGCGATTCCAGGGCACAACACATTGGTGAAAGAAAATGTTCTCACCACCGCACACATAGCTGTGCCCTTAGAGAAACTCCCTGTGGTTTCTAACACAACATCTCATCTGGTTCTTACATAATCAGACAAACCAGAAGGCAAATGTCTCTTTTATTTCTGTCTCCCTTAAGTCTCTAAATCTATAAGCACTTTGATCAATGGAATCAGCACTCCAGTTCCTCATATCTGCTTCTGACATAGGAACCTACCCACTCCTCAACTACCAAACCCCACTACTATATGGCTGGTATTTTGAACATGTCCCAGCCACTGCCTCTAATATTTGTGGATTATAATGTCCAATACCACTGTCCTATCAATGAAACAGTATTGTGTCATCTAAATCATTGACCATACCATGCAATTATAACTGTATATCTTTCCTACCTACTTTCCCTGGGATATTATAATGGTTCATTTGCACTATTCCATGTATCTAGTTATAGCTAAACAACTCAATACTAAGTACATATTCAACAGTTTACTATGTCTGGAGGAAAAACAGAGCTGTACTGACTCACCTAACTTCCAATTAATGACTATAGGTTACTGATTCTAGTTAGATAACATATAAATTTTCACTGGTATAATAAGACGAATTATGATTAAGTAACTAAGAGAGAACAGAGACTGCCTGTGTATTAGGTCACAGGCATTTTTTCAAGTGAATGTTCTTGTAACAATTTTTTCTTTTTTTTACACAAGCAAATAAGGGTTAAATAGATTTTGATTATATAAAATTTTCCTGTTTTAGTTGAATAATAAATTCACATTAATATTTAATATATTACTTCCTAAAATAGTATATTTCTATAATTTTTTTGTTGTGTGCATGATTTATAAATATATTGATGGGTACCTGCTACAGTCAGCCAATCTCTTGATATACAGTGTAATCCAGAAATATAATTACCCAACACCCTAAATGTTTATGTTGTCTTGCATGTATATAAATACACATAAGTGTATTTATAGAAACACATATCAATATATAAATATATGCAAACATAGTAACCTTTGCATGAATCATGTTTATAGAAATTCACAGTTACTGAGAGAATACATAAAAGACAAAACTCATTATGGATATTGGTATTTCCGGCTAGTATGTTTAATATATTCCCATCTATTTTTTGCATGAAATTACTCACTCAGTTTCTTCCTTTTGCGTCCCCTCATGTAATCTTAGCTTTCTAGCTCATTACTCTTAAACATGACAAATCTGAGACGATGTCTGTTTTTTTTTCAGAAGCTATCAAGATTAATAACAGCTAATAAGAACTGGGTTATTTAATGTGTTATGCCTTTTATACTTCTTAGTTCAGTTTATTATGGTGCTAGACATCAATGCACGTTTGACATATGTCCTATTACTAAGCTATGTCTGAGGCCTCCTCCTATGCTTTCTGTATACCATTCCTTAAAGTTTCAAGGTCTTAAAAATTTACAGAAAAAAATAGTTCATGTTCTCCAGGTTTTCTTTAACAAGATAATTTTGCCTTTCCATATAAACACGCAATATTTCCATAAAGATTATGATTTCAGAGTACTATATGGTTGAAAACTAAGAACTTCCAGGTATGTAATAAATGTAGCCACATTAAAAAAATCAGATGTTTTATGAATATAAATGAGGAACATCTTTGATATTTCCTTATTTTTCAAATGACATTGATATTCTATAAGATGAAAGGATTAATTGCTTTAAGGAAACCTTTTCTGGTTCATGCTAAAATAAAATATATCTCTTAGAGGCTCTTGTATAATAGACTAAGAATTAAATTCTATTTTTATGCTCAAAATTATAAAAATAAATTTGAATAACAGTTTGGCTGGGTATATCTTCAATTTAAAATAATGAACAATTTAAAAATAACTTTTATTAAAGGATTTCACTAGTTACCTCAGGCTGGCCTCAAACTCTACATCCTCCAGTCTCAGTAACTCGACTGCTGGGATTTCAGGTATGAGTCTCCATGCCTAGCTTCAGAGTGGCAATTTGAACATTTTATGTTTTTGGCATTTAATGTTGCCCTTACGACATCTCTATCTACTCTACTAAATTCTATGTTTAGTCTTCCATTAGCTTTTAAGATATTTTTCTCATTATCAATATTCTACACTTTTATGAAGTGTCCAAATTATAATTTAACCTAATCTCATTGAGTATTCATTAGGTTGCATTATTTCTTCTATTCTGCACACTTTCAGTTATTATTTATTTCAAACTTTGTCTTTACCAGCTCCTTTTTCTCTAGATGAATGTTGGCATTTGTCAAGTTATCACCTATTTTTATTTCATGTTTTTCCTTTCATCATTCTGCATTGTCCTTTAAGTAAATTAATTCTTTTCCATTTTATTTAATTCTCCCTGATTATATCCAATAAACTTTATCTTATCTATTATACTTATTTAACTGACAATATTTTTACATTTAAGGATATTTATATTATATGTAAGAATAGCCAGTTGGTACTGATTCTAGAACAGCAACCATTTTCGAGTTTTGTGTTTTGTTTTGAAATTGAAGTACTTTTGTAATTGTGCTATATTTTTATTTAGTGTGTAACATATCACCTGGTTGTTCAGTTCACTGCCCTTTCTTCAGTATCAACTTATTTTAGACACTTCAAAATTTTAGATCAAGTAGAAACTTCTTTCTTTTCTGCCCAAGACTTTTGCTGTATCCTGGTGCGGGAGAATTGTCTGTATTCTGTCAATCATGTTATAGATAAACGCTGATTGGCCAGACAGGAAATATAGGTGGGAAAAAAAAAGACAGGAAGTAGAAATGATGTAATGAGAACAGGAGAATTCTGGGAAGGAGGAAGTTGATTCCTCCCACTCCTGCCCAGACCACAGAAGCAGCAGGATGTCATCTGCCCCACTGAAAACAGGTACTGAGCCACGTGGCTAACATAGATCAGAAAAATGGGTTAATCAAGATGTGAGAGTTAGCCAGTGAGAGGCTAGAGCTAATGGGCCAATCAGCTTTATAACTTATAGAGATCTATGTGTGATTTTCTTTGGGGCTAAACAGTTGTGGGGTAAAGGGCAGGACAGAAACCCAAACAAGCAGGCCTGGCCCTGTTCATGTTACAGTATTCTGCCTCTATTTCTTGGGTCCTTTCAGACACTAACCAGGACGTTTTGTGATGACAAGGCCTGATGTCTCACTAATGCAGCTCACGTTTGGGAGGCTTGCCCATGTTTCTGAGTAAAAGGTTGTTTTTATATCCTGTTGACACCAGGAATTATCTTTGGCCTTGGGTTTTATCTTTAGCAAAACATACACACAGATATGGATCCACCTCTCTTTGACTTTCTAATTTCAACCATAGAGTTAATTATTAATTTCCCAACACTGCTAATCTCAATTTGGTTCCAGGTTCTCATTAAAGAACCTGTGGCCATCTCTCTTTCCTAGAGGATAGAGAGAAGTTTTCCCTTTCTGATATCTATTTCTACCCACTTACTTACCTACATACCTCTCCCTCTCTCTCTCTCTCTCTCTCCATCTCTCATCTGTCTGCTTGTTTTATTGTTATGTATTTAAGGCAGAATGAATCTGAAAGCATATGCAGGAGAGAGAAGTGCGTATGTGTGTATGTGTGTGTGTGTGTGTGAGAGAGAGATTAAAATATAAGCTTATAATGTTTATTGATCATCAAAAATTGATTCATTTTCAAAGCATCATGAAAGCCAGTTCTTTTCAAAGCTCTATCACAATCTATCTGAAGAACATATTGGTTAGCATTCAGGCATTATTCTGGCCTGTCAATGGCAGGATGTACTCACCAGTACTCAGGCAGTATACTGATCTGCTTAGAGTCCTGATAACTTCATCAGCTGTGTCCCTACAGTTAAGTCCCCTCATAAAAGGTGGCCCCATCCACCTCCTCTCTCTCTCTCTCTCTCTCTCTCTCTCTCTCTCTCTACCTCTCTATCCCTCTCTTTTTTTCTTTCCCACTGCATCTGTCTCCAGATGCCAGTCTTGTCCCTTCCCTCCTCCCAATAAAATATCCACCATGTGAGCTCTGTCCCATGATGGCAATTCTCTCCCCTGCTGTATTTTAAATAACATTGGTGTTGTGATCTCAGCAGATTCTTCTGGTGCTTCCTCCTGCCCACCAGCAGTCCAAAGCATGCCAGAACCCTGGAATCTTGTCCACATACAACAGTCTCACTTCTGCAACTAATGGATCACTGGACCCCTTCATCCTACACCGGTACTGTTGGTGAGCCCTCCTTCTCTGATTATTTCCCATGAGTGAGAATTTGTCTCGTGATTGTGGTTTCTTGCCTCCATAACAAGCCCTGATATCAGGCAACCACTTGTCTCTTGGGGCTGAGCACTCCCACGGTCCCCGTACATTTGGGTGATGAACCTGCTGGCCAGCTTATGCCTTCTCATCTCTCGGGCTCAGAGCCCTGACCCCTGGTCTGTGTTTGATGAATCACTGAGCAGCATGTGCCTTCTCAAATCCAATACTCTCTGAATTCCTGGGATGCTAGGAATTGCAGACCCTTGGATCTTATTTCTCTATCTCACTTGTGGGATCTGCGTTGTCCACTGTAAACTTTGTTCCATGCTCTCTCTCTGTTCTCTCTCCTTGCTCCTCTACTCAGCTATGAAACCTGTTAAGCTGCCTTTCCCCCTTTCATTAAATAAACAGTATCAAATGAAAAAAACCTGGGATATTATACCTTTGACTCTTCTTATTTCATTAAAGAATCCCAATGTTAAGTTTCCACAGCAACAGCCTGCCTCTGCTGCCAAAGTAGTTACATGAAACTAGGTTCCTTTCCGCCATCAGCTATGTGACACAAGTACCCTTTAAAACTATCTGCCAGGCAGAGTTCATTCTCTTTGCTTGTCTCTTGCCTTAACTACTTTGTCTCCAGTTTACTCTCTTGCCCTTTCTCTCTCTTGTTTTTCTCCTTCCTCTTATAGGTCTGCCTCTCTCAAGTCTGTACTCTGACATGGCCTTTGACTCTTCTGCCCTCCCATTCCCTAATAAGCCTCTTGGACTAACTCTGTGCGTGTGACCTGTCTGCTCAGTGGCAGGGCCCAACAAAGGGGCCCATTTTCTCCACTTTCTTTGCTCCAAAACCTGCTTATATCTGTCTGCTATTCCTTTCTAAATGTCCTGTTGAAGTCTGCTACAACGAGGGAGCCAAGAAATGGAGAAGCCAGCTTCCCTTGGTTTTCACTATCTTTTAATTTATTCAACTCCTGTTTAATGTTATATATATATAAAATGTGTGTATGTGTGCGTGTGCGTGCTTGTGTGTACAAGTATGTGACTTAGATTTAACTCTGTATGTGTGAATGTAAGCTAGATTTAACTTTGTGTGTATGTAACTTGGATTCAACTGTGTGTATGTGTACATATAACTATTGTTTAGTAAAACATGTTTTAAACAGCCACCATATCGCTTCTCTTCCATCTTGGCTGGTGACCCCATCATGATATAGGCAGCCACGTGTCTGGCAGCCAACTTTTACTAAGGTTAAAGGATATACTTCTTAGTCCTAATGAGTTCTGTTCACTGTATTTCCTTCTAGACTAAGGAAGCAACAAGTCTCAAATATTTTAGATTGGTATGGAGTTTTGTATGATGATAAAACTATATGGTCAAATTTTTTACAATATATTGTATATGTGATTCAACTCTGCTTTAAAATATATTCTATATGATGATAAAAATTTAAGGTTATAAAGAACAATTCAGACTAACAAAAGCTAACTTAGAGATTTACACATATGTACTTATGTCTTTGCCAAGTGTTCAACACCAAGCTTCTAGTTTTATGAAAGCTGCTAACATATTGTAAACTGTTAAGAAATACAAGTTAATAGTCATTGTATAAATGATCAAGTTCTTTAATTGTATTCATGCTAAGTACTGACATAATTAATTACAGGGATAAGCCTTACCTCGTCCCTTGTATATGTTTTCAGACTTAATCATAAAACAAGTAACTAGAAACAGAGTTTGTCTACTTAGATATACCTAATAGACACACAGTCCTCAAATGCTCAGAGATCTGTGGAATATGGCTTTAAAATATTTAATTAAAAAGGCCTTTTGTAATAGAGAGACATGCCAACTCCTGGGAGCACCCTATTTCCTCTAAAGAAGATGGATAGGCACAGCTTTGATGCTGTTTGAGGACTAGGCTAGAGGTAGCTTTGTCAGTTTAACAGCAGGAACCAAGGCTTCAGCTGCCTTTTCAGTTCTCTGTGTAAAATTTAGGTCACAGGCCTCACTCTCCAGAGTTAATACTAGGTCTAGACACAATTTGCCTCGTTACCAGTCTCAACAACGAGATAAACTCACAACTTCTTACCATCCCTTTGATAAAAGGAATTTACTCTGCAGTGACTGTTGAGTGGTCAGCCACCTGTGTGTCCTGGCGGATTAGATAAATGGCGCTTTCAGGTTTGTTTACATGAAGAGGGAAAGCTTAAGTGGTGCTAAGGAGGAAGTGATCTGAGATGTATAAGAGAATGAAATATCTCACATTTCTTTCCCTCACTATACTACTGTGATATAAAACTCCAAACATTCACAGTCTTAGAAGTAATCGATGGAATTCTGATAAACTGCTAATCTAGTTCTGGCAGAGTACTACTCATGATATCACTGTATTATCATAGCCATAAGCTCAGGATTTTAAATTCCCTTTAGTTGTTTTCTAATTATAGACTTAAAAGGTGCTTTTCATTGTGCAGAAAACATCTATCACAGTTTTTGGATAGAAGAAAGAGTTTTAATGCCTACAACCAAGATCGTTTCTGGAGTGAGTATATTGCCATTTCTACAATATGGATTTCAGTATAGGGTCTAAACAGTGGGAATGCTAATGTGTCTAAAACCTATCTTTTCATGAACTCTAGGAATTCTTATAAGCTCCAGGGAGTCGACTTGGATTCACCTCAAACAAGTCAGATGTACCCCTCAATTAAGTACTGTCAATCAACAGCCTAAGCCTCCCAACCTTTCCCTGGTCTTAGGACTCCCGTCCCTCAATTATCAAGACCTAAGAAAAAAAATTCTCCCTAAACTTAAATTTGTCCGCTGCTCTGCCAGCATCATGCCAGGCCCCACAGACCTCGAAGAGCAGTGAAACAGCCAGCTATGCTAGGACTTGCCCAGCACCCCAGCTTTCTCATTCCCCCAAAATGCAACACCTCCAGGTCAGCAGGAAGCAGTTCTGAAAACTCCAACACCCTCATCCCTGTCCCACCTGCTATCGCCTTTAACTTTTCACCTTTGAATAAAAAACACACCGCCCGGCTAAAAAACAAAAAGGGAGGAATGTTAGCACTCAGTATTATGCTGGCCTGTCACCCGGCAGGATGCACTTGTGAGGACTCAGGCAGTACTCTGTCTATCCTGCTCAGAGTCTGGACAACGTCATCAGCTAGGTTGCTACAGCTACGTTGCTACAGCGGCATTCCCTCATAAAAGGCGGTCCTGATTGCCTCCCCTCTCTCTCTGCCTCTCCCTCCCTTTGCTCTCTTTCACCGCACCTGTCTCCAGAGGCCAGTCTTGGTCCTTCCCTCTTTCACTTTCCTTTCCCTAATAAAAATACCCTTTAGTGCGTCCTGCTGTATGATGCTGTCTCTCTCTTTCCCGCCATTTTTAATAATATAACACTATTCATTAAGCTTTTTTGATGGTCCCAATAAGAAGCATTTTCTGTTACCTTTTTAAATAGTAAATATGCATAGCTATAATCATTTAAAATATTTATTTTTATTTAATGTGTATAGGTAAATTTTGTCTGCATGTATGTCTGGGTACCATGTGTATACACTACCCACAGAAGTGTGCATTGGATCACCTGGAACTAGAATTACCTACATCTCTTAGTACATGTGGGTACTGGTAGTTAAGTTGGATCCTCTAGAAGAACAGACAATACTTTTAACCATCGAGCCTTCTCTCTAGCCCCTAATAATCACTCTACTTCATTAAAACCTTAACTGAACAAAAATGATTAATGGCATTTTCTTCATGGTTCACCTGCCAAAGTTACATAGTACACTGCATATATCCTAAGATTATTCTGTCTACAAACATGAATATCAAGGTTAACACTACCTCTTTGTGAATAGTACTGTTTATCTTATTTAGTATGCAGTATCTACTTAGAGCAAACTGTTAAGCTAGATAGAAAATAGACATTAGCAGGCTCGGAGGTCAATAAGTATGGATCTGTCCTTCACACTTGCCTTTGGACCCCATCACACATTTTCCTAGGCAACAAAGACAAAAAGGCAAGCTCTGCAATTGCTCTTTTTCAAGAAGAAAAATGCTACATGAAAATACTGAGAGAGGAGGTATCAGAGTTTTCTCAAAGCCTATTAAGGGTATCCTACTTCCCCTTGACTGAGTTTGATCACTGGTGCTGCGTGGAGACATGACACTCCAGTTTCTCTCAAAGATAGCAGCCCCCACCCCTCCCATGCCCAGTACAGTTATCTAAAGATCTTTGCAGCTACTGTGTGACAATCCAATTTAAAATTACCTTTTCCCCCTCCATTCTATCTACTAAGCCAAATCCCAACCATGTCTTTCCTGACACTGGCCATTTTTATTCATCCCCTGGAGGCCCCTATTCCTCCATGTAACTTTGTGCAGACTTCTACTCCCGAGGCTGCCCCCTTTGCCTTTCTCTAGCTTAATGGCCTTCAAGATTCCTTCTGAGTCGTGTTCAGACATTTTCTAAGATTAAATGTAATGCTATTTTTAATTATCTTTAGGTTATCTCTCCTAAATCTTGTAATCAGTTTCTAAAATTAACATTTGAAAGTGCCAGACTCAAATCATCAAAAAGTAAGCTAATTAGTATTTGAGATAAACCTGCTAGGGGCAAAGTCTGGTAAAACCCATTTGTGTTTTTTTTTTGTCTCAAAATCAAATTGTATCTAAATTTTTGCATTTTAGTTAGCTTTAAAAAATGGCACAGAACTATTTTCACTTAATAGTCCCCAAATTATAGACACATTCATACATTGTTAAAAGTCATGAGAATCATTATTATCATCACACAAAGAGTTAAAAAAGAAACAAAAAATAAATTGTGCAGAAGTTTCTTAGTTAATTTCAGAATTTCTAGGGGCAGAGACAGTTTTTTGCCCCACTGCTATCTTAGAAACCATCCCATGCTTAGAAAAGGCTAGTCAGCTACAACTCTTTCTACAGCATACCAAGGTAGCAAGGGATATTTTATAGTTACATAAATCACAGCAGCGATCAGTTATTCTATTTTAAATGATTCAACAGAGCCCAGTGACTCAATAGAGTCCTCGAACATTCCTGTTACATGGAAGTTATCCCAACTATTTCAACAGATTTCTAAATCTGCTTTTAAAAAACTTCCAGATCAATAAGGCCTGCCCAACAAATGGGATTATTATTAGATTATAGGCTTCTCCCTTTAAGACACTGGTAACTCTGCAAAGACCTCACAGCTCGAAGAATCAAGCCAAGGTTCCTCCTAGAGCTGAGAGATTCTTATGATGAGGATTAAAATACACAGGTCTCTGAAGAGAAAAAGGAAACCCAAGACAAAGGAGACCTAAGCATGCCTCCCCCGAAGGCTTTGACTGCAGCAACATCAGAGCACTGCCTCTTTTGCCACCTCTAATGCCTCTGAGAGCTCTCTTTAACTACAGTAGTCTTTGGGACTGGAGACATGGCTCAGTGAATAAGAATATTTGTTATACTTTTGGAGGGCCTGGGTCCAGTTTCCAGCACCCACATGGTGGCTCATGACCATCCATAACCACAGTTTCAGGGGTCTGACACTCTTCTGACTTCCAAGGGTACCAGGCATGCACACACTGTACATGTATACATGTAGCAAAAACACACATAAAATAAATAAATAAACAAATCAAGCAATAATAGCTCAGAGAGTTCAACGGAAGAACTCCAAAAGACAAAACAGTACCAAAAGGTTCAAAAGAACCCAAAGTTGCCAAAAAACACAAAAGCAAACTGGAAAGCAAAACTCAAAGAAATTATTAAAAATCACAGCTTCTTAAAAACCAAAACTAACCCCAAAGACTCGTTTTTCAGCTTCATGAAATACATACAAAAACCAACAGACATCAAAAGTGAGTGGGGAAAGCCCATGAGGCCTCAACCCCAAGAACTACAGTCAACTACAGAATGCTGAGAGTAGAAGTATTCTTCCCCCAGGGAAGAACACAATTTGCTATCCAATACCAAATGGTCAGCCCTGAAAACATATAGACAAATAACATTACACAGATGGAACAGGTTATATTTATGAATATATCTGTATATAAATGTGTGTAACACTAATTAATGAAAAAAGAGACCTTCAACTGAAAAGAGAAAAGGAGTCTATGGGAGGGTTTAGAGGGAGGATAGGGAAAGGAGAAGTGATGTAATTATATTATCATCACAAAAAAAGCAACAGATGCCAGTTCTTATGAAACAACAGAAAAATGTCCCTAGAGTAAACAAACTCCAGTAGCTGCTAGGAACTTCCATCTTTCCCCTTCCTTTCAGGGACAACTTGCTGCAGGCAGCAGCCATTTCAAAAGGTATGGGTATTCTTGCCATAGCTGCCATTATTACCAGATGGAAGGAGTCATAACCTGTGTCCCAACAACAAGCCAGGCTCAGTCACATGTCCCCAACAGGCCAAACTAACAGTCCAAGTAGAAGAGGGAGATTTATTCAATATGGTCCTACTGGGAAGAGCCAGGCTTCTACTTTCTCTTTTAACAGTACATAAGAAAAACATGCTTTTACAGAATGAAAAGTCCCTTTAATTTTTTTAAGAATGTTCTACATACTCTGATCTTTAACAACTTCTGAATTTATATCCTAACCAGGATGTCTTGATTGATTTATATAGGCTGCCCGTTTCAGTTGATTTAATATGAATAACACTGATATAATACTCGCCATCTGTCAAATGTGCTACTCAGTCTTCTATATTCAAGTAAATGCTATTCATTTTTTTCCCATCCTATTGGGTAATGTATAAAATCTTGGAGTAAAGTTCACCTCCTTTTTGTTCTTTTTTTTTTACAGCCTATAGATAAACCATAAACGAGTTGGACAAGATTGTCACATATATTTGTAGTCTCCTTTTATGATTACCACTCTTGTCTAAGCCACCATCTTTAGTTACCTTGATTACTGACAGGTATCCTTACCATTCTCTCTGCTTTTGTTTTTAACCTCTCCAATTTAAATACAAGAGCCAGTGTGATCCTATTAAAATGTTCAGAATATTTTAATTCCTACATGTAATACTCTCCAATGCTTTCTCATTCTGATTAGAATCTTTTCCTAATCTTGAACATGATGTGTTCCCTTATTACTTTTTACCTTTTACTCTCCTTCTCATTAACTTTATTCCAGCCATAATGACTGATTCCCTATCAAGCCAAAGTACAGGTCTATCTCACAGTCTTTACTCTTGCTGTTACCTCAATGTTCCTTCACCCAGACATTATTAGGGCTTACTCTAGATCTCCTTTAAGTCATTACTTAAATGTTTACTTTAAAAATAATTTCAGCATTCTTTATATAAAATTGTTAGTCCTCCTGCAGTTAACACTCCCTGTTTGATTTTTCTTCTTAGAATTTAACAACAAATATGCTTGTATTTCTTATTTATTGCACAGACTTCTTTTCAAATATGAACTCCAATAAAGAATTATTTTTTATACACTGTTTTGTCCTCTGCCTATAATGGGGCTTAATATAAACTGAGTTCCTGGTTGTGAATGAATAACGACTGAGCAAAACACCAGCAAAGAGCCCATGATATAATCTTAACTAGCTGGTTATTTTAACCTACAAAGTTATTGGGCGGTGGTAGACAACAAACCAGTTGTCTTCTGTGCAGTAATCCATATGTGCAGAATATTCCTAGATATATGTTTTTTAGTAGACCATTCCTTTGGGGATATCAAGAAAATTCTTTTTTATTAGTCTTCTTTAGCATTATTTGCACTGAGATTGTTTTAGAACATTTAACATATTAAATTCAAGCTGTGGTTGACCAAAGTACATTAAATCTGTGTCAAAAGATATTTATGCAAATAATTATATGATGAATTATGAATGGATGTCTTGAAATTGTAATTCCATGCAAAAAAATAGAATGTGCTAAAATAAAAAGCCATTATGAAAGTATTGCTGATCTTCTTCTTAACCATGGTGATGCATGCAATAGGATTCTGTTTGGCTATAAAAGTTCCTTTTTCAGACATTTGCCTGAAAAGACCATTTGTTTTTCATTTGCCCACAGATGTTCTCTTCAAACTTCATTCTCCAGTCTTTTGGATGAAGAAGTGTGTGTGGGGGGGGTGTGTGTGGTGGTAATTTGGGTCATTCTTATCCTGAAATTTTCAGAAGCACTTATTTTAATTGTAGAAGAAAATGACAGTTTCTGTGTTGCATTTTGAAAGCTCAGCTACTATTAAATTCTTCTCAAGTTGCAAATTACTGCACTTATGGAAAAATTTGCAATCAAAATACTCTCTTGTTGCAATATAGCAACTTTCTTTCACTGTAATTTTCCACAAAGTTCCAAGATTTCTTCAGTGACTAGTCAAACCAATAGCATCCCTTCGTCTATGTAAGACAAGAAGGTGCTTAGCAATTTGAAGTACTTCGGATAAGTGACAGCTGCTTCTACATATTTAATTTTTCAAATAAACAAATAAACAAAATTATTTGAAGTCTTAAATATTTTATAAAGTAAAACACTTTATCTCTTACTATCTAATTATTATATTTTGGCAGTAAAAGAGCATAAATATGAGAAGTGGAGTATATGCTAATAGCACTAAATATTAAATAAACAAATCTTCTATTTGCAAGAAACAGCATAGAGCTTAACTGGTTAGTTGCTGGTGGTGATACTCTTACTCATGTACAACATGAAATAAACTTGGAACAGAGGCAAGTAACACTCGATGTTTCAGTTCAGTGGGGGTAATGTAGTTCTTGGCTCTTCATGAATCTGAACTTTTTTCGACTAAAATGTATTCACATTGACTCAAAATTCATGCTTTGAAAACATAATCAATAAAGCTAATATGATATAGAATGATAGTTTAGATGAGGCTACATTCTCTTCAAACTACTTAGATTAATCACAGTCAATGATTATGAAGAATGACTTTTTCCCAGCTTATGTAGGAAAGAATATGACTGAAGCTTGTACGATATCCTATCTTATGCAAAGCTTCTTTTTACTTACTACAGTTGTATAGAGAAGGGTATGGAGAAGGAGAAGGGGGTGATTAATGCCTGTTAACAAGAATCACCAAAAAATAAAAATAAAAAATAAAAAAGCAAAAAAAAAAGAATTACCCATTTAGAAAATAGAAACCATCATTCTAAGATCATGATAATTATTTACTGAGGGATTATTCTGTGTTAGATACAATATTAGGAACATGATGTAAGTTATCAATTTTCATTCTTACCAAAACCCAAACTAAACCACCACCACCACCACCACCACCACCACCACCACCACCACCACCACCAAAATCAGCTGTAAAGAGGGTATCATTGACACTCTAGTAAGCAAGAGAAAACCGAGGCATGGAATGCAAAGCTGCTCACTCAGGATCACCTAAGGAAGGGCAGAGTAAAATTCAATCCTATGTCTGTCAATTCTGTGCTCCTAACCACCACATGCACTGCTGCCTTCAAAGTAGTATATAATCATTGTAGCCATTTGAAGAAGAAGAAATATGTCACAAATGTCACAAAATGACACCAAAGCAATCATCTATGAATGCTTTCTGACATGTGATACAAGTTCACAGCTATATTGAAAGGAAGGACTCTACAAAACAGAAAAAGGTAATATGTTAGTGGAGATAATTTAAATCAGTAACCCCTAGCTACAATTTTATGCTACATCAATTTATTTAGGAAGACATATTGTTCTGTAGGTCAGAGAGGATGATTTACTCTTATAATATCACAATATGAAGGGTCATGTTAACGTCTCAGTTTTGTAAATGAGACGGAATTTAAGGTATGAAAGGTCAGAAAGCTTAGCCAAAGTAGACAGGGATGGAAGTGTAGTCACATTTTATCTCGCCTATTAACGGCGGTAAATGAAAGCTGCAGTTTGAAAACCCCATGCCAATACAAGAATGAGGAAAGCATGGATCTGAAGAAGAGCCTGCATCTGTACTAATTCGTTATGCTGGAGAAATCTCCTGCAGCCCATTCACTGTTACACACACATTTTTTTCCATTAGAGTCATTCCTAATTAATTAAAAAAAATCATTGAAATTACTTGGCTCTGAGTCTCATGTTGTGTTTTTTTCCCTCCTGTCTATTTAGGCAGAAACCATCTGTTTTGATCACTACTGGCTACTCAGCTCCTCACATGATACCTGTTAAAAACACAAATCAAGCAGTTACTAAATGATGGAGGAAGGTCATTGGTTAAGTAATAAAGAAATTGCTTGGCCTCATAGGTTAAAACATAGGTGGGAGGCGTAAACAGAACAGAATGCTGGGAGGAAGAGGAAGTGAGCTCAGACTCGACAGCTCTGCTCTCTGGAGCAGAGGCCATGCTCCCCTCTCCCGGGCAGACGCGAAGCTCCGACCCAGGATGGACATAGGCTAGAATCTTCCCGGTAAGCACACCTTGGGGTGCTACACACATTATTAGAAATGGGCTAGTCCAGGTGCGAGAGTTAGCCAAGAAGAGGCTAGATATAATGGGCCAAGCAGTGTTTAAAAGAATACAGTGTCCGTGTAATTATTTTGGGGCATAAGCTAGCAGGCAGCCGGGGTGCTGGGGACGCAGCCCCGCAGCTCCTCATACTACAACTAAACACCTGAGTGTGTGCAGAACTGTGGTATAGGCTGTAAGTTACATACATAATCTGTCAGTACATCCTGTCTACTTATGTTCCAAACATATCCTGAGTGTAATTCTGCTCACTACTTTTACTTTAGCATACAGGCTTGAAGCTGTTCTACCCTCTCACTTGATTTGACCCTATCCTATCTTATCTCCCTACTTCCATTCTTATCCCCAGCTCCTTCAAACCATTCGATATACAGCTGAGATAATAACTGAGAATATTCAGTTTTCGTTAGGAATGGAACGCAGTGCCAATAGAGCAACACTCTAGAAGAACCGGAAGACTTGACTTAGAAGTCTCCATATTGTAATCCCTATTCCAGTTCTACGTTTGCTGTCATGTCATTAAACTATTAGTGACTTCAGTTTTCTTATGTGTAAGATCAAGGATTTCAATCAGACTACTAACTTTATTTGAATGCCATTTGTAACTGAATAGCAGGTAATTAGTCATCCATGTGAATGTAATTACTGATAACTTAGGATTTAAATGCACCTGTTTCAATACCAAAAGCTAGATGGCTCTTTAAAAAAACACCGTTTAAGCTCCACCACATATGGAAATAAGTTAACACCAGCCACATTAGATACAGTTATTTTGGGTATCTGACTGTTATGTATAATTAACATATATTTTGTACTTGAAACAGGTGGAAAGTCTTTAAAAGGTACACGTAGAAATACAGCAGCTACTGCTCTGAACTTTTCTGTTTGTCAGAAACTGTTGGCATATCGATATCAGAGAAATCGGGGCAGGTTTGCCAGTCTTTTGTGACAAAGAGATGAGAATAACCAGAAAAAAGGAACACAAAGTGACCTAATATCTGGAATCAAAAGACAAGAAAATAAGTTATATATAAAACGAAGAGAGTAACAATAAAAAAGAATCACTTCTAGAAGAGAAGGCACAAAATCTAAGTATCTCAACTGAATTGTGGTATGGTGCTTTTTATTAACAATGATATAGCTAAATCACAATTACTGAAAAACTTTTCTGACTATTAACATAATGGTTTTCTCTGGAAAAAGAGTCTGAGATCAAACAGTTTTTCCTGGTTAAATTTAGTTTCAGACAATAATGTAGACATTTACTATCATGGAATTCTTTTCTGTCAGTGGACTTTGTTTCAGGAAAGCTAGCTTTTATCTTAATTTCTTAGTGGATAAAAGTATGTTTATGTCAAACTCTTACTCTGGGATATTTTTGCCTAATACACAATACAAAACTTCTAAGATAACTATTTCAAATGAAGCTATACATACCAGTTGTTTGAGGTTTTCTTGATCTGGAGTTTTTTTCTTAATAGAAATATTTCTCAAAGAATACACAAGATCAAATTCAGATGTTGATTTAAAAAGTTTTCAAAGTTACCACTTGCAATCACCTCATTGAGAGATACCTCATCTTTTTCTACTCTGACACTGCATTGTACAGTAAGAGTTGATATTAGCATGAAAAGAAGCTGGGCAGGATCAATTTAGAGCACTTGCTGGGCTGCCAGAGGACCCAAGTATGGTTTCCAGTATCCATATGGTTTTTTTCAAACAATGCTCTTTAAAAAACTGTTTTCAAGAAACTAGGCTGTAATAGTCATCAGCAATTATGCCTGAACATATTTCATTAAGAGGAAAGTATGTAAGATTTAGACACAAATTAGCAAGGAAGAAAATTCAAAATTTGCAGACATGGGAATTAAAGACTGTATGGAAATAGAAAACACTATCCTGAGTGAGGTAACCCAGACCCAAAAAGATAAATATGGGATGTACTCACTCATAATTGGTTTCTAGCCATAAACAAGGGTCACGGAGTCTACAATTGGTGATCCCAAAGAAGCTAAGTAAGAAGGTGAACCAAAGGAAAAACATATAGTTGTCCTCTTGGCTATGGGAAGTAGACAAAATTGCCGGGGAGAAAATTGAGATCTTGGGGGTGGGGTGGGATGGGGGTAAGGGGAGATGGGGAGAGAAAAGGGAGAAGGGGAGAATGGGGGGAACTTGGGGAAAAAGGAGGATTGGGATAAAGGAAGGTTAGATAGGGGAGCACGGAAGCACAATTCTTAGTTAAGGGAGCCACCTTAGAGTTGGCAAGAGACTTGAACCTAGAGTGGCTCCCAGATGCCCAAGCCGAGGTCCCCAGTTAGTTCCTTGGGCAGCTGAGGATAGGGAACCTGAAATGACCCTATCCTATAGCAATACTGACGAATATCTTGCATATCATCATAGAACCTTCATCTGGTGATGGATGGAGATAGAGACAGAGACCCACACTGGAGCACTGGACTGAGCTCCCAAGGTCCCAATGAGGAGCAGAAGGAGGGAGAACATGAGCAAAGAATTAGGGACCACGAGGGGTGCACCCACCCACTGACACAGTGGGACTGATCTATTGAGAGCTCAACAAGGCCAGCTGGACTGTGACTGAAAAAGCATGGGATAAAACTGGACTCTCTGATCATGGCGAACAATGAGGGCTGATGAGAAGACAAGGACAATGGCACGGGGTTTTGAACCTACGTAATGTGCTGGCTTTGTGGGAGCCTAGCCAGTTTGGATGTTCACCTTCCTAGGAATGGACGGAGGGGGGAGGACCTAGGACTTACCACAGGGCAGGGAACCCTGACTGCTCTTTGGACTGGAGAGGGAGGGGGGGGAGGAGTGGGGGGAGGGGGAGAAGGGTGGGAGGAGGGGGAGAAGGGTGGGAGGAGGGGGAGGGAAATGGGAGGCTGGGAGGAGGTGGAAACTTGTTTTTTTTTCTCCTTTTCTCAATAAAAAATGGGAAAAAAGACATTAAACAATAATAAATTTGTAGTTTAGAGGAAATAGATCAATTCCTCCCAAAACTACAAATCACTTTTGTCAAGTTCGAGTGTGTTGAAACCATTAAGTGGACTGTATATTTAAGAATTTAGTGAAGAAAAGAATGTGCCATAAGTTATAGCCTTACAGTCATAGCGGACTGTCACAGAGTTCTGAAGGTAAGGTAATTTTGCTAGTTTGATTAAACTTCTGATGTGTGGTTAAATGAGTTAAGGTAGCGATGCAATATGAGTAGTTATCATGGGAGCAAAATAACTTCTTGTTTATAAAATTTGAGGTTGCTTCTTGACAGTAGAAATAAGAAGCACAGGTTTATCAAATACAAGAAAGTGAGGGTTTTCAAAGGCAAGTATGTATTCAAAGAATTTGCAGTGACTGACCTTAGTAATCAAGTCAAAGGTCTCCAATTTGGAATTTGTCCCCCCTCCCCCTAAGGGCAACAAGGAATTCGTAGTAAGTTTAAAACTTAATAAATTTAAATTTATTAAATTCCTAATTTAATTGTTCTGTGTTCTGCTTTATATGGTCCCTTAATGATTAAACTAGATTTTGTGTTTTGCTTCCTGGCCGTCATTAATCAGTAACTAGCAGAATAAGATCCACATTTGCTCAAACGTGGAACAGAAAAAACCGGCTTTGAGAACTTGTTTTATATAGTATTAGGAGACATCACCTTCAAAGTGAGACGATATTAGTGAATCTTTTTGTTTGTTCAACGCTGAATTTTAAAAAGAAAATGAATGAGAGAATTTAATATATTTACCTATGTTAAAGATCAATACATTTTAGGAATTTAATCAGTTTCTTAGGAATTTCTAAGATAAAAATCAAAGTATCATACACCAGGCTTACAAATACTTAAAAAAACTCCACAAAACAGTAAAGTGAAATCGAATAACTCTAAACTTAATTTACATAAGTTTTTTGAGACATGGTCTCAATATGTAGTCTAAGCTAACCTTAAATTTGTGGTTCTCCTGCCTCAGCTTCCCAAATGCCAGGGTTATAAGCACTTAAATCACTTGGCTTTGGTTCTAATTTCAACATTTCTCTATTTAAACATATCTTTTCATGATTCATTACATTTCTTTAATAGTTATAGAACCATTCAGATTACACACTTCATCTTGAGTCAGCTTTGTGATTTTTGGGAAATTGATCAATTTCTTTTTAACTAAGAATTCTTTTATTGTTTAGTGCCAATTAGGCCTGAAGTAATTAACAGTTTTTCACTCCTAAATTTGGTAATTTGAGTGTTTTCTTTTTTCTTTCCTTAGTCTTGCTAGATGTTTGTCAATACATTAAAAAATCTCACAGCTATTGATTATATTGCTTCGTTTTTCTGCGTATTCAGTTTCACGGAGACTCCTCTTTACTAAGTCTTCTTTCTGCTTTTCTGGTGAGATAGCACCTTGCTATGCAGACCAGGCTGGCCTAAAACTTGCAGTCCTTCTGCTCGCACTTCCCAAGTGTTGAGATTATAGGCATGCAACAGTATGTCTAGTTTCCTATTTTAATCTTGAGGTAGGAGTGGAAATCATGAGCACTTCTTTCCTTTAATACAAGAAAAAAAATTGAGACACGGTCTCACATCGTAGCCTTGGCTGGCCTGCAACTCACTATGTAGATTAGGCTGTCCTCAAATTTATAGATCTTTCCCTGTTTCTGCCTTCCAAGAGCTAGGACTAAAGGTGTGAGCCAGAACTACTGGCCCGACACAATAATATATTGTTACAAATTCTCTAAGTATTTTAATTTTCTTGAGACTTTCTTTTATCTAAGGATTATTCAGTAGTATGCTGTTTAATTTCAAGAAGTTGGATATTAATTTCCGTTTTGTTACTGATTTCCTTTTTTTTAAAATGATCAACAGTGCATACTTTGCATTTTTCTTTTCTTTTAAAATTAAACTTTGTTTTATGGCCCAAGATATGATCTCATCCCGATGAATGGCCAATGTATGCTTGAAAGGAATATATAACATGTTAGGTAGCTGTCTTAGTTACGGTTACTATTCCTGTGAGAAACGCCACAACCAAAAACAACTTGGGGGAGGCAAGGGGTTTATTTGCCTTACACTTCCACATTGCTGTTCACTATTGAAGGAATCCACGACAGGAACTCAAACAGGGCATGAACCTGGAGGCAGGAGCTGATGCAGAGGCTATGGAGGAGTGCTGCTTACTGGCTTACATCAGCCCAGGGATGGCACTGCTCACAATGAGCTGGACCCTCTACCATCAATCACTAAATAAGAAAATGCCCAATGGGCCTATGTACAGCTGGATCTTATGAAGGTGTTTTCTTAATTGAGTTCCCTTCTCTCAGATGACTTTTTTTAAAAAAAAAACCTAATAAATTTTTAATTAGAATGCTTTACTTCTCTTTTAAACAGAACAACAACAACAACAACAACAACAACAACAAAACCAGATTACATCAAACCAGAACTTTTCAAATACCTAATTATTATACACATTCCCATCTGTCTTATAGGGAGGACTCTTGGTCAGCTTAAGAGTTTCAGGTAAAATAAGCTGCATAATAGTATGTATTACAATAATAAATGTACAATGTTCACATGAAATATATCTTAGAAGCAAGAAAAAGATGCATCTGCATCCAACAGTGACCTGCTAAAATGCCACAACTATTTTTACATTCACTCTTGCAACAGGTTACAAGATGGGTCACTAAGCTCAAATGCACAAATGGCCCTTGGTTTGTGCATCAGTGTTTGTTTCAGTAAAGCTACTTTATTATTGTTTTATGATTTCAGGTCAAAATAGTTACTGATCAAGGTTTATTTGTAACCTAAAAATTGGCTAAAAGATTAAAAGATAACCTGGATATATCATTGTTGGTCCAAGTGAATTCGTGAAACAGCTGGAATGACCAATCTTAGTCTCTGTTTCAAATTCGGTTTTCCTTTTGTTGTATATATGTTGGTTTGCAGCATGACCTTGCACAGATAATGCACGTTTTCTGGCTAAGTGACCATGATGCGCACTATTCTGTAACAGAACTTTCGGGCCTTACCTGTGTGCTTTGTGGGCACCATGTTTATGAGGAAGAAATGATTTGATATCAGAAGAGAATACATTTTAGATTCTCAATCTATGTCTCAGATGCTAATGTGTTAAAATATAAATATATAAAATAACCAATCTTTCTGTATTTTATGTACATCATAGTGATTTATTTGAGCTTAGTGACCTGTCTCAGATGACTTTAGCTTGTGTCAAGTTGACATAAAACCATGCAGCCCAGTAACAGATCCAATTCTGTGCAGACAATCATTCTGTACATTTATATTCTCGCTAACATGTTTACTGATTCCATAAATTACTAAAAGAGGGATTTGAAGTCCCCAGTCATAATTGTAAGCTTATGAACTTCTCCCTTCTGATCTATTTTCATTCTTCTATTTTGGATCTCAATTATTGGTGCATTTATATGCAATATTGTTATGTATTCTTTGTAAATGAGTGATTTTTTTTCTGCTTGTGGTAGACAAGGAAAGCATGACTTTTTTTTCCTTTTGTTTTTTCTTGCTTTTTACAACAGACAGGCATTGTTGAAAGGGTTCGTGTCCTATTGAACTACCTCCTTTCTGGCCCATTGGTAAAGAGGAAAACTGTTTTATGGACCTTATTTTGTTTGTTTCCACTGTTAACTTTACACAAGTCTAGTCATCTATGAAGAGAAAACCTCAACTAAATAACAGTACCATCAATTTAGACTGTGGTCATGTCCATGAGGCTAACTGATGTAGGAGGGCCCGGCCCTTATTATCCTTAGGAATGTGGGCCTGGGCTAACTAAGGAGAGCAGTTGAGCAAGCCAAAGGAAGCAAGCCAATTAGGAACATTCTTTTCTGGTCTCTGCTACACTTCTTGTTTTGGCTTCCCTTGATGTAAGTTAAAATAAACCTTCTCCTTCCCAAGTTACTTTTGGTCAGTGTATCAAAGTTACAGAAAAGCAGACTAGAACACTACAGGCCAGGCCAGAAGCAGGGCCAGTTCACATAGTAGTCAAGAAAAAAATACTGAGAATTTACCACCAGGCTGTACTTTATGTTTGGAGGTCTCTAGCCTTCCTACCTCTCAGCATTCCATACAGGTGAGTTAATGTATTTTGCCTAGTTTTTTTTTTTTTTGGAAGGGAGATGGTTGTGATTTATAGGAAAAAGAAAATGGATGTCTGTACTATATCTAAGGCTCAATTTGTAAATCTTTTAAGTTCATAAAGTATTTTTATTCTCTAGTCTAAACAGTTCAGTTACAAATATATCAGTTTGTGATGACCTCAAATGTGGAAACAAGGGTACCAATAGGTAACTCACTCAAAAGGAAAAACAAAACTATAGGTGGTGCTTTTCTCCTGCAATCTAGTTCTCTGGAGGTTATGGCCATACGACTGCCACACGTTCAAAACTGTGTCTCATAAAACAGAAACAAACAACAACAAAAAGAAAAGCTTATAAACCACCCGGGTATGGAAACAAAAACAGCTGTTAGAATACCTGAGTCAGGAAAATACAAGTGAATTTTCCTTTCCGATTTTTTCAGACTAGCCTTCAATAAAACTTGCACATCTATAAACAATTACAGTCAAAATTTCATTCAGATTCCCCATGTAAACATATATCTACAGCTAAGGCAGTGAATCTCAATTGTTTATCACTGCAGGCCTCTAAGACACATCAACAGATCCTTTGGGCCCAGGTATTCTTGTGTCCATACTTTACAGTGGGGAAAATAGTTTATACCAATGCAGTGTTATTGTCTAGGCACTTTACCTGTGGATGATTCACAGCATCATTCTTAGACAACTGTGCTAAAACATGAATTACGACGCATTAGAGGACAACGTTCTTAACCTAAAATAGACTGAAATTGAAGGGAAGGAACTTACAGATAATTTATTATGGGAAAAAACAGCAACTAAAATAATCAGTAACTTAAAAAGTTCTAATGATGTATAAGCATAACTTCTCTCCTGACAACCATGTAAATTAGAACCATCTACATTGGGCTTCACTACTTTGTCATGGTTTCTTGGACAGCAGGTTTACTGGAAGAAACCTACAGAATTAAAATACTTAGCAAACTTCATTCAAGTATTATTTTATGATTATTTACCTTGTAATTTAAAATTATCTAGTAGGGGACTCGAGGGCAGGCTCAGTGATTAAGAGCACTTACTGCTCAGGCAGAGGACCCAGTTCTGTTCCCAGCACCCACATTAGATGGCTCATAACTGCCTGTAACTCCAGTTCTAAAGGTTTTGGGAAACTTAAACACATGCTGGCAAAATAAGTGCATACACATTAAACAAACATATTATGTTCTGAAGGCTAATAGAAGAAGAGAAATATATACGATATATAAATATGTCTCATTTAGCTGTGTATATAAAGTTTCAAAAAAAGCATCTAGTAGGTTAGTGATAATATAAGTGATAATGTTATATTTCACTTCTGCTATTTTAGAACTCTATTATTTGGTGCATACACATACACATGTAAAACTGAAATTACTACTTGTCCATAAAAATCAAAGAAAGGATTTTCACTTCTGGGTCAAACCCAAAGCACCAACACATTTTTCTAGGGATAGCTCATACTTAGAATCCCTGCTCTGTAGAAGTGGACTACTGACAGACATATTTCACAGTGCTGACGGCTGTGTGAGATTTTGCCAGTGCTACTATGATTTGACACAGTAAATAATTGGTTTTGAAATAACCAAGCTATCCATAGAAACCAGAGTAAGCACAATACTAAGCATATATTTAAAATAGATATTTAACATGCTTGCATGCTCTTTGTTAAGGAGAAACGTGTCACAATGTATTGGAGCAATTTTCTAGGTGACTAAAGTCAAAATGAGGTAAAATTAGTTGTAAACAACGCTTGGCTCACAGATTGCTTCTTTCTACTACTAATTGTCCTCTTGTTTTAGTTACTGGGATCCTGAAACAATGTTGTTAAATAAGAGAGCTGCTAGGCAAACCAACCTTCATAAGTTCAGCTAATTTAATAATGTTTATATTTTCTTTACAGAAAACAATAGTTTTGGTTTCCCTGCTAGATGGTGAACTTTCCAAGTGAAAATGGCTTTGTTCATCTAAAGATGGGGTTTTTGGACCCAAATATGACACCTTTTATGTCTATGTAAAAAGAACAGTCTCTTTTCCTTTTAGTACCACAAACAGAAACAGTATTAAGAATGCCAGCATCATATAATCATTTTGAGGACTCAACAGCAATGTGTAAGTTTCTGGCATGGAGTCATCATAAGTTATCAGGAAATGTTAGCTAATATTTAATTATAGAAGTGATACTTATCAGCCTTTTGTATTCTATAATTCTTAGACTAGGGTCTACAGTTACATACAGTTTTAACTACTACAATTGTTACATTTCTGATAAAGTTATGCTAGTTTTGGAGAGTTGTTAAAATGTTGATGTTCAAATTTCAGTTCTACCATGTAACTACTTTTAAATAAGGGAGCCATCTTAGGGTTGGGAAGAGACTTGGACCTAGAGGGGCTTCCAGGTGCCCAAGGCGAGGTCCCCAGTTAGTTCCTGGGGCAGCTGAAGATAGGGAACCTGAAATGACCCTATCCTATAGCCATACTGATGAATATTTTGCATATCACCACAGAACCTTCATCTGGCGATGGATGGAGATAGAGACAGAGACCCACACTGGAGCACTGGACTGAGCTCCCAAAGTCCCAATGAGGAACAGAAGGAGGGAGAAGATGAGCAAGGAAGTCAGGACCAAGAGGGGTGCACCCACCCATTGAGACAGTGGGGCTGATCTATTGGGAGCTCACCAAGGCCAGCTGGACTGTGACTGAAAAAGCAGGGGATAAAACCGGACTCTCTGAATATGGCGGACAATGAGGGCTGCTGAGAAGCCAAGGACAATGGCACTGGGTTTTGATCCTACTACATGTTCTGGCTTTGTGGGAGCCTAGCCAGTTTGGATGTTCACCTTCCTAGACCAGGATGGAGGGGGGAGGACTTTGGACTTTCCACAGGGCAGGGAACCCTGACTGCTCTTCAGACTTGAGAGGGAGAGGGAGAGGAGTGGGGGGAAAGGGAGAGGAGTGGGGGGAGGGGGGGAGGAGTGGGAGGCTGGGAGGAGGCGGAAATTTTTTTTTCTCAATTAAAAAAAAATATCTGTGTTTCAGTTTCCTAACCTGTAAAATGAGTCTGACACCAGTACCTTCTTCATAGCTTACTGAGGTTGAAATAATACTTATAACGTGCTTAGTATAATGTCCTTTTGCAGGTCAAATTAAAAAATTTGTTAAAAAAATTAATTTGTTAAGTTAAAAAATAAACAAATAAAAAGTCTTAACACCCCTCCAATGACCTTTTAACTTAACAAAATATTTCCTCACAAATTTATCAGAATGGGCAAACCTCCTTATTAGAAATAATGTAACAGCTAAATGTTTCTACTCACATCTTAAAAATTAAGATGAATTAGAGGAATGTTGGGATGTTAGGAAAGGTGTTAATGGGTTTTTCAACACCTACTAAAAATCTGTTAACAAACTATTTTAAAATCATATTATGAAAGCATGGTGCATGGATATACAATCATTTTATTCATTCTGATATCTCTGCATGTATATTTAAAATAATTTATTAATTTTTTGCAGTCTTAATGAGATATGAAATATGCTTATTGTCATATCGTTATGTGTATATTGCACTAAGCAAAAGTGTACACTGATTTCTTTTTTAAAAGTTACTTCAGTAGGTTCTTGATTTATTTCACTGAATAATGCCATTTGGAAAGCTGGTAACAATTTCTTCTATAATATTGAAAGATGAGATTCAGGGCAATTCAGTTATTTATCTTTATAAAGACTTACTACATTTGGATTTCATACAAACACACATACACTACTGCTTGTCTTTTCTTTGTGTGCCCTAAGGGCAGTTAGCAACTTCCACATTTTCAGACAGAATTGAGCTATTTTACCTACAAGTAAAACTAATGTTAAGAATGAAGAATAATGTTAGCTGATGAGGTAGGCATAGTGGAATCTCTATAATCAGATGGTCAAGAAGGGAAGAAAGCAAGGACTGGCTGGCACTGAATCTCTGTCCAAGAGTATATGAGACATGGTGTGAGGGAGTTAATCTTGTTGCCTTTCCTGGGACTGTAATAGGACATGCATAAAGGATCTATTTCCAAGTCAAAAATATTGAAAAGGGCACTAACATTCCAGTTCAGTCACTTCCTTATTAGTGGAGTTAGTCACCACAACTTAACAAGGTACTGTATTACTATAAAATGCTGATATAATCCTGATATCAAATTAACATTTCATCTAAATTGGAATGCAAACATCTGTAGATGCCATGGAATTAGTACTATAGCAGATACAGTGACCTATGAAACTCAGTGTTCAATCTTTCCCTTAAATCCTATTGTATCAAAAACACGCATGTTATTCAAAGAATCAGGGAAGATGAAGATAAACATTTAATAATGAAGGTGATTAAGTTACATATTGATATTGACCTTGCATTTTCATGAAACTATAACAGAAAGAAAAAATGTTCATTTTTAAATGGGCCTCTAGAAATGAAGTTCCTCAACCAGGGTTTTGATTTTCCTCAGTAAATAATGAATGCTCTTTAAAAAAGTAGCAACAATTTTTACTCCTAAGTAATAATACACAATATTCTTAGCAGTTGGACTTGCCTTTTATGGCCTTCCTTTCTTCAATAATTCAAATGTTCCAGGGCCATTCTCTATTTTTTTCTCTGTATACACAAGTCTGTCCATGCACGACAGAATGGAACACACTGTATATATAAATGTGTTTGATTGATTACTGCTCTTCTAAGGTTCAATCCAAACTTTCTACCAGCTAGTCTACTCTGAATCAAAGTGGCCTCTTGTTCCCTCTTCAGCTTCATCTCTAACTACCAATTTTGCTCTTGAATAGGCTGGCTGTCTCTCATCTTGAGATCTTTGTTCAGGATGTTACTCAAAATTGGAACCAGGCTCTAGAGGAAGCTCAGTGATTGCATGGCTCTTCTGAGTTGTGATGATAACAAAAGTAGCCCCATTCACAGGTTATCAAAGAATACTGTTTTTAGATGCCCTTCATATGTTGCTGGAAAGAATAATATGATTTGTCAGCTATTTAAAGGGCTTGGCTGAGACATTTTAGTTTCTTGTAGAGGAAGAGACAAGGAATATGAACTTTGGGAAAGGGAAGGTGGACATTGAAGCTGATGAAACTCTAATCCACAAAGATAAAAACATTTTTTCTAACCTAGTTTTATGAGATTAGGAAAGATAATTTAACATAGTAATCCTGAGGGACAGTTCAAGAATAAAGTTCTTAACTCTTTCACATCTTGCATACTTAGATGTCATACTTTAACAATATGGTAGATTTGATACTTTGAGCATTAAGTTCTATTTCTCCAACTACTAATTCAAGATCTCATAATCTTTTCCATGTATGTACATATTCATGTGTGTGCACTTGAACATGGGCATTTACATGGGGATGCACATGTATGCACACCTGTGGAAGTCAGAGGTTCACTTTGGATGTCCAGAATTCTCTACCTTTTTTGAGGCAAGGTTTCTTACTGAAATTTAAGTTTACCAGTTAGGCTACACTACCTGTCTAGCAAGCCAAGAGATCTTCCTGTCTCCATGGCTCTCCTGTGCTGGAGCTATAGGTGTGTCTTACCATGCCTGACTTTTTTATATGGGTACTAGGGATCTGAACTCTGGTCCCCCTGTTGTATGACAATCACTTTTAGTGACTGTGCTATCTCCCCAGCCCAATTTAGTCTATTTTCAATGGTCAAGTGGAAGTGGAAGCTACAGTTCTATTGTTAAAACAAACTCTATCCTAAGTAGCCTGAAACATGTTGAAGCTTTAAAGGAATGTTATTGACTAACAAGATTTTCAGCTTCTGCATGGTTATTATTCTGGTTTCTCATAATTCATCTGGGATGGATTTAATGGCTTTGCCTTTGACCTTTCAAGTGATGCTCCTTCATTAGAACACTACTACATGCCGATGTGATCATATGGTTTTAGCCCAAAATTCTTTAATGAGCTCTTTATATTACTGTGGGAGTCTCAAAACTCCATTACAAAACTCCTGATCTAACTCTGCCTGCATTTGTAGGTAATGTATTGACTCTTCCTCATACAATGACTCACAGGTTTTCTTTTTAACAAACTAGCAATTCTGAACCTCGTGGAATCCCTGGAACATCTCGTTTGTGATAATTAGCATTTACATTCTCATTAAAATATCACTACTCAAACTTTTCATTCTTGCCTCAACTGCTGCCCATGATGACACTTTTTCTTATTTTTCCCAGAGTATGGTATCTTTCCTTGTTTCTACACTTTTTGCATACTCCCATATATAAGTTAAATTAAATTGGAAATATCAGCATATTTCCCCCATATGTGCTTTTGCATATGCATTTGTGTGTGTGCACATACATGGAAGCCAAAAGTTGTCTTTGAATGTTTTCTTCTACCACCCCCTCCATTCACAATATTTTCAAACATTTATATATTTTATGTTCTTGGTGCTTTGTGTACACATATGTCTGTGTACCATGTATGTGTCTAGGGCCTGCAGAGGCCAGAAGAGAGTGTTGAAACGCCTGGAACTGAAGTTACAGAAGGCTGTGAGCCTCCATGTGGGTGCTGGGAATATAACCCTCATCCTCTGGAAGAGTAGTCAGTGCTCTTAAGCACTGGGCTAGTTTTCTAGCCCCTTTACTTTACTTTTGAGAGGTCACCCACTGAACATGGAACAACTGATCCAGCTGGGTTGTCTAAGCAGTGAGTTCTGAGTATTTTGTGTCTACTTCCCTAGTACTAGGAGTACAGGACTGTGTGGTTACAAATGCCGCTATGCCTGACTTTACCTGTGTGCTAGAAATCTGGATTTGGTCCTCACACTTGTGCAGCAAAGAGATTTCCAACTGAGCCATACCCCCAGCCCCAATCGTGTGCGGTGTCTTGCCAGTTTTCCTAGCTAGCAGAAAGCAGGTGGTCCTTTTGAAGTGTTATCATGAAATATGAAGCATTTGATCTCTAATCTGGATTTCTGGACCTTCCCAAGTATTTATTAACATACAAATCTTAACTACTCTTCTTTATCAATACTGTGCCTATTAAGTTATTTCACTAAATAGGATGTTGCTACAAAATAGGAATACTTTGATCACATGAGTTGTAAAATGAATCAATCCCTAATATTTTTTTTCTGGATGTGAGATTTATTACTGAACATGATTTGGTAGGGTACAGGAGAGCACCATGAAAGCCCTCAGGAGTGTACGGCTCGCCACTTGTCCAGGGGACCACGATTAGGAATATATTTGACCCCACAGCCATCAGGAACGAGTCACTTCTCAGCAACCATGTCTTCAAATTCATCTGCATTAAACTTAGTAAAGCCCCATTTCTTTGAGATGTGGATTTTCTGGCAGCCAGGGAATTTGAACTTGGCTCTACGAAGACTCTCAATCACATGTTCCTTATTCTGCAGCTTAGTGCGGATGGACATGATGACCTAGCCAATGTGAACCCTGGCCATTGTGCCCTGGGGCTTCCCAAAGGTACCACACATGCCTGTCTGGAGCCTACATTGGAGACAGCATTGAGATCAGAGACTTGAATAAGTGCCAGAAAATTGTCTCCAAGGTCCCTTAGGGCAACCCGTACAGGTATCAGGCTGCGTACACTACCAAGGAGGCTGCTGTTTGCAACCATTGCACACCAGGGCCCCAAGGGGAAAGGAACCTGGTCGGCTTAATTAGTTGCAAAAATCCCTAATAATTTTAAGGTCAATTTTTAATGTTAGAGTCTTTTATAAAAATAGTGCAATGGGAAAAAATTGGATTTTAACAACAAAAGTAATTTGCCTTCCAAGAAAAGCTATATGAAAGACTTTTGGAGTTTACTTACATGGTACAGTGTGGTTTCTGGAACTGGTGTGCTCAAGATGTCTTGTCTCAATGCATCCATTTGCAAACTAGGTAGCAGTGAATAGTGAGTTGGACTGTTACTCTTATCACCCTTCTTTTTTGACTTCTTTCCTGTGTCTTTTTTGCTGTTTCTCTGAAACATGTTTTCTTCTTGAGCAATTTTTTCATTGCTCATATAGCGAAGTAGAGAGTTTTCTACATAAAAAGAGAAATACACTGACATAAATATGCAAATATCTGAAGTGTACCATTCTTTCCAAATCGTGCTGTAAGATTCCACTCATTACCTTGATTTAACTTACAATATATGTAGTGATAATAGTAGAACGTAATTATTTGGTATCCTAAGACAATAAGACATATCCTTTGGATTATTTCTTCTGGTCTGAACTCTGGAGTAACTACATCTAAATCGCCTGTAGAACTTAAACTTTAAGCTCTGTATGGGTGGGACTTACACTTTTTAGGAAGCTCCGAGGAAAAGTCTCCTAAACCTTGATGATAAACAATAGCCTCCAATGTTTTGGGTAACATTCTTGAAGAAGTTAAAGCCACATTATAAACTTAGTTCATAGAATCCTTCCTTAAATTAGTAGTCAGCATTTAGTAGTTACTATAAAAATTTCCCACAGGATGTCACTATTGTAAGAAGTCCCAAAGAATCTTAGAGATGGCATATCATAAACATTTTAATTTTTTCTTGATTTGTCCAATAAAATTAATGAGATTAGATACTGAAGCTTGGAAAATGGAATTAATACATGTATGCAAAGGAATCTGACAGTGTCCTTGAACTTCTCAACATTTTTAAATCTCACTCTAAAAAAAAAGTGTTAAGGAGACTTATGAAGCAGACATTTATGCTTGCTTGCCCAGGTGATCTGTGGATGTTTTACAGTTTATTGGATAGAAATGATAAGTAAATGGGTCAACCATACCATAAAGGAAGCCTAGTTTCTAGGAACGGCTTTTGTTTTGTTGTCCATCTACAATTTATGGCTCTTCTGAAAGTAGAAGGAGCATCAGTAGCTGGGCCCATCTTATCTACACTTGGGAAGTCTACTAAGCGGTGAAGGTTTCACTTGCTCCTCCTACTGCTCACCTCAGTAATAGCCTAAGTGAATCTAAAAACTTACTTTGGGTAGATACTTAAAAAGTAGCCCACTCCCAGGTAAGAGAATAACCCTGAACAGCAAAGAACAGAAAAAGCAGAAAGCACCGGTTCCCCCAGTTCTCTGTGGTTTTTGTTAGGAGTCACCGGCCCAGTTTCCACCATACATTTCTTTCCAATCTACGTGCTTCAATGCTCATGATAAGGTTCCATCACATGAGGTTTCATGGACGAAGTCAGCTGCACTGCTGATTAATTGGGACTGATGACAAAACTGGTTCTATTTATTGAACTGAAATGAATTCTTTTATGCAGTTTCACACTTCTGACCTTGCTTCCAAATATAAACTTTCAATTTACAAATCTTCTTCTTTCTCTGTGTAATTATCTGCCTTGAACATCTTAGAAGGCATTCATATAAAACACCCATTACTAATGTTAAGGGGAATCAAATATTGGTCTGGCTTCACTTAGTAGTACTGTCAGTCAATGACAGTAAGTTTTTGCTAACGCCATAGTAATCTATTTTAAAAACATTTAATTTTGCTTTTTGTTCAAATAACCCAGCCTACACTGAAATTCTAGAACACTTACCTCTTCTACTATCTCTCTTCATCTTATTTGGATCTTCATAGTCCCCCACCCAATTATATTCGACTGGCATAGATATAGGTCGTAGCTTGCCTAAACACAGAGAACAAAGTTCACATCACATTGTTTTTCTTCCCCAGGTAGGCTTATACTTTTTATATTTTCAGCTACAGTATACAAAACACACTCTCATATGCAACGTTATGGTTGGCATGTGTGGATGAAGAAAATGTGTGTTTTGAGCCAGAAGGTGAAACTGCCTCTGCGAACTGTCCAGATAATACTAGTTTAAAGTGCTTCTTAGAGTTAATAAAGAATATCCCATGTTTGCTCTCGTTGGAGTCCTGGATAGTAAGGTTATATAATATTTTACAAAGAAGATCACTATTTCCATATTTCTTTTCATTAGTTTAGTAATAGATTTTAGTCTTATTCCATAATGCCTTTAAATCTATGTTATTGCTAGATACTTCTAAGGTAATGGAACCTTGCATTTAACCTTACTTTTAGAAAGAACATTAACTTGCTGTTTCTGATATACTATCACAAACTAACTTAATTTTAACTAAATTATAGCAACATGCACTTGGATATTACCCTGTCTTAGCAATATGTGGATTCTGTTTCATGGCCTTAAACCTAGACCTGCATATTTTGATACAATAAGTATGTCTGTCTAGTTTGTAGAATCAAGTAGTCACTTCTTTGTCCAATTTCTTTCTGGGTCTTTTTCCTCAATAAATACCACTTTAATTTAGTAAGCAGCAGTCATAGCAAAGACTTCACGTAGTAGACCCTGGTAGAACAGTCAAGTATTTTGTTCAACTTAAATTTCCTGAAGTACAGAATAGCCAATGAAAATCAAATCACCCAAAAGTTGACAAAAGATATATATGACAAAAGGTCGTAGTTTAATAAATTCTGAATCAATGAAAACCAGAAATCTATAAAACTTGGATCATAAAAACAAGATATCACAACAATAAAAGTGCATATAAACACTAACTCTATGTCATGTACTTCCTAAGAGTTTTATAAGAATTGGAACATTAAAACCTTATGCTTATTAGGATAAGGTTTACCTTTTTACCATGAGAAAACTGAGACCTGTTAAATAATTTGTCCAAGGAAACACATCTGGTAAATGCCTAATATCAGGATTCAAATCAAGGCATATGAATACCAGCTGTGACATAATTTTTGGTGACATTTACCATTTTCAAAGTACCACTTTATATATTTCTAATGAAACTGCATATAGAATGGCAGATTCAGCAATCTTTTCTCTTTTAATCTTTCAGTTAACCTCTTTCTTCACTGCATGAATTAAATTAGATTTTTGTCAGATAATTAACATGTATTAATTATGAAAACTAAGAGGGTTAATTCTATATATACATGTAGATAGCATATTTAGGTCACATTTACTGTCCTTTACTCTTCTCTTGCTGATCCCTTCTTTTGCATCTCTAGAAGTTACCCTTATAGTTTCATGTCTTTTTTATGTACCAGCCAAAAAAAATTAAGAAATGTAGGAGATTTTAACTCCTCTAGAAAAATACACCAACCTTATACCTTTGAATTATCTATACAGATAAAATTTATTTAGTATATTTTGCTAGGCTATTTTAAAGTCTGAGCATTGACTGGACATGATAAAATTATTAATGAGGCAGCACTGTGGTATTATTTAATCTTTCAAGGCTTGCAACTGCCTTTATAAGTTGTCGCTTATGATTTTAACATTCTTATGTAATTTATCTCTGCTCTTTTTGCACAGTAACAATGAGTGAGATGACGTAGTTCCGTCTATTCTGCCCATCAAGGGTAGGGCGAGCAGGTAAGAAGTCGTCTTTGAAAAATTCCTATTCCATTGCTTTATTGATCAGTTCCCCAAATTTTTCATTTTATAAGTGCTACATTTCCAAGACAGCCACAACTTATTCTTTTAGCATGCATACCAAAACTAATGCAGCTAATAGCACCTTTACATGCCACCAAAATATTGTTTTGAAAAGCAAAAATCTAATAAATAAGAATTATTCATTTACTATCAAATAAACAAACAGTTATGTATTGAAAAATGCGTGTGTTGGTTTTAAAAGCATTAGTAGTCTGGAGTCAAGTATCAACACAAGAAGAGCAGAGACATTTCTCACATAGCATAGGACACGCAGAATGTAGTCATTGCAACTGGGTAATATCTAAGATGCTAACAGAGTTAACCCATTAATTTATGTTTCAGTTGCTAGAGGAACAAATATGTATATGACTTTTATACTGATGATTCTGGAAGTCATTATTTAACTTAATTATACTGTACATTACCAAAACAAAATTGAAGGAAAATACAAAGACTTCAGAAAAGGCCAGAAAGAATTAAAATTCCTTTTTCGAGAAATCAGATGTGCTGGTTGATTTTTGGAAACCTTCACAAACCTAGACATATCTGAGAAGAGAGAATCTTAATTGAGAAAATGTCTCCATAAGAGTAGCCTATAGGCAAGCCTGTGTTTTGTTTTTATTTGGAGGGAGGGCTGATGATTGATGTGAAAAAGTTTAGCCCAGTGGTGCCATCCCTGGGCAGGTGGTTCTGTGGAATATAAGAAAGCACACTGAGTAAGTAAACCATTAAGCAGTTTTTATTAGTGGCCCATTCTTCTATCCCTTTTTCCATGACCTGATTTACCTGTAGGATGGGCTATGAGGGACATATATGTTAGTTGAAATGAAAAGTTGCTTTTGGTTATAGTGTTTGATCACAGCAATAGAAATCAGGGTTGTGTTATTATTATAAATCCAACAATGAAAATTTAAAATAAATATTTAAAAAATAGGTAGACATTGACTTAGGTAAAACTAAATAATTTTGCTTGTCAATATTAGTTTTTTTTTCTTTTGGGACAGGGTTTCTGTGTGTAGCCTGTCTCTCCCAAAAGTCTCTCTGTAGACCAGGCTGTCCTCAAACTCAGAGATCTGAGTGCTGGAATTAAAGGTGTGCACCACCACTGCCCAACCTCAATGTTACTTTAAAATGTCCTCTTCCACTAAAATATAGAAACAGATTTATTTTCATGAGATACTAAGTTCAAATGGTAAAAGAACTTTATAGTTGTAGTGTACTTAAGTATATACTGTGATTTATGCATATATTTTAAGATCATATACTTAAGAATTCAACAAAAACATTGGCTCACAAAATTAAAACACATTTGATCTACCATTACATAAATGTTTATAAATCTATAAAAACTACTGTGGAAAATGTACTATCTTTACATAGCAGTGCATTAAGTTTTGAGGATGCAGTTAGTATTATTATTTTATGAGAAAAATTACAGAGAGAACTGCCGTCAAGAAAGGAAAACTACAGCTCCTCTAAATTTTTTTTGTTATTCACTACCTCTTAGAGTAAAATGTTATTTCTAAAAGGATAGGGCATCTGTTACTTCTGGAGTTCACTTTGAATCTTATCCAGGAGCCTGGTCACACTTCTGCATTAATACCTTATCGTCTAACCAATGCTTTGTTATTTAGATGTGCTGTACATCTGGAGTTTTCTAACTGGCATCATTATAGTAGCTGGGGTTGTACTTTTTATTGTAGTCTAGTAAGTGTGAATAAATATTTTGTGGTTTGACTGAATATTATTTCAAGATTAATGGCAAGCAGCCTTTAAAAATATGAACTATGTTTAACTGAAAACTCCCCACAAATGGGATATGATTTTCTAATGTTAAGATTATAGGTAACAATAGAGTAGTTTATAACGATGTATCTAAATTATTCTGAGGTAAAATTTACTAAAAAGATAATAGCTTCTTTAACACTAGTACATATAATTGCTTAAAAATAAATGCCTTTATTAGGTGATATTAAAAATACTAGAATGCCAAATGACAGAATGATTTGCTCAACCTGTTGTATTCCCTTAGCATCATTCCCGATACCTTTGGTATATATACAATGCTTACTATACTATATTGTTGCTGTCTACGTAGATGTTGCTCTACTTCCTCTCAGTAACCAGATCTTACATAGCTTTGTTATGACTATCCATCACAGGTTCAGAGATGGCATTCATAAAAGGATGTCACATAGTAAGGAAACCACAAGTCATCAGATTGCTCATTTGAACTTATTGCCTCTCACCCTAAAGGCATTAAAGAGAATGCCTTAAAGCAACCCTATAATCCACCAACCCAGCACTTTGTTAGCTTTCTCTATTTCATCAAAATCACCATCAGAAAGCTGCTTTAGATGACCAACCTCCAATTCTTCTCCATATCCTCTCTTGAATGCTTGCTTTGCCTTACTACTCCACCAAAACATCTACTACAAGGACACTAGGACTTCCACATTGCTAACTTGAACTCAGTTTAGACCTCTTGACCTTTCTGCTGTGTCTGCAGCATTGGTGATAGATTATTCTTTCTTTGAAATGCTGTTCATACTCCCCCCCAGGGGTCTGTCCCTCACGTTTTACTCTCTTTTCTCTCTAAATTCACATGTATCATTCAGAAGTAAGCAGAGACACCTACTTCTTCCATGACATAATTCTTGTTCATTTCTTCTTGTTCTTCATGATATACCAACTTTGTTCAAATAAGTAGTGATTTAGTTGAATGGTTTATGTCTTTCTTTTAGGGAAATTAAATATAAATTTAATGAGAAAAAACACGCCTCTGCTGTAGTGTACTCTTTCTTTACTTGCGGTATTCCCATACTCTGAATAGTGCCTTAAATGCAACAACTGTTCTGTACTTTTAAGCAGCTTGTTAAAAACAAAACAAAACAAAATAACAACAAGGGGTTTCTTCATGCACTGGACCCGACCATCTATGCTCTAAATCACACCTCAGTGTTTGTATTTTCATAGCTTTGTTCCTCTTCCTTTCTTTCCCATCCATCCAAGGTAGTATATCACTCTGGTCCATGCACTACATTTGAAACAATTTTAAAAGATTTTTATTTGTATGTCTGTGTGAGAGTCTGTCATGGGCATGGATATACACACACACACAACTCTGGAAGAGCAGAAGTACTCTTAATCACTTCATTATTTAAAAAAAAAGGCCAAATTGAGCTTTACAAAGCTGCCTGGTAGGCAAGTCAGAACTACAAGTCCTTGTTCCTGGTTTATCTTCTAAAAACGTTTCCATGGGTAGCATGTCCGTTGAAACACCAGTGAGCTGCTTTCTTTTCCAATTTTACCATTCTCCCTTTCCTCCCTCCACACACAAATCATTAGGTTTCAGGATAATAAATAGCACCTGGGAAGCAATATTCTTTTCATAGTTGGCAAAAGTTAAAAAAAAAACGTGCAGAGAAACTCTCCAAAAGTCTGACTTATTACTTAATTCTCACAGGAAAGTTACATATATACACATCTGTTCTAAATATTTTAGCCAATAATTTGATGAAAACGAGTATAGTAAGGAATGCTTAAGCAATAAGCATGCTATGTAAACCCATCAAACTCTGCACATACCAGACACAAAAATTACTTTCAGATGGTTGACTGCATCTCTAGGAAAACATCCTGGGGTTATTTAAGGTAAAGAAACACACATTTGAAGAGAAAGAAAATCTGAATTAATGGAAAGTCAGTAATTTTTCTGAAGGAGAATGAAAACATATGTGGATCTAATAAAATAAGTAAGGGTGAGTGCTTTCATATTCAGTGTTACATTTAAAAATTTTGTTTTTAGGTAAAACACCTTGGGAAAAAGTGGTTTGTAAGTATTTCAACAGGCTATTTGTTTAAGAATAGTTTATAATAACAAGTATAAATAATAAAAATCCAATATAAACTTTGAATTTGTTACTATTTTCAGTTTCACTGATGAGAGACAAAAAACAATTGCAATATTTTTTTTCTAAAAATAAGTCACATCTCATTGTGCTGTGTTCAGTTGATATCCCTTGGAGGCTTGCTGTTTCCTGAAGGGAAATGGAGGAGCAGTGGATCTGGGGGAGAGGGGAGGAGGTTGGGTCTGGGATGAGTGGAGGGAGGAGAGGATGTGGTTCAGATGTATTTGAGAGAAGAATAAATAAAGAGAAAAAAGTCTCATCTTGTTTGTTTTCCTACTGCTTTATAAAAGTGATGTAGACTTATATATATATACACAAATGAGGAGTGATGTAAGTGAAGGAGACAGTGGTAAACAATCATGGTCATTTTAATGCTTAATTACTAGGCTATTTTTAAATCAAATTACCTTTTATAAAGGTAATTCTAGCAAGAGGAGGGATATGTGTGCGTTGTGTGTGTATAATTAATTTGAGTTCGCCATGTAGTCAGATGAATTTGAGAAGTCAGTATTTCTTATCTTAATGTTTGCTCCTATACAGCGACAATCACATGAGAGTTGTGGAAGGAATGAGGAAGGATTAGGATATTTTCAATACTAAGTGGCAGAAGAAGTCTGGTCCCTCCTTTGAATATTGTAGAACATGGAGTAAAACAGGATTTGATAAATACATTGGCCTCTTGCTACACTCAGCTTTAATACAGATATCAACAATCTGGAGTGTTTAAGCTGAATTCCAAGCCTTTTAGTGTTTCCCAAATGTGTTCTATTAAGCATTTGCTCCACTGGAAAGTTAATACTATTTTGTGACCCAAAGAAACAAAGACTCATGTACAAATGCATTAGAGAAACACTGGATATAGTCCAAATGCAAGAAGGCATTCAACACAGTTTGCATTTATTAATCTACAAGAGGAGTAAAAAATATGATTATACCATAGTCTTATTTAACTACGTAACTTTTCTTAAATGGATTTTCAAAACCAGAGATTTATAGAAAATTGTCAAGAAAATGTCAGATTACTTAGTTCACATTTGTGATTTGAAAGCTAACACTAACAGCTTTATCTATATGTTAGCAACTGTTGCTTGTTACATTTGCAATAAGAGAAAATGCACTCCGATTTTAGCCAGGGAAATAATGTATCATATCTAGCTCCAGAGGATATTATGGTTAGTTTGTTTAACTGTGGGGGCAGAATAGATAATTACAGACACTTACAATCACATACTATTTTTGATCAGAGAATATGCTAATCATGAATAAATGTAGGTATATATTTCCAAAGGGCTAATTCCCTAGGCTCTTTTAACTAAAAAACAAACAAATAAAAAACAAGACAATGATCTCTGTATTATATAAGTTCTCTAAGTTTGATTTTTTTCTAGTATCTATTTCTGTGAATTGGTTGTTAAGGTAGTCAGGGTTTCTCACCAACAACATTCTGGCCTTCTTACGTTTGGATACAGTATGGTACATTGCAGCGATGCAGATTAGCAACCTTATCTTCTCCTTGATGTACTGGGTAACATTAATAACCTGCATCCTGCCATGCTTTGTGATGCCAATGGAAGGCCTGCCACTTTCTGAATGGAGATGCAGGAGGAGTAGATAGATGCTGGGGGTGGGGGTAGAAGGGAGGCAGGGGAGGGAACTGGAGGAGAGGAGGGAGAGGAAACTGCGATTGTGATGTAAAGTAAATAAAAAAATTTAATTAACAAAAAAGATGGTATTCAAAAAAGACCCTGTACCCTTTATTATGCCATTATTACAAAGACAAAATTAGCTAAGAAATTGTCAAATGTCTTCTGATGGGTATGACTCCCTCCAGGTGAGAAATGCTGTTACTTTCTGTTCTTGGCTTTTCCATTCTGTCTGTACAGGGAGCACCATTTCATATGGACCACATTATTCCACTGATAGTCATGTGAAGGTGTTGTTATTCTTTTGAAAAGAGAACTAAATAACCATTCTGAACAGCTATCTTTACATTATTTTTTTTCTGTATATTAATGCTCTGGAACCTATTGAAAGTCTCCCTTTCTTTACTATTTTATCTAATAGCTGTTTCCTTGAATGCTTGCAAAACAAACCTTTCTTCCAAGGGCCCATGTCTTTCAGAGTTTCCAACACTTTTATTTATTTCCCACATCATTTTATCCTTTTATCCTGTCTAAGACTTCAATAGTTGGCTATTGCTTTAGTAGAGAGACCAAATATGAAGATATACCTTTACTGTTTTAATCCTTTATTTACTAGGTCCTATAACAGGGAGGACATTAAGTGCTAAAATGATTCAAAAGCAGATGAAATTCTTCGGCACATTTTATTTATGAGCAGCAACCACTTACCAAGCCATTTAGATACCATTTCTTTTCTTTTTTTCTTTCTTTTTGGTTTTTCGAGAGAGAGAGTTTCTCTGTGTAACAGCCCTAGCTGTTCTGGAACTAGCTCTGTAGACCATGCTGGCCTCAAACTCACAGAGATCCGCCTATCTCTGCCTCCCAAGTGCTGGGATTAAAGGTGTGTGCCACCACCACCCATCTAGGTACCATTTCTTAAGAACATCAAATGAGAAAAACATTGTGCTAAGTGACAAACATATGTAAGCTAATGTTTAGTTCTTACAGATATAGTAATAGTACTGCTATTCTGTTTTTCCAGACGAAATCCTGAGGTGTAAGTGTAGCCTCTATTAAGCTCAAGTTCAAGTATAGCCAAGCTCGGACACCAACACAAGCAACCTGACTTTGAAACTAATGTGCTTTAATAACTTTATCAACAAAGCTATAGAAATTGACAAAGAGAGCCTTCCCTAGATGATTACTCTAATTCTCATAATAGGAATATACTTTCTTATTTTTATCCATTAGTTACATGGTCTCTAATCACAGTTAGCTTGATGCTAAAAACCATTCTGTGAAGCTCCCCAAAGTAGAATATTTATACTTTTTTCAAAAAGTCCAAAAAGAATAATAATTCCTGTGAGCATAGTATATATCTCACATTTCTCCTTCATTAAATTCTATGATTACTCCTTTGGGAATAGTATTTCTTACTAGAATATATAGATAGATCTTCTGTGGACAGTACAACTTTTTTTCCTCTCTAGAATAGCTAATGAAATAAACCAAATTTTTACTTTCAAAGGAAGTTATTTATAATGGAAAGTGACAAGAAAGAGAGAAGCCAGCTATTCAGAAATGAAAGAAATATAAATGAATTCTGTGTATTTAAATCTTTAAGAATTTAGAAAAAAATGCTTAAGTTATAATTTGGTGTCTTCAAAGAGAATAATTTTTAATAAAAAAAGTAAGGCAATGGAGCCGGGCGGTGGTAGTGTACACCTTTAATCCTACCACTTGAGAGGCAGAGGCAGGCGGATCTCTGTGAGTTCAAGGCCAGCCTGGTTTTTTTAAAAAAAAGAAAGGCATTGGAGTAAGTATGACAACAAACTTTGAAATGTACAGATATCATTCTTATTTCCCAAGTAGTAGAACTTGCCCCTTCACCATATGACAATAGATCATTAAAGCCATTTACTATTTAGGTGACTAAAAGAGAGGAAATATTTGATTTTCTTTTATCAGTGAAGTTGAAAATGTCAAGGTATAATATTCTAGACACTAAGTTTACTCAATGCACAAACATTTATGAGAATAATGTCCAAAATACTATACACATTCATTTATATGCTTTTGATGAGGAGTTAGATTTTCAACCAATGAGAAAAGGTCTGGGTTTCCATTTCCCAGCTCACATGGTTCTTGAGATATTTTAAATTATTTCCCTTCTGTTCCTACGAAATTTGACTTCCTGTGGCCACAAAGGGGTTCAGCCAATTGTGCCTACTCTTTAACTGAATTTGTTACGTAGAAATGTAACTGTAACGGTGTTCTTTCATGAAACAGAAGGGGCATGGAATCCACTAGCAGAGGAAGCTGGTGGAAAATAGTTCTGCTCTGAAAAGTTGCCAAGCAACTGATTTTTATTAAACTGAACCTTTCCATTTGAAGCCTGGGAAGATGAAACCAATTGTTAATGTGATTTAATTCTATTTTCCTTTAATTTTGTAATGACAATAATGAAAATTAATATCTAATATACTGGGTACTGAGGCAATTTACAGTGCATTGTCATTAAACTCTCACAAAAACTCTATGAGGCAGAAATCATCTTCATTAAATAAATGAGAAAAGTGAAGCATAAAGTTGTATGCCTTCAGGGTCATTCTGGAGTAGTCAGGTGATAGATAGGATCTGGGGACACAGTTGGTACTACAGAGAATAATAGTAAATCCCAATTGACATTGGTTTTATAAATAGATCTACTTTTGCATATAATCTGAAATTATTTTGGTTTTTATTGTTAGTAAAATGAAACCTTTTACCCCGGTTTAAAAGGATAAGCCACACCATTGTTCCTTACCCACAATATAGGAAGCTTTTTAAAAAGCTGTCAGGGCCATGTTTATATAAATACATGTTTATTGTTGGTGAGTAGATACAAAATAACATATAAGCTAAGACATAAAATTAGGACTACTTCTGCTTGCTTGAAATAAAATTCGAGTTTGGAAAGACTAATGAAATGTTTTAAAATGATTTTTTCTAGAGTTTTTGAGAATTCCTTTTTAATCATATATGGCAAGCTCTCATCACTGATAGGGTCAACAAATATCCATAGGTAGTTCATCTCAGCTCATTACTTAGTAGCTGTGCGAACTATTTAATTTCTTTGCAGTTTAGATTTTTTTCATGTACAGATATACTATTGTTGGGAGGCTTAAGTGGACTAAGCCCTTTTCAGTACAGAATGGGATGGCCAAGATGAGGTAAGGAGAGCGAGGCAGACCAAGGAAAAGGATATCTTTTTAATTTTTTTCCACTTTTGTACATTACTGATTTTTGTTGAGCTCTACATTTTTCTCTGCTCCCCTCCCATCCTCTTCCCTCGCCTTCAACCCTCTCCCAGGGTCCCCGTGCTTCGAATTTACTCAGGAGATCTTGTCTTTTTCTACTTCCCATGTAGATTAGATCTGTGTATGTCTCTATTAGGGTCCCCATTGTTGTCTAGGTTCTCTGGGATTGTGATTTGTGGGTGGTTTCCTTTGCTTTATCTTTAAAAACCACTTATTTTGAAAGAGGGAGCCATTATGGGGCTAGCAAGAAATCTAGCACTTGGGAAATTCAAAGGAATCCACAAGGTTGACCCCAGCTAAGAATCTAAGCAATAGTGGAGAGGGTGCCTGAACTGCCCTTGCCCTGTAATCAGATTGATGATTACCTTAATTGTCATCATAGAACCTTCATCCAGTAACTGATGGAAGCAGATGCAGAGATTCAGAGCAAAACACTGGGCCCAGTTCCCAAAGACCAGTAGAAGAGAAGAAGGAGCAATAATATGAGCAAAGGGGTCAAGACCATGATGGGGATACCCACAGAAACAGCTGACCTGAGCTAGTGGGAGCTCACTAATTAGACTGACAGTCGAGAACCTGTATAGGCCTAAAGTAGGCCCTCTGAAGGTGAGTGACAGTTGTGTGGCTGGGGCAGTCTGTAGGATCATTGGCAAAGGGACCAAGATTTATCCCTAGTGCATAAACTGGATTTTTGTAGCCTATTCTTCTTGGAGGGATACCTTGCTCAGCCTAAATACAGTGGGGAGAGCCTTGGTCCTGTCTCAAGTGATGTGACAGACTTTGTTGACTCCCCACGGGAGGCCTCACCCTCTCCAGAAAATAGGGATGAAGTGGCGGAATGTGGGGGAGCTAGAGGAGGGGAAGAAGAGGGAACTGGAATTGGTATGTAAAATAAAAAAATGTTGTTTTAAAAATAATTTTAAAAGTTATGTTAAAAATATAAATGCTTATTCTTATGACAAAGAAGCACATGCACAGACAAACACAAATGATTGTAAGCGCTCATGTTCTTTTCATTTCTTTATTCTTATCACTATTTGTGTGTGTGTGTGTGTAGGGGTTTGTGTATGTGTCGTGGTACATGTGTGGATGTACCATGAGGTCCCATGTAGAGCTTCTGGGAGTTGTATTCTAGCTTTTCAGTGGGTTGCAGGGCCAAACTCCAATTGTCAGGCTTGCACAGCAAGCACTTTTTACCCATGGAGACACTTTGCCGACCTTGGTTTCTATTCTTTTTTTTTAAATGTTATGATTATTTTATTAACGGTCTTAAATAAATCATTTTTATATGGTGACTACAAGGAACTAGTTATAAATTTATTGTCCTTTACTATAAAGTTTTCTTCCAAAATATAAGTAATGTAGACACAGGAGTTTAAAAGATGTAAAAAGTTGGTACTGTTTGCCAGGAACTTTTCGAATAACTTTATTTATATCATTTTATTTACTCCTTGTAATTAAAAGAGGAGTAACTATTATTTCTTTTTTTTATTCTTAAGGCAACTGTTTGGCAAAACTTTACATATATAACTTTACCAAATAGCTGTAAGAAAATTAAGCATGTATAAGAAGATATAAGCTGTCTTTTGGGAACAGAGGATGGAGCAGGTTGTACTAATTAGGAAGGATCTTGCCTTTTCCCAAAGTGTATGTTCCTCACTTTTAAGGATTAATTTGACACTGGACAGGGAAAAAGCATAGACTTCCAATTAAATCCATTCATTTTACATTTCAGGCATCTTCACAGGCAAATATTGGAGATACACTGTATCAATTTCAACTGTGACTGTGTTATCTTCTTGATCATACAAAGAAAATGAAGAGTCAACAATAAAAATCCTAACAGTAATTCTATGCCCTAAATAAGGTTTGTCCTTTCTAGTTAACAGTTTCTTCTACTCAAAGACAAGATCAATCACTTAAACTTCTTAGAAGAATATAAAATCTGACACTATTTTCCTCAGAAAAGCCTATCTAAATGCTTCTTTAAAAATCCTCAAGGATTGCTGGGCGGTGGTGGTACACACCTTAAGTTCCAGCACTTGGGAGGCTGAGGTAAGGAGGATCTCTGAGTTCAAGGACAGCCAGGGCTACAAGAGCTAGTTCCAGGACAGGCTACAAAGCAGCACAGAGAAACCCTGTCTTGAAAACAACAACAAAAAAATCCTCGAGGATTAAATCAATGATTTTATTTCAAAGAAATCATGTTAGTTATAAGCATTTATACTTATAAAACTCTTGACTTAATTTATCACCTATCAGAGAAGAAATACATGTGATTCTACAATTTTCATATGCCATTCTGAGTTAAAATCTTTACTAGTCATTAGAAAATATAGAAAACTTTCTAATATTATGCCTGAAATTGTTAGTAGTCTACTCAGAAGTACATGATGACACTGATGGATTTTAACAATTGGAGAGGGATCCAGTAATCTCACCACTCCAAATCTCTTAAAGGGAATCAAAAAACTCCGGGAAGATGTGTATCCTTATATAAACCAGAGAAGAAGAAACTCTTACCATAGGTCGGTGTGCTTTCTCGTCTTCCTTGACTACTTGATCGTCCTTTTTCATATTCATAGCAATACAAGACGGTATCTTCTTCCACGATGTTAAACCTCTTTCGATATTCCTGATCCAGAAATGAGTTTGGGGATTCAGATCCCTTATGAACTGGCTTGCCCACCATATGTCCTCTGAGGTCTTCACAAGGAAGGTTTCCCTTTTCGTCCCTAAAGCAATGTGAAGGTAGAGGAGATGGGTGTAGCATTAGGGCCATACAAAATTAGAGGGACCTTAAAATACAAATAATACCATTCCTTTACAATGTATTTTCAGATTTTTATAAGATTTCTTTGAGAATTATAGGGTTAGTTAAAATTATTCCTATTTTGTCTCAAATAAGAATGAGGCCCAATGGTTAAATAAATTGCCTCAATGTCATACAGATAATAAATGCCAGTTAGAAATACAAACTTCTGCTCTAGTTCATTTTCACTGTGTCATGTCATAGGAAGAAAAATAATTTAACCACATAAATTGATTTTAGTTGAAGGAAAGATACTAGGTATAATGCTAACAATTTAATCATAGATTTTTTCTTCTGTTTATCTTATTGGTTTTGACAGGATTTGTGTTGCTGAAAACAAAGTTCTTTCTGATTCTGTCACCAAAATAAAGGGAAACTATGGTCTTATGAATGACATTAGTACCTATAAATCAGTATTATAAGAAGTTCAAACAGCAGATTATTAATGTAAATGAATTTTAATGTTATTATAAATGGTTACTATAAATATTCAAACTCTATGTATTTCCTGAGAGTTGAAAAGGTGTTTATGGGGCTGGAGAGATGGCTCAGTGGTTAAGAGCATTGCCTGCTCTTCCAAAGGTCCTGAGTTCAATTCCCAGCAACCACATGGTGGCTCACAACCATCTGTAAAGAAGTCTGGCGCCCTCTTCTGGCCTTCAGGCATACAGACAGAATATTGTATACATAATAAATAAATTTAACAAAAAAGAAAAGGTGTTTATGTGGAGCTCATTCAGAAAGGCTATATAAAAATTATTACACATTAGCAATGTTTCTTATGGAGATAGGAGAAAATATGGTAAAATATGGAATTTACAAATGGGATTTGGGGAACAGCAATTCCACTTTTCATCTGTAATAATTTAAGCAGACATTTTCTTGACATTTTATGGGATTCCTAAATCTCATTGCTGTTATTTAAAAATATTTCCTTTAAAATATTTTTGTTACAATAATTTCATTTTTTATTTTTATTGAAAATTTCACGTGTTCAATGCATTTGAATCATATTCATTCCTCACTCTGCAGCTCTACCTTCTCTTGGGTGACCTCATATTGCCCCCAAATCATATATTTTTTACTTAATCCCCCCTTTTACATTGTGAAACTTTAATGAGCACTGCTCACTTTGTGAGAATGTCTAGTTTGCGATTTTCCCTCATGAGTGGTCCGAGGTGCAAGGCCATGGTTTTTAGAAAGTAATGGATGACTGAACTCCTAATGAAAGATCCCCTCTAGGACTAATTAAAACAACACCTTATTTATCTTAGGAAATGTTTCCCTAGGTATCTGATATTTTTCTTGTCTTCTAGAACATGACTATGAATGTAAAAGCTATGCTTTTCCTTCCATGCATCGTTGTGCTTCATTGATTCTAGGTGTTCCCAGTTACCCAAAAGTGTCCCATAAATCAATGTTATCAAATAAGAAAACATTAATTCAACATCAAAACAAGACCAAAATTTTAAACTTGCAAAAGAAACTCGAATCATTTTTAATTAGCTTTCATTATACCATATAAAACAGTGATGCATTTATTAAAATATGCCAATTTAAGAATTATGAGTCTTGGCCTACCAAAAGTCTGTATTTCTGTATCTTCATGAAAATGTTTAGATGTCCCAATTCAAAGAACTATAATCCAAATATTTTAAATATGTAGACAGCAATAAATAATATTCTCAAAGATGACTAAATCAGAAAGTTGTCTTATTAATTTACTTCTTTCCTAGGTAAAGTTATCATTATTATAATCATTTACTTTTTTACTTCCTAAAACCAATACATTTCTTATTATTGAATTATAAATATATAACCAGCTCTTAGGAAATATAAAGAACATAAATATAAATATCAGTGCAAATTTCATTTTTAGTTAACTGAAAGCTTTTCTTGAACTAATTGCCTGGTATTTTTCTGTTATTGCTAATTCTCCATTGGAAAAAAATTGATATTGCAATTAGCTTGGAAACAGTTGTTGTGAATTCATAATACTGGAGAAAGGTTATGTTTATCTGTAAATTTGCAGGTTTCTCTACGGGGCCCATGACATGAATACTAATGCAGTTGTACCATAAGGTAATTCAGAACTATTGAATTTCCATGTTATATTTATATAGACATTCCCTGCAGAAGAAAATTGCAAGAGCTGGCATTTTCTATAATATAACATTATAGAGAAGCAGCCTTTCTCAACATGTCAAGTTTATTAAACATGTCTATATGGAATCTACTCAATAATGTTAAATTTGGAAATGTACCATGCATGCAAAAAAAATTTTAATGGAATGAAGTAATAATATATAAGTATGTATGTACAATTAAATATATAAATGTGTGTGCGTATGTATATATTCATAGTATGAGTTTCTGAAGAACTTAAAGTAATCACTGTAATAGAAACAATTTCACTTTTCTTAAATTTATATGTACATGTACAAAAATAATAAATGCATGGTTATGCTCTAGATTTAAGTATTTAGGTTAAAAGATCATTGCCCCAGTAGATAGTCTTTGCACTTAATTAGACATAGTAGAGTTAATAAGGCAAATTAGTTATTATAGCAAATAATTATTTAAGGACCTTTAAAATAATTATTTACAACACAAAGAAAGAAATTTTGTTAAGTACAAAATATAACCAGTATTATGTTTTTATATTATCAAAATTCTTACCCTATAAAAGATGCCATTACAATATTCTTTTAATGATCACCTAAAATTTGAGATAGTAAATACAACTTCTTTTACTTAAGAATGTGTAGAACTCATCTATAAACTCTATCCATTTAAAAACATATGAAATGTTTTACATTAAACTGACATTTCTTAAAGCTTCACAAGCAAAAATCCTCCCTTAGTATTTACCTTGTAAAATAACCAAAAAAAATTTTTGGTTATTTAATACTACTTTCCTATTATGCAAGGTTATGAGTGTAAGATACTCATGGTCCAATTTATGCTTATTAAAATTTAGTTGTTGTCATTATTAACAAAAGAGCATTTGGTATAATGAGAATTGCCTTCTAGAATATGTTTAGAATTCCAGAAAAAACTATTCACAGTGCTCTTGAAAAACTAGCTTTCCAGTTTAGGAGCTATTATATTAGCCTTTCTCTAGAAGCTGTCCAGAATAATGCCATGGGTAGCTTATACCTGGGAATATAGGGCTCTGCAGGAGGAGGGGGAATGTAGAGATCCTGGAGGGCAGAGCTGTCTCTCTTGGTGGGTGTACTGATGGTGCTGGAGGGCGTGGCAACGCTGCTTGTGGGACTTCTAGGTATAAGAGGCTGGTTAAAATGAAAAAGAAAATACATACGCACACAAACAACACAAAACAACAACAATGACACATAGTAATCATTTAAAAATGATCTGTTTGTGCAAAGTTTTGAACTTGGCTGAAATAAAGAAAAATGTTATTTTACATGGGTATTTCTTTGATCCCTCCCCAAACAAATAACAAATAATAGAGTTTTCAATGCAGTTCCCAACTCACCTTTTCAATGGCTTAACCATCCAAAAGCTACTTATAAAGTAAAAATACCATTCAATGATTCATAATGAGAAGACATGTCACTCACAAAAAGAAATGTATTTTAATTAACTTTGCCAGAATTGTACTTTTGAAAGCTAATAAAAATAATTCATAAAAGAATTAGCTTCCTCACATCCTGACTGACATTTGAAAAACTATAGTGTTATATTAGTAAGAAATGTCACAGATGCTCAAAGAAGGCAAAAATGGCTATCAACACAGGAGAGAATTTTCTAGAAAACTGTACTTTCTCCCAACATAAACACTGGTAGCTGTCTCATCCCCAGCCCTCAGAGCCATTTTATATCACATCTTCAAAAGCATAGTGAATAAGGAGACACAAACATTTCATCTTTCACAGACACATATTTTCATCTAGTATTTAAAACTCATCTTTGGTTGCATGCCTATAGATACCTTGGATTTAAGTATTAAATAGGAAGTTGCCTTCTAAACATACTGTATAAACCGACTTAATCACATTAGTCTTAAGAGCAGTCCCAATTCCAAGATTCACAGTATTTGAGAATAATCTTGTGGATTGAAAAACATTATCCTAAATTGAAACTTAAATTCACAAATTTTTATATTTATCTTACAGATCTTACTGATTAAGTATACATACAATTAACATTAAAATAAGTATCTCAATGCAGTCTCAAACACGATGATAATGACCACAAAATGAATTGCATCTTCGTATGACAAAATGGTGCTATTTTAGCCTGTATGAAACACATTTGGCATATCTAGGTGATAGACTCACAATTCTACTACTTCAACATGCATTGCTGGAAACTCAAGTAAATGCATCTTACAACTATTTTGCACTGTAGCGTTACTTTCATACAGATAACCAAAAATTGTTTGAAAGTCAGGCGTGAATACAATGGAGATTACAATGTAGGTTACTGGGATACGCTACATAATTTGGGAATCAGTTAATGATTTTGACCTTCCTCATTACACAGCTCCCCTTAATAGCTTGAAATCACACTTTCTGCCAAAATGGTGGTTAAGTTTAAATGTATATAAAATCAAACTTAAAGAAAGAGAGACAGGAAAAAGGAATAATCATGTATAAAATTTAATTTTCTATCATATGATGACTTACAATGGTAAGAAACTTTATACATTAATTAATTAATACATTATGATAGTATGCAATAAAAACTTCTCTGTCTGACAATATAATTTTTTTTTTGGAATAGAATCCAGTTAATCTATTCCTGTCCTATAGAAAAAAAAATTCTTGGCAATGAGAAACTCTTGAGATGTAGATGACTGGAAGAGTCATTTGTACTGATGAATGCCATGAAGCCCAATGATATTAAATGAAAATTCTAAGACTGTTTCATGCCTCTATAATATTTGAATGAAAGGTTCAGTGATACATACACATGCACACACACATACTCATATTTACTGCAATATGACTGATTATAGTTTTTTATTTTGTTGTTATCTTTTAGCTCTAAATACAGATAATGATAATAAACATGAAGTAAAAGAAAACCTTATTACACATTATATTAATTTCCAATATTTTAAAATCAATTTACTATGGAAGACAAATGAATATTTAGTATGCTTTTTAATGTACTAGTATGGTACGTTACAATATCTCACTTTATGTGAACTTAAACCACTTCCTAATAACACAAGCTTTTCATAAAAAGCAATCTGACTCAATTTTTTATTCTTTTTCCTCTATTTTAAGGTTGCTAATTGCAGTTTGAAGATGTTTCTCCATTCCCTTGGTGATATATAGAGTTTTTGTTTGTTTAGTACATACTTTTTTCTTTCCACTCCACAAAAAACAAAGAAAAACGGAATTGTATTAATTTTTACAAGGGTATTTAAATATGCCTTAAGCATGAGGTGAAGTCTAGCAGAATATTTTATTCTGTATACATTTCCTTTCTAGGAGACTTAAGGATTAGCAATGCCAACTTCCTACAAATTCCTGTATTTGTACCTTTCTATTTTCAACAAGGAGTTGCTACTAATGTGATCAGTAAATGTGAATCAGTATACTGGAAGATTAATATAAGAAAAAAAGCTTAAAATGTTCAAATAGATGTCAGGTTTGATTACGTTACCCTGATCTAATTAATTGAACTGCTTTAAAAAATTCAACTTGTTTTTACCGAACAAAAGAAGAATTATTCAATTCTGTTCTTGAGTTCAACTGGGTGTTTATTTTATTGATAGGTAAATCAGAAGAAGTGTTTTAATGGGTTTATTGTGTTGGTGTAATCTGGCTTATCAGTACGTTCTACAGCAATTAAAGCACAGATAGTAAATAATCAATATACAGATAGTTATTTTTGTGTACTAGTTGTGCTATTTTTATCAAGCTAAACAGCGATAAAAAGAAAATATTAATTTGAGTATCAAATTAAAAATCAACTTTGACATTGGCAATGAAAAAATAAACTGTGACCTAACATTAAAAACACTGTGGACAAGAATTAAAATAGTATAAAATTAAATGATTGAAAGAATTCTGAGATCATTAAGAAACTTTAGGAAGACAATAACAGTGTAAGGCATAGAATAAATGATGAAATTAAGATGAAATCAACCATTGAGGAAAAAAAAAGAAATTCCTAATTATAACAAGCAAAAAACCAAATGAACAAAAACAAAAAACATCTGCTATTAGTATGAAATTACATGGAAAATAACAAGTTTATCGTCTCCCAATTAAAAAACTAATGATCTTTCAGAATTCAAATCAAATTTTAATAGGTATATTCTTTGAGTAAAAATTTCAAGTAAGAGAATTTAAAAAAACTAAACTATCGCTACTCTTATCCTAGAAACATTTTCTGTAAATCATTATTTATTCTAACATAGCATCATTGTAACAGTTATAATTGTACTAAGAAAGATTGGCATTTTAAGTAAAAATAATAATGCTATTTTTTTCTTTCACAACTTTAACATGTTTATTAAAATGTGCATGGGAAAAACTACTATCATTAATTAAGAGTATTGTTTTAAGACTGCATATTGTTGTAAGGCTTTAATATAACATGGCACTATGGTATGTAACCAAGTGTGATTTAGGTCCATTTTGAATTCCCATCCAAATGATTTTATTTAGGACCTTGTCATAACATCCAGTATGGTTCTTACACCATAAAGCTCTTCCACTGGTTGAACAGCACTCTCACACAGAAGATCATCTGTGTGTGTATGTGTGTACGTCTATGTGTGTGTATGTGTGTGCATGTGTGTACCTTACTCTTGTAAATCAAGTCTGATAAATTATTGTAGAACACTGCCACTTATCTTTTTACGTTCAAAGTCATATGCATCTCTTTAAATGTACATTTAGAAGCTTAACAGGCACTTGCTATTGTCACCAGGACTCAGAAATCTACTTAGAACTTATATATGCATTTCAGTGCCAGTTTAAACTATATAAATATCTTAAAAACATTCTCTAAAATATAATACGGTACAAATCTTTCCCTGAAGTATGGGTGAAGACTTCAGAAATAACATCTTACTGATTAGTTTACATACTGATGGAGGGTTGTAATTGTCAAAGAAAATTTTTAACTTTTACAAGAGATTAAGTGAATCATTACTTTAAATTTATTTGATTGATCAAGTGTTTTTGTCTTTGTATTTACCAATTTTAATATCACGAATAGCACATCTGCAAAGAACTAATATATATATATATATATATATTATACACATATATGAAATCTCTATATTTAAGTAAATCAGTATATATGAGATGTCTCTGGTAAAGATTATTAAAAAGAATGTCTACACTTAAGAAAGTAATTTGAATTTTAAGTTTTACTTGAAATATTTTATATTTCCAAATCCTTGGCAAGCATATTTTAATTAAGTTGGCCCTCAGTAAATGATCCAGCGAAGTTAGATATATAAAAGTCTTCAGTGAACCCAATGACATAGAGGCAACCCCAATATTTCAATGTTATACACTGTAATAGTATTTAGTTCCAAAATACACTTATGTCAAATTCACACAAAAACTTGTTTTCCCTTTCAGGGGTAAAAATATCAACTGAGATACAAATGATTACATTAAGTATATAACCTAGCCATTCATTTTCTTTATTCTTAGAAATAATCACAGATTCCAGCTGATCACAATACCTCAATTTTCTAGCATGGGACAGTCTTTAAGTCCTTACACAGTTCAGGCCCATTCTTACTAAATTCCCAGTACTAGCTTCATTTAGTATTAGAATATTACTTTATATTAACAATTATTTCCTTGATCATTCCAACAAATGCTCCAGAGAAAAAGTATTCTGGGTTTGGAAACAAGAATTTGCATACAATTTTGTACATTTCATGACCACATAAAGAATGCTAGATATAATTTTAAAAAATAATGTGTACTTTTTACCTGGCCAAGCTTTTCCTAAGTGAGAAATTATATTTGAAAATAATGTAAGCAAAATAATTGCATTGTTTAAAAATTCTCCCTCAGTTTCACAGCTTCTAATCGAATACAGATTTATTAATATAAAATATTTGTACTTTTTATAAGTAGATAAATTTTCTGTTGTTCTTACTAGACTATAAAGAAAACATTTTTTAGACCATGAATATGATCAGGAGACCTTAGATCCTTGAAATTAAATAACACAGATATATGGACACCAAAATATGTATGTTCTTATACAATATATAATAAAAAGCCTTTGTAGTCATATTACAAAATAGCTTTTTCCATCAAATCATCTGTACTGATAATAAGACAAGTGTATGTAATTTTGTGCTGCTCAATCTTACATGCATAATTAAATGATAATATAAAAATTGAAGTTATGTATTCCAAAATATAGTTAACAACATTATGGAATATTCACCGAAGAAACTACATTTGAATTTGAGGTTTTACTTGAATCCCTTTACATTTTAAAATCTCTGAAAAGCATAGCTTAACTCAATTGTCAATTGTTTAAAAACGGCTCACTTCACATCATAGCTTCTTATTTGTAGTCAGTGTTAAAACTGTAAAAGCATTAGGCTGAAACCCGCCAATGTTACTTAGATTTTTATTTTATGGTTTGAACACTGATGAATTATAATTGATATGACAGCTGCGTGCAGTTATTTCCTAATATGAGCATGTAAAACACAGAAATCGTACTGTTATCCAGCCAGCCCAGTTACAGTTTTAGTTAAAATTATTTTGTAGTGTTATACCTCATATAAAACATTTTCTTTACAATATGTTTTCAAAACAACTTTCAGAAACGTACAAATTGTCTTTCACTAATATTTGTTTAATAACATCAACTTGCATTTTGGATATTGAAATAAATTTTGTTGCTGCTCCTGCTTTGACTTTTTATACAATTACTTTAACCATTTATATTTGTATGCACTTTAAATTGAATGTGATCACCATTCTATAGTCGTTATACCAATTGATATACAAAATTGACTGCTGTTGACTACTTCCTTTCTGCTCAAATCACTTAAATATCCTGTAAATTGCCAACAAGGTTAATTAAACAATAAAATTTAAGTACAAAATAACAAGCCAATACTAATAACTATGGCATCAATATATGAGATTTATGGAGTAGAAAATAATTTAGGAATATAAATTATTCCTAAATTCATATAGCTTTATCTTAATTCATATGAAATGTCTTGAACAATATTTAAATCAGATTTTGAACTCTAGCATTGATTGACCTGAGATGTTTTTCTCCACCAAAAGCTGGGTTCTTTAACAGTTTTAAAAATTCAATGACTCCCAGTGATGATTTAAGGAGATTTCTTGGCAGCGTCCAGCTAATTCTTCGATACATCTCTTGTAAGAAGAAAATGACTGTCCATGTATTCTTGCTGCAATGCATCCTAATTTAGTAGCCAAACCATCTAAACATATACTTGTGACATATTTAGCACTCCCTGAAATTTATTTCACCGATAGACGAATGTGACTATATGCAGTCACCATGCTTATCCACATCCTGGAAATTAGCAGAGCGCCACTAAGATGATTTGAAAGCAGCTCTCAGAAGGCAAGGTACCCCGTTTACCTTCTTAGAATAAATGATTGGGTCTCAAAGACAGACATCTCTGCTACTTATGAAAATACACAGATGATAACAGAATTCAGTTTTTCAGATGTAATTAAATTTGGTCATTGTATCTGATGAAGCGATCTTTACGTCCTTCAGGTCTAGCATCAAAAGTTTGAGAAAATAGAATTTTATCAAAAGAACTGCCAAATTTCATGAAATGTGCTGATGAAATTTCTCTGTGAGCATGAAGTTGGATTGTATGCTTTTGCTTATTTGGCTATGATTTCCAAAGAAATTCCAAATCAAAATCTCTCATTGCAGTTAATTCATATTGAGTAGCCCTATTTGAAACAGTTTAGGAATAAATACTTTAGGATATATATGCCATTTTATTTGTATAAATAAAATTATTACCATTTTTGTTTAAAATAATTGGTTTGAAAAAGATGTATGCACTATTTTTGACCTCCATGTAAAGTCAATTGCAATATTTATTTGAAAAATGTTAATAGGTAAGTTAAGCCTGGTAATTAGGAAATGAACTAGAAATGCTGATTTAAATAAATTTCACAGATTCTTTGTGTAGATTTTAATTAAAGTAATTCCTACTAAATTACTGGTATACTTGATAAAAATAACCAACATAATTCAAACTTCAAGTTTGCATTTTGATGATTTATATGTAAGTGAATTAATAGGCATTCTAGTCTCAGGTGATTTGTATAGACACCAGAATTAAGAAAACAATAATGATGATGCTTGTGTCTACCTAGAGGACTGTTACTGCATTAGTACTTATGGTTCACAGCTGAGGCTGGTTCTCAGGAACTAGGAAGAAAAAATATCTCAGATAAAGGTATGAAGCAATCCACAATTGCCATCAAACCTCATCTTATCATTTGACTTTTCTTTTCTAGGACAGTCTGCATTCAAACTCTAGATTTTAAAATTTTTACCTGTTTCCCCATTCTCTTGTTCTCAAATCTATATTCTATAAAAATTCTCATCAGGTAGTTTCCACTAAGTGGAATTGATTTAAGTACAGGCTAAAGCCTAAGTTCATGAAAGAACTTGATTATAATGGTGTAATATCCAGTCCTGAAATAGGCTGTACGACCGTGTGGTGGTGGTGCTGCTGTATACGTACAGAACACATTCTTCTTACACTCAAGAATTTGGTTTAGCACTGCTAGAAGAATCTAATTATTAAGAAAACCAATTCTTTTCCTTCTGCTTTGCAAAAGTCAATTTTGAAGCTATTTTCAAAGATGTTAAAAGTAATTTTGTTTTCACTAACAGGCTTACTTATCTAGAGATGGTGAACATTGGGAATTCATTTTAGGTAATTCTTATTGGGGTAAATAGCAAACTTACAAATTTGTGATATATGGTATATACATATGTACTTATTTAAATTATCCACCCCCATATTTTAGTATTATGAAAAGGTAAACATAAAAATATTCAGCATATATTAGTAGGTAGTGAGAAATAAATATAATTAATGATTTGATAATGCTTATGTATAGCTATATAAGAATAGACCTAAAACAGTACCTTAAAATATGTCATAATTATATTGTACAAAATGATGGAATTAATTTTAAAAGATCTTTGCCCTCTAACTTTGAAGAAAATATGTCATGTGTATGTATAAGATATAAAATACTAGTTTTTTTGATTATTTTACTTTTTATATAAAAGTGTTAATTGCTATTAACATTCATTCTCTACTTCAGTTTATGCTACTGGAAAAAGATCTAACAATGAAATAAATTACTAAGCAGACTACTTCAAAGTACATGGAACAACAAGAACTAGGATCTCTTTTGGTGTTTAGGTCCCTTTATGAAAAACTTCACACAAGTAGTGATTTTTCCAGCTATTTATAGCTGAAAGTGTGAGGCTCTTCTCAAGTGTTCCTTCCCCTTTAAACTTTGAAAAAAGATCATTGGCATAGACAATAGAAAATTCCAGATGAAGCAAACAGCCTCAGAACATTAACAATCATAAGATATTTTGGTATAAATATTGTAAGTCAAATGCATTTAGAAATACTAATGCAATCTATATTTATTCATTTGAAAATTAGAAAAAGTTTTGCATTAAAAATGTTAACATTGTAACAGTTTATGTGTTTTAATATTATCTAAATATAATGCCAACTTTAAGGCTGATAAGTGGTAAAGTTTAAAAGAATGCAAACAAATTATATTTATAAGAGCTGTTTAATGGAAAACTTACTAGAAAAAAATGTTGCTTGTAAAGGGCACTAGTAGAAAAATTACTAAATCTTACACAGCAGAGACTATAACGAAGCTTTTCTTTTTAATATGAGAAATTATCAGTATTCTACATTAGATGGGAAACTATTTAAAAAAGAAAAATCAACTAGATTTCTAGAAAAGGGTAATAGTCTACTATTTTAACAAAGTGGAGATTGGTGAAAAAATTCAATTATACATTTAAGGATTATATCCTGATTGAAATAAAAATATATTGATTTCTTGTCTTTGTGCAATAACAATATTTTATATCTCTTAAATAACTCTTATATGCTTTATTACCACTCAAATTAACATTTTACAGTAAAATTTCATAATGAAGAAAACCGCAAAACTTCTTTTTTTCATATTCACGATGTAAAATGTAACACTCTCCCTGGTTTTTCTGCTGCAGGGGGTGGACAAGTGAAAAATGAGCTATAATGAGGAATACACTAGTTAATTTTTAATTGCTATTTTGAAAATTAAATTTCTACTCTTTATAAGGTACAAATTTATTTCCTTATTTAAAGTAACTCTATAAACTATCTGCTAGCTTCTTCCAGAAGTGGATGTGATTCTAACATATAATATTCAAGATCCTATCACAAAAAGTTAACCTCTTCATTTTTTCCCCTCTCCATATTTTGGCGTGGATTAACTTGTGAAGTTTTAGAATTATGCTTTAGGTTTCTAATTAAATTAGTGTTATCACTTGGGTTTTAGTGATTCTCTCAAATTCCATCACAATTAAGCCTATAAGGATAAGCAGTGAAGAGATAATTTCACAAACAAATTTTCAAAAGCATACAAGATTAATTCATATGCTGCTGAGATGAGGCACAGAAACGAAGCATTACTGCGATAATCTATGGCTAAAATGATGGTGTATGACTTATGATTAAGCTTTATTACCTGCAGAGCAAGGGGCTTCCATCTCATATTTTTCAGTAAAGCTGGTGCTGAGGTAAGCATGCTCTGAGGTCGCTTTTTCAAAGTTAAGATAACACCACTCGGGTCCTCTCGTAGTGCATTCACCAAATTTTTCAACTGCCACCCCACCTGGTAACCAGCAAAATCATTACAATAAAATTGAGGTACAGTACTCGAAGATTTAATGTTCTCCCCCTTTAATAAGATTAGTAAAAAAGAAATCACATAATCGGAGTATCCGCCTACCTATTTTCAGGAGATATATATTCAAGAGAGAAGTTTTATGTTTGAATTATTAACCATATTATTGCATTAGAGTCCATATAATTATGAGACAACATAATGGACATTTACCATATCAAAGCGGAGACTAAAACATATCTTGCCATTCACGTGATTTGGAATATAAAGAAATTCTATCACCGTTGATACTGCTTAGCTGCGAGGTCTTGGCCATAGCTCTTCACAAGTACAATTTAAAAGTCCACATGCCAGAAAATGATGAGTTGGCAAAGTCTTGAGCTAACAAACCACACCACAGGCTTTCTCATCACCATCTTTTAGAGACTCGTGACTGATATTGTGCTACCGATAGCAGGTACGGACACACCAAGGAAACATTCTGAAGCAAGGGCAGCAGCTTCAGTGAAATAAACCTTTCATTATGGTATAAAGATAGATTTAAAAATGACATGGTAATGTTACTTCAGTGCAGCATCTACTGCCAATGTGTTCCAAGTAACCCTATAAACTTAATATTTGTGAGCTAAATGTAATGAAGCTGCTTTATTTAAATATCAGCTCAGGACAATTAAGACAAATAGTAAATGATTTGAAAACTGGCTTAATGAATATTCATGTTAAATTACTTCACTAATCATCTTTAAAAATTTTAAACATAGAACTTTTGTTAGTTTGCTTTTAAAATGGATTAGTGATACAGTATCAAGTAATTAAGGTTTCAGACCTGGCTAGTTAAAATGGATAGTTTAAAAGAAACATTAAAAATCAATTACTGTATTATTAATTTTTAAAAATATATTTCATATTAATATTAAATACTTAAAAGAACCTTTTATCTTAAGTCTAGTGGAGTCAAAAATTTAAGTTGGATTTCAAAAATAATTCAGCAAATGTTCTAAAGAGTCATGTAGTTTCTTTTAGGCACTCAAAGTAGATAGATGTCTTTGCTGTGCTCTTCATCACGTTATTGTCTAAAAGATATTACTCAACTGGAAAAAATAAGAACTTCCACCAAATGATGCAAAGATTGAAAGAGACTCAGGAATTAATCTGGAATGTATACATTGTAGTTTAATGGTAGATGTTTCATATATTTATTGAACTTCCTCTAACAGATAAATTCAACCACAGATGAAGTGAGCGAAGAAAAGAAAGGAGAACAACGAAACAAAGGAGCTTCAGTGCTCCAAATCTCGAAAAGCTTGCTATGGACCAAAATGGTCACTGTGATAAATAAGAGGACGCAGCTTTTGAAAAGAAGATTAATGCAGATCAATTTCTATTAGGAAACCAGCCCAATGCTTCCTGTTTTCTATAAGAGGGGATGGTTATAAATATATTAGATCCATTCTGATATCTGATAGCTAATGTCCGGATAGCTGTTTGTACAAGCTAAGAGGCAAAATAAGTGGATATGAATCTGGGCATTCATTCATACTCTCGCCACAAAATGAATATTGAATTATAAATCTGAGGGAAGTCAAATTCTTCATACAAAACTTATAAACAACTTATCAATAATAATCATACCTAAATTATTAATTAAAACAAGCAACCAAGAACTGATAGTTTTCAACAATTTACTGCACATTTATTTGTATTCATGTATTAAATCATATTTTACCCTGTATAATCACTATGGATAGTTAATATATTTATATACTTATTTATTTTTGACATTGGATCTTGCTATATAGTGCTGAGTGGCTTTAAACTTATGAATTTTTGATAATCTTCTTGTCTCTGCTTCCCATGTAGTTGGATTCTAAGGAAATGACCATGCTGGGTTTAGCTGAAGACTTTTAAAGTTGTATGCTTTTCTGTGAAATGTACAGTTCAATTTAACTTGTCCTTTTCTGTTATAATTTCTGTATACTTTTAAGTAAATGATTAAAAATAGAATTACTTGTCCACAAGAAAGTGAAATTGTTTCTGGCAACAAAGTTAACTTGAATATACTTTAATTTTATCTGAATGTTATTTAATAGTCAAATATTTGAGTATATAACTTGACTTTATTTTAACCAAACTGATTATTATCATTTAAGATGATGAAGTCAATAGTTTTAACAAAAGCAAACAAATATAAATTAAGAATCATATGTAGTAAATAGTTTGGCTCTCAAATTCTATTTTCATTATCACAAGGAAATGTCAGGATAAATATGTAACACTGTACAATTAAACCAATATTTTAAATTATTTAAATATTCACTACAAGGGGATATAAAATTATGTGTGGAACAAAGTAAGTCTCATGGTGGTAAAAATATCATTTTTGTTAAAAATGGTTACAGCTATGGAAGGTAGAATGGATGTAATATCACTAATGATGACTACATTAAGGAGAACAATATACTTTCTACATTCCACTTTTTATTTCTTTAAATTTTAGAAATAAACATTTTAAAAAATTTAAAAAACAATAAAAACAAGGTTTTAATTTACAAATAGTAGTGTTTTAATTAGGACAATATGAATTTCAAGAGCTAATGAGAAAAGCTTACTATTGAAAACAGTCTACTTAATGCACAGAATCAGAAAGGCAACTACACTAAAATATCAATAGAAATGGGAGATGAAGTCTCTGAGCATTGCATTTTAGATGACTAATAAAAAGGAATATAAGTTTATTAACATGTGTGTTCAATAAGAACTACACTGATATTTTATTCCGTGACTAATTTTCAGTAGACACACCCCTTAATCATTAGGTCCATTTCACATAACAATTCTGGAATGGAAATGAGGCCTGATGAGCAATATACATAGAAGAATGGTAATTGGATGTGACGACTTTATCATTTGAATGTCTCTTTTATTTCCTCAGTCCTCTTTTGAAATTATTAACGTAGATAATTTCAAATTATTTTTTTTTTTTTTTTTTTTTTTTTGGTTTTTCGAGACAGGGTTTCTCTGTGGTTTTGGAGCCTCTCCTGGAACTAGCTCTTGTAGACCAGGCTGGCCTCGAACTCACAGAGATCCGCCTGCCTCTGTCTCCCGAGTGCTGGGATTAAAGGCGTGCGCCACCACCGCCCGGCTTTTAATTTCAAATTATTTAATGTCTTTAGTTCCTCTTGTTTTATACTGTCATACTTAACAACTGTCTTCAATGTATTAGCAAGTGTGATGTATTCTTACAACTTCAGGCAAAGTGATTTGCAGATATGGTGCTGTGGTATCATCATATTCTTACAGTCACATAATGAGGTACAAAGAATTCTTGAAATTGATTTATTACCCTTTACCTCGTTGAGATACTTATCGTTGACAGATAATAGAACATGGACAGAAGGTGTGATATAATGAGGCATGTATGTGTGTTACAGTTCGAAGAAGCTTGGGATCCCCCATGCAAAGAGCTAAATCTATGTGTCCAAATGTCCAAAGAGCTAAACAACACAAATGAAAGTGAATCACTTTAACTTTCCATTTTCTAATTTATGTTTCTGGCTAGCTTTAAAATATCAAGTGTGAAAGATTTAAATGATAGAAATCATGTTAATACTTATCAGCAATATATAAGAAATTATGGCATTCTTTCCACTGGCTTCTGAGTTCTCATGTAGTAAGAGAAACAGGGAGCTTAAAGAAGTGAAGACATCCTAAAGTCTACCAATAATAACAGTATAAGCCACCAATATTGGAAGGAATCAAAGAACAGGAATTAGAGATAGTAGGCTATGAATAAACATGGAAAAACCACTATTAAATCAAGCTATATAAAAAGAATTGCTTGATTTGTGAAAGAAAATCAAGAAATGTTTCAATAATTTAGTAGTTCAAATGATAAGAGAGCTTCCAAAGTCACAAGATATTACAGTTTTAATAAAGGAAGGGGAGGTAAAAAGATAAGGACAGATCAACGTGTGCAGACATATATGGTCCTGCTAAATCTTTGCCTCCTTGTCCTTTCTTCTCGATGTCTGTATGAGATAATATTTCATGTTGTCTTGTTATAATAATCCCTTCTCTGTTAATAGTTTCCATTAGCAATCTTCTGCATATGACTCTCAAATCTTTCAAACCTTTTCTGTTTCCTACTAAGTGCTTCTGTCACATACTCTAACTGTGGTGCTAATATCTACCAAATAATCACATACCAATAGTATATTGAAGTAGGTTCTTTATATTTATATGAAATTATTTTAATTTCTATTTCTTTCTTATAGCAGCTCAAAGAAGCAAGTATTAAGATAACATTACATGCGATAAAATGGAAAAAGTGACTGGTTGGGGGCAACATTACAAATTAAATGGCAGAGACAAGAGTTTATATTTATGTCTGTTCAGTTATAGCTCAATATCGTCATTCAAATATCTCTGGCATCTCAAATGAAATCAGTATTTTACAACACAAATATATTATCTCCCCTTTTTTATTTCATTTACCACAACTACCAATAACTTCCATACAATTTTATCAAGTTTGGATTCGCCTATGGATATTTACCCCATTTTATCTGCAGGTACATCATGAAAATTTCCTAGCAACGAACATTACTTTTCGTCTAGACAGGGTACTTACTTCTTAGATTCAAACTGAGTCATACCCTACCTTTCTTCTTCTAGTCTTTTACATCTCCACAGCACCACTATGTGCCAATGTTTTCTTCCTTTCAAAGCTTTTAAATTTCCCCAAATTCCAGCTCTTCTTCTCTTAAATATGGCTCTCAAACATGAGTTTATACTAAATAAATAAAGGCTTGTTTTCAACGATAAGACTGCTAGGTTTTACTTCAGAGATTAAGATCCAGTTGTAGTTCTGGGGTAGGAGTCTAATAATTTGCTTTGCTTTCTAAATCCAAGTTTCCATACAATACTGATACTACTTGCTCTTAGTCTGGGAATCATACTTTGAAAACTGCTATAATAAATGATGAACTTACTGAAGGTAATGACTTGCCAATGCCTACAATATTTTATATAATTTTAGACTGGACATAGTAACTCAAATTAGTATTTATTGAGACCCTAGAGTATGATTATAACATAATGAGCACAGAAATAGATGAACAGGTAAACATTTAGATTAAAATGAAGGAACAACTCCAAGCTATAGTAGAACCCTCCCATCCTGCAAAAAGTGGGCAATCCAACCTATTCCGTCCTTGGGTTTAGGGGAAGGTTTCCAATTAGTCTAAACTGAAATCTTTAGGGTTTGGAGTGAAAGACTCACAGGAATTCAATAGGTAAAGAAATCTGTGCAAGAAATTATAAGTCTGAACAACTTTCAACAGTTTAGCGAGGGTGGATGACAGAGCAAGGTAAAGATAAGGAGGCAGGAGAAAGAAGCAGGCCACTTAGAGGCTTTTGAAATCAAAAATGAAGAGTTGGTTAAGTAGTAAGCACTCTTTCCTTCCAACAGCATGGTTTGCTCACTGCTGAAGTGCTGGTCCCTCTGCTTGTACTTTTTCTGTCACTTCGAAAATCTAAAATCTTACCTATTCATAAAGGCTCATTTGCTTGCAATATCCATCATAATGCCTCCTTTTTTAAAAATTTTTTGAGACAGGTTTCTCTGTATCTTTGGAACCTGTCCTTGAACTGAGAGATCGCCTGCCTCTGCCTCCGAGTGCTGGGATAAAAGGCATGTGCCACCACTGCCAGACTCCTATTGCCTCTTCTTACAAGCACAGTCCTTTTTTTTCATATGAATCTTGCAATACTGTGCCTCATTAGTATAATTTTTCCTTGCTATCTTTCTCTACTTACCATCACAACACTGGCTTCTGAGTAAAAACAGTTTCATGTTTAGATATCCCTTCAATAAATAATATGCTTTCCAAAAATAGACAATCAGTATATGTTAATTTGACTGATGAGATGAGATGACAATATGAGAACTAAATGTTTCAGTGACAACAGAATGCTAAAACTACAAAATGGCTTTAGTATCGATGTAAAATCAAAATGTAGCATGAACATTTTTATTAAATGCACTTGAAGTTTGCTATGTTAAATAAATGTTAAGTGACCTTCCCTCTAAAAAATATATGTGATATCAAAGCTATTATACATAGTATTTACCCTCAAAGAAGCAATACAATGTTCCCTGTAAATAAATATAAAATACTGCCCTTTAAATTACAATGTGATTATGGCACATAATAGAACAGTGAACAAAATTCTTACTTGTCCTAAAATATTTTACAATTAGAATAACCTTTCAAAATTATGATATTTGTCTTACATAGTATATCTTCTTATTAATTCAAGATAACACTTTTCACACATGTTGAACTAATGCTATCCTTCCCATTGGACAAGTAAGAAGACTGGCTAATTTTATCAATCACTAACTTATAACCAAACCTTAACACATATATTAAGATGTATTTTATGTAACACAAGATTAAAAATTCCCAAGAAAGTCACTAAGGTTCTGAAGGTCAGAAGCCAGAAGTTCTGGTTTCTTGTGGAGGGGGGCTTTTACGTGTACTTTTCAGGCTGAAGCAGGTGTTTCTGGGTAAGAGGAAACATAAGTTGGGAGATTCTGGACAAATGGCTGCCTGGACTGAGAACACAAGGTTCTTTGGGTCAGTGCAGTAGAGGCGAGAGATTTTCATTCATTTGGGCACATAGAAGGAAGTTATCTTTATGACATTCCCTGGTCTATTCGTTTTCCAAACACCTGGTTAATTATTTAACCAAATTATGAAGTGACAGACATTACTCTTTGGACCCAAGTAGTAAAACTTAACAAACATTCATAAACATCAGATTTTTAAAACTATCATATCAATCTGGAGATTTTCCTTTTTTGTGGATATATGTGGAGTTACAGAGATCATCTTTATATCCACAGGTAGGAAAGTAGGATATTTCTTAAAATAGTTTAAAAAATATTGCCCTTCATAAAAATGAGTTTCATTATCAATACTTACATATGTGTGTGCATACTCACATTCTTAGCTCCCCAGTGGTAATGTATAAACGATACCCTTTCTTAGAACCTCAAAGAGACTACAGAAGTTACTCCACACTGAGATGTCTCCCTTTCTCAATGAAAGCACTGAGGAGGCCAGAGGCAATGCACAAATGATCGCATTACGGATAAACACTCTCAACCTTTGCTAAAGATTTTTGAACTGAGTTATTTATTATCATATTCTGTTTCTTAGAGTTACTATAAAGTTACTAAGAATGTAATCAATGAATATTTTGTGCCAGTGACTTTCCTTTCCTTTCCTTTTTTTTTTTTAGCCAAACAAGCTCCATGGAAGAAATCCCATAGTAAGTAACATTTCAGAAGTATTAAGCTCTGACATGTCGTGTCTTTCAAAGATCCTAGAACTAGGTGTACAGTACTCATGCACACAATTAACTTCGCTCAGTTTCTCCCAAAATGGGAATGAAAACCCTACAATCTTAAGCATTTGGAGATACTATAAACTTACTTTCATACAACCATTCATGCCTTGAAGAAAAGTAAGAAATTATTCATGATCCAAAGATAAACTAATCTATATATGTTGATTTAACAAAATCTATATAAGTGATTTTAAGTTCTACCATAAAATAACTTTGAAAGGTAATTCGGAGCAGACCGAGACATTCTAAGTTTTATCCATCCTAAGAGGAGGCAGAAATCTTTAATAAATAAATAAAAAACAAAGTGAAAAAAAAAGAAAAAGAAAACCTTAGTATTAATATTTATACAGATAATTGGAAAAGATAGTCTTGAAATAAGATAAAAAAACAAATATTTGAAAAAGTGAATATGGCAATTCAATATTTCATTTTCATCAGGGGAAACGTCTCTAGTTTTATGTTTATTGAATTACTTCATTTCATATCCCCAAAAATGCTAAAAGGCAATTCTTCAGTACAACATGAATGTCAAGGCACACGTAGCTATTTTTAAAGGGCTTCTGTTTCCGTGTGGCTTAATTTAAATGTGAAACTTAGAACATGCTGAATTAATTCATCATTTGAATGTATATATCGTCAATATTTAATATTTCCACATAAATTTTAAAGTGTTGTATAAAATATATATATATATAATATTACATATAACACTTTAAATTTATACATATACATATACACAATGTGTGTCCTGATCTGAGTGTTAAGTAATTAAAAGGCAAATTTCCAAGCAATAACAATTTCTTATTGCCCAGATAGTTAAAGGGAGGAAATAAAGCAAGGCAATTTCAGCAATCTCAGAAATGACATTTTCCCCCTAGAGTCCATCCATCAGTCAATCAGAAGTTCTGAGGCTTGCATCTTGATTAACCCATGTGGAATCTACATGAAGAAACAACCATCATCACGGTTTTTCCCTTTAATGAATCATGCAGCATTCCTATTTCTGTAAACAGTCACTGATATTAGGTGTACCCTCTGTCTCACTACCATCTCTGCATTGGCAATACGATTCCAAAGCTGTGGGCATAGGTCAATATCTTGTACACATAGCTGTCATTTCCTTTTCCCATTTCAATATGGCATTTGGTAATGTAGTCTCTTAAGGTCAAAAGTTTATTTTGGAGGCTCCATAGTACTCATTGATATGATCAATAAAAACTAAATCATAGCCAATTTTTTTTTCAGTTCGGCACCATTCATGATATCCTTTGATTTCTCCAAATTATAAAATTAATTTATTCTGAAAAGTATTGCTAGGGAAAAAAGAAGAAGGCAATCACATCATAGCACAAGGCAAAAATGTGGGAAAAACCTCTGATTATATAGTATACATTAGTCCTTTAAAAAGCACTTGCACATTTTCAAAAGATCACAATAATACAGAATTTAAAATAAATTTTATAAAAATATCTTTATGAGTTAAAAAATTCACAAATGTATTGTGTGTACATGTATTTGAAATTATTGATTTAGCCAGTCCTTCCTATAGTTCAGTTCTAGTCTTCAAAATACACTGGAAATATATCTATTTTAAAATAAGAAAAAAAGAAAATGTTCCAAGTTACCAATGTTACGGAATGAATTATTACCTCATTATATTAAAATCTAAATTTCTTGCTTATTGATTTTGAAAAAATATCCATACTTCGAAAATAATTAGGTTAATTCAATATTTGAGCCTAAGTCACAAAAAAATACAATTCAAACCTTAGTATTAAAAAGGTAACAGACATAAAAATGTATAGCCGCTTTGAATAATTTTTAAGATGCCATTTATAAGCAGACACTTCAACAAAGTTGTGGCTATAAAAATACTTCTAAATATTGCAATATGTTCATATTATAATACAAGATAAACCACGTGCATATATGCACATGTATAGTTAACTAGATATCATTCTAAATATTTATTAATAAAAGGTTTTACTTTAAGATTTCCACATTTTAGAAATTGTCTTTAAAACTAATTTTATCAAAATTCTGACAACCAACACAAAAATGCTAACTCAATAGCAGCTTTCAATGGGTACAGTAAACGGTACACACCATATATTCTAATTTCAAAAACCTCTTCTTTCTTACTATGAAGATAATAAAATTCAGAACAGGACAGTGTAAAAGAAAAAGTAAATAAGAAACAATGGATAGGGCCGGGGGGTGGTGGCGCATGCCTTTAATCCCAGCACTCGGGAGGCAGAGGCAGGCGGATCTCTGTGAGTTTGAGGCCAGCCTGGTCTACAAGAGCTAGTTCCAGGACAGGCACCAAAGCTACAGAGAAACCCTGTCTCGAAAAACCAAAAAAAAAAAAAAAAAGAAAGAAAGAAACAATGGATAACAATATATAAAATTTTAGTTCCAATGCTAATCAGAATTTTATTAATGATGCTGAATACTAAGGATAAATATCCTATTAATGTTATTGTCTAGCAAATTTCCTATGACATGGTATCCATGGTATCCTCCAGTATTATTCTTACATGTAATAATTTTACCAGAAAGTTTAGTGCTATTTAGTAATTGTCTACACATATTTCTCATGGGAAGGAGTAGATGAGGTTAATTTGACAGATTCCTCAAAGGTAGGAAAGGACGGAGGTTAATTATACCAATTTGCAAATAAAATACACATTTGAACTAAAAACCTAGAGTATATAAAAGAATATCTGGCAATAGATAAATCTTAAGCATACAAAACAATCAATTGCAAGTTGTCATTTAAAGATTCATTTAAAAACTAGATTATATTTAACTGCACCTTGGCACTTAAAAGGTATTCTGATAATAAAATGTGTTACAGTAACCACTTAAGAAACCAATTACACTCTTCACAGTGAAGCTACTTTGAACTGTGTAAATAAGAAAGTAACAAATCAAGACACAGAGGTCTGCAAAGAAAAGAAATTGGTTGACAGGAAGTGACTTTTATTAAGATATTAACATAACTAATTTATTTTATAGAAGGATTTAATAGAATGAATTCTAGTTTGATAACAGAAAGAAAATGAAATATTATGGTAGATGATAAAGTAATGAGTTGATTATGCAAAATAAATAATACATTTTATGCCAAATAAGTGATACATTAAAACCAGTTTGCACACAATTTAATGAAGATGTTCAATTTAAAGTAACATAAAACCTAATATCTCATAAACTACTATATAAGACAATAGGCATTATTATGAGTAACTGAAATGTGTGATACTGTTTAATTTCAATGTCTTATAGTTTCCCCTTCTAAAAGATACTATTTCATGTGCTTTGTTTCAGAATACCAATTCTGGAGAACCCCAATATTGTTCTTGTAGGTTATTATAAGAATTATTTGCTCATTAATATGTTAAACATATTGCCAATATAATTAATTTCTAGAGTCTAGTAACACCTTGTGACTATATGAATAATATATGGGAAATAGAGGAAACACTGCTATTTGAGGTCTCAGTTTTCAATATTTTGAGTTTAAGGGATTATAAGATAAATAACTTTTCCCTTGAAAAGGGAGAATAGAATAGGGAAGAATAATGATAACTGAACAGGTAAGAATGGAGGAGAAATAGCTAAGTGAGCAGAAATGCACATAGTGAAGGAGAGCAAAAGAATTAGAAAGGAAAGCCAAAAATCTAGGACAAAATTTATCTAGAAAACTGGGGGGAAATATATTTAATGTTAAACAGAATCATGATATATATGGCACTAAACGATATCCAGGAAAAAGGTTAGAGCTCAAAGGGACAAAAGGGAATGAACATTAATATATTCTGATTATGTTGACTTCTCCCCCTTTCAACAATGAGCTCTTATTTTAGGCTTGAAGAACAAAAAGTTGAGGCCACAGTCAGAAATGAGAAGCTATGTTGAGAATCAGAGAGGTACAGCCGGAAATAGAATGAAGTTCCCAAGTTAAATCAATAGCCCTTCAGGCTGTTCTCTCCCCTCATCCCCTTCACTATGATTTCCAGGTCTTACTCAGTAATATTCACCATCTTGAAAGTAAAAAAAGACACTACCATATAATGCTTATCTTCCATCTCTCAGTAATCAGTGATCTAACAACACTACTTGTGCAGTCTGTCTTCTTGACATCTCACCCTGGTTAATCTGTTTAGGTAGTTTTTATAACCAAATCTATTTGACCATGTTTACCAAAATATTCAAGAAGTGCTAGAAAACCTTTCACAATCACAATGGATATGTTTTAATGTTAACACAAAATAGAGGGAAATTTTCCAAAAGCCATACTCAATCACCATACATATGCCCTTCTTTGAAATGATATGCCCAAGAAGAAAGTGCCTGCTTTTAGTATAGATTAAATACTCAGAACACTTTCTCTCACACAGAAAAACTAACCTGTAATATAGCAGATTCGTTATGGGTAGGCCCAGATGTTTTTTAAAAATCACTACAGTTTCATCAGTACAAAACATGTTTAAACTCCATCATGAGGGCAGAGTTGCTGGTTCAAATTATGCCAAGGTGGTAGAAAGATGGAGGGAATGAGAGAGAGAGGAGGGGGGAGGTAGGGAGAGAGAGGGAAGAGAGAGAGGAGAGAGAGAGAGAGAGAGAGAGAGAATGAATGAATGAATCTGGGGTGTTTTCAGCAGCCTTTGATGAGTTGATCTTCACTGGCAAGGAAGACATGAATAGGAATCATTCTGCTTTGCTTGGATGTTCATTATTTTTTTCTTCTTCCTATCTGGAAGCCAGTTTCTCAGCCACAGAAGTATGTTGATGTGAAAAGTTTAGAAGCAACATGAAAATGGACATGTAACTTCAGTTTCGTTTAAGTAACTATATATATATATATATATATATATATATATATATAGTTATATATATATATAGTTATATATATTTAAATAAAAGAACATAGGAAAATCATACATTATCTATTGGACATGAAGAGGTAAGACAGGTAAAAAAGTCAATTGCTATTGAGTATATGAACCATATCAGCCATTTAAAACAATGGCATTCAGGCCAGGCAGTGGTGGCGCTTAATCCCATCTGTTGGGAGGCAAAGGAAGGTAGATCTCTGGGAGTTCGAGGCCAGCCTGGTCTAAAGAATGAGTTCCAAAACAGGTTCCAAAAATAAACAGAGAAACCCTGGCCCAAAAAATCAAAAATAAACAAATAAAAATAAAACAATGTCATTCAAAACTTCCTGTTATTAATTCATCTTTCATTGACCCTCATGGGAATATTTAAAATAGTTTTTCAATGAAATTTATATAAAGAAAATGAGTAGATTTTTATATTGTACAATATTACCTGCAGTAGAAAGATTTTAAAACTACAGAAAACTACCGTGACATGATATTTGTGTTTACAGTTATATATTAAAATTTCATTTACAGTTAATGTTTCTAGAAAAGGTAAGCTACTCTAGTAATATTAGCCACTTAAATCCATGATTACAATTGAGAGCAAAAACCAGAACTAAGTTTCCCGAATCCTTATTTTATACAGTTTACAAAAATTTTAAATTATTCCAGTGATGAAAATGTGTATGCACATCCTCAGCATTTAAATGTCACCAATTCGTGCAGATTTTATTAGTTCATCTATAAACTTTTAGACTTTGATATTTATTTCATGAATGTCAGATCTGTTCCATAAAGAGTACTCTTTAAACAATCTTCCTTTGCACTAGAGACTAACTTGCAACTTTAATTTGATCAAGTAGAAACTCATGTCAAAAATATGCAATGGGGTCTACATGTTAAAATCTCTTGCAGAGAAGGAAGCAATACGAACAGAACAGAAGGAAAAGCTACTGATGTACTGGAATAGTTGGTTGCTTTATCCCCTTGCCCAAATTCTCACACTATGGGCCCAGAATTTTTCAAAAGGACAAGTGGAAAGAATTATTTTTCTCATGAGAAAATGATGTCATCAGGACTTTTGCTCTAATGAGAAAATGATGTCATTGGCAGAAAGCCCTTGTGCATTCCCAGAACTCTGTTGTTCAGTACCAGCCACACACTAACACATCACATTTTTAAAAGAGTCTATCCACTTTTATATCAGGTAGATAATGAACTCACTGAGAAACATTTTTAACTTTTATGATCATTTGGAGCCGTTCTAAACGTCCCTCAAGAAAAAACAGTTTTCCCAAATTTTCTTCTTTCTTTAGGGTACGTAGAAGCAAATTTAGCTCAATGGTATGAACAAGAAAGAATTACCCACTCTAACGTTACTAAACTATATGCAGGATATCTATTTCTTAAATTCCCATATTTTCAAAAAGGATTATTAAAATGATAATCTAAGAATATTTTATTTTCAAATTTTGGCAACAGATCTAATGTTTGCCAAAGAGGGTGAATAAACTGCACCATTTGAGGCATATAAAATAAACAGAAATCAATACTATGTATTTCTACATCTTTGAAAATCTATCACATCTGAGATAGGCATTAAATGCCACTGGCATTCATATTTCTCTGAACAGATCGGTGAGCCTCATCGAGTAAGAAAGCTTTGTGAACATATTTAATTTAGTATATTATTTTTAGAACTAAACCTCTTGGAAAACTAAGAGCCAAATCAGCTACTGAGGATTATAATTTTTATTAAAATGTGCATTTAAATTATGACCAAATTTTCTACATATTAATGAATAAGTCAATGTTACAACAGATAAATAAATGCATATATAACCATTAACTTTATCTAGTAGCTAATTCACAAATTTATAAAAATGAAAAAAATTTAAGTTCTACCAGAAAATGTCAAATTTATAAGCACAATATACCCTCATTTTTCAAAAATCCATGTCTTACATTCCATAAAACAATTTGGAAGAGTAATTACTCAGTTACGTTTTTTAAAGTTCTTCAGTTATCTTTTATAAAATACTGGCCTTTAATTTCACTGGTATCATTTTAAAGTTTTCGCAAATCTTTAAATTAGTTTCTCCCACTGACTCTTAAGGTAATTATACATACCACAGTCTGATGATTAACTTGAATCACTTCATCCCCAGCATGGATTTTCTTGCATCGATCTGCAGGTGACTGAATTTAACATAAAAGAAATGATAACACAAGGTTTATCAGCTTTTTTCTTTCTCTGGGAACATCACAGCAATCCACCTCTTTAATTAGATTTAAAAATAAAATCATAACTTTTAAGTAATTATTATATATATATAATGTGTTTACTCATAGCTAACATACAGTTTGCATTCTGACAATATAAATGAAAGTCAGCTGGGCGGTGGTGGAGCACACCTTTAATCCCAGCACTTGGGAGGCAGAGGCAGGCGGATCTCTGTGAGTTCGAAGCCAGCCTGGTCTATGAGAGCTAGTTCCAGGACAGGCACCAAAGCTACAGAGAAACCCTGTCTCGAAAAACCAAAAAGAAAGTCATACAGAGACTATCTATATTGGAAAACAATAACATCTTTCTGAAAGCATTAAAGGACAATAATAATTGTTACTAAGCTTGGCAAACTTAGTCTAGAAAACCCTGCTAAATACTACTAGGCAACTTGATTGAAAATATATTTCAAACAGGCAAATTAAAAAATATAGAAGAAATAAAAAGCTCTAAGAGAGAAACAGAAGGTTTGGAGTTGCAAACGTGGGTAGGATCTGAGAGGAGATGAGGGAGGGAAATGGTGATCAGAATATACTGTATGAAAAAATATTTTCAATAAAAAATGCAATATATATATATGTATATTTCACAATATTCTGAGTTTTTACTTGTGTCCTTCCCATTTAATATAAATAAACCTCAGTAATGTAAACAAATCATTATTTTCAAGTATATGCATATAATTATCATTAAACTTTGAAGTCAGATAATCAATTTGTAAATTTATTTCACTATTAATAAAATCAACCCTAAATAACAGAGAACAGAAAATTCAAACACAAGCAGCACTTAGGTCAAGACTGTCTTATGTATTATTCTCTCCACATGTCTAATGTCAAGAGCATGCTGTTCCGTTTCATATACTATAATACGATTTGTTGGCAAACTACACTAAATAAAACAAAATATCAACATGTCTATAATACGTAATTTCAATACTTTATTTTTAATATAAAATTCAAAACAAAAATAAATAAAACCAACACAGCAATTTAGTATTTGTGAGTATTAAGTTGTATAAAAGAAACTAAATGAGATTTGTGATAGAATTTTTTTTCTCCAGGTATTATAAATAGATTTTATAGTCTTATTTTCTAGTTACTACCTATTAACAATTCAGAAATCTTCACATGGCAATACACCCTTGTGTACTGTCTATATAGAATAATAAGACATATTAATCTATTAAAATTATTTGCTTGTATTCTGATATTACTCAGTAGTATCTATTAAAAACAGAAAAGAAAAATAATATGGTGACAGAATCCAGAGAATAAAACACTACTTTTGAGTCCCAGGAATGGAATGTTCTTTAAAAGGCATTTTGGGTTATTCTGTGTTTTTGTTTTATGCTTGTGTTTGTTTGTATGTGTGTGCATCTAGGCCACAGGTGGACATCAGGTAGTTGATGTCAAATTGCTTCACCACCTTATTCTTCCTTCTGTGGCGGACCTCTCGACCGGCGAGAAAGAATGACCACCACACCAGGATTCCACTCAGAACACGCTTTTACTGGAGTGCCCTTGATTGATGGGGAGCATGGAATGAGGGGGCGGGAAAACAAGGAACAGGGAGCAGACGGGAGAGGCAGCAGGAAGCGAAGGGACCGGGGTGCACTAAGGCAGCCGCTTAAATAGGGAATTGGCACACGGGTAGCCCTGTGATTGGCTGCCACCAACAGCTGACACCAGACCGCATCGGGATAGGCTCAAGGATCCTCATCCTCTGCGCATGCGGGAAGCGGGGACGCGCAGCTCTCAAAGCCATAGCCAAATATGGAGTTGTTTATAACCAACAAGACAGGATGTCGGCGCCATCTTGTAATGGCGATCCTGTCCGGCTCACTACATCCTTCCTAAAATATATTTATTTATTTCATTTGTATAAGGGCAAGAATGTGTCTTGGTGGCATGTGTAGCAATCAGAGAACAGATTTGGGGAGTGAGTTATTTCCTTCTACCGTGTAGCTTCCAGGGACAGAAAACTGATCATCATTCTGTATACCAAGTGCCTTTACCCACTGATCCATTTTACACGCCCTTTAAAACTTTTATTTTTGCATTTATTTAGTATGTGTGTAGTAGGGGAGAGGGAGGGCATCCACAGGCCATGCCATGGGTATGGAATTCAGCAGAAAACCAAAAGTGTCAGTTCTCTTTATTTACTGCATTGGTTCTAGGGCTCCAACTCAGGTTGTCAGGTGCAGCAGCAAACACCTTTACCTGCAGAGTCCTCTTGGTGACTCCACCCCTTACTTTTGGAGAAAGCTTCTTTAAGTGAAGTAGAGCTCATGGATTAGCCATACTGATGGGTCAGCAAGCCCCAGAGATCTACCTGTCTGCTCCCCAGCTCTGCTGTGCTATCTGCCTATGAGGGTACTGGAGATCCAAAGTCAGGCCCTCGTGTTTGTACTCTAGCACAAACTTAGCCATGTCCTTAGGGCAGCTACTTTTCAAAAATTCATTTCCAATTTTTAATTATTTTGAAAACATAAAAGACTTCATACTATATTACCTCACGGGAACAAAAGTTTTAGCCTACAAAAATTTGCCATAGGCTAAAATTCAAGATTATATTTAAAAAGTATATTATTGAATGAACTAAAAATACTGTTATGGAGGTAGGTTAATCTGAGATATGAACACTATTCTAAAAAAATATCAGTGATCTGAAAATATCTTTAGGTCGTGGCAATATTAGCAATCAGACCAGAGCCATATAACAGTTCTGAACGGATTAGAACGCATAGGGCAATAGTTCCAGTCACTTGTGCCATGGGCTCAAAACTAATATTTTTTTCATAAGATGGCACAGCAGATAAAAATATAACTTACTCACTCTAGTGACCAGCTTTACTAAGATTAAACACAGAACTAGAACTCCGAATTACAAATTATATAGGTAACAAAATAATATAATACTATCAAGAGAAAAGAAGAACCACAGGATGAACTATGAACATATAGCAATCACATGTTCAAACGCTCCTTTTTTGATTTTTTGAGACAGGGTTTCTCCATAGCTTTTGGTTCCTGTCCTGGAACTAGACCAGGCTAGCCTCGAACTCACAGAGATCCGCCTGCCTTTGCCTCCTGAGTGCTGGGATTAAAGGCGTGCACCACCACCGCCCGGCTCAAACGCTCCTTTTATCATTTAGCCATTTACCAAGTTTCACCACGTAAGTAAAGTGTATGAAGCACAGTACTCAGCTGTTACATTCACAAATGTTAGATAACGGAGGGAGAGCCATTCCTACCAGTTCTCCATGACACAGGACAAAAGCACCGTTTCTGTGATTTCTTCTCTGGTTTACTTGACAATACTTATTACATTTTTTCCTTCATGTATCAAGTAAATAGTAACACTTGCTCACATAGTTGAGCCCTACATACTTTGTACTTCTCAAGGAAAACAAAACTAGTTTATCATATATATCCTTCCAATGCTCAATGCCTTGCCTGGATCACAGCACAGACACAGTGGGCTTGTTAAATGAGCGGGGAGTGCAGGAATGATCTAACGAGTGCACGGAAATTAGAGAAGGATGGCAAACACGTAGTGTTTAACGTCTTACTCAAGCTCAAATAGGAAATAATTCACAACGCACATTTTACTGATTTTCATTGATGTTTCATTTTCAACAAGAAACCAAGAAAAGAAGTTAAATCAATAATAATTAGAGTAAATAGGTGAATTAACTACAGAAAATGGTGATTTCAAAGAAGAAAACATTGATAAAACACTGAGATAAATGACAACTGAAATTAACTTAATTCCACCACAGTATTCTTTAAAGAAACACAGCATAAACATTCAATTTGTCTGAATCTCTAAAAGAAAATAAGAACAAAACCAAAGTTCCTAACCTGTTTATGAAAGAAAAGAGAAATATGGGCTAATTAATGACTTTTTATTATTCAATTTCTATTATGCTAATCATGTTAATGATTTATTTAATGCATTTATATTTCTCTTTTTAGAGCATAGCTAGTCACTTCTGTGTGCTACTATCTTTGCTCATTTGAATTTTACAACCTAGTATGTTATGATAATCTTTTCCAATTTATAGTCAAAACACCTGTTAGAATCTTTTCATAAAGGTAGGATGTTCCTAGGATTCTGGATCTGTGATAGAACCTTTGAATTTAAATTTCTAGCAAGCTCTCAAAGTAGACTAATGGACGAATCTCACTGTTAAAACCATTCAGCTACGCCTCTATTTCATTGAGCTGAATTATGCTGCCAGTATACAACAGCCTGACTGATGGGACGTTTCTCACATCACTTAAGTTTCTTAAGATAACTCAATAATTGATGATGGAAGTAGATTATTTTAGTTGTCACAATAACCTAGCATGAACCAGAAAGTACTTAACAAAGATAATTCTCTGGCTTAAAAAGGAAAGCATCAGAATTTCTCTAAGCCACTATTCTAGAGTAAATAAAATGAGTGAAATTCCAATGCATCCAGAATCTACTAATTTAGTAAGTATTTTTAGATGTGTTCTTGGAACCAACATTTAACCTCAATCATGTGAAACACATAAATACTCAAATTGGAAATGTTTTAGTACTTACATTTTCTGTTGTTCCAGTGATTACATGGAGGCCATCATATGTGGATTTAATATACATACCCTAAGAAAAAGAATCAGAAAACGTGAAGCCACAGACATATTTCAGTGAGAGGAAGAAAAAGAAAAATGAAGCAGAATAGTTAACTATATGGAAGGACCAAGAAATGACTAGGTAGTTCTTTTATTCTAAAAAGTCATTTCAAAGTATCATATATAAAAAGTGTAATAGTTCTACAAAATTGTTGAGCCTGGATCTCTAAATGGGAAATGAAATGAATGTAGTTTTAAAAGAAGGCTGTTTATCAGTAAACTCTAGTTTTAAATGGAAGTTCACAGTTTAATAGAATAGTAAATAATAGCCCAAGTAGAAGTATACATGGAAATTAACTGACAAATTGGCTATATTAAGCTTTGGCTATAATAATATGGTAATATTTACCCTGATGCTGGTGAGGGTGTATGACATACACACTTTTGAGTTAATATATATCCCATTATTTCTTGGAAAGTAAATATTATAATATTAAAAATCTTAGGATAGAATGATTGATACTGACACTTCTACCCTAGCTATTTAAAAGATATTATCTAATCAATAAAAGATCTTAAATAGTATTTGTAAGAGGTAAATACTACACTTTTTTTTAAAGTTTTCCATTCAAAGGTTGTGAGTAAATAAAGTGGGAACTGGCAGCAAAATAAATAAAGAAAACATTATTTCAACTAGAACACAATCCTCATCCATAATTATCTATCTATCTATCTATCTATCTATCTATCTATCTATCTATCATCTAGACATCCATCCACCCATCCATCTATCCACCAACCTATTTCCATCATCACTAGTAGCTATTATAATGTGCTTGGGTCTGTTTTAAGTATCTTACACCTATTTTACACAAGTCTTTGTGGTGTAATTCGATTGACACGGTTTTAGAGTTAAGAAAACTAAAGGGCAGAATGCCTGGAGAGTAAGTCTAAGGTGGTAAAGTCAGGTGTCATATCTGAATCCAGATACCCTCTCAATCACAGAACCTCAAACTTTTGGAGTTATTTCCAGCAGAGTTAATGCACTTTTCTTATTAAAACATAACACTTGAATATTGTAAAAATTAAAGCAGAAAATCATTAATTAATCTATATTAATTTTTGGTGATCCCAAGGATCAAGCCACAGGCCTCACTCATGATAGAAAAACTCTCTACCATTGACCTACACTCCTAGCTGTTGAAATCCAGTCTAAAGGTCTAAAAATAACCTTAGCAATATGTAGTATGCATAATGGAGTTGGAAAGTGTATCTAGGTTTGACACTGGATAGTTTACAAATGTATTTCAAAGTCATTTTCTCCAATAATGATAAGTAGAGGTTGATTATTTTACTTTCCACAAATCTTTTAATATTGGGTGTATTGATTATGATTACTGGTATTTAAGAAGAGTTTTATTTTATTTTTTATTTTTTTTATTGAGAAAAGGAAAAAAAAACAAGTTTCCGCCTCCTCCCAGCCTCCCATTTCCCTCCCCCTCCTCCCACCCTTCTCCCCATACTTCCACCCTTCTCCCCCTCCCCCCACTCCTCTCCCCCTCCCTCTCCAGTCCAAAGAGCAGTCAGGGTTCCCTGCCCTGTGGTAAGTCCTAGGTTCTCCCCCCTCCGTCCATATCTAGGAAGGTGAGCATCCAACCTGGTTAGGCTCCCACAAAGCCAGCACATTAAGTAGGATCAAAACCCTGTGCCATTGTCCTTGGCTTCTCATCAGCCCTCAAGAAGAGTTTTAAATGATACTAAAAAGGTTATGGTCACAAAGAAAATCTAGTATACTAATAAAAGTGTTCTGAAAAGAAAATCAAATCCTGGGATGAAAAAAAAATTATGGGAATAATCTATGATTCAGGAATAAATATCTATGTGTAATTATGGCAGAAACTAGAAAATTATTAATTAAATATTTATATAAAGAGAATAGTTGTACAAGCCTTCAGTTCCAGTATTGGGAAGACAGAGGTCAGCCTGGTCTACATATTGAGTTCCAAAACAGACTGGAACAGTGAGATCCTGATTAAGATTGGGTATAGATATATACATAGAGTTCAACTCTAAAGTTATTTCATAATCATGAACCAAGGGTTAGAAAGCACGATTTTAAAATGGCACATGAATAAAGATTATTTATGTATTATTTCTAATCAATAAATTATTTGCAACAACTGCTTTAAATAATGGAAAATAGATTTATTTATCCTTTAATCTATCTTTAGTAGTACCAATTAGAAAAAAATGCCCCAAAGTAAATCAACAAAAGAAAGAGAAGAAGCAAATTGTTTGGATGAATTTGAAATTAATCATATTTTCAATGATGAAGAGTTCACAGAAAATACACCTCATTATTGCTTCTCTCTGAGAAAGCGCCAAATAGCAGGATGATATATCATTCAAATAACATTGTTTTTCTGGAAATGCAATGAATATTTGCCTTATATTTCTTTTCTTTTCTTTTCTTTTTTTTTTTTTTTTTTGGTTTTTCGAGACAGGGTTTCTCTGTGGTTTTGGAGCCTGTCCTGGAACTAGCTCTTGTAGACCAGGCCGGTCTCGAACTCACAGAGATCCGCCTGCCTCTGCCTCCCAAGTGCTGGGATTAAAGGCGTGAAAACCATCTTTTTTTTTCCTTTTGGGCAACAATTAATTCTGGTGTTGACTTAACAGCTCCCTTTACCATGCTCAGTTTGCTAGCTAAAATGATGTTTGTTCCACTTCATCTCCAAATGCCAGTTATGCAGTAGCAGTCAGAGCAGCCTTACTGTCAAGATGGTACAATAACGCAGTTTTACAAGTTTGGAGGTAGCTCAAGCACCTCACAAGAGGAAGAAGCCTGAAGCCATGCTTCCAGAATGACGCCTTGAGGCCCCTACCCTCTATTCAACTCATAATCTCTTATCTATCACTCAGCTTTTAAATGCTCTAATAGATCTCATTTCCACATCTTTTAATTTTCTGCTAATCGTTGTTTTTTAAAGGCAAATCACATGGCCATGGCTTAATTACAACTAGGCACACGTGTTTGCAGTCTCTCCCCGTATTTGCCTTTTAGACATATCACATGGTTAAGAACTTACCAAATGCTGGTCACATTCTCAAACTGATCTATTTTAAACATGATCTATGAAGGTTACTTAAAAGTGAGTGCATTTAAAAAAGCATCTTAAGTAAGTCATGTAAAGCCTCTAATCTGCAAACTTGATAAGACTCATAAGAAAGAAGTTCACCCTTAATTCTTTCAATTAATACTCAATATTTTAGGTTTTTATTTCTCTCCCTGTGAAATAGCAACTCAGTTGAAGTATTGCCCACTGTCCTTTAAAAATGAGGTTCTTTAAGAAAAATTCAAACTCAAATTTAAGATTATTCTCTTAAGCTGCCTTTATCTCCCTTTAGCTATTCCAAATTTGGATATAAGATATTGAAAAAGTATTTGCCAGATACGTTTTGTTTAGATTTATGTCCTGCCTCTACTGGTTATTATTTAATGAAAGACAATCAGTAAAATTTTTGGTTCTCTTCTTACTTGCAAAATGAGAAAATTAATACTTATTCTATATGTTGTGAGGAAAATAAAAGGCAAAAAGAAAGAACTTCTAATACTTATTCTAATTTCTATTTTTTTCCTTTTCTCTGATATTTTCCAACCTATTTAAATTTTTGGTTATCGCTACTTTAAATTTATGTCCATTCTAAAAAGAAGATACAGACCGACCTCACTTTAAAACAATTTCTCCAGGGCTGTATGTTCATAGAGAAAACAAATTGTTCATAAAGTTCATGAACAATAAAGTAAATTGAGTTTTAGCTCACTTCACATGCTTAGTGTTCCCGTGATTTTAATGCCAATTAAAAGGAAAAATAGGTGCTTTTCTTCAAACACTACTATTAGAATCACAGAGTCATAAAACTCAAAGAACATCTAAAGATGATCTACTCCTGCCCCTATATTTTCTCTGTGATAAAATCAAGGCCACAGAAGTTAAATTTATTCTCCCACATCCCTAAGACTGCTCTCATATTTTATGTAAATGTTTTTAATCCAGATTCACAAATTCTAAACTAATATAATGTATTAGTTCCTAATTTTCTACTGCACCCATTATGCTAAGATCTTTCATTGACTATACCTGAAAGAGGAGATGGAGAAGGGAAAATATTTAGTATTAAATATTTGAGGGTGTTTTATCTTCAAAAACAAAATTACTTTGGTAAAGATACCAAAAGGAGCACAGACATTCAGGAAGAAGTGACCTATTCATATGTTCAAAAAGTCTATGACATATCTGAGGGTATGGATCCTATCAAACATAGTATGTCTATATGTGTGTACTGTTTTTCTTACACAACCATAATAATGAATTTTTATTTTTAAATAAAATGAGTTAAAAATAACTATTAGTAATATAAAAATTACGATTATATGCTGAAATAATGCGCAAAGTATTATGTATTTTCAGTTTATTGGCTATAGGAATCATTTTCTGGTGTCTTAGCAACATAAATGAACGTTGGGGCTATTTGTAAGTTAAATATGAGTTGATTGAGCACAAGGTCTTGCAGTATTATGACTGTCAATATAATAACCTCAATAGCTATTAAGTAGTTAGTGAGTGGGTATCATAGATAGTTCGGCTAAGCTGGACAAAAGGATTACTCATGTCCTAGATGAGTTGGTATGAAATTTTAATCACACTATTCAGAATAGTATGCAATCTAAATTGTCTCTGAAATTTCCATTAATATTTTAGGACTGCTGTAAATGATGTTAGTTGAAGCCACAGAAAGTAAACTTTAAAGGGGAAAATGCTGTAATGAGAATTCTAAATCATAAAGGTTTCTCCATATAAACCTATACATATTAGAAATAAGCTTATAAACAAACTGTAGCAAACTTAGATATAGTACTTATAACTTAGTATGATGTTGTGTAACCAGGATGCTATACTTGATTTTCATCTTTTCAAGAAATCACTTATAAAATCAAAAAATCCAAACTAAAACAAATAAACAAACAAGCAAAAAAATCTAGAAATGATGGATAACCAGAATCAATTTGTCAACTAGCAGGAAAGAAGTTACTGTATAGAATGCATGAATGGCTTCAAACTAAATATCACTGGTGGTTAATAAAGGCTTTCTCCCCAAAATAGTTACAAACATAACTATACAAACACACACATGTGTGTGAAAAAGCACATAAAAAGTTAAAATTTCCTCAGAGATCATTAAGAATATGTTTGCTTCCAAGATTTCTATTTTCCAGAACATCGTTATCTATGGGGAGAAAGTTTATAACACCAAAGGATGAAATTAACATTTAATAAGTGGTAATGCTTACCAGCCAGTTTCTGCTTAGTGTGTCTGTGCCTTTCTCGTTTATATCAATTTTATATAATTGCTTTCTACAGTTATATTTAAAAAGCTCTCCTTTGAGTTAAACTTATAATCAAGATGTTTTTAACCAGTTGAACAAACTACTAACATTATCAACGCACTTCATGAATATTAACCTAGTGGTAGCACTATCCAGTTGCTCATTCAATTCTTCTAACAAGAGATGTGAAAAATGGCAGAGATGCAATTCATATACATTATAATGTCTGGAGAGATGGCTCAATGGGTAAAGAGCTTGATAAGTAAGTATAAAGACCTGAGTTCGAGTTCCCAACACCCACACAAAATGCCAAACATGGTGAAACTTGCCTGTAACCCCAGAGCTGGAAGAGATAGGAAGTATTGGGGTACCTGCTGGCTAGGCTGACTAGTGAGCTGGTCAGTCTAATAAGCTTTAGGTTTAGTAAGATAATCTTGTCTCAGTAAGGGAGAGAATAACTAAGGAGGGCATTCCATATTAAATCCAGGCCCCACATGTGAATACATAGCCATGCCTGCCCACACACACATAAACACATACACAAACACACATGCACTACACATAGACCCACAAACAAAATATGTGAGTTTTCTCTAATTACTTACTCAAGGGGAAGGAAGATCTATTAAAACCAGGATAAATCATTGTAAAACAAACCCAGAAAATACCTACTTGAATGACAGGTAACACTGTGCTTGTTGCAAAACTCTTAAATGTCCTTAAGATCAGGAATTTTAATTGGTGAAAGAATGCAATCAATGATTACTCAACCAAATAGGATAACTCAGAATTCTCATTTCCTTTTCTCTCTTTTTATTGGTTTGTCTTTTAAAAGTGGTTTCAATGCCACCCTCTTCTACCTTGACCTCTACAGGAGATGAAAAGGAGAGGAGGGTGAGGATCTGTGGAAATTCCTAGACTCCTCTATTCTGAGGCTGCCTTCTTGCCCACATCTTGTGCTGTGTGCTGATGGATGATGGCTTTGATAAACATGGTATCCCTTACCAGCCCTTCACTCGGTTTAATATTTGCCAGCTGAATCACTTCCAGGTGAGCCGACTGTGAAACCAGAGGATCTGATGACAGGGATATGATGTGGTCACACACTCCAGAAAGAGTTTTACACTGGAAGAGGAAAAGAAAAGTTACGGTAAACATATGTTGTAGTAACATACAAGTCACCACTTACTATGATTCTGGAGAGTTTTATTTTCTAGTACATGTTTGTGTGAAAATTAGTGCAGGTCCCTCAGAGCCATCAGCTGGCTCTAGATCTGGCTTACAGGCGATTGAGAACTAGGCAGTGTGAGTACTGGAAACTAAACTTACTCTGATTCACCGAGCCATCTGTCCAGCCCCTAGTATAACTTTCTAAGGAGGGAAACATAAAGTTGAGGAAATGTCAACTGGCATTTCATTTTTTAAAAATCGTATACAAAAGGTCACTAGGAACACATAATACACAAAGGTATCTTTATTTTTAAAGTTAAGGATATATGAACTATATGTCCAGGTGACTAATCCAAGTTATAGTTAATGTATTATTTATATCATTTGATGCATCACATCTAAATTATTAACTAACAATTTTGATAATCTGAGAAACTCTTGATATTGAGGTTTAATTTAATTCAAATTATATTTAACTATATTCTAAATAATATTAAAATCTGGGTTCTTTTATTTAATGATCAGAAAACTTAAAGAAAATGATGCATTTGAAAGATGCATCACTTGTTTGGATAATTCTTTTTGCATTTTTCATGACTTTCTGGATCAAGTTTACCTTTGTATAGAACTTCCTACTTCCATCAGGTGAAACTTGCAACAAGCTCAAACTGTTTCTTCACCCTTCGGTCACCAGTCAGAAATTGACCTTCATTCCGAACCCTGCTGAGCTAGGGAACATTTATATTCCAGTAATTTTTAACTTTTCCCTGTACCCTGCTTACCTACCGCTCACATCTGATCACTGCAAATATATCCTTATCTTATCTGAATGATAAGCAGTTTTCTTCTTTACTGAAGGAGTTACGGTTTCGTGGGAAGCAAGGTATAATACTCCATCTCTGCTACGTTTTACTTGTTCTACAGTGACTGCATTAGTTTTCCATGAAGGAGGTGATTCACTCTGTCTCACTAGGCTCTGATACCCTCCGCTACAGAAATTGTCAGGCTAAATTTGCTTCTGTAATGAGACTCATGATTTTTGCATCTGTTTTTCAAGACTGCACTTTAATTGTGGTTATCAGCTCCTAAAGACAGACATTAGTCACCTAACACCAATACCCAGAGGAAAAATACGAGCCTGATATGAGGATAGATGTTTGTAATTACCCCACTGACAATGACTTTGTAAGCAAATTTTATCTTTGAGACTGTATTTCTTCAAATAAAAAATTAAATGATGCAATGAAGACAGCCTTATAAAGTTTATAATATATATGATAATTATATTTAAAACAGTCCAATATAGCTAATATCCAAAGATAATAAACAAATACTTACTTATCTATTGTTTTTCTTACCTGCAAAGTCCTCAGTCCTTACACATGAGATGAAATAACACACTATTCTTAATTCCATGACCATGTTATAATAAACAACAGTTACACTGGCCAGTCTAGCTACATAACAATCATAGAAAGTTTATTACTCGCCTTCTTTCTGATATTAAGGTCTCAGGATACAATGAAAGTATTTACCCTGATAAACATCTACTCATAAGTGATGGTTAGTGTTAATTGCCAACTTGACAATCTAGAGTCACCTAGGATACTGGCCTAAGGTGTGTTTGTGGGGGGTTATCTTGATTAATTAATTGAAGTAAGATGATATACCCATTATGGGTAGGATTATTGCCTGGGCAGAGAATCTTGGATTGTAAGAAACAGAGAGAACTAGCTGAACAATGACATGTATGCATTCATTACTGTTTCCAATTATGGATGTGCTATTACCAGCTCCATGAAGCCCTAGCTGCTGTGACTTTGCCCGCAATGATGGACTGTAACCGGAACTGTGAGCTAAAATGAATCCTCTCTTCTGTGTCAGCCTGCACAGTGCTTGTAATGCAGTTGTAAACCACCACATCAGGTTTACACTACTAGTTTAAAACTCAATCATATTTAAAACTATCCAAGATTGTATTTTAGAAAAAAAACAGTAACCATAGGGAGATACACTGCAATTATTATCTAATATTATTGCTAGCAGAAATTATTTGCAGAGTACCTACAAATGTTTGGCACAATGAAAATTATTTCATGTTCATTCTCATTTATCGTTCTAACTTCCTGAAGTAGTAGATATTATTATAGCCAGCTGAACGGATGTAAGAATTAGGCTAAAAACAAGTCATGGCTACTGATTTGGCAGAATGATCTGAATTCTTAATTATTGTGTTTACTTTGATTATTAGTTACTAACTCGTGTCCAATTAACTTCCCTTTGTATTGTTTTGTCTGCATTAGATGTATGTTAGATAACTCAATTAAAAACATAGTGAAAACCAGGAGGTGGTGGCACACACCTTTAATTCCAGCACTCAGGAGGCAACGGCAGGAGGATCTCTGTGAGTTTGAGGCCAGCCTAATCTACAGAACTAGTTCCAGGATAGCTAGGGCTACACAGAGAAACCTTGTCTGGAAACCCACTCCCTACCGCCCCCCCCCAAAAAAAAGAAATCAACAAATGGCATTCATGTGAAGTATATGATTTAATACACCCATAATTTTAATAACTCAGGTTTACTTTCAGACACACAGAAAAGAGGGAAATGCTAATTACTGATATAAACATTTTTCATTTATAACAGTTTAGAGAACGGAGTATACATTTATTTTACTATTTTGATTGGCTATTAAAATAATTGAGTATAAATCTTGCCAGTATCTATTATTTTGCGATGGAATTTGTATAAAATATACACTGATTCAAATAATTGTGAGAATTCTAAATGGTAAATTTCATTTGGAAATATAAATATAATATAATATTTAATGTCCAAGTGCTTGACATATTTGTTGAAGGTGAAATTTTTTATTACATTTATTTGTAAGTATATGAGTACATGCACACACACAAACACACACACACACATTTGTATACCATGGTAAGCATGTGGAATTCAGAGGACAACTTTTGGAAGTTTGTATTTTTTTTCCACCATGGCTCAAGATCAATTTGTCAGGCTTTCTGGAAACCATCTTTACCCACTGAGTAATTTTACTGGGCCCTGAGCTAGAAATTCTATACTTCTACTTATAGTAGTACATCATTAAAATATAAAGTACAATTAACCATGGATAACTCTGAAAGAATAAAGTTTAGGAATAAAATTTAAACTGGGATTTAAAAGTTTTATTTCATATACATGTTCCATAACACTGGAAGAATTTATTTATACGAGTAAAGACAAGTGAAAGACAATTTTAACTTAAAAACTAATGTAATAGAATAATAAATTTCAATGTGATGTCAAAATTCTATCTATGTCCAGAAAGGACTGTTTCAAATTTCTTCAGAAATGGAAGAATGGATGAAGAAAGTGTGGAATATCTACACATTAGAGTACTACTCAGCGGTAAAAAACAATGACATCTTGAATTTTGCATGGAAATGGATGGAAATAGAAAACACTATCCTGAGTGAGGTAACCCAGACCCAAAAAGATGAATATGGTATCTATTCACTCATTAGTGCATTCTAGCCATAAACAACGGACATTGAGCCTATAGTTTACGATCCTAGAGAAGCTGAGTAATAAGGTGAACCCAAAGAAAAACATATACAGATTGCCGGGCAAAAGTTGGGAGCATGGGGGTGTGGGTGGAGTGAGGGAAGGGGAGAGGGGGAGAGAGAAGGGGGAATGTGAGGGTTGGGGAGAGCTTAGGGGAGTGGGATGGTTGAGATGGAGAAAGGACGGATATGGAAGCAGGGAAGAAGATATCTTAATTAAGGGAGCCATTTTGGGGTTGGCAAGAGGCTTGGCTCTAGAAGGGTTCCCAGGTGTCGAAGGGGACTCTGAGCAGCGGAGAAGAGGATGCCTGAACTGGCCTTGTCCCGTAGTCAGACTGATGACTTTCTTGAGTATCTCCATAGAACCTTCCTCCAGCAACAGATGGAGACAGAGACCCACATCAGAGCACCGGACTGAGCTCTCAAGGTCCAGTTGAAGAGGAAAAGGAGGGAGAATATGAGCAAGGAAGTCAGGACCACTAGGGGTTTGTCCACCCACTGAGACAGTGTGCCTGAGCTAATGGGAGCCCACCAAATCCAGTTGGACTGGGACTGAACGAGCATGGGATCAAATCGGACTCTCTGAATGTAGTTGACAATTGGGGCAGACTGAGAAGCCAATGAAAATGGCACTGGAATTTGTCTCTGCTGCATGTACTGGCTTTTTGGGATCCTATTCTCTTTGCATGCATACCTTCCTAAGCCTGGATGGAGGGGGGAGGGCCTTGGACTTCCCACAGGGCAGGGTACCCTGCACTCTCCTAGGACTGGAGGGGGAGGGAGGAAGAGTGAGTGGGGAAGGGAGAGGGAAGTGGGAGGAGGGGAGGTAGTGGAAATTTTGATTGGTATTATTTATAAAGTAATAAAAATTAATCTGCTGGGAAAAAAAGAAATGAACTACAGATACAAGCAAATAAAAGACTTGTAAACTCATTCCTCTAAAGCCCCCAAACCCTTTTGTAATTTCTTTATGTTTCAAAATATGGTAGTGGAGAGAAAAGCTCAACAAGATTAAATGAATCTATCCTGACCACAATCATGCTGACATTAAAGCCATTCATATACTCAACAATCACAGAGAATATGCTATGTGAATTAAAGGCCAAATACAATGCTTATGGATTCCACAGCTTGGAGTAGTGTTTCTGGTAATTTATTTGGCGTTGTAACCTTAGCATCACAAACATTAAGCATGTTATACTGTAGCTCCCAAAAACAGAGAAATAATAACCCCTAAGACCTTGTGAGTTAAAAATACTAATTCACAACTCACAGCAATCAAATCAACTTACCTTCTAAATTCTTACACTGAAATGTATAGGTCCTGACAATTATTGATAGCATCTACTCTGTCACTAAGGCTTCTAATTGTTGAAATCCTCATGGTCATAGACTTTCAATAAACATAACTGAAGAGTTTTTGTTCAGTCTTCCTAAATGACACTTGCGGATCCTAAAAGGTCAAACAACCTGACAAGCTGACAGCGCTACAGGCATAGTCAAAGCAAACCCCCATAAATCTTGATGCTCAATAAAGTAATTTGTCCTCCCATGACATGCCAGCTCTTATAAAATAATGTTAGAGGTGGAAATATAGTATTCTACATTTTAATTTAAATGACCAAAAGAAATGTTTTCAAAATTATTCTCTCTTGATTTCTAGTCTCTTTTTTGGTTTATTTAAAAATTTTCAAGTTCTTTGATTTGGTCTGGATTTAAATTTAAATTGGTCATGTACTTGGGATTGATACAAATCACCACAAGCTCAGAGGCTTAAAATAACACACTTATTTTTTCCCAGTTTCTGTGAGCTAGGAATCCAGATACTAGACCCAGTTCTTACTCTGCAGATGATGGCTTTGCAAGCCTGTCAGATGTCAACAGGGCTAAATATCCAAAAGATGGCTTAAGACACAGAATTTGCTTCATGTTCATTTAGGTTATTGGTAAAATTCATTTCCACGTGGCTATATTACTGAGGTTTTCATATTCTTTCTTCTTGTTATCTAAGTATTATTGTTAGCTCCCAAGAGTTGCCCTCAGGTCCTGATTACATGGAGCACTTCATAGGATACAGTGAGATAAGCTGTCTGGCTTTTGCCCAGTCAACAGATTTCATCTTCTTTGAGACATTTAAAAATGGCTTACAAGGTTAAGTTCACCAGAGATAATTTCTTCTTTTCTATGATTTAAGTCGAATCATAAAGGGTTTTAAACATATTTGAAAAAAAATCCTTCATTTTTGTCACAGAACAAAATTTAGACATGTAGAAGTAGAATTCATTGTATCTTCTGATCTCAACTACACTCAAGCATTGCTAATTATACGCCAGGAGCATAGATCTTGGTGGCCATCTTAGATTCTTACCCACCATAGATATGAATGGAAAACTATGAGTGGAAAGTCACTGAAATAATCTGCATTCATTTCTGAGCCACAGAATTGGACTTTTGTTCTCATAGAAGGGCAATCATATAAGACTGATGAAAAACTTGGGACTGAACCCCAGTGTACAACCCACTAGTTACATGATATTAGGGAAATTCCTTAATCCTTCCAAGTGTCTATGTTATGTCACACATAAAGATTTTAATAAAAATAAAAGACAGTACCTACTTCTCTGCATTACCATACGGACAGAGTCTAAGCTAGAAACCAGAACTAGATCATTTACCTGCGATTTGTGTTCAGGAAGCAGTGGCAGGCATGTTTGTGGTGGGTCTCCAAGCAGATGACACTCAATAGAGCAGTGGTTCTCAACCTGTGGGTCATGACCCCTTTGGTCGAATGACCCGTTCATAGGGGTCGCATATCAGACATCCTGAATATCAGATATTTATATCATGGTTCATAACAGTAGCAAAATTACAGTTATGGAGTAGCAACAAAAATAATTTTATGGTTGGTCACTAAAACATGACGAACTATATTAAAGGGTCGCATCATTAGGAAGGTTGGGAACCACTTCAAAAGAGGGTAGGTATACTACTTTCTAGGCTCAAAGATGACAAAAATTTTGATATATCAGTGAACTGAAAATGAAGTTATTAAGAAGGTGACTTAATTGTGCTTTGGGAATTCGATTCAAATGGAATAAATGATCTGGATGAGCTCAATACTTTACAGACTATATATATAATATATAAATTTTAGGTAAATAAGGACCAAACAGGTGAGATCTCTGGGCAGTATTTCCACATACACCCAAGAAATCTGAAGGTGGCCTGTATGTTTCTGCAGAGGTAAGTGCTATCCTTATTGTGTCAGTTAGGAATCTATTAAATCTCAGCACCAAAGCTACCCTTCAGTGCCTTTTCTATGCTCATGAACTGGATGTTTACGCATTTCTGCCTTTACATTGGGCACAGTATTATATTTTTTGTCAGTAGAGGGCACTGCAGGGACATTGCAGGTGGAAATAAGACTTCTTTTTCAGGTTCTCATGGGCTATACATTAAATTTTCTTGTTTCCAATTTAGGTTCTATGAGACATGCTCATTCTTTCGAGGATTCCAGATATTGTTCTGCTCCAACCACATACCTAAACCATTTATACAAATCTCTCAGCAACTTTACAGCTCTGTCTAGGTTCTTACTATAGCAGCAGCCAATTCTTTTTTCTTTTTTTTTTTTTTTTGGGTACTCTTAGGCTTCAGGAATGATTTTCATGATTCCCTTTTTATCCTAACAGAATTCTTAGTATAGGTTAATAATGATTTGAATCAAACTTTCCTTGTTTAAGTTAGTGTGAAGTTTCCATTTCTATGCTTACTCAATTATCTTGAAAATTAATTTTACAGCAACTTGGCTGTACTTTTAAAAATCCAGTGTCTTGATCACATACAGAATGGTACCAGATAAAGATTGTCCACAAACTCATCACTTATGTGGCCAGTTGCTTTCACATGATTTTGTGAGCTTATCATAAAATAGCTTTGGCATTTACACCTAAGATATTACAGCTAGTCCAATTCCTCAAGTTAATTAGAAAGGCTAATTTAAGCTTGTTCACAGAGATGAAGTGTCAGGCTGGAGTCAGGACATCATTTCTTTTTCTTTTTTTTTTTTTTACCACTCATCAGTGCCCTTTCTACTATATTATGATGGTACTCAATATAAACAAATCCTTTATGAGGACAATGATTATACCCTTAAATTCAGTCTAAATATTAAAGTAGTCTGTGATGTATAATACGTTCAGCAAATATAACATCACCAAGAACACATATAAATATACTACTGTCTATACACATCATAAAAAGAAACAGCAATACCAGGTTATCTTCTTTATGTCAGCTGTAATATTTAAGACTATGTTTCTCCTTTTGTCGTAGGAAAGGCAAATACTTACTACTTCTATCATTTTACACTTGCATTCCTCCTTTGTCCTTTTGGTATGGGTAACAGTTATAGAAGAGTTAATTTTAAAAAAAGATTTATTTTTATTTTATGTTAAATGAGTGTTTTGCCTGATTGTATGTCTGTGCAACATGAATGTGCCTGGCACCCAAGAATGCCAGAAGAAGGTATTGAATCCCTTGGAATTAGGGTTACAGATGATTGGGAACTACAGTGTAGGTGCTGGGACCCAAACCTAGATCCTCTGCAGGCATAGCAAGTACTCTTAACTCTTTAGCCGTCTCTTCAGGCCAAGAGATTAAAATAAGATTAAAATGGTTTATAATGTTAATAATAACCAAAGTGTCAAAATCCAATACAAACTCCAGAAACCAATTTCTGGCTCAGTAATAGTGTAACCATGTATCTTTAGGTTGACAACAAGGCGTGAACTGGGGCCAAGTTAGCAGGATCACTTACATTAACTGTAATACATGTCAAGTTAGTAGGATCGCTTACATTAACTGTAATACATGTCAAGCAACCTCCTAGTGCTTTTCATCTAAAAAAACCTCAGTATTAGAAATCATATTAATGAGAATAACTAGAACTTACATGCCTGAGTGCAATAGTCACACTGGAATTTCAAGCATACAGAAATTCAATTTGCATTTAGAACAAGATAGCAGCTTTAGGAGAGGATTCTGGGTTATAATTGATAAAAGCTGCCTTTTCACACATCAGAGAACTTCTGAAGATCAATATAAAATCATATGAATTTGAAAGTCATTAGCATTCTACTGAATTCAAGAAAGCTCTAAGAGATTAAATATCATCACTTTTATTCCATTGTGAGACATGCTGTTACACAACTACTTAAAGAATCTTTAAGGTTTGGGATCATCAGCAGAAGAAGGCTGTTTTTAATATATCATATCAATGTGAGGACAAAGGCTGAAATGAGCTCTTCACATCCTTTGGCAGGCTCCCCTCTTATATCCAACTGTTGACCTTGTGAACTTTAGTCTAGACAGCAGAGGATGCACAAGAATCCCAGGCCAGATGAATTTTTAGAAAAATCAATAAACTTGCCGATATGAAAACTTACACAAAACATTTGTGAAGTAAAACAAATACTTAACATGCAGAAAGTAGTTAACATTTATTACCAAAGTTAAATAAAAGTGAGTAAAATAGGTTGTGGAGGAGATCAGTCACAAAGACTACGGAGAAAGGGGGGAGTGAGGTATAAAAGCATGGAACTAAAGAAAATCCCAGATACTCTGATGCCATTTTAACATATAAAACAATGGTGCCAGCAAAGCAAAGCAGATGGTCCCCAACATTCCAAGGAACATGACTTATAAGAAAATGTTTATCACTCCAGTATATACTACATCAATTATCTGAAATGTGTTTCATGGTCTCATTCAGTTTTGACAATTGGATCTAACGCAAAACCCCCAAATCCTAGGTTGTTCAGTATCTTTTCTTTCTTGGTCATGATTTACATTGATACACATCCCTACTAGACACTACAAGCAAATTCCCTTCCGCAATACTTTTTCACAGACTACTCCGATTTTAATGAGAAATGCGATATATCAAAATTGTCCTTAAGTCATATTCAAACCAGTTTTGACTGTTTTACCCATATGAATATGAAATTAAGCCTTAGATCCCATCAGAAGCATGAATAAAGTAGAATAAAATATATAATTCTCTTGTTTTTATTATAAACATACTATAAATAATTGAAAATAGGAAATTACTTGAAGCTGAAAATTCAGTTCTCATCTTTCCAAGCAAATACAGTAAATTCTATTTACTATACTACTATTCCTGAATATTCACTTTTAAAATTTTAGCAGTAAGGACTTACTCTATGCATGATTTACTTAGCATTATAATTTAGAATCTTAACACTGGTCAATGAATATTTTGGGGATACTAATATAATTTATTCATAAATTATAACATAAATTATATATTCCTGAAAATTTTCAGGTAATAATCATGAGTAGTAAATATTATGTACTATTAATGTACCATAGTTGACTGTAGTATTACTCCATTTCTTATTTTTCATTATTATGTATTATGATTATTTGAACATTTCCTATAGAAAATATTATTGTATTCCACAATTTATTCTAGATTTTATTCCTAGGAATGTATAGGAATATGGATTTTTGAGAATTTCATACATAAATATATATATATATATATACATATATATATATACATATATATATAAAATTTCACCTCCCCCTCTCACCTATCCAATTCTTTGAGCGCCTTCGCCTAAGCTACTAGGTATATTTTGAATTGCATTTATGTTTAGGAATGACCACTTGAGATTGGAGCACCTTTCAGGCAACTTGACCCTGGAGAAAACTGATTATTCTCTTAGCAGCCACTGACTATCTGTGGCTCATCATCTAGGGGTGGGACCTAGTGAAATTTCCTCCATCCACACTGGCATGTCAACTGATGCTACTATTATTCAGGTTTGATAAGGCACCATACTTTGAGATTTCCTAGGTGCAGCTTCCCTATCATGTCTATAAGACAGTATCTAGTGGCAGGCATCCCAATCCACTGGTTCTTACAATATTTCCACCATCTCTTCAATGATTTTTCCCTGAACCTTAGGAGTAGAGAAACTGATTATAAATCATTTCTGTCATTTCAAGAAATTTAACTATTATATGCTTAAATTTATTCATCTATAAAAGAGAGATGATAGTAATTTTTCCTGAGAACCAAAATGAGTTTAGTTTGTATATAGCACTCAAAGTAACGGCAGAAGCAATTGTAAAATACCATGCAAATATTAGAATTAATATATGTCAAACTTGCTTTCCTAAAAGGCATTGGTAGTATACATGGATAGCAAAAATTAAGCCCATTCTATTTTCATGAAGATTTCTGTCAGTACATGAGTATGTTTAAAAGTATGTTTAGGAATAGATAGAAAACACTTTTTTACTGCTTTATTAAAATTACTTGGTATCTGAGGGTAACTGCCTCTGATTAGATGTTATAATTTAATATGCAATTAGGAGATTGTCACTTTAAAAATATACAAAACTCAGAATATGCACATTATCTTTTAATAGTTAAAACTGTAATTTAAAAATAATTAGCACTTTTATATCCTTTTTTTTTTGCTCTTAGTCATCTCATCTGTGTTTTTTTTATCATGTATTCTTCGTCATCTTATACTTTCCTATTCTGGAATTTGGCTTACTTTGTTCACTTATTTAATAATTTTATTTTAACGTATTTATCAAGAAATTACTTTAGCAACCTTGTTAATCTAAAAACATGCTTTTAAATTTTGTTTCTGCAAATTAGCTTTGGCCATTGCTTTTCTTTAAAATAATTATAATTTTTCATCCACTGTCTTATGGAAATATACTCATACTCATATTCTCTCTCTCTTATCTGGGACAGTCTCAATATATAGCCCAGGTACCTTGGAGCTCATAATCCTCCTCCCTCAATTTCTCAGCTGCTGGGATTACAGACATTTACCACAAAAATGAGCTTCTTTTCCTCTAGTCCCTCTGTTGAATGGATGCAAAGTTACTTCTTGCCATTATAATTATGAACTGTTACTATGAATATATCTTGAAATAATTATCCTTTCAACACATTTTCTAACTTTAGTGAATATATAAATTTCTAGTCCAAAATTATTCTATTATAGCCTTTATTATTGCTTTCTTCCTTTAGAAACAGTGATGAGAACTAAAACCTGTCTTCTAAAAGCTTGCTCTCATATTTCCATTTTCCAAATATGTAAATATCTTAGTACTGTACTATCGAAGTCCACTTTGTGTCTCCCTCTCATATTATCTTTAACATCTGATTTTCATTTTAATGATTTTAGTGTAGTCTTACTTCTATTTCTGTTTGGTTACTTTTACTACAATCATTTGTCTTAGCTCACTTGGTGGTCTCTGTTTACAGTGGACATGCCTTCTTTATAATATGGTATCTTTTAAAAAAATAGGCAGTGTTCTGTTGACTCTTATTGTGGACATTAAACAAACTTAATAAGTCTACTTCATGAAGTAGGATTATTTTAATATTATAGTGTATTAGAACATATTTTCTTTCTCTTTCTTTTTAAAAGCTAATCCTTACATATTGACCTAATTTAAGAATAGACACTTCATAACTTTGCTTAGCTCTCTAGTTTTCCCAGGTGTGTTAAAGGGCACAACGATACCTATATTTCCTTAGGGAATTCCTAAGGTATTATAGCTTTCCACACTTGAGCATTTCCTTCCTCTTTGACAACTGCCATCCCATTCCTACCAGACAAAAGAAGATCTAGTCTATTACAAACATCTTCAAGACATTTTCTGTAGTATAAATATATTCAAACAATGTTATACTATATGTATCATTTGAACTTTGCTTTTATTACTTATACATTTTTTTTAATGAGAGGGTCTCACTTCTGACATTCTTGGGAACTTACTATACAGATGAGGTTAGGCATGAATTTACAGACTTCTGCCTACCTCTGCCTTCCAAGTGTTGGGATTAAAGGTGTAAGGCAAAATGTCTATCTCTCCTTATGCAAATCTTGGTTTCAATCATATCAGAATATTTTATGTAATCCAAAATACTATAAAATCTGATTTGCCATTCAGAGACCAATGATTTTTTTCTTCTTAAATCATCATAAAAATTTTCAGTTACAGGATCAAGAAGTAGGTCTCCTAGAGATAAGACAGCACAGTACTGGATAGTTTTTTTTATTGTTTCTTCCAGAGTCATTTAACCCATTAAAAACAGATTTTGTCTTAGAAGTCTCTTCTTGAGCTTATGAACTACTATGATTTCTTATTCTGTTATAAATGAACATTTCTCTATTCCTCCAAAAAGCCCACTATCTCTTTTTACTGTGTCAACAATAGGCATTTTCTCTGCTGTATTAAAAATGTCATCTTGATTGTAACTATTATCATGATCATCTTGATTCAGGACCATTTTGACTATTCTACTACCAGCCAACGAATGAACAACTAGAGTCCCAATGATGATATAATCTTTTATAGCCACTTCAATGAATATTTTCATTTTCCCATAGGCAGAAGCTTTATCACAACAAATCTTGAAAATTTTCATGCTGAGTCATGCTTTAAACTTCTGCACCTAGCTTAGGAAATACAGTTCCTTTTAAGTTTCAGTTCATTGAGGTAGATCAGCCCTTGTTTCATCATGATGAGCACAGTAATTGGAAGGTGCTGATAGCAATGTAGTGGCTCCGCTATTTAAATATATAACTTGAGATTTCCAGTCTTTAATTTATGTGACATTTTGTTCAGCATTTTAGCACAGTACTTCAACAGTTCATCCTTCTGTTTCTTTATGTCATACACAGTGGTCATTGCAATACCACGTTCTCCTGGAGAAGTTTTGTGCTTTACACTGCCGTCCATTTTGTCAACAGTTTACATTCCGTATTATAGATAAACGTATCTTTATCCTTTTTCACCCTGACACAAACAGATTATCTACAGACATTTTGGGGGTATTTTTAGCAATATATTTATATTACAGAAGGAATAAACAAAATTAAAGCAAGAAATGAACAACTGTAAGTAATGTCCACAGGTCTCATGTGAAACCTGCGGCTGGCCCGCACATACACCATTTCATTATTCTTTGTAGGTATTCTTGCATTAGCTACATGAAAAAGATATAGCACAGCTGTTGGTGAGGTCTGAGAGAGTCATCTTTTCCTTGGTGATGTTGGATTAGTTGTGTTGTGAGCCTCAATGTTGAATGGGCCCCATCATATGAAGTCAGATAAGGAATTTTCCACTTACAATGTCAGCAGCTTCAGAAATGTGGTCAAAAAGTTTAGATTTTTGAGTAGGTGAGATGGCTCAGTGGGGAAAGCCTGATGACCTAAATTTGAATTCTGGAACACACATTGTAGGAGAGAAGCCACTCCTACAAGTTTCCTCTGAAGTCCGCATATGTGTGTGTGTTACATGTATATATGTGCATACACCAGTTTCATATTTTGAATGAAATTCAGGATTACTACTTAACCTATAATATGCTTAAAAAATTAAACTAATGATTGGAAAACATACACACACACGCACACACACACAAACACATATGCTATTATTTCCTTCCTGTTCTCCAGAGCCTATGGATAGCAGTACCTAAAAAGAGGGATAGTTATTGTTTTTTCCTAGGCTAAAATAGAGAAGAGTACATCAGTTCTTCTTTCCTGAGATCACCCTAAAGAAAGGGCAAAAGTCATCAAGGTGTTTACTAACAACAAGAGATACCTTTTCTCTGAGTATAATTTAACAACACCTCACTTCTCATAAAAAAAATAGCAAACTTCCAATCAGATTGTCCTCTGATCTGTACATGCATACTGTGGCATGTATTCATACCTCCCCCATCATCAACAAAATGAATAAATGTAAAAAAAGTAACCAAAGAAATGAATGGATTTAACAAATAATGACAAGTTTCTAGATAGATTAGTTCTTGAATACAAGATCAGAGCAAGGGAGTTTGATTTTCTTAGGAAATATCTCATCCAAATGAATATAGCGACAAATTACTCCTACTGTAGAAGAAAATACCTTGTTCTGGTATATTTTTTAAATCATAAATTACTGAGAAAAATTGTACTTTCCAATTCTGTTTGCAAGATTATTTTACTCAAATCTTGCCTCATAATATTCAAATATTACATCAGAGCATTTTTTTCTATTAGCTAAAACAAGTTGACTATAACTAACATGTTTTGATTCTTTTAGAGGTTTCCTAAAATGTATACTTAACTAAAGTAAGTTAGTTAATCTTTTTTTTTTATTATGGATTACATTTTTCAAGCCATATTCTTTTAATTGCTAAGTAAATATTATCTAATGGAGATAAAAATACATCCAAATCTACTTACCACATGAAGGATTTTATTCTCAGTTTCATATACAGTGCAATCCTGAAAACAAGAACAAATATTATGTTCAAAAAATTAATATCCATTTTAATGTATGTTTTTAGAAATTGTACTAAGAAAAATTCTTGACATTCCATGCAAAAACTCAAATAAGAATGAGTAAAATCTGGAAATTTTACTTTTTTTTAACCCAAGTAGAACCAATGGTAAGGTTAGATGGTCAGTTACTTTGCCTTAAGTATATTTTCTAATTTGACTAACTTTAAGCACATATAACAAGGGGCAATAGATGTTAAGATTACTTTTGGAAACATTTAAAAAATTATTAGAGATTTTTCTATCTGAAATTTTTACCCATGATAAGTAAATCTGTCAAACTATCTCCAAGATTTTAAACATTGATTTATTATGATTAGACCATTAAGAATACACTAACATTTATTTCAACATTGATATCAAAATCTCATACTTTTCTATTTTTAACTACTCAAACTAATCAAATCTACTTTCTATTATATATTTTAAAATATCAGGTTTATAGTTCTTACATAAATTTGAATCTTTGAAATTGTACAAAAAAAGTTAAAAATCAACTACATTTTTTCTTAACTATTTGTTCACCAATAAATCACAATATGTAAAAGTGACTTATGCTTAGAAACATAATGGTTGTCATTTTCTTCAAGAAATTTGTAAACTGGCCATAGACATGATATGTAGTAGTAGTGACCCAATAGGAGTGATCTGAGAATTAAGTGAGAAAAATGAGATAAACTGCTTGCCTCAGAGATTGACACATAAGGAGTAATAAATATGCTATTGTAAAATATTACTCTTGTTTGGCAATTAGCATGGCGAACAATGAGGGCTGATGAGAACCCAAGGACAATGGCACGGGGTTTTGAACCTACGTAATGTGCTGGCTTTGTGGGAGCCTAGCCAGTTTGGATGTTCACCTTCCTAGAAATGGACGGAGGGGGGAGGACCTAGGACTTACCACAGGGCAGGGAACCCTGACTGCTCTTTGGACTGGAGAGGGATGGGGAGAGGAGTGGGGGGAGGAGGAGAAGGGTGGGAGAAGGGGGAGAAGGGTGGGAGGAGGGGGAGGGAAATGGGAGGCTGGGAGGAGGAGGAAATTTGTTTTTTTTCCTTTTCTCAATAAAAAAAAAGTTAAAAAAAATAAAAAATAAAAATCCATTACTTTTACTTTCAAACTTCAAAGGGAATCTCCTTAAGAAAGTAAATATCATTTAAGTTAATATTCTACTAGTGGCCTAATAATTTATATACCCTACTAGCAGCATAATACTCATACAAGATAATAATTTCACGCCATATCTAATATGGATATAACACAAAGAAATGTTGAAATAATCTTAAACGTATCTTTAGCAACACTACTTATTGTAAATAGCATTAATGTGCTAAACCTGTTCTGTATGACTTATAAGACAAAACAAAAAAGTCATGTCTTTTTCACCTGCATCATTAATAATTATTAATTTAGCGAGGGAGAAAGCAGATACATACATATTACTAAGGAAGTAAAAACAACCACCCTTATACGATCTTGATGCTGTATATATGTATGTATGTATGTATATATGCTCACTGAGAAGGAATAGAAACAAAGATCAACTTAATAATAATGAAAATTTCAGTTTTGTTGTCTTGTACCATTTTCCAGAACTTCTTGGAAAATGGCTAATTTCAAATAAGATTGGAACTATATATAAGAATGGACTATATTTTGATTTAAGATAGAATGAAACTATCTAAGATGACTAATATTGACCTAGGATTTAACATGAAGAGATTCCTACTTCCTAAAAAGAATAATCTGAGGACATAAGAGGATAATAATGCAATGGGTGGAAACATACTAAATAATTTAGAATATTAACTACATTAATATGTCTAATGCTTTAATATGAAATTTAAAAATTACTAGAGGTAATAAAATATATTTTGTAAAATAGTCTAGTGATATATATATATACATATATATATATATATATATATATATATATATATATATATATATATAACAGATTGGACCATGAAAATTTATGTCTTTTCCTCTTGAATGAGTAACTACTATTCTATTGTGCTAGGCACTAAAAAATGAGTATAATATGCTGTGATGGTTTAATTGTCAACTTGTCATGACCTAGAATTATCTGGGCAGAGAATCTCAAGTACTGATTGTCTACATTTGGGTTGGCCTGAGGCCCAGACCAGAAGGTTGACTTAAGGTAATATAGGAAGACCTAGTTTGCTCTGCTTGATGCCATTTCATTGGCAAGGTTCCTGAATGATGTAAGAATGGAAACATTCATTTCTCTGCTCGTCACTGTGAATTTAATATCAGCTGATTAAAATCCTGCCTTGACTTCCTCACAATGATGGACTGTAGCTGGATTATTTAATGAAATAGCCCTTTTCTCCCCTAAGTTACTTCATGTTCAAGTATTTTATTACAGCAACAGAAAGAAAAGCAAATCACATAGCATTTGCACAGATGTGCCAAAACTTACACAGGAATCCACAGTTTTCATGACATTTAAAGTTTAATGTCTTGTAAAGCATAAATGCCACAAAATTATGTGAAAGAGCAAGTATTTATTTTTAAAAGTTAATACCCTTACTATAAAATTCAATAAAACTACATTACAGTATTCCTTGTATCAGTCAAATTTCAAACCTGCAAAACTTTTCATCAGCTGTGGTATATTGCCTCAACTTATTACACTTATAGTTGTAGATTTAATGGTATTTGGAAAAATGAAATTGTGGTACATGCCCAATTATTCTGATGTAATCTTTTAAGCAAAAGCCTAAAGAAATATATATCAGGTGACCAAGGTAGTTAAAATTTTCAACCAGAGTAATAAAGCATATACAAATGTTAGAATTAAACTTACCATTTCACATAAACATAGCTAAATGATTGTAAGTGAACTCTTTTTAAAAATGAATTTTCAATTGATATTTTTAAAATTTTTAAGTGTTTGTGTATAAAGCCTTAAATATTAAATAAAAACATTTGGAATTCCTTTGATTAGTTTAATTGACAAAATTATAGGGCTCAAAGAGCAGAGGAGAAAGCAGCCAAATTCTACCTAAAAACAATTAGTAGTGGTTGCTTTTAAGTGGCAGCACATATAAAGACATTTGTACAAGAGCAAGGCATCTGCAGTCAAACACATTTAATGTAATCAAGTTCAAATTTTAGTTTTCCATGCAAGAATTACTCAAGAGTCCAAGCTAAAATGCAGCCATGGGTTTCATGTCCAGTAATATAGATTCAGTAGGCTCACAAATGGAGACTGTCAAGAGGATTTTGATGAGATGGCATTTTTAGAAAAAGTTTATTTATCAAGATCAAGATTAAGATTATTATATAAGAGGAAAAATTAACCAAATTAAAAATGAAGTGTACAGAATTCACAAACTAGTAACCTGGTTTAAAAACATTGTTACTGGCTTACTCTAAACAGTCCTGCATTCCTTAGAATCTCATGGTGCATACATTCACACAATTTATCACTTGATTTTTTTCATCCACTAAACTTATTTAATAGTTCACTATTTTGAATAGACACTTATATACTTGTTTGTATCTCTTCTTTGTTTTGCCTATGTTGGCTTGATTCTTAATGAAAGCCATAGACTTTTATCAAGGACAAGGTCACAGTATATTAAATACTGTATAACAAAACCAAGAAACAGAGTCAGTACATAATAACCTGTTATCACAGAAAATAATAAAAGCTAAATAATTATATGATATTTTAAGCACGAATTTTATGTAATTTGTTTTTATCATGGTAAATATTTAAACAGCCCCAGGTAATTTGGAGGATTAATTTTATTAGTAAGTTATTTTACTTCCTTAAAAATAGGATGTTAAAACACTTGCTTCTCAAAGTGTAGGTTTTATTAACACTTGGGGCTAAATATTGTCCTAAAAATGTATTTCAAGGTTTTAAAAGAAAATAGTGTTGTATATAGAAAAATCTACATTCTTATGAACATACCCATGGTATGGAAAGATATAACTCTTATGTTCTAGTTTTTCATGTTTAAATTAAATTTAGTTTTTAAAAGTTGGTTTTAGAACAGTATACATTCCTCAAATTCTTTTCAATAGCTTAAGTTGTCTTTTGCTCTATATGCAAAATGAAATTTGCAATTCTTCATCCTTATCCATATATTGCTTCTTTAAATCATGCGATTTGAATTTTATGCACGTAATTCTTAATGAGAATGTATTCATTAAGTGACGATTGTTCCTCCAATTTTGATCACTTCGTATTTCAAAACATATATACACAGAAATACCATTTTAGAGATGAGCTGTATTATAGATTATAATTAATTATCATTTTTGTAAAATAATGATATCTTTGCTATACTGAGCACAGAACACACAAAATTTATTCTATTCCTACACACTACTACTGGTATACCATGTACTGGTCGACAAGTTTTAAGCACTATTTAATACCCTGAATAAACAGCACTTCTCATTAATATATGTATATTATACTCTCAAGAACACTACACAGGTTATTAAATACATAAAAAGAAATAGTATAGGTCTCTAATACTGTATACAATTGTATTTTATGAAACTGTATTTTTATAACTGCCTTAGATTTTCATCAGTCTAATTTTAGTGTTGATACCATACTTTTATAAATAATGAATCTTAGAAGATGTTAAATGACCCATCAATGAAAGCCTCTGAATACAGTATATTCATATTGTATGTTCACACCTCTATATAATTCTGTTATTAAGCTACTGAGATGACTTATATGCCTGAGTAACTCAAGCAACAAGTTGCCTCTTTCATTGTTTTACTTTGTCACTCCCTTGATGTGGGATGTCATTCTGTATATGTTTTGCTTTTACTGGTTGAAGAATAAAGCTGTTTCGGCCAATAGCTTAGCAAAGTAAAGCCAGGCAGGAAATCCAAACAGAGATATAGAGAGTAGGCAGGGTCAAAGAGACACCATGCAGTTGCCAAAGGAGAAAGATGCCAGAACACTACTGGTAAGCCACAGCCTCGTGGTAACATGTAGATTAGTAGAAATGGGTTAATTTAACATGTAAGAACTAGCTAGGAATATGCCTGAGCCAAATAGTGTTGTAATTCATTTCTGTGCAACTCTTGAGGTTTGGAAAGCTGGGAAAGGAAAGCACAGACTCCATCTACACTCTCTCTATACATTCAAGTCGCAGTTTGCCATAAGACGTTTTAGTATTTTTGAAATGTAGTGTTAGGCACCTTTGAGTGATCAGAGATACATTAAACTTAATCCTGGGATTTCCTTATTTAGTGGGAGAGAAAACAATAAGATAATGTAGACAATATAATATTAATGAAAAAGGTCCATCAGAAGGCGATAAATTACGATTCATAATTCTGGCTTATCTCTCTGGGGAAGAGATGGTATTTTAGCTGGACTAAATGGCTTTCAAATGAGAATACTGGGAATTCAGGGCAAAATAACAATTCTGAAAAAGAAAAAAAAAGATAAAAAAACAATTCTGGTTGTTTTTTTTTTTTAAAAACTGAACAACGGCAAAAATCAGTAAGGAACATGGACACATATTTTGTTATAGGATAAGGTATGTGCAGGTTATGCAGTGGGAAAGAAAGCAGGCCAGCAATAAGGACTTGTTTTATAAAAATATGAAAGCCTTAGGCTGTTAGGAAATTTTGTTTGTGTTTAAAGGAGAATAAAGTTTGTATTTATTTCAAGGCTCCTGCACTACAGGGTGGCAAAATTTTAACAACTAATTAAATTTTCTTCACTTTCCTAGGGGAGGGTTGAAGTTGAAGGCAGCCTACTCTAACACTAACGTTATAGAGTATTTCAGTTGCAAGTAAATGTGGTATGGTGTGCTACAGAGTATAAAGTTGAAATAAGGCAATTAAGAAAATAAAAACGTCTCATTTCTTCTCTGTTTTCGTCTTCCTTTTTCATAGCTTCTTAATGGACATATGAAATTTTTAAAATTGCATATCTTCTTAGACATACCAGGAAGACATTTTATCCTCAAGGAGGCTAGGAGTATGAACTTTACTTTTAATTTTTTTAAAAAAATATGTTCATACATCCTCAAGTATAAAAAGCATGTGGTTAAATTTAGGTCTTGGAGAAGACGTTGTGGGTTTCAAAGGGAGAAAAAAATAAAATATTTTTTTAAAATAAAATACTCTGTAATATAGGTAAAGGCAAGTATCAGGGTATAATTCATCTGATAGGGAAATGGGAAAGGGGGGCTTCTTTAGGGATGTGGGACGTAGCTAAATACAGGAGAAAGGTGAAATAACAATAGCTTCACTTTTAAAGACCGAAAGCTGACTTGTTAGTGCAATAAAGTTACCCATGGGTTAGTATACAGGCATTACCAGCATGTTATTGCTTAGCTCTTTGGGATTTCATCCTATGTGCTCTTGAGATATAAGGCAGATGGGGGAAAGCTCTTCCTCAACAGTGCATCCACCCATTTTAAAATTAATTCTTTGAGAATTTATATTCACCCCCTCAGCTACTTCCCTTACTGCCCTCTCCATCCTTCTATTTCTTCCTTTACAATTTTGAGATTACTTCTTTTGCTTTTTTTACTGTTTTGCCAGCAAGTGTAGTTTGTTGCCCAGCTTGTCTTGGGATTGTGACTGGTTCTGTTGTGGGAGCAGCCTACCAGAAGTCATATTATTACAATGTTCTCGACCCTCCCTCTCCCAACAGCCATCAATGGTTACTAATCCCTCAGCTACCGGTGGGCTTACATATTCACCTTCATGCCCTCTATGTTGGGATTTTGTCTGGATCTTGCACAGTTTTTCTGCATATTATCCACCATTTTGAACAGCTCAATTATCACAGTCTTGCTTGTATTCCTGTAATCATTACTTTGAGAAAGAGACAGCTTAGCTATTTTACTTATAAGGGCCAGTTATTCTCAGAATTTCCTAATATTTTCATCTGCTTATATGGGATTATAAGTGGTAACAGAGAAAAGAATACAAAAAGAATGGAAGTGTGTGGATGGGTATAGCCATAGTAGACAGCCCTCACAGCTTCACAGGTAAGAAATACAGAAATAAAGTAGGTAAGTAATTCACACAACTAGACAGTTACTTGGCAATAAAACTGTAACTATAAAAATGTCTTTCAGTGTAGTTAATTACTGAATATTTTTGCTATTATGCTTAATGCCTCTATCTTCTACAATAAGCCACACTCTATAATAAAAGGAAAAACAATGAATTGCCTTTTGAATAGACAACCATAATTAGTAGATTAAAAAATAATGGGAATGTTTATACTTACCTCACAGAGTTGTCATGAGTATCACAATAATAACAACTCTGTTGTCTATGAACATCAAGTGACATGGAACTGTTTTGTAAATTACAGAACATGCGAATGTTAACAGTTATTACCCGTAGACTGAAATGGAAGCAAATGAAATTAGATAATCCCTAATGTTCTTTTCTACTTAACAAATGGCCCATTTCTGTGATTTTTTTTTTATCTTTGTTGAACTCACCTACAATCATTGTCCCTCTGTTGCACATAGTGATACAATGTTTCCATATATTTGAAGATTTTTTTGTTTGTTTGTTTTTGGTATTTCAACACAGGCTTTCTCTGCAGCTTTGGAGCCTGTCTTGGAACTAGCTCTTGTAGACCAGGTTGCCCACAAACTCACAGAGATCCATCTGCTTCTGCCTCCCAAGTGCTGGGATTAAAGGCGTGCACTAACACCGCTCAGCCACATATGAAGAGTATAATTCCTTTTGCAACATATTATCTGTTTAGGTGGTTACAATACACTGATCAATAATACTGTGGTATACTAAGGTAGGATATTTAACAAACATATAACTGTCTCTTAGTTAACAAAGCAGTAATGAAATGCTTTACTTTTACCATATTTCCCTATCACTAAATTCTTACAAACATAATGAAGGATTAGATTAAGTCAAGCATTACTACGAATTCTAAAGAAATAAATGCACAGATAATTCAAAAGATAAAAAGCTGAAATAAAATTAATCAAATAAAATTCCAAATAGGAAAAATACAATACAATAAAAAAACTTACATACATATAATTAAAAATGGAGGCCACAAAAACAGCAAGTGGAACTGCATCAATTTAAAAATGTTTCTGCATAACAAAATAAATTATCAACAAAACACTGAAATAGAAGCACATGTAAATCTCTAGGTTCCATCCTCAGAACTCCCAGAAAAATTAAAAATGGAATAGGAAAAAGAAAATATTTTAAAAATATATATCCATAATGAATTGTTAACTAAAATATGTAAAGAACTTGCATGTCAAATGAATAAAACAGAAAAATCAAATAATCCAATGAAAATTGAGCAAAAGACCTGACTAGACATTTTTCCAAAATAGAGAGAAATGGTCACTATCACTAATTCTTGGGGAGGCTTAAAGTCAGAATGAGGTATTATCTTCCTACTGTTATGATGACAATTATCAAAATGTCAAAAATCCTATCAAGAATGTTGAGAAATGGAATCTCTTGATTATTTTTCATGGGAATATAAATTAGTATAATAATTTTGAAAAATGAGTTTACTCTTAAAATTAAAATTAGAATTTCCATATTAACCAGCAATCCAATCTCTGTACATATGTCCAAAGGAAATAAAATCACTATCTCAGAGAGTTATTTGCACTGCTTTGTTCATTGTCATATTAGTCAAGTTACAAGACATAGGGAAATAGCTAAGAATCTAAGCAATAGAGGAGACGGTACTTAACGGCCTTGCCTTGTAATCAGATTGATGACTACTTTGTCATCATAGAACCTTCATCCAGTAACTGATGGAAGCAGATGCAGAGATCCACAGTTAAGCACTGGGCCGAGCTCTTGGAGTCCAGGCTTAAAAGTGGAAGAGCGATATTATGAGCAAAGGGGCCAAGACCATGATGGAGAAACCCACAGGACAGCTGACCTGAGCAAGTGGGGGAGCTCACTCACTCCAGACTTATGCTGGGGAACCTGCATAAGACCCAACTAGGCCTTCTGAATGTGGATAGCAGTTGTGTGGCTTGGGCATTTTGTGAGGCCAGTAGCAATGGAACCAGTATTTCTCCCTAGTGCATGACCTGACTCTTTAGAGCCTATTCCCTATGGAAGGATGCCTTGCTCAGCCTAGATACAGGTGGGAGAGCCTTGGTCCTGCTTCAAGTGATGTGACAGACTTTGTTGACTCCCCATGGGACGCCTTACCCTCTCTGAGAAGTGAATAGGGTTGGGGTGGGTAGAAGGTTTGGGGAACGGATGGACTGGAGGGAGAGGGAACTGTAATTAATATGTGAAATAAGATTTTTTAAAAAATAAAAAATAAAATAAGACAAAATTTCAAGATGTCAATATGAAGTGCTGGACTATGTGTATTTGCTAGTTATATTATTCTCTACTTCTAACTGCCATTTAATGTTTTTCAAAGTTATAAAACAAAACAGGAATATAGCATTAACCATACTTTCCAAGATAGTACATGGAGACAGTACTGAAAGGGCAAGGACACATAAACTAATATGGACATTTCAAAGAGAGCACTAGAAATGGTAGTTCATATGAACTCTAATACTGGTTGTCTTTTGAAATGGATAGTTACAGGCTATTAATTAATATAAAATACAAAAATTAATTACACAAATGCAGTTCTGAAATCTTTTGAGGCAATGGATCCCACAAAGAAATAATCATGCTGTGATAGGAAGGCTGAAAAAAATCATCTCTCAATAAATATGGTTAATTCTTCCATATCTCGTATGATAGTACTTTGTAATAATCTATCCCATTTCACTCCAATAAGACCATAGTAAATGAAGTGCAAGTCAGCTGTAACCATTTTAGTTTTCCAGTTGAAAATAAAAGACTAATATTTCAATAGTGAGGTGGGTGGATAAGTGAAACCTTTAACATATGAAGATTATGGGGTACAGAGAAAAAGTATGTTGATTATTTAAAAAGTTATTTAGATCCCTAAAAATTCCTAATGATTTCAAATTTCCAAGATTTAATAGAAAGCCACGAATGACTAGAAAGTTAATTATATTGAGACCATAATTTCTGTAACTTTAATATCACTTTAGTCAGTCTGAGGAAGCAGTAAATTAATTTCCATCATGAACTATGCTTTTCATGTTGTATGTGTTGAGTCAGTTATTAATTTTTGCAATTAAACTTTCAATACTTTCAAAAAGGAACCTTATAAACAACTGCCTTGTAACTTTAATTTCTTTAGGGGCCGCATAGATTCTATGAGGTTAACTCACCTTATAAATATTTCATCACACTAACTCTCAATGTTCAATTTTTATAATAAATGTTTTACAGATGAGGTATAAAAATGTGACTTTCAAAAAAATCATTTGAAAATAAAATATGTAATTGAAAAACTCATAGTATATTTAGTTTCTTCACACTTCTATTTTGTACAAAAAGGATTGAGTTTCACAGCTTTAAAAACATTCTGAATGTGAATTTAAGCTTAACTTTAATGTGCAAGATCTCAGAAGATATTTATAATAAAAATGATTGAGACTTTCTATCCATGGAAGTTTTCTCTTGCATAAAAGATATCAAGAAGTGTGCATTCATACAATGAAGGTAACATTTCTTTGTAATGCAAAGCTTTTTAGCTTCTAGATGTTCAATTTATTTATAAAGACCATCTAACATATCCCAAGGAAAAGAAAATCTGTATGATATCTGTGAGGGAAATTTTCCCTTGTGACAATTTTAATTAAATAGCACAAGAAAAAATAAACACCATACACTATCCTAAATAAATATATACATTAAATATTACTTCCTCAAGATTTTCTACCTGATTGCAAGAAAACTGTTGTCACAATTTATTCAAATAAATTCCTACTATTAGAATTATAAAACTCATTAACTCATATATCTTTTATCTATTTCAATTGTATTTTTCCTGGGCAAAGTAAAATCATTTCTTTTTAGTAAATGTAGTATTTTAAATTTCTTAGGTATTTGATTAATATTTTAGATAGATGACAATAGAGATAATACCTAAATACTAATAAATTTAAACAGTAGTAGAAGCCCAAGTTTTAGGCTTAATTTGATAAGCCTTCTAAGGAAATATTTGACACACCAGATGTCCATTTAAGGTTTCTAAATACTAGCATTGAATGATCATAAGCTAGAATCTGATACTTTGGAAAAATTCAACAAGCCATTTATTCTCTCTCAACAGATGACATTTAAACATTTCTGAACAGGCACTGCCTTCTTAATAGGAGAAGTAAACTTTTTAGACTGACTAAGTTCCGTCAGACATGAAATATGTTGTGGGCAATAAATTGTGAGTTGATGAACTGTGTCTTATTTCCATATGAAAAAAAAACCCATAGTTTACTATGTTCTATCGTACCTGTCATAATGACCAGGAGTATTCTAGAGAATACTACCCTTTCACAGTTGGCTCTGAAGTGAAGAAATGATATAGGAGATCTAGCAACCAGGGTGGATGTAGATTGTGAGCACCAGTGTTGAAACCACTAACATTTTCAGGCTGCTACCGCAGCATAATATCTCTGATCTTGAGTAATATAGTCCCCAGATACAAGGGGAAAACAAGATAGATATGCATCTGAGTATATGACAAATGTAGCTTAATATAAAAACTATGCCATTCATTTTCTAAGGCATCTTTTCAAGAAATATGGGTGCAATTTTTCTCAGAGGTCCTATGTTGAACTTCACACTGTAACACACAATCAGTCTCAGGTTACTACCACCTTCATCTAGGTCTACTCCTTTGTCATTTTGTGTTCATTAACACTTTAATGACATTTTTATAAGTTTGATTCAAGCTCTCTTTTTCTAATTACTTAATTCTGATCAGTTATTCAGACTGATACCATTAAGTATAATTTCAGCCAACTATTTTACTTCTTATGGCCTAAATACACCTGAATTCGCTATTTGATGTTGGCTGTCATTAAACCCCACCTAAAGTACTGTTATTAAAAATCACATCTTCATTTCTTATATCAGTATGAAAAATATGTTATGCAAACCATGTAAAGACTAATATGAAATTGATCCAGGGATAGTCTGATAAATAACAAATGATTAAAATATTAGTAGTGCTCCTTGGCTATCTAGCTAGTTCCTACCCTTGTCTGTTGATAACACATCAGAGTAGCACTGGTCCTCCTTTAATTACAAGAGCATAATAAAATATCTGATGCTACTCTTGGCCTTAATATGTGCAACTCTTTGTAGTGAACAGCAGTGAATGCAGAGACTAATGGATGCTCTAGGTTCTGAGATAAGGGTTGTTTGAATGTTTATCCCTAAACAGTACAATTATACCATCCCACCTACTGATCAGGAAGCATTCTGGAAGGAAGGACTGAAAGAATGTAACAGATGGAAGATGGGGAAAAGGCCTGTGAAATACTATCTTCCAGTCATGACACAGCCCATGCAATAATGATTTTATATCAGCAGCACTTGCCTGCATTGGACCTACAAAAAACTGGGTCTATCAACAGCCAATCATGGATTGGAGTGTGTCTCACTGGGCCCTAATCCTATCTTGTAAATGACTGGCTAAGGATGGGTTCGGGGGAAGGGAACAAACTGTCTACAGTTACGTACCCACTGATGAGCCTAGATGTTCTTATAGGTAGTTCCAGATTCATGATAACATAGATGATGCTAAGTATACCCAACAAGTTACAAAATAAAACAAAAAGACATGAATAGCAAAAAGAGACTTCGAAGGAGGAAAGAGAGGTAAAATGGGAATTGTGGGGAAGGCTCTCAGAGAGGGTGAAAGTAATCAATGCATTATATGTATTTATGAAGCTGTCACACAATGAATTTAATACAAGTTAAAGTAAAATAACACACTCAATGTTCAAAAGACCATGACTAATCTTTTTAACATATTATTGACTGCTGAGATAAATTGTCAAGGGTGCGTGCATGTGTGCGTGTGTGTGTATGCGGGCGTGTGTGTGTACGCGGGCGTGTGTGTGTGTGTGTGTGTGTGTGTGTGTGTATTTGAAACAGGGTCTCATAATGTAGCTTTGGCTAGTATTGTACTTCATTGGGTAGACAATAGCCTTGAGCTTGCAGTGATTGTCTTGCCTTTACTTTCCAGGTGCTGAGATTACAGATGTGTGCCATAATACCTGGCAAATGAGTCACTTTTAGTTATGAATTCTAAACTCTTTTGGGCTTTCAGCTGATCAGGCTCTGAGCTGATTGATATTCCTTATGGATAACTGAGTCTTATTATCCACACTTCTCAATACTTCAGCCTTCAATAAAGCCTGCATAATTTGCAGGTTTAAAATGCTTCATCCACAGTAATATTGGACCAACATTTGGTAAACACTGTTCTTGGCATATATATCTTCTTCCCACCTCACATTCGTTCACTGCCAAGGTGTAAATAGAGCACAGTGATCATCTCAATTTGTTATATATTAGAATTATCTGTGACATCATTTAATAAATATTAATGTCAAGTCCCATTACACAGTGGGACTTAATTTAATAGGTCTTGGGTGGTGGCCAACCACTAATACTTACAAAAGCTATTTGATTCTAGGATGAAGCTTAACTTGAGGAGTAATGAACACCTTGATTAAAGCTATTTGATTCTAGGATGAAGCTTAACTTGAGGAGTAATGAACACCTTGATTAAAGCCCTGAATAATGTCACTTATGTCACATCCCTAACTTTGAATTTAGTCACCTATAAAATTGACAGTAATCACATGTAAAAGTATTATGTGTGTAATTCTAGGATTTGCAAGTTTCGGGAAGGAAAATTATGAATTTTAGGGCAACATGGGCTAGCTACTGAGACCCTGTTTCAAAAAATAAGATAATGATATTCGATCTATCTTCTTAACTTGGCGTCTGGGAAAAACATAATAATGTTGTAAAAACACCATGCTAAACTCAAGAAAGAAATGTCATAGCCTACAAATCCTTTTCTTCCTAGTGACTGAGAAAATATGTAGAATAAGATTTTCTCAGGAGATAGGATGCGAGTGAGGGGTTAAAAAGAGTAGGGAAAGTACCTGAGCAGAGATTTCATTCCCTGTACAAAGTACAGAAATTGAACATTTATGTTTGAAATTTACATGAAAAGAAAAGGAGCATGCACTGAGATAGTGAGCTGAGGAGAGAAATAGAAAACAGTAAGGCATGACAAAGGAAATTAATAGTTGTGGTGTCGATAGGTCCTGAGAAGCATCCCAAAAGACATTTTAAAAGCATTTGGGAAAAATCTGCACAGCACTCAATAGTAGATACATATGTAAACCAGAACCAATAAAGAGTTAGCTATAGAAGAATCAAAACCTATAAAGATATCTCTTTGATACTTTGCTCTCCCATCTAGTTTTTTTAAACACATACTATCTGTAGTATTGCATTATTCAGGGACATTATATTTCATATTTAAAGCTCACATTTCCAACTTCAATATGATATCAAAACTGTTGTTTTTAAGCTACAAATGATTCTAAGTGACACTAGAAAATTTGGAGAGGGAAGAAGTAGATTGGATTATAATGGGACAAAAAATTCCCTATCTTCAAATCAAGTCTTTTCCTTGAACTTCTAGTCTTCTTCACAATAATTTCTATCTTGTTCATTTCCTCAAATCACTATGATGCCGGTATTGTAAGCATTGTGTTAACCCTTGTCCCTAAAGGTACAAAGACTAAGGGGAAAAGGAATAGGAATAAGTCATGTTAGAATATGTGCAGCTAATTTATATGTGCCATAATCACAATATAAATGGATTGTAAAATTAGTATTTTCTGGTTAGTTCTCTTTTAGGTCATTTTTAGTATCAGAGTAATTAATAAATCTAACTTAGAATTTCTTTAACCTTTTTTTGGTGAATTTTTAGGGGGAAACATAAGCATTTTTTCAGCAAACATTTATGTGCCAAGTACTAGATATGCTGAGGCCGTCTGCTTTCACCAAATCTGTCATCAAAAAAACTTTTAGAAATGTATTGCTATTACTTTTAGCATGAAATTTCACAGAGTAGTTACCATATGTTGCAAATGGTAGCACACCAGGGAATATCGTCTAAGGCTTATTTTATTCCCTATGAGGGTCAAGAACATACTTTTCTACATCTGTTTCCTTACACCTAACATTTTGCACTGTTTCTTTCACATAACATAGGCATAATGGTAAAATCTAATTCTTAGGATTTTTTGTAGAAAATTATAAAAGCTTTTGAAAGTTGATTATATAATAAAATATGTGACAAAAAAGTTCATGGGTTGAATGAAAATGAAAAAATGTAATAAGCAAAAATATTTGGAGAAAATGATATAGTGTATCATAAACTATATAACGTAGTAGATATGCTTTGGTATATACTTAAATATGTGTATATACTCAAATGTCCATGATCAGGAGAATAAACTCATTAGTGAATATGAGCAGAATACAATATTATATTCAGTGAAATTAACTACAGCTATAAATCAAACAAAATTTAGAACATGCCAAGTGAAAAAAGCGAGATGCTTGGTAATAATACTTTTCTATAGCTCAAAGACATGCATCATTAAATGTGGTTAATAAAGTATGATATATGACTCTTTAAAGACAAAAAATGACAAAACAAGAGATGGCAGGCAGATAGGATGCAGGAGAAACTCAATAATTAAAACATTATTTAGCACTCCAACTATTAGATTTATAAGATAGATTTATGTACTATTTATTATTACGTTCTATAGAAAACATGCTGCATATATTCTTTTGCACATATGGAATATTATACAACATTACTATAATATAGTAAATAAAGCAGATATTTGAGAAACAGTCCATTGTCAATTCCCATCTAGTGCAGTATAAACAATCTATTGTTTTTGGTACAGATATTGCTGTAGTCTACATATTTAAAAGTGTTTTGGCAGGATGACCTTTTTTTATTAATTTTCGTTTTTTTCTTTTTTTATTTTTTTTAATTTATTTATTTATTAAAGATTTCTGTCTCTTCCCCGCCACCGCCTCCTATTTCCCTCCCCCACCCCCAATCAAGTCCCCCTCCCTCCTCAGCCCGAAGAGCAATCAGGGTTCCCTGCCCTGTGGAAAGTCCAAGGAACCCCTACCTCCATCCAGTTCTAGTAAGGTGGGCATCCAAACTGCCTAGGCTTCTACAAAGCCAGTGCGTGCAGTAGGATCAGAAACCCATTGCCATTGTTATTGAGTTCTCAGTAGTCCTCATTGTCCGCTATGTTCAGCGAGTCTGGTTTTATCCCAAGCTTTTTCAGACCCAGGCCAGCTGGCCTTGGTGAGTTCCCAATAGAACATCCCCATTGTCTCAGTGTGTGGGTGCACCCCTCGTGGACCTGAGTTTCTTGCTCATGCTCTCTCTCCTTCTGCTCCTGATTTGGACCTTGAGATTTCTGTCCGGTGCTCCAATGTGGGTCTCTGTCTCTGTCTCCTTTCCTCGCATGATGAAGGTTAATATTCAGGAGGATGCCTATATGTTTTTCTTTGGGTTCTCCTTATTTAGCTTCTCTAGGATCACTAACTATAGGCTCAATGTCCTTTGTTTATGGCTAGAAACCAAATATGAGTGAGTACATCCCATGCTCCTCTTTTTTGGGTCTGGCTTACCTCACTCAGGATAGTGTTTTCTATTTCCATCCATTTGCATGCAAAATTCAAGAAACCCTTGTTTTTTACTGCTGAGTAGTACTCTAATATGTATATATTTCATACTTTCTTCATCCATTCTTCTATTGAAGGGCATCTAGGTTGTTTCCAGGTTCTGGCTATTACAAACAATGCTGCTATGAACATAGTAGAGCATATATTTTTATTGTATGATAAGGCCTCTCTTGGGTATATTCCCAAGAGTGGTATTGCTGGGTCCAGGGGTAAGTTGATCCTGAATTTCCTGATAGACCACCACACTGCTTTCCAAAGTGGTTGCACAAGTTTGCATTCCCACCAGCAATGGATGAGTGTACCCCTTTCTCCACAACCTCTCCAGCAAAGGCTATCCTTGGTGTTTTTTATTTTAGCCATTCTGACAGGTGTAAGATGGTATCTTAAAGTTGTCTTGATTTGCATTTCCCGAGAAACTTCTAGCAAGCAATAATTTATTCACTCGTTCTTTCATCCTGAGCCTTAGGAAAATAAACAGCTCTTAATGATTATTTAAGATCATGAAACTTTCTTATGCATGTGTACTTTTATCTGATTAGAACATTTTAATTACACACAGGCCTTTGGAAAGCATACAGTTGTACATATATTTAACATAATATCAACCTTGCAAATTCCACTTTTATATGTGTATCCAGATAAAATCTTCAAGTTATTTGACTACTGTCTCTAATATTTCTATTATCTGATTTTTGATCTATTATATTAGGATAAGCTAGGAAATCTGAAAATATTTCCTGCTTCTGAATTATTAAAGTAGTTGAAGAACACTTAAAGGATAAGCTATAGGTGAAATGAATTAAAGATATTAGTTTAAATATGAGAGAAAAATAGAATCAACTGTTATACCATCTTCACTGGGTAAGCTGAATTGATATAATTCATACTGGTTAAAAAATTATATATAAGCCTTGCTCTGGTTTTTGGTCTGAAATGCTCTAGTTTCAATCCCAAAAGCCCCGATTCAATTTTCGGGTAAATGTCTGATTCAAGAAGGTTTAAGCACTAACCCTGAGCATGCAGTAAAAGTATTTAAAGCTGTGTTTGAAATGACTACAAGACTACTCTGGCTCAACTTTTCATGCCTTAACCCTGCATGATCTAAAGAGTAAGTATTCTGCTCATTCACACACAATTGAGGGCACCATTCTGCATCTCTACATAAATATAACTCATGTTTGCTTTTACTATCAACTTTAAAAGACATATTTTGTATGATTATTATACACTGACCACTAAAATGGACATGTTTTGAGTTGTACATGTTCACATGTAGGTGATTTATAAATGTTAAGTGTGAGTGGCAAGTTCATATATGACCAACATTAATTTCTGTATTATATTTAAATATGAATGGTAAGATATGTTCCAGAATACAAATTATATAAATGTATATTAAAATATAGAATGTCCTGAATAAAACCAAAATATATTTTATTTAATGTTTTTGAGATACGGTCTCACTCTGTAGCTCTGATTGTCTTGGAACCTACTATGTAGACCAGGCTTGCCCCGAAATCAGAGATTCACCTGCCTCTGATGGCATTAAAGGCATGTGATATTATACTCAGCTTCCAAATTATTTTTTAAATCACACATTTCAGAAAAGTTGTTTATTCTATGACCATTCAACAGCAAAATGAAGCAGAGTATCAGTCTTCAGAGCTTGTTCTGAACAAGAAGCTAGCTTAGTTTTGTTTCCAAAGTCTCTTGCTAATAATTCTAACAGCCATTTATTAAGATATTATGAATGTTCAAATGTTCACCTAAAACCCTGCAATAATCTAACAAGATACTTAAAGGTAAACATTTACAGGTAAATAATAACAGACCTCTGAAGCAATTTATCTAAGCGTACACCATTTTTTGAAAAGCATATTCAGTACAAATAAACTCAGATCTTATTTCATGTCAAATTCTACCACAGTATTTTAGGATAAAATATGGGAGTAAATTAGAGAGAGTGTTCCTGAAGAAAGTAAAGGAATTGACATTCATATACATAGAATATGATAAAGTAGACTGACAGCCATTATTAATAAAGGTTTCCTTGAATAATCATTAAAAATTTAAAATCAATTGTAGGTTACATTTTTAAATAAAGTCTACAATATTTTCCAACTGTTTATAAATTGTATTCTCTACAAATATAAATCACAAATTCTATTTTACTGCCATAAAATGTTATAATTTTCTTAAAAGTGTTTAGCTTGAGTAACTAAAATCTCAAAACTAAATAGATAAAAGTAGTTAAATTTTAGTGGGAATATTTAAGAGATTAAAATTTTACTTTCAAAATCATAATTGTAGAATAGTTAATATTTAATTTAATTTATATAAAAGGTACTATAAAGTTAAAATGTCTAAAAGCACAAATACATAATTTAAGAGAGATTGCTCAGCAAAATAAACCATTTTTCAGTATTGCTATTTATAGTATATCAACAAATAATACCTTTTTCTTTTCTTAAATATGTATTTATAATGAAGCAACATAACTATTCCATGTAAAAATGGAACAAAGAAAAAAAAGCTCAGAAAAAACAATTTCAAGTAAAGGTATTTTTCCAAAAAATAAAATTTAAAAGGAAGTTTTCACTCTGAACTCTGAAATATGGGAACAGGGAAGAAGTTATCCTAACCAAGGGAGCCATTTTAGGGTTGGCTAGAGTCTTGGCTCTAGAGGGTTTCCCAGGTGTCCAAGATTTCCCCAACTAGTTCCTTGGGCAGCAGAGGAGAGAGAGCCTGAAATGGCCCTATCCTATAGCCACACTGATGAATATCTTGCATATCACCATAGATCCTTCATCTGGCGAGGGATGGAGATAGAGATAGAGACCCACATTGGAGCACTGGACTGAGCTCCCAAGGTCCAGATGAAGAGCAGAAGGACAGAAAACATGAGCAAGGAAGTCAGGATCACGAGGGATGCGCCCACCCACTGAGATGGTGGGAATGATTTAATGGGAGCTCACCAAGGCCAGCTGGACTGGGACTGAAAATGCATGGGATCAAACCGGACTCTCTGAACATGGCGGACAATAAGGGCTGCTGAGAAGCCAAGGACTATGGCACTGGGTTTTGATCCTACTGCATGCACTGGCTTTGTGGGAACCTAGTCTGTTTGGATGCTCACCTTCCTAGACCTGGATGGAGGGGGGAGGACCTTGGACTTCCCACAGGGCAGGGAACCCTGACTGCTCTTAGGACTGGAGAGGGAGGGAAATGGGAGGAGGTGGAAATTTTTAATAAATAAAATTAATTAATTAAAAAATGAATTTAACAATTGAAAATCTGATTTAAAAATGTTTTACAACACTCCAAACTATTCTCTCAGCATATAATTCTAACATAAGTGTAAATTTTGGCCAACTAAACTAACTAATGGTTTCTGTATATTTGGTTTTAAAATAAAAATGTTTTACTGCCTCTTAGCAGTCTCTGGTTACATTCTTCTTGGTTTTCACTTGACGTCTCTTGGCCATTTTAACTCCTATTTATTTTCATCCTTCTAATAACTTTGAGATAGATGTGATAACTTTTGTTTACAAGTTGTAAAAACCATGAAATGAATTTTTCAGTGTGAACTGTTCTTCAGCAGAGCTGGGTTACATCTCTCCTAATTTCCTTCATCCTTGTCCCTTATCCCAAGGAGTCTCAACCTCATCAAAGCTTTACCTTTCAAAGTGACACTTTACTGCTCAATTCTTAATTAGTGACAGTCTCAGTTTTTGTCTGAAGTAGAGAATATTAAAATGATACAGTAGAATTATCTTAGGTTATGCTAATATTCACAAAGACAGGCATCATGGCAATTATTTCATGCTGACAAGAAATGCGTGGGTACTTGTCTCATTTTTTTTTGATTCAGTTGCTGACAGTGCTCTAAAAGAATTTTCAGTTCTTTGTGAGAATTCTTTCCAGTTAAGATTTTAAAACAAGTTTCCCCATTTTTTCTTGTGTTGGTATAATGAATTTTATGTAGGGAACAAAAGTGTTAGGGGAAAATACCCTTATAACTTCAAAAAAATCTCAACCTATCAAAACACAGAATAAGTAAAGATGATATAGATTAAATTAGACCAAGTAAATTCTTCCAAATGGAGATTTTCAAAAGAGATTTAAAGGGCTTTTTCTCTCTAATTTTAACATTATTCAAAATAGAAGTGCCCGACGCCAATAAGAACTTTGCACTTACTTCATTGGACCACCCCTTTGTGTTAAGAGAGGGACAAAAACAATTTATGACAGTTTATTTTTAGATATTGATAATCTCATCTTGCTGCAAAGGGAATAAAAATAATTAAAGTGGAGTAAAATAATCATTTTAAGCACAGCACATTTCAAAGCATAAAACTGTTCACGTGAGATTTCCCAAAATCCTGGTAATAAACGCATGCCCTAGATATATTTTAAAGTCTATACCTTACTTATTCAACTTGTCCTTTTAAGTGGTAGCTGAACTTTAATTTCTATATTTAGTTATTTCATATATTCCAAATAAATCTTTGGTTACTACACACACACACACACACACACACACAATTTGTTGGAGGGTAACTATATGTAATTTATTTTAAAATATAATTTTAGTATTTGGTTATGATAGGTTCCATTGTCAAATTTAAACTAACATTCCTTCAGTGTGGAAAAAAAGTCTTTCTTTTCTGGATAATTTAAATTCACTTTTTGGAAATTTGGAAAAAATAGAAAAGTAAAATTTGCCTATCCAGAACCAAACAGTTAACTATTTTATTTCACAATTTTATCTATCAGTCCTCATTCCTTTTGGTACTTCTGAGCAGAAACATAACACAGAGCTCAGGAATTAGATTGTATCATCTACAGCCAAAAAAAAAAAAAACAGTGCAGTAATTCAGAGATAATTTCTGACTACAAATACACAAAATTCCTAAAAGATACATTTTGTTAGCATTAGGTATCTGTATAATGTTTCAGAACAGATTTTTATGCTAGCCTGTAATATAATTATGAGAATAATCACTTCTTATTTATTTTTACTTTTATAGCACTGAGGTAGTATGTAGTGCCATATGCAGAAAACAAGCGCTCGGTCACTAAGCTGTGTCAGCAGTTCAAATAATCATGTTTTAACTATTTAAGAGAGATTTAAAGTGATGGATATCATTGAGGTTTTTAAAATATGAATAACAAACAGAAAGGAAGCTTTCTCACATGAGTTAATAAAAGAGTAACACAATTCTTCCTTTTTTTCCCTTCCTTCCTTCATTTTTCTTTCTTTGCAAAAGACAAATGAACTCATGGCAAGGACAGAGGATAATTCTGCTCATTCAATTATTTTTAACCAGCAGTATATATGAACTAAGAAAGACACTGTTTTTGTCTTCAAGGAGTTTATCATCTAATGACAGTAAGATGATTGCTCTTCAAGGCTATCACTGCCCCAGAAGGTATGTGATGCTCTGCACAGAATGATGAGGAACTCTACCTCTGCTCATACAACAGTGCATCAAAAAACACGCATCAAAAATGGGATAAAAGAGAATACGGCAAATAACTAGTCTAATCTTTTACAGAAAAAGGTAAACAATTGGATGTGTGAGAAAGTAAAAGACCAATAGCAAGGTGTTACACTTAATTTCAACAATAGCAGGAAACACATTACAATAAATATTCAATACTAAGAGACAGATTTCCCACAGACACTTGTGGGAAATCAGAAAAGCTTCATGAACTAATTATCATTTCTCAAAGTCCTTAAAGTATAGGACATAATTTTAATCAGGCAGAGATGAAAGATATAGGGTATATTGTACAGAGGTATCATAAGATGAACAGCCAAACTAAGCTCTGTTTTACTAAAGATAATTTATCTGTATGAGTTAGAGTTAATATACCTGGGAGTTCTTGAAGATAAAACCAGAGTTATGCTGAAATAGAATGTTAGCTCCTTTGAATCCCAAAGGAACAAGTTAGCAATGTATTTTAAACAGAAAAATGGGCTTTGATTTGTAATGACTAATTCAAAAGTGATAAGGTCTATATTTATAGACAGATTAAAAAAGGTTGTCACGACATTATTTACTAAGAGGAATTCGCATTTAATGTTTCCTTTAAGGAACAACAGAACTAGGTATAAATTAGAAATATGGAAAAGCAAGGAATAAACCAACAATGTAAGATTTTGTTCTACAGATGACACATCAAACATGGTATGTGATGGGAAAATGAAAATGAGGTAGAAGTAGTTATGACAAATGACATGAGCTACTGAATTGTAAAATATAGAAGCTGGTGATATATGAGCAAAATGTCCTAAGAGGGCACACCATTATCTTTCAAGCAGAGTATCCAGTGGGTGGAGGGTACAAAAAGTCCTTTTGTGTTCCAAGTACATTTGAATTAGTTTAGCAATTTTATGTTTGGTCAAGACAATGTGTACTTAAAGTTCAGCCTGTAAAAGAATCTCTAGTCTACTTAACGTTTTCTGACCTCTAAGTAGCAAAACTTAAACCCATTACTACCTTATAATAAGATGCTCAAGGATAATCTAGAGATAAAGAGCAAAGCTACTGAAAAGACCTATTGCGAATACTAACAAGTCTTTGAGGGCAATGTAAGGATGGGGGATGTTTTATGTAAAGTAACTGTCAATAGCAGACATTCATGCAATCAGGAGAAAAGCAAGAAATCAATGAATCACAGAATGTGTGAGCTAGCCATATCTGACATGCACTGCATTTCTATCACTGCATATCTCTGCAGAAAAATGGTAATTCACTAAAAATTATTTCCATATTCTTCTCAAAGTAATAGGTGAAGGTTAAGAACAAAGGTGTGCTGTATAATCTGTGAATTCTAAACAGAGAAAACTATTTTTACCTTACCTTATATATAACTTTTGTTTAAAATCCCTTCATGTACTGCCTTCTCATTAAAAAACAATATTGATATATGTGAGTTAAGCAATGATTACTTGATGATCTCCAAGGTCATCAAGCACTGCAGTCTCGGTTTACAAAAACAACGAAGAGTTAGCCCACTATTCAATAAATACCAACATTCATTTCACAAATATACTTGAAAGTATTTTCAATGTTGAAATAATAAAAATAGCAATAAGTATTAACTCCTTTAGTATAAAAATTAAAAATAAAAACAAACAATAAATTTAATTTTAATTTCACAGTATTACAATTGTCATGTAAAAGCAAAAAAGATTGATTAAATAACAGATAATTTAATTACCACAAATTTTTACCAAGTAACAGTAAAGTGTTAATAATGTATTTTGTTATTATGTGCACATACACTGTGCCAAAAAAACAGACATAGAGATAAAGTAACACTCTAGAAAGAACATTTTTAAGAAATGTTTTGGATTTTTTTTTTGTTCTTGTAAATCATCATTTGTTTTTATTGGTTGCCTGCTTGCATTCTAAAGAGAAAGAAAGGGCCTGGAGTTTGGTGTGTTGAGAGATGAGAGGATCGGGAAGGAGTTAGGGAAGGGAAGCCATGATCAGAGTATATTGTATGAAAAAAAATTCAATAAAAATAAATGTTTCTGATAAGCCATAACCACAGGAGTCATTAGCTGTAAGTTATGTTATTGCTATTAACTCTGTTCCCAAGAGCAATGCATGGCAATCAAAACCACCTAGAAAACCTTGCAGAAATGCAAGATCTTGGGCCTTACCTATAATAATACATTTGAAGTGAGGCCCAAGCATTTCAGTTTCTAACATTTTTTTCATGCCATCAAAACAGCAGTTGGTCACACTGGACTCCACCGCTCTGGAACACAGGTCAATAGCTATGGCTGAAATTTGGCTAATTTTTATGAAACAATTTTTAATGGATTCTAAACACATTCATGTATTTATACCTTCTACTTTTCTGCCTTAAAATAAGAGAGATTATTGTGACAAATACAATCTAGCCTATAAAGTCTTAAATATCTACTACTTTGATATGGCCCTTCAGAAAAATATTTCCTAATGTGTACTTTCAATATACTATGCTTTTCTATTTTCTAGTTGAAATTTTTAAAAAGTTATTTATCATTATCAAATATGAAGGGACACATATTATTGGAGTACTTATAAGCTAATCAAATGTTTCCCATCACCCTTTTCCTCCTTCTGGGTTGCCTCATTCAGCCTTGATGAGACTTTTTTCCTAGAGCATCCTGTTATATTATGTTCAGTTGATATCCCTGGGAGGCCTGCTCTTTTCTGAAGGGAAATGGAGGAGCAGTGGATCTGGAGAAGAGGGCAGGTGGAAGGGAAATGGGAGGAGTGATGGAGGGGAGCTGCATTCAGAATATATTGTATGAGAAAAGAATAAAGAAAAACGAAAATTAATAAAATGCCAAAAAATGTTTCCCATCATTTGACTAACGAAAGCTTTTCATTTCCATCATATCAATCTGATAAGTGTCTGATGTATATCATGATGAGGCATCACAATGTTACTAACTAGACCCTAAATGAAAATAATGAGAACATAAAATATGAGATAAATGATGCAAAAATAACTACATGATAGAAAAGTATATTGAAGCTAGTAAGTCTATATTAATAAAATTCCCTATTTTGAGGAATTATAAACAATATAGCAATCTGAGAACTATGGCTAACAATCAAGGATAGGTGGCACAAGGATAAAGTAAATCACAATTTCACTAGCTTATCCAATAATTTTTTTGCATCATTATACATTATTCCCATTCTCCCAGTCCCTGCATTACTGCATAATGGTATCCTGAGAAAGAAGCAGTGGTGATAGGATGCCACAAGAGTTATGGAGAGTTGTAGCTCTAAACAGCAATCCTCCTAGATGGATTTTACTTAAAAAATTATCGTAGCTCTACTAGTAAATTTACTTCAGTCTCTGACATTTCTCATTGTTTTATAAAAGAATGTACTCAAACATTTATACTAGTTGTTGGACTCTTGAAGGCATTTGATCTTGGAATCTCCCGCTTCCTTTTTACTGAAAAATTTGCTCAGGTAATTAGATCACTACTAAAAGGCTCTTAGGTATATTTATTTATGTGTACACACAAAGTGAAACTGTATCTTAGAGCAAAAATCGGACTCTGTTGGATAGAGTGATTTCATTCTGCGAAAGTGACACAGTTTAGACATTCCATTGACGATGAAACTGACAGACAGGATCTTATAATAATGAAGTTAGGAATTCCAATTCATTTTTATATCTTCTGAGAAACAAAACTTATGATACATGCATACTTTTCGAATAAATAATTTGTTTTTTAAGAATTATTTGCTCACTAGGCAGTAGTGGCACGTGCCTTTAATCCAAGGATTTGTGAGTTCAAGGCCAGCCTGGTCTAGAGAGTGAGTTTTAGGACAGGTTCCAAAGCTACACAGAAAAACTCTATCTTGAAAAACTAAAACAAAATTATTTACTCATTTATGAAATATATAATAGCTAGTAATTTAACCAAAGGAAACTGTCAGTCAATACCTGTTGCACGATTGTTGTTAGTTCCAAGCAGAGCTGTATGACGTTATTTCTTGTGACTGAATAGTCTGTCACAGCAGCAAATGGTGACCTACAAAGGTAAAACAAAGACTGTGATTATTCAGAGCAGCTTTTAAAGACCACCAAAATGAAATGGTATAAAATATGATTTTGAATAATAATGAAATAAATTGTTCTAAAGCTTACATAGTGAGAAAACACAATATCTGGGACTCGTTTAGAATAACATGAGTAAAATTAAGAAGAATTAAAATTTAGAAATATATAGTTTTCTTTATATCAAAATTTTCTTCATAAATTTCTTAATATCTAGTTCTCTAATGCTTTTTTAAATAGTCCTTTACTAAATCTAATACAAAGCATTAAGCATCTAAGTATTTATTTCCAAAGAAACCTAACATTTTAAATATGACATTTACTTGAAATACTCATAATTATAGGTTAGCAATATTACTAAAACAATGGTTACTGATGGCTTACTACATGTGAATCACTATTCTAATTGTGACATACATACTTAATTGATATTCACAGTAATTCTTATGAAATAGGCAATCTTTTATTATTTTCGTTTTACAAAAGAAAACAATGAAGGTAGATAATTATCTAGTGATTTGTCTAAGAAACAGAACGAGTGAGTGTGGGAGTTAGTGTTCAGACTCAGAAGTCTGAATCCAGAACCCAGAGTCACATGCAGTTAGACACTAACATAAATTTACCTAGGGTTTATCATTGCTTCAATCTCTTCTAGTGAGAGATTGAAGCAATGATAAATCTCTTCTATGTAGGGAATTGTTCCATTTCATCTATCATGACAATTTTATATATAAAGAACTTTAAAATAAGATAAAATACTTAGCAATATTTAATTGTAGTGGATAAACCTTACAAATCAAATATAGACTGAAAAACAAATCTTAACATTTGCTCAGCATGATTTATATGGAAATTTTATATTTAAGTAATTAAATTTTAGTTAATGAAAAGAAAAGCATATTTATTACAGATAAATATGAGATCTACAATGATGCTCATGGATAATATTCCTTCTACTTTTTAGCATCTAATTCTTGTGTTTTGTTTTCTGTGTATACTTTTTAGGACATGGAGTGTAGAAATATGGTTCAGCAGTTAAGAGTGCTTGCTTACAGAGGACCTGGCTCCATTCCCAGCACCCACATGATGGCTCACAACTCCAGTTCCAGGAGATCCAATACTTTCTTCTGACCTTTGTGGGTACTATATATGCAGGATGTGCAGACATGCACATAAGCTTAACACTCACAAACATAAAATAACAGTAAAGGTTAAACATATTTTTCAAAAGACTTCAGGATACACCAAAAAGGGGGTATTGATGGAGGAAGGTCATTGGCTAAAAAAGGAACTGCCCTGGCCCATTTTATTGGTTAGAGGATAGGTGGGAGGAGTAAACAGAACAGAACGCTGGGAGGAAGAGGAAGTGAGCTCAGAGACTTGACAGCTCTCCTCTAGGGAGCAGACACCTGAGAGAGACGCCATGCCCCGCTCCCGGCATGAAGCTCCGACCCAGGATGGACTACGCTAGAATCTTCCCGGTAAGACCGGTTCTCACAGATTATTAGAGATGGGTTGATCGGGATGTGAGAATTAGCCAGTAAGGGCTAGGGCTAAAGGGCCAAGCAGTGATTAAATGAATACAGTTTGTGTGTTGTTATTTCGGGGCATAAGCTAGCTGAGCAGGCAGCCGGGGTGCTGGGGACGCAGCCCCGTCGCTCTTATTACTTCAGGGTACGTAGAATGTTTGGATGAACTGCTATGTAGAAAACATTTTTTTTGAAAACTAAACATATAATAAGCATATACCTACTAACAATATTTAACAGAAGTTTATATTGCTTATCAGGAAAATAAATTTCTCAATGTAATTGAAAATAAGATTCTATTACATTTAAATTGGTATCAATACTTTCTAAAATTTCTATCACTCAAGGAGAAATACAGATTGATACTCCTACAACCCAAGACAGAGGTGGAACAGTCACGTTCCCTAATGTATTATTAGGACTTAGAATTTGTGCTAATATTTTTTTCTATAATCACTAAAGATTAAACATTGATTCACAGGTAAAGTTAAAATAGAAAACTATCCTGCAGCTTTTCTCACATTATGTTCAACCAAATAATTCACAAATATCCTGATTTCTTAATGTATCACATACTATACCCTATCTATTCTTTTAGCAACATCTCACCCTACTGATAACTTTTTTCCTTCAAATTCTTATTTTCTTTTGCTTCCATGACACTACTTTCATATAAGTTTATTTTTTATTCTAGTTATACTTCTAAATTTGTTCTCATGAGCTAAACTTCTTTCCTCCTCCTCCTCCTCCTCCTTGGACTCACTCTGTAGACCAGGCTGGCCTTGAAGTCAGTTCCTGCCTCTGCCTCTCAAGTGCTAGGATTAAAGGCAACCATGCCAAACATGAACTAAACTTCTAATTGTTTTTCAACTGTTGGTGGTCCACAGGGCTCATTTCTTATTCCATAGCCCTCTATTCCTTCAAAAAAATTATAATGTGTACTGTACAGGCTTGGACATTTTCTGGATAACTATGATATCAGTGAGCAAAGTACAAGAAAAATCTTCGCTGTTGTGAACGACATATTATAGAAAGAACAGTTAATAAGAACAATTGGCCTAGTTTATAAGTAGAATCATATAACATGTTAGGAAGGTCTGTCTATGGGTTTTGAAAAATCAAGTAGGACAATCAAAATACATTCTAGTATTTTCCTTACATTTCCTTTGATTATTCACTGGGTTGGCCAAGTCCGGCATGACTTATTCCTTCCAAATATCCCCATTCTCTGACTCTCCAGCTCTTATCTGACCCGAGGCCTTATTTGTCTATCCAGACATCTTGATATATTCTTATTTTTGCTTCATTAATTAAAATCTCATAGCAGTGGAGAAAATAAAATATATCGTTGGATTATTAGGCTCTATAAAGTACTAGGTCCATTTACTCATTTGGTTTTGAATTTAACCATCCTAGGTTGCCTAATTGTAAAATAAGGACAACCATTTTGGATTGTTTTGAGTAAATAATTATATGCCTAAAGTTATTCATGTCAAAGAGTGTCATCGTCATGCTAGCAGTAGTAGCAGTGATTAAATCCTGAAAAAGTCTCCAAAGTAGTATTCCTTTTTTCTAGCATTGGTCTTCTCCAATCTTCTGCAAGGAGGAATCTTTTAAATTTACAGATCTGAACAAAACAATGACTCTGGGCTGCACCCCACTGTCTTTCCTATGTAGTGCAAATGTATTAGTAAGACCAAGACTTTCTTTTGTTCTTCTTATTTTATTTTATTAATTTTTTTTGAGACAGGGTCAAAGGAGGTAACTTAGACTGACTGTCCTGAAGTGCAATGTGTAGACCAGGCTGGCAGGCTGATCTAGAACTCAAAGAGATCTACCTGCCTCCTCAGAGCTGGGATTAAAGGCATGTGCCACCAAGTTCAGTTTTTTTTTTCTTTTAACTCAAGTTGTTAAAGCAATGTTAATGATCAAGCCAGTCTACAGTTGAAGTTTTCTGTGATTAAAAATAATAAACATTCATTTCTTTTTTCAACTTTCAAAAATCTATATAGAACTTAAAAGTTATCCCAATTTATCTTTTTGTGTTGCTTTTAAGTACTTATTTAATTTTTAGGGTCAAAATATCAAATAGCCTCTAATTTAACTGAATACTGCTGATATAGTACAAAATTCACACCAACTATTTTCTTTAGGACTTTGTCATACTGTCACTTCCTATAAAATAAGCATAAAACAACTATGACTTGCATGGCTTCAGGGATTTCTGTGGGTGTTTGTACATGGAGGTGAATTGATGCTTATCAAGAGTTGTATTGATGATATAATGTAATGATACATAATACAACAAAATCTCAAAACTATTATATTATAAAAATTAATTTAGAGTATGTATACTTAGGCCTACCATTTGGAAACAAAAGCATTCTGTAATCATTCTATGCAAGGAAAAGAAAATACAATGAAATTTACTTAAATCACTTTATTTTGGGATAAACAAATGTATAGTTACAGATTAAATAATAGTGACAGAAAATAAAACTAATACTGATGTGTTATTTAAGCATTAACAATTAGCCTATCTTACTGACCAGAGGTAATATTTACTATATATGTAAATATGGAGGTTATTTCAGCTTAGAGTAACATTCTTTTTTAAATTATTATTATTTTATTTTATTACTTAAAAAAATACCAATCCAAATTCCCACTTCCTCCCCTCCTCCCACTTCCCTCCCACTCCCTCCACACACTCTCCCCCCCATCCCCCCTCCAATCTTAAGAGAGGGCAAGGCACCCTGCCCTGTGGGAAGCACATGGCCCTTCCCACTTCATCCAGGTTGAGCAAGGTATACATCCAAAGAGAATAGGATTCCAGTGCCATTTAACATTTTATCATGAAGGGAAATAAGGGCAGGAACTCAAGATGAGAACCTGGAGGCAGGAACTGAAGCAAAGGCTATGGAGGAATGCTGCATATACTGGCTTAAACCTCATGGCTTTCTCACCCTACTTTCTTTTTATGATATAATTTTAAATAGGTTTTTTAACTGAAAGCTATATGATTACCCCACAGCCAACATTATCCCAAATGGAGAAAAATTACAATGCTATTAAAATCAGGAATGAGATAGGGCTGTCCCCCTTTTATATAAATTATATGACTAGGCCTGTCTTAGATGGCATTGAATGTCAGGCAATACCCCTTACCCATCATGGGAAAGCATCCAGGTCAAAACACATTTCCTATCTTAGGTTGAGGCAGCCCCCGAAAAACCTCTCCTGTCATTGGCTCACTAGTCACCCATCACTGAGTTCAGCCAGACTCATGCTGAAAGATCCTCTGGGGCAATAGCTAAGAGGACCTGCCATGTGGCAACATTGACCTGAGCTTTCCTTTGGTTCTGGTACCATGAAACCATGAAGATGATGCTCCAGAACATGTAAGCACTCCTTAAGGAGGTTGTGCCTGCTCAATCCTAAACAAGTCTGCCCAAATTGGAGCCCTTTAAGTAAGGTCTCAGTGCTGGTGTGAGGAACCCTGGTATAGTTAACTAGAATAATCTCAAGAACCAATTTGTAAATTGTGCGCTCCAGGGTTCATGAATAACAGCAATAAGCTTTTACTGTATAACCTAGAAGTGGTCGTTAACCAAAACCAATAGCAAAACTAACTGCAATATTCATTTGTAAATTTAGCTCAATTTGAATGGCCAAGGCATTTACAACCTGCCCTGAGAAGGTATCCATTGTGCTAGCAGAAGCAACTGATTGACTAATGGAAAGTCCAGCAGCCTTAGCTGCTCTGGCAGCCACAGCAATGGCTGCCAATATCATGGGATGGTCATAGGTAGAGGAACAATCCTTGGCACTCGGACCACCGCAGCCAGGTCCTCAGGATCCCAGCAACTCTTCAGTTGACAGGCCAGTGTCTATTTGATCTCTTGGCTCTGTCCAGTCTTCAGACTTCTGGACAGGAAAATCCACAGCACGCCCATAACCAGATATTTATTATTTTTACTTTTCTATCTGACTAATATTTTCATAAGAAAATGTGAAATAATGTGATGATACAAACTGGCATATGAGGACGAGTTACTTATAGAACATGGGGAAGAGTATACCTGTCCAACCAGGCGAGGAGACTCTTGGCTGCTCCAATCAGATCCACAACTGAGGTCAGAAAGTCATTTGGCAATTTTCTGCTGGTCCTCCCATCATAATGGCCACTCCTTCTCCTTCCTGTTATGAAGTTCTGTAGATTTTTGGCAGATGCATTCAACTTGTGAGAAAGGGTTTTTAGATTTTCTGTTTCTAAGCCATAATTCTGAATAATAAAACAGAGAAACGTATATTTAATGTCAATATTTTCTTTATTTATTAAAAATTTATTGATATAAAAAGAACTGAATGAGTACTTTATTATGCAATGGCAGTGGGACAATGTTAGAATTACAAATGAGTAAGATAGATACCTGGCTTAGTGGAATCCAGTCAAATGCGTGTTTGGGGATACCAAGGAAGACAATTATAATAAAGATAGCTGTACTAGCTAGTTTTTATGTCAACTCGGAACAACCTAGTCATCTGAGAGCTGAGAACTTCAATTGAGAAAACGTCTCTATAAGATCTGGCTGTCCACAGGAAAGTCTGTAGGGCATTTTATTGATTAATATTTGATGTGGGAAGGCCCAGACCACTGTGGGTGGTGCCGTCCCTGAATTGGTGGTCCTGGGTACCATAAGAAGTCAGAGGAGGCCAGGAGGTGTTGGTAAACACCTTTAATCCCAGCACTCGGGAGGCTGAGACAGGCAGATCTTTGTGAATCCAGGACAGCCAGGTCTACAGAGCAAATTCCAGGACAGTCAGGGCTGTTACACTGAGAAACCCTGTCTCAAGAAACAAAAACAAACAAAACAAAAAAAGGAAAAGAAAGTAGGCTGAGCAGGCCATGAACATGAAGAAGAACCCTGTAAACATGACTCTTTAATGGCCTCTGTATTTCTTCCTGTTCCCGGGTTTCTGTCCCGATTATCTCAATGATGCACTGTGATATGGAAGCACAGCAAAAACAAATAAAAGAGAAAGAAACAAAACAGCAGACAGTGGAAGACAGGAGATAAGAAAGGTTTTCTTTCCAATCAGTTTAAATCCTTACCAGTGCACACAGAAGGTCAACTGCCTCCAAGATTAGCTCCTGATGGCCAATATGGCTGACTCCCAGATCTTCCAGTTCCTGATGTGTGATGCGTAGCAGCTGATCTCCACTGATCTTCTCCCTCTCAAAGTTCTTAATATACTGCTGCAAACAATCATCAAGACCTACAAAATAAAATTAAAAAAGAAAAAAAATACAAAAGAACAATTGTTGATATAAATCAATTGATGGACAGGTGGAAAGCAAGCAATAACTCCTACCATGCCACAACTTAAATCCATTTTGACATTGGTCTAGTCAAATCACCCATTTTTTCTCATTCTATATGTGAGCTGTAGCAAAAAATAATTATATTCTTCGTTGTTTGATGTGGGATTCTCCTCTGTATGTTGTGAATACCATCTGTTAACAAAAAAGCTGCTTTGTGCCTATTGTAGGGCAGAAGAGGGCAAGGCGGGAATTCCAAGCAGACAGAGGAGGAGAGAAAAGGCAGAGTCAAGGAGAAGTCATGTAGCCACTGCAGGAGACAGATACCGGAAAGAACCTTACTGGTAGGCCGCAATCATGTGGCCATACACAGATTAATAGAAATGGGTTAATTTAAGGTATAAGAGCTAGTCAGTAAGAAGCATAAGCTAACAGGTCAAGCAGTGTTGTAATTAATATAGTTTCTGAGTGATTATTTTGGGTCTGGGCAGCTGGGAAACAAACAAGCAGACTTCAATAACAATTGCTAGATCACTATTCCTATTCAAACTTTTCCAGGTAATCACTGAAAACCTCACCTGTCTTCTAACTTCTAATTTGAGACAAATATTTAGAATGAATAACTACTTTTAGAGTTAGATTATCATACCATTTCATTTTCTTTAACACTATTTCAGAGGGAGGGGCCTCATTCTTCTTACATAAGCCTAATGAATCTATCTTCCTGTACTTTGAACTCCTCTCTTCTATCATTGTACCACTACTTCAATAACTTTAAAGCTGAATACTTTGTTTCAATAAATTTCTATTCTTTGATGTCTTTTATACTTAAAACTCTGCTATCCTAAAGATAAACTTTAAAAAACATTTTGATTTTCTTCTGGAAATTTTATAGTATTGGTGAGGACAAAGAGGAGATTGGGAGGTGTCAAATAAGGGGACTATTGTTATCAGTTTTAAATCTTGGCCATGCTCCAACGAGTATATGAGCAATACTAACTGGACTTAATGTTTTTAATTTGGAGTCGGAGGGGGTGCTAGATGGGAGGGTAGACCTGGGAGGAATAGAAAGCTAGTGTGATTGGGGTGCACTGAATAACATTAAGGAATAATTAATAAAAATATCATGTTGGGGGAAAAAAAATTAAAACAGCAAGATTAAGTAACTCCGTAAGTATACATAGTAAGTAACTGATCAGAAAATCAGAACTAGAAGATTTGAAGTTGGATCTTTTCTGACTACATCAGACCACCTAAAGACTAAAAAAAGTTTCCAAAAATAAAGTGTATTATATTCGTGTAAAAAAAAAAACCAAGGCAGTATAACGGGCAGAGAACACTCGAGCTATTTATATGAGACAAAATAACATGAGGTAACAGCGTCCCATTCTTTTTCACACAGGTGAAAACAATGCTAGCAAAAACTAGCAAGGACTGAATTCCATGCTGGCATACTTCCAGGAAGTGAGGACAATGTAAAGTACCTGACAGACACATAGTCTAAAGCTCCATTCAAATAAACGAAAGGGAAAACACCGCCACTAGTCTTTCAACAGCACTGAAACCAATACAATACATGCTGACTTGGCGAACGCTCCCTTATTTTAGTCAATGCCGTCATTCAGTTGCCCTCTGCATAAACACGGCTGCAATCTAACAAGTAGCATACAATTCATTTTCACATGAACTCTCAAGAAAACCAAATGAAATAGAAAAAGAAGGCGACTTTCTTCTAGGCCTGTACGCAGTTACTCTGTCCTAATTTATTTTAGAAAAAGACCATGACTTCAACAGCTTTCTGTTAGTTCCAAAAAAGTAGTCATGCTGAAGATCAATACTACTTTCTATATATTTGTGTGTGTGTTCACTGTGTGCCAAGCACTAATCTAAGTGCTTTACAAATATTTCCTTATTTAATTTTTATAGCAAACTTATTAGCTGCATATCATTGTCTTGATTTTTTTGGAAGAAACCTGAAAATTTGGGGCCAGGTCTAGGATTCTACACCTTATAAATGGTAAGGTGGGGCTCTAAGGCAAGTTCCTTTTCTCTGCTTTTAAATACTACACTGAATTGAGAATGGAGGGAAAATGGAAAGGATTGCTTACAATTCTCCAGAGTAACCATTTTGATCATACCAGTAATTAATGTCTAAACCTTTTTCCATTTACAAAGCTAAAGATCTTGTTAAAAAGTTTAAATTACGATTTCTATCAAAAATAAATTTAACTGTTCCATTTACAGATGCAAAATTCAGTAGGACCATGAAAATTGAAAGTAACAAAAATATGGTTACCCATATAATATGAAGCTAAAATAGTGATACAAACAAGTGCACACCAATGAAGATCAGATTTATTAGAATGTACAAAGCACTATCACATAGACTCTAAATTGTCTAGGGGTTAATGTGAAGGAGGAAATATGATTAGATATAATTTAAAACATTCAGTAGGTAAAAGCAAGCCAATCACTCATTTAAGACTATCTGTTCATGATCTTTAAGTCAGCAAAAAGATTTCTTAAGGAAATATATACCCCTGCACCTAGCCTGAGCAACATCATAGACCCAACCCTGTTGGTGGAGGTGTGGGTGAGCCAGAGCCAAAGTAGTGATTGCCAGAAAACTTAGCCCCACCCTTATCTGCCATAGGGTGGCATGGACTGGAGGGAGATGCTCCCCCCTCACCAATGCACAATAGAGCCAACACTGTTAGCACAGGTGTGAATGGGCTAGCTCTGAAGTTGTGAGCGTGGGTGGGGAAGAGCTGCCCCTGGCCATCAACACCTGGACAGATGGAAGAGCTGGCCCTGTGGTCATAAGAGCAGAAGAACTGTCCCTGAACCCCACTAGCTGTACCACCTGGGAGAGCAGGCCCTGCACTTCACCTGGGTAACACAATAGAGCCAACCCTGTTGGTGGAGGTGTGGGTGAGCCGGCCTCAAAGCTGTAATTATGGGAGAGCTGGCCCCACTACTCATCTATGAGGTGGCAGTGTGGGAAGGTGAGAGATGGCCCCCCATACGCCTTGCTCCTTACTGCCTGCAACAAATGACAGAGCAGACCCTTCCCAATACCAGCTTTAGCACTCAGGAAACGGGTCCTGCCCCTCACCTAGGCAGCACAGCAGAGCTGCCCAGTGGTTGGAAGTGTCCATGTTACAGACAAAGGAGAGAGCTCTCTATTACTCATCAGATATGTGCTACCATGGGCAGAGGAGAGATGTTCCCCCACCTCCTGCCAATAAACACCTGAGAGAGGTGGAAGAGCTGGTTGGGGTCGGTAGAGCTCAGGGCTGCCCCTACCCTTCACCAGCGGTAGTACTTGGAAGAGTGGCCTCTGTGCCTAGCCTGGGCAACACAATAGAACTGGCCCTAGTGGTACAGGTGTGGGAGAGCCCACCCTGAGGGAGTGAAAGGAGAAATGGCCCCACCCCTCACTCATCACTGCAAGAGGTGAATTAGTAGGGGCAATGCTGGAGATGAGGACAGGGGAGGATTGGCTGGTATATGACTTGGCCTGCCCCAACATCCACCCCATCGATGACCTGCTGGAGCATGTGAAGGAAGCTGACTCACATACCCAAAGCTATAGGCTCTCCACAACAAAGGGCAACAATTGGATGTCCAAGAAGAGTCCTAGTAAGGACCCAGCCTCAATAGTGTAGTAGAAACTAGAGGCCTTGAACCAGACCAATGACTTTGCAATGACCACTTGCAAGTAAATATATATGGACAAAGAAAGGGGTTTACTGCGCGACTCATTGTGTAACACTGAAGATTCCATGGCCAGATTTTTAACTTTTTCCATTTTCTTTTTTTCTCTTAAACTTTGACCGGGTGGGGGGGTGCAGGCGTGCATGACAGATGCAAGGGGATGGGGAAATGAATGTGATCAAGATACATGGTGCAAAAGACATAGAATAAATCAAAAGAAATGAATACTGTGCTCTGCGTCTAGTCATAGTGGGTTGTCATGTAGAAAAATGTATGTTTAAAATATTTCCTTTAATGATGCTACAATGTACAAGAACATATGATTCCATATAACAACATATTAATAGAACCTATAATTCTATAGATTAGATTCATAAAGCATATAAAATGCTATTCAGATGAATTGCAAATAAATAGTATTACAATATATTAATCAGGAATCTCAGGTTGCTAGGAGAGTACGTTCTCGAGGGAAGACAGGTTCTGGGGAAAACAGAAACCTTATTTCCATACTACATTTCCCCAACGCTCTCATTTTTTTTTTCAGATTTAAACCAGTTTTCTAAAGTACTGCCTGCATCTTACATTTTTACCTCATTATCCACCTCTATATGATTCCCCTTTGAAAGATCTCCTGGCTTTTTCCTATAGCATATTAATATTTTCCCAAGTCCTGATACCGACTTTTAATTATTCATTCAACAAGCAATTAGTAAATGCCTGTTTGAGAGTCAGGTATTGTTCTAGGGAGCATGGAGAAGAAGGTAACCGAATCTGACATGGTCCCTTCTTTCCTGGAACTAATATTTTATTAACAGAGAAGCACAGGAATTATGGAATCATACAAATGAGCCTAACAATTCACTAAGGGGAAGGTAAGGGAGGATAGAAGAGAGGAGGGCAGGGCAGGGGAGGGGAGAGGAGGGGAGGAGAAGGAAATGACCTTGCTCCAAATCAGGAGACCAAGGACAGGCTTTCTGTGGAGAAGGGAAGAACTGCTATCTGGAGAGAAGTAGGAGTGAAGGAGGCAGTGAAGGAGGAAAGACCACTAGAAGCTGGAAACAGCAAAGTCCTAGGGAGACAAAATGAATGGGAAGTATGAGAAAATGAAAGGAAGACTAAAGGTTTTGTTCATACCTATGCTGTGAAAAACTCTTTGGCTTCAATATATAGAACAGAACTGGTAACCACATTGCCTTTTGTTAAAGAAAGAGTAATCTATTAGTAACTAATCTTTCAGCTTGGTCCCATCACTCGGTCAGCTATTTCAGCCATATTTATTGAGTATTCATCTTTCCCAAACATGTCTTTCTTTAAGACATTTGATTTATCAGTCCTAATAATCCTTTTTACTATCTACTGAGTAAGCTACACGAATGAAAAGACCTACAAGAAAAAGATACTATTTAGAATTATACTCATGTTCTCCTCAATAAGAAATCGTAATTAAAAGACAATGTGGCAAGTGGTACAAATTTCATTTAAAATCCTGCATCTAGAAGTATGCTAAGATAGATGTCAATTTTACCTTTAGGTTATAGACTATCATTTTAACTCAGGCTTATTACTTCTGACTGAAATAGCCTCAATAAAAGAAAATCTTGGTGTAAAGTAACTGCAGAAAAAAATGGCCTCATCCACTATTAAACTTTATCTCAATACATCTCCCATGATCCTTTCTTAACATGAAACAAATCTTATTCATAATTTAAAATTCAGAGTTTAAAGCCACATTCACTGTTACACAAGCATTTTCCTAAGACAAATGAATGTCAACATTATTACTATTCAATAATCTCTTGGGGGCAAATAACAAAAAAGAACCCTGTGGTGTCTTATAATTTTTATGACTATGACAAGTTCTAAAATATATGGCCCAATTTAATTTTTAGTCAATATATTTTGTTACTAATCACTAAACAAATCATTTGCTATGCTGAACATTAAAACTGAAATGAAACTACAAATATTTCTTTTACAACATATGAGGGTTTATAATTAGAAAAAACTGGCCTACATTAATCCTATAACTATTTCTGATAGGGTATCAAAAATATAAGCAGTGTTTTACTTTATGTATCGGAATCAATATGAAATATGTAATTTAATTGTCAGATATTTTACTCTATTACACAAATAAGATATTTCAGACTATTTCCCCCTAAAGTTTGTGAAATATCTTTAAAATAATTCTGATTACTCACAATAATAACTTTTCATTGTTTTCAAATTATATATACATATAAAGTATTTGCAGATATGATCGAATCAGATTATTATTTATTTTGTCTGGGGTGTGATCTGGGATTTTGTATTCCTATCATTCAGAAATAACAATAAATAGACCAGTTCACTCGCCCAAGGCAAAAAGAGAATTGTTCTTTTTATTTTTTAAAGTTTTATCATTATCAAATAGGATACATAATAATACAATTCTTGGAAATAATAGGTTTATGTTTCCAAGTATCTAGAAATTATCAATTCGGGATGAAAGCTCATATAATGACAGAAAAGAATCAACAAATATTTACTATAAATGTATAGACTACAAAGAAGCACATTTTTCATGCTTTAAGTTAGACAAAATAAAGGGGAGGAAAAAGCTACTCCAAACTAATTTTAATTATGTTTATTTAAATAAATCCCTAATTGTATATTTAAGGGCTTATAAAAAGCAAAACATTAAAAACATTAGAGAAATTCTCCAGCCTAAATGAGCAATAGTCTCATGCTTCCCAATATTGTTACTATCAGTTATAAATGGTATAGTAGGAGATTTTCAAAAATAGTAAAGAAAGCACAAATGATAAGCTCCAAAACTATGGGTCTTTCGATATTTCCTATAATTACTTTTCTCAGTAAAATACTTTCATTACACAAGCATTCTATTACAATCAATGTCTACTAGAGAATCAAATGTGAAAGATGTCATTAGAAATTACTGCTCTCCTCAGCGCTCAGGGACTATTAAAGAGAGGGAGGAGAGACTTAGGAGTTAGAGGATGGAGAACACAGAGAACAGGGCCCACCAAATCAACTAAGCAAGGCTCACAGGGGCTCACAGAGATTGAAGTGAGCAAGTATGCGGCCTGCATAAGTCTGCACTGGGTTCTCTGCATACATGCTGTGGTTGTTTAGCTTGGTGTTCTTGTTGGACTCTTAACAGTGGGAGTGGGGGTGTCTGACTCTGACCTGCTCTTGGGACCGTTTTCCTCCTACTGGGTTGCCTCGTCCAGCCTTGATATGCGGATTTGTGCCCAGTCTTATTGTATCTTGTTTCATTACATTCAGTTGTTTCATGGAGGCCTGCTCCATTCTGAAGGGAAATGGAAAAGGAGTGGATCTAGGGGAGAGGAAAGCTGAAGGACTGGGAGGAGTAAAGGGTGGGGTCTGGATGGATTTTAGAGAAGAATCTATTTTCAGTTTTGAAAAAGAAAAAAATTACTGATTTCCCTCCATTCCCTCTGGACTCCCAATTCTTTCCAGTGGGTCAGAATACTAATTGCCTGATGATAAGAAGGAAGGAGGGCAGTTGTAAGAAGATGTGTAAGAACAAGCACAGGTGGGAGGCCAGTACCTTAGCTAACACTGTGCTGTGATCACTCCTTCCTACAGAGGTACCACTGCCTCTCCAGCCATAAAGTAATCTCTCTAACAAACTGCAATTGCTCGCTAAGAATTTAAGAATTAATTTTTATATGCCATTTCCAAACTCCAAGTCATATTTTAATATGATACTCCTTTTGCTGGCAAGTGAAGCTAATAAATTTTAGCACTATGAGTCTTCTTATTAAATTCCCACTAAAAAGAGTACTTTCATAAATGGTACTTTCTAAAGGAAAGAGGCGTGAACATCATGCTTTCTCAGGTTTCAGAATCTAAAAATGATGGTTTAAAGTACCACTCTGAGGTTACCTATACTTAAGTTTAACAAGAAAACAAAGTATTTTTCAATTGTCTCTATAAAAAAAAATAAGCAATCAGCCCTTCTAGAGAAAGGAGACCATGAAAGAAGAGAAAGAGAAAGGAATGTGGGGAGGTGAGGGCAAGGGCAAAGATCCAACACATGTAATGATTTTATATTTTGTAAAACACTACTCAAGAAACTTGTTAGCTTGGCTCAACAACAATGTATTCATTCACCCTCCTATGAGACTTTGGCCCCTGCTTAAAAGCAGCTGTACAAACAATCTTTTCATGAGTTTTTATTTCAATCAAACCCTAAATTCTTCCAATGGTGAATTTTAATGAAAAGACCCTAAGGGATATAAGATTTGCATGCATATAAACACAATACCATTGCCTTCTACAGAGGCCTTCATTCAAAATAGCTATAAATGAACCTGTGAAAGCAACAAAGAACTTACCAAAATATATCTTGATGAGCTACAAGCAGGGGTTTTTAACTGTCCTGCAGATGTTATAAGCATAACAAGAGCAAAACTTGATATGCACAAAAGAAATTTTGATGAAAGCTATAGAAAATACTGGTTAAAATCCCTAAGTTAATATAGATGATATTAATATTAGCTTTTGAATTTTTATACTTGAATGCTCCTTTGCCAAAGGTGTTCAATATTCATAATAATTTTAATTTTTTGTAGTGCTGAGAATTGAAGCCAGGGCTTTATTCATGCTAAATTATGAACTTTATGTCTGAACTACTTCTTCCAATCACTTATGACAACTTTAAAACGTAGGCTAATGAACTCAGTGTACTTTTACAGAACTAGAAAACATTCCTAAGGAATTTAAAACGAATCCTTTTCGTTTCACAAAGAAAATAAAAATATACTAAAATATGTAACAATGCAAGAAAATATATAACTACTTTTTATTGTCATCAGTCACCCTGGAAACATGTTCTCAATGGTTATAGCATAACAGATTAAAAGTAATTTAAGAGGAATATGATCATTCAGCAAGGATGAAGGCAATTTTAAGTTCCTGTTAACATTTTATATACGTTCAAGTTGTGAATAATGAACTCTAATCCTGACCTCCTAGTGTTATGCGCTAAAAACAGTAAATTGTTTAAGGTGCAACCTTGTTTCTTAATTCAAAATTGAGTCATGTCCTCCTAGGAAATGATGCATGTGTGTGCATGTGGTGTGTGTAGATTTCACTTCGCATAACAACTCCAAATCTCAAAAGGAGAGTAAAACAAAATAATTTCTGCTTCAATTAAAGATGGTTCATTAAGGATTGTGTATTATTGGTAACCTTGTGAGAACCATATAAGAAAAGGAAGGAAGGGAAGAATGAAGGAAGAGAGGAAGGAAAAAGGAGGGATGAAAGGAAGAAAAGTGAGTGTAAGGAAAATTTAGTATAGGAAAGAGAATCATTGATTTTGAAAAAATGGTCCTATCTCAAAATAAATATGGTCAGTGTCTCTAGATTCTTTTTTAAAATTAAAAGCCTTTTAAATTTTTCCTTTAAATAAATAAATATATGAATATGATATATGATTAACATTCTTTGTATAGTTAGAAAACCTCAGGAAGATTAGAAACCCGTATTTTGGATCATGATTTCTTAAAATGTAAATGAATATGAAACTGGTTCAACTACTTCCATTCCTTCTTTTCGTGACATGAAATAACACAGAGAGATAATGGAACTTTAATAGAACAATCTTTTGTGAGTCATGATGATGCACGATTTAATCCTAACACTGTGGAGGTAGAGGCGGGCAGATTACTATGAGCTAGCTATTACATAGGGAGTTCCAGGCCAGACAAAGCTACAAAGTAAAACCTTGTCTCAATAAAACAAACAAAATAAATAAACAAGCTCAATGATATTTTTGTATACCTTTTGGTCTCATATAGCTTTGTTTGGACATTTTTTATTGTTTGTTTTTAATTTTTGAAATTAAAATTACAACATTTCTTTCTTCAGTTTCCTCCTTCCAAACCCTCCCACATATCCATCCAGCTCTCTTTAATATTTATGGTCTCTTTTTTTCACTAATTCCTATTTCATGAATTTATACATATGCGTTATATATTTATATTACATATAAATATAACCTGCTCAGTCCATATAATGTTCTTTGCAAAGGAGGGAAGAAACCAACAGTCCTACCCAGTTAGGATGCCTATGAACTCTAACAATGAGCAGGATGGCACAGTAACCCTAAGGGTGCAGTAGTGGCACACAAACATTGATAGCAACCAACTGTTCTCTAATTGGATTTAAGACCTGCTCACCAAGAGGAAAATCATGTCTAGTACTGGAAACCTAGCTAACTACTCACGGCTAGTGAAGTCATGATTACTGGAAGAAAAATTATAGCCACTAATTCACTGAACCAGCAGAATGCCTAACAGCAATCTATAAACATTTGTCCTTACACCACAGATAAGTATAGTCTTCATCCGTTATCAAAGAAAACTCTCTTTGCAACCGATGGGGACCACTACAGAAAACTACAACCAATCAAAATGAAGAGTGAACATTAGGAAAGAGGGGTCAGAAAGGCTGTAGAGCCAGAGGATCAGGGAATTTGTTGTGAGACTATGTCTCCTAGTCATAGAAGCTGCACCTGTAAAGTCTCACCAACATGACTGTGCAAGCATGACATGAACTATGATATCAAAGGACATACCATACTGAATGAAGAAAAGTCCACAAGACTGCAACCCTACATGAGAAAGTTGAAAGCAAGAAAAGGATTCTAATTTGTTGTCCAGTGCTAAATGGTCAGCCCAAAAGACATACAATTTTTTTGTTTTGTTTTATTGGTATTTTGCCTGTATGTTTTGGTGTTGGAGTTTTGTGGGGTTGTGTGTGTGTGTGTGTGTGTGTGTGTGTGTGTGTGTGTAGCCTTAGATTTTTATGGGTTTTTGTTTTTCCAAATGTGACAGAAAGAAAGGGCACGGAGTTGCTGGAACTGGTAGGTGAAAAGAAGCTGGGAGAAGCTGCGAGAGGAGGCAGAATATATTGAATGTAAATATGCTTTCAATGAAAAATGAATACCCTTTGGCCCGACTACTAGTTGTCTAGTGGTCCTGTTCCCTCATATATGCTTTCTGAATTTCAGGAAGAATGCCTATAGTTGTGTTCAGGAAATTTATAAACAATGACAGACTAGATTTAGATATTCTAAAGGTTCAGTAATAAAAATATTAATCATTGATAGGATTTCAAAATAAAAGTTCTTAAAGCTGAAACTACATTTAATAGAAAATCTAATAGCAAGTTACTTCATAAAATAAAATAACATTTTTATAAATATAAAAATATCATCCTATGCACAAACTTCCTTCCTAAAACTTATAAAGAAAATATTTAAGGCTCAGATACTACCAATGATAAACTAAGTTTTCTAAACCAGCTATTCCGGTTATGGGGAGATGGGCAACTCATCTTTTACTTACAAAAGAACTAAAAATGTAAGCTTTGGCATATTGATTAATTAAGCCTTTACAAAGGAAGAAGCATATTTAGAACAATTCAGAATCACTATGATCAACAATGAAACTCAAGAAGTGGTCTCATTAAAGGTCAAGAATATTTAGCATTAAACCAGTCTTCATTTTTGTCTTAACAGATATAAAGAGAAAATAAAATTAGTAAGAGTTATGGATATTATAAGAAGAAATCTAGGGGCAATGTATATTATTAGTAGAAAAATAACTGAAAAACAGAATAAACATCACATTCCTTAAATGTAGTTCATAGTAACCTTTTAAACAGCAAAGTCAGTCAGAAAATGGAATAAAAATTTCATTCATAATATGAATAAAAACATTAAACTAAAAGAACAGCAATGTATATTAGTTTTAATTTAAAGGCCTCAAATTTCCTGACTGTAGAAAGAAACTCCAAATAAATAAGAAAGGCTATATCACATTTTGGATGAGAAAATTCAATAGTTTTCACACTATTTTTCCCAAAATTAACATACTAATCCAGTTCAATCTCATTTAAAACCATTGTGGGTTCTTAAAATTGATATTTGACAAACTAAAGCTAAATTTCACACAAAAGGAAAAATGATCAATAATTAAGAATCATTTGATAAACCAAACCTAAAGGTGAAGGAAATTGCTTGTTCAGTTTGCAAATGTTCTATTAAACATCATGATGCTTTGAAGTTGTACTAAAAGAGAATATTGGTAAATTCTGCTAGAACAACTAGCTGGTTATACATTTGGAGAAAATAGAACTCTTTAAAATTTTTAATTAAAATTATAAAATAAGATTTAAATAAATGAGAATACTGTATCAAAATGAAGGAAAAGATCTGTCCTAACCAAGATACATTACTGAGCTGGCATAAAACAAGAACTACATCAAAATTAAAACATTTTTATTGATAAAAGACACTTAAGGGTTTTTTCAGCATAATACATATGATCTCCAGCCTGTAATAAAAATCCATTGTCCCTTTCTACTCAAGTTATGCTTTAGTGAACCATTGTGGACTTTTTTTGTTGTTTTACTTCTTGCATATCCACCCTCATATAGGCTTTTATAGTTCACAGCCAATTCTATGAAAGATTAGTCATTTAGTATGCAGGTTCTCTCCATTAAGTTATCCTTGCGATCTGGTATACTTTATGCAATGCTTTTGTATATTTGTATTTCTGAAACAAGAAGGAGCAACAAAAGAATGGGTCCATGTGGAAAAGATTGTTACAGAATGCTATGTTCAGGAAATGTTTTCAAAGTTACTATTTAATCAACAGCATCACTGGAGAGCTAGCTCAGCAGTTAAGATCATTGGCTACTCTTTCAGAGAGGACCCAAGTTCAATTCCCAGCACCACACAGTAGCTCACAACCATCTGTAACTGCAGTTACAGGATACCTGGTGCAGAGTGTTTGCCTAGCATATCCAAGGCCCTGGATTTGAATGAACTTCACCAACCCTTCCCCCTCCAAACAGAAACAAGTCTCAATTGCTAAATTTCTATTGTCTAAGTTTCTTAGTTTTAATATATGATTATCATTTGAATTCAAACCAAATAATTACAAATCAGTGAAAGCAGAAAATTAGGAATTTAAAGCTGCTAATTCAAAATAAGTGATAGATTTCAGTCATTATACTCATTAAAATTAATTTTTTCCTAAAACATAAGACAGCCGAGAAGCATTTCAGTTCACCATTTGTCCTGAAACAGGAGCAACTAGGTGGGTTGCCAATGATAGGAAATTTTTCTGCTGACCCTCACAGTACGACTCAGTGCTGTCCTGGAGTGGCCACAATGCTTATGGTGGCAGGAAAGGTGTTACCAATCCTCTTTGACAATTGCAATCAGAAACTGGATATTGTGATGCAGTTCATTCTCTAGTGATTATTAAAAAATTTACCTTTATTACGGGATGGAAAATTTTCAAAACATCTGAAAATTAACATGGAAAAGAAAATAGCTCTAAAATGACAGCAAATGCTGCTAGAAAAGATGCTTGGAAAAGAAATACAATGTGTTTGAGTGGAGAAAGAAAAAGTTTCCATATCAAAGGAAAAAAGAAAAGAAAAAGTACTACTACTCACTTTCACCTACTGATTGAATACTTGATAGAACACAATAAGAGGCCTACAAACAGAAAACTTGAAATATCTTAATATATTTTTAAGTTTTTATTAGTAATAGTTACTTATTTAGCATCATTATATTTATTTTTTTAAATTATCAGAAGTCTCACTATGGTCATGTAATTTACATGTCTTATTAAATGCAGATGTCACACTATAATAGTAACTCTCAATTTTAAATAAGTATCCTTTGAAATCTGTTACTCTAATTGGTGAGGTTTTAACTAACTCTAGGATATTCAGATACTGAATAAAACCAGAACGAGAATAGTGTAAAGTATGCAAAACCCTCAAATACAAGAAAGTACTATCAAAATTTAGTTTTAAAAGATACTATGATAATCAGTTCTCTAAAAAATTGAAAAGAACTTTTAGTCTTGATTTTTCAAATAAATTTTTGACATAATCCAGTTAATATTCCTAGTAGTATGACTAGGTAGTTTATGTAATATAAACAAAAATTGTATTATAAAAAGAAACATACACATTAATTTTAGGTGCAGTATATTACTTATAATTGAAGTGAAAATTTAGTAAAGTAAATTAGTTATAATAGATTACACAGTATAGCAAACAACTGATTCTGTTCTAATCAAACACAAGAAAGTACTGTGTGTTTAGAAATATGTTTAATTCTGTAACACTGAACTATGTAACACCCCGCTGTAAAGCTTTAGAAAATGAGATTTAAAATCATTGGGCCATAAAACACAGATTTCAGAAGATCACTTGGAAAAGTTTGCATCAGCAGTTACTAGCATCTTCACTATCTATAAATGGGGTTTGGAATTAGAATTTTACATTTGATGATGTTAAAATCTAAAACAATTCTTTATGAGGGTAGTATTCTATGAGTAGGATCATTGCCTGTGCTTTAAGATTATGCTGGAGTTGAACTGGAAGCTTCTTCCCTGCTGGCTGGCTTTCATAGTGCCAGAAATAGGTTACTGGGAAAGAAAAGTCATCAACAATCTTACTCAACAGTGAATCCTGTGAGTTATAATAATGACTTACCAAGTAAGATATGTCATGAAATGCAGCAATGGCATAGTTGATAGTAACATACTATGGATTGTATCTGGGGGCAGGTCCAAAGTAAGGAACTCATAACTAGTTCTGTAACTCTCATTATGAGCCCATGACTGAGGAAGTAATAGACCATTAAGATGAGCCTACTACTGATGTGGGATTCCCCTCTGTACACTGTGAATATGTTGTATTAACATTGGTTAATAAAGAAACTGCTTTGGCCTGTGGCAGGGCAGAATAGAGATAGGCAGGAAAACTAAACTGGATGATGGGAGAAAGAAATCAGAGAGATGCCATGTAGCTGCCAAATAAGACAGATGCCCCAGAACCTTACTGGTAAACCTTGAACCTTGTGGTAAGATAAGATAAATAGATTAATAGAAATGGGTTAATATAAGATGTATGAGTTACTTAATAAGAAGCCTAAGCTAAGCCAGGCGGTGGTGGCGCACGCCTTTAATCCCAGCACTCGGGAGTCAGAGGCAGGCGGATCTCTGTGAGTTCGAGGCCAGCCTGGTCTAGAAGAGCTAGTTCCAGGACAGGAATGAAAGCTACAGAGAAACCCTGTCTCAAAAATAAAAAATAAAAAAAGAAGCCTAAGCTATTGGTCAAGCAATGTTGTAATTAATACAGTTTCTGTGTGATTATTTTGAGTCTGGGCAGCTGGGAAACGAACGAGAAGCCTCCTACTACATATTACTATTGCTTTACTAATTATCAAACTGCTTTATAAATATTCATATTTACACCTATAGATAAGGGCTGAACCCTGCCTTCATTACAAATGCTTCTTACTATATCCAACTGTGGTTACTGCAGAAACCTCTAAGTAACTAAAATGTCTAGAATAAGTGAAGAGTGCTAAAACATAAATGGGACAGATCTATCACTCCCTCCAAAGTTCAATGAATATCATCAAAGAGGGAACAGGCAATATACGAGCCAGAGAATGAGGAGACATTTAGCAAAAAAGATGTTTTCTGGACATGAAATTGCCATTGCTCTCATGAAAGCACTACAGTTATGGATTATCTACACAAGACCAGCACACGGATGAGTCCCATCAATATTTTATCATGAGTCACAGGGGGAATCTATAAAATCCCCTCCTTTACTAAGGTACTACTGGTAATGATGTATGTAGTCACTGATATATTGCCTTAACTCCAGTACATAACTTCCAATCATACTTGAGGAAGAAACACTAATTAAATTCAGTGGATTACACACAAAAGGAAGACAAAAATGGGGGATTGTTAAGAAGAAGAGTTTCATTGGGAGAGGGAAGGGGATAAGAAAGAAAAAATGAAGGATAAAGACAACTAAAGTTCAAACAGAAAATGTTTCTTATCTCTGACATCAATAATCAGAGAATTCATTCTTTTTGTTCCTAACGGAGATGTCTTCATCATAATGAAAATATTCATAGAAGATAGTATTTGTGAACTCTCATACATTATAGATTCCTTAGGGAAAAAAGGGAGTTTAGACAAGTTCTTTAACTTTTGTAGGTTCAGTTCTTTACATGTACTATAATGGCAAATTAACAAGAGATTTCTAAAAGCTATTCCTTGTTCTAGCTTTCTTTAATAGCCTATACAGAGTACAAAGATGTCAGTGTGGTGAGAAACTAAGCAGGGTATTTTTCAGAAAATATTAATAAAATATTGTTTGAATTGTATTTAAGAATTTAAGGCAGATTCTTCATATTTTGGTTGTGAGTCTACCCCTTAGCTAATAGCTGGCGTTTAACTAATGGCTGAACCAACTTTCTAGCCCTTTAAGGCACATTCTTATAACAAAGAGGAACAAAACAAAGAGAGTTGGCAAGGAGGTTTAGTGGGTAAAGGCATTCACCCCAAGCCAAAGGGCAGGAATTCCATCCCTGGAATACTCATGGTTAAAGGCAAGCATTGACTCCTCCATGTTGTCATCTAACATCCACATAGGTACCTTGGTGTAAGCAAACACACACACACACACACACACACACACACACACAATAAATAGACAAATGAATAAATGTAACAAATTTTTTTTAAAAAGAAAAGAAAAGGAAGAAGTACTTATAATCTAATTTTCAGGAATGTCCCAATCATTTGCTAATAGGAAACCCATACTGGTGGAGGGTGATTCAGATCTACCTTAAACATGAAGGCGACACTGCTTTTGTTACACAGAAAATGTTCACACAATGCTCATTTAGTTTTGTTCTTGGTATTCTATTAGGCATCAGAATATAATTGATATGGAAATGCAAAAGAATCATTATCTCTGGGGGTCATTAAATCAAATGTGGGCATGGATGAGTAAGTTTAGGATCATAGATTTAGAATTTTAAAGAATAGTATATTCATTGTTTAACATTGTTCAGAATCATTTTATAGGAAAGGAAATCAGAAATCCAAAGTATTTACCATTGTTTATGGCATAAAAGTACAGCTTCTCAACCATATGATCTCATGGTTGTTCCCTTTTTTAAATCACTTGCTTTAAAGCAGCGGTTCTGAACTGTCCTAATGTTGTGACACTTTAATGAAGTTTCTCATGGTGTGGTGACCTCCAAACATAAAATTGTTTCATTGCTTCTTCATAACTGTAATTGCATTAGTCATGATCCACAAGTTGAGAACCACTGCTTTAAAACTAAACCTAAATACATCAACCATTCCTGCCAAAAAAAATCTAAAATATCCTTAAGTTTGAAATAAAGTATAAAATACTGCACACTATCAATTAGAAGCATATCAATATCAAATAGAACTAACAAAAAAATCAAGAGAGCATCGTCTCCCAAATATTTAAAGTCAATACTATTAGACTGGCTAAAAGAAGGCTCATAACGTCTACAGTTCAAATCCCTCTGAACTATATACGCGAATTAACTTTATTTATATAATATATGCTAATGTCAAGAAAGAAGAAGCCTTTTTACCAAGGAAAACACAAATGGAAGTCATGCTTAAGGAGAAAAGCAAAACTGCTAGTAATAAAAGAAATTAAATACTAGCATAGGATCTTTAGTAAACTTTCTAACCACCATTTTGTACAACATGGGAACTAATTTGCTGTCTTAATGTTTCTCAATTGTCCTCCATCCAAATACCACTTTTAATACATGAATGAGAAAAAGTAATTTTTTTACCAGTCATTCTCTCTTGTTTTCAGTGATTCAAGATCAGGAAAAAAATGGTTTTTTTTTTCTTAAAATTGACTGTTTTCTATGAAAAGTCAATACGTTCTTATTAAAATTGCAAGAATTAAGTATTAAAATAGTTATATTTCAAAATATAATATCATTTCTTAGAGATGTGACCACAGGTCTTAAATTCTAATCATCCTCCTAAACCAAATTCACCAAAACACATTCCACAGATCTATCAAAATGAAAATAAGGTGTTAATGACAAGACCATCGTATCCTTGCAGGAAAGCAATCAGCAAAAGTCTTTTCAGTTTCATCAACTCTGCCCTGAGTAAATGTGCCACTATTTACACACATACTTATATTTATACAATTGAAAACCAATTATTAGACAGCACAACATTTATTTGCTCAAAATGTTCATGCCGTATTTAACATTCCTGAACAAAAATGTCTGTGGGAAACAAAAGTACAGTTAGAATGAGTGTTGAGAATCAGACGTTATTAACGAGGTTATAATAGCTCACTATTCCATGCAAGTGTTTGACTGCAAACTAGTTAGCAGGTAAAATACAGAGAAGGGGCTTAGTTTTGGTAATTTGCATCCTATCAATTATATTGTTTCCTCTTCTTTTCTTATATATATTTCCTGACTACCAAAGGGCAATTTAAAAAGTTGATGAGGTAAGATGTTAATTTCAGTAGAATGGTAACCAGACAAAGCATTCTTTTGAGATGAAAAGTACTTTGCAAACCACTGCAGTGTATATTCCTAAGGTTAAAATGTGAGGTTATCACAGAGGTTGGGTTACTGATGATATTTGAAACAAACCTTTATAATGAAAACCTTTATCCCAAGTGATAGTTTTCTTTGTAAATATTTAGTATTTATAATTCTAGTGAGATATGTTAAAAACTATTTCTCATGAGACTATTGCTTAAAATAACAAAAATTAAAAGTATGCTATATTTGATGCTTATTTAAATATTTAAATATTTAAATAAAGTTTTAATTTCAATATAGTTTAAGGTTCACAGAGAAGCTGGAAAAATAGTATTGATAGTTTCCAGTTCCTATGTACCTTCCACCCAAATTCTCCTACTAATAGCTCATATCCCTATAGTGCAGATTTTGTTATATTGAACTTCACATTTTTGCCACTGAATTTTTTCCTAATGTGTTATTATCTTCGAGAATAGTATCCGGCATACCATAGTAACAATTTATCCCCATGTCTCTTTAGATTCTTCCAGTCTGTTTCTATTTACTTGGTGTTTGACGATCTTGATAAGGTTGAAGAGTATTAGTCAGATAGTTCTGAAAATATCCTTACATTTGGGTTTCCTAAAGTTTTATTTTTATAGTTAGAATTGGATTATAGGTTTGAGAGAAGAGACTGCATATAATTGTCCTCATCATACTTTATCAAGGGTATATGACATAAAATTGCATATAGATAAGTTTGATCACCTGGCTGAGAAAGAAATTGCCAGGCTTCTATAAAATTACGTTTCCCTCTTCCTACACTCTCCTAAGTGGAAACAAGTTATCATGAACAACCACGATCAAGGAGTTCAAATATTTAGTACCAGTACCTTATAGTTAGAATGACATATCAAATGAGCCTGTCCTGTCACTATTTCTCCTAATATTCATATTGATCTACCATCTCCTTTTCTGCTTCCTTATCCGTATTATACTGAATGATTTCATATCTTCTAATGCTTCTTTTAAATCCAGATATATTCAATATATGTTGGCAAAAAATTAGCAGTTTTTTCCCGTAGTGTGCTAGTTAGCTGTTTTTGTTTGTTTGTTTTTGTTTTGTTAACCTGATACAAACTATTTGTCTGGGAAGAACAATTGCAGTGGGTTTTTGATCCTACTGCACGTACTGGCTTTGTGGGAGCCTAGGCAGTTTGGATGCTCACCTTACGAGACCTGGATAGAGGTGGGCAGTCCTTGGGCTTCCCACAGGTCAGAGAACCCTGATTGCTCTTCGAGCAGATGAGGGAGGGGGAATTGATCGGGGGAGGGGGAGGGAAATGGGAAGCGGTTGTGGGGACGAGGCAGAAATCCTTAATAAATAAATAAATTTAAAAAAAAAAAAAGAAATTCTCACTGTATAAAAGCTAAAAAAAAAAAAAAAAAAAGAGGAGTCCTATAGGCCTCCATCAGACTGGCCTATAGGCTAGTCTATGGTGAGTTGTCTTGATTAATGATTGGTGTGGAAGAGCACAGCACACTGTGAGCAGTACTTCTGGCTATGTGTGTCCTGCGAGGTCTAAGAAAGATTAGTGAACATGAGTTTGGAGATCAAGCCAGTGATCAGCACTCCTCTGCGGTCTCAGCTCAGTTCTTGCCTCCAGGTTGCCCCTCTGCTTGAGTTCCCGCTCTGCCTTTCCTCAATGATGGGCCGTGATGTGGATGCGGAAGACAATCAAACCTTTTCTCCCCATGATGCTTTTAGCCATTGTTTTTATCATAATAATAGAAAGTAAACGAGGACACATTGTAGTAATTAGGGGGCAGCGGGCGCACCTTGGGGTGCTACACACAGATGATTAGAAATGGGCTAAATTAATATGTGAGAATTAGCCTAGAAAAGAATGGGCCAAGCAGTGATTAAATGAATACAGTTTGTGTGTTGTTATTTCGGGCATAAGCTAGCATGCGGCTGGGGTGTTGGGGACGCAGCCCTGCCGCTGCCCCCTAATTACTACAACACATAGTTAAACTGAGTTTCCACATAGAGAAATCCATCTTATTTTTATCACAAACACTCTTTTTTATTATAATAGGGCATTATAGTGATTTTCTTGAGATGGAGTCTTACAATGTTATGGAGGCTGATTTCAAACTCCTTGACTGAAGTAATGCTTCTGCCTCAGTCTTCTAAATAGCTAAGAATACAGATACATACCACTATACCAAGATTCCATTGTACTGATTTTTTAAATTAAAATCATGTAAGTATGGGACACCTCCTATGACTATTATTTCAGGATATATATATATATATATATGTGTGTGTGTGTGTGTGTGTGTGTGTGTGTGTGTGTGTATAGTGTGTGTGTGTGTGTGTGTGTGTGTGTGTATAGTGATATGGAAAAAGTGTTGGGTCCAAAAAATCTGATATGGGGGAAAGAATAAGGTAGATAATAATGTGTTTATGTACTTGAAAGCTAAATAAAGAAAATATCTTTAGAGAACTGTAACATTTATGAAACTATAAACTTGGCTAATTAATCACTGACTAAAAATTAAGGATGCCAACGTGGGCACACCTTTAATCCCGACACTTGGGAGGCAGATGGATCTCTGTGAGCTTGAGGCCAGCCTGATCTACAGAGTGAGTTCCACGACAGCCAGAGCTACACAGAGGAACCGAGTCTCAGAAAAGCAAAACAAACAAACAAAAACAAATTAAGAAATAAATTTCCCTGTTATTTCATTATATTTATTCTCTCTCTCTCTCTCTCTCTCTCTCTCTCTCTCTCTGTGTGTGTGTGTGTTGTGTGTATACGTGTATGTGTATCTGCATGTCTATACGTGTGTATGCATGTGCACTAGTTTTCAGTATAAATAAAATAATTTTCTGGCAAAATAACTTCATCTCAAAGTAAAAAACATAAGAAACCACTGTATTTAAATACAAATCAGAAATATACAAAAATTAATTTAGATAGAGATCTACAATGTTATTGCATTCAGGTCTTTCTCTTACCAGAATTCTTTTAAATATAGTTATCAACAACTATATTATGAAAAGTGATGAACTGACTGAAAAGAATCATAAAAAGTAATGTATATTGTAGGAGGAAAAAATATGTGTTTTTATATCAAGTGGACAAGGCCAAATAAACTTCAAAACAATTGTCAGAGTATTGTGATTATTTCACTAACAACAGAGAGATTTGAAATTAATTATTCCCAATATAACAAGTTAAGTTTTGTTTCTTTTTTGTTTTGCTTTTTCATTTTTTTTTTGAGACAGAATCTTTCTGTGTAGTCCTGGCTGTCCTAGAACTCACTCTGTGAACCAAACTAGCCCCGAACTTACGGGGATCCACCTGCCCTTACCGCTTGAGTGCACTACCACTGTCTGGCTAAATTAAGTTCTTTTCACTTGTTTAAAAATTCCATTCTAAAATTATCTGAATTCTATTAATGAAAAAAATGGAGAAATACAAAGCATCATCTTGTTTTAACTCTGAAAAAATTCTACTTAGGTTGCCTCAGACATATCAGAATACACGTTTAATACATATATAAAATTATATGCAAATTATAAACATTACCTTAAATAAATTACACCTTTAAAAACATTATACCTAATAAATATATACTATACCTTTCATTAGCATTTTATAGGTAATTCACTGGTCAAACAACTTTCTCATCTTGATCACTTCAAATTTTATTTATTTCATGATTTTTGATTACATTAAATTTTCTTTAGTGTTTAAATTACTTTACTGATTCACTAAACCATCACATATCATAATTTGGATTCCTAATATTTTTCAAAGAAAACAATTTTAAGGAACCAATTAACATCTGGTAGATATGTAAGGGCTTAAGATCTATAGGATCACAATGAATAAAATCTTCAAAGAAACACTTTGTCCGGGGGGAAATTCAGGTTGGCAAGCTTGAGAGCAGCCCTCTACTGGCTCCCTTATCTCATCTTTTAGGATTACTAATATTAAATGTAAAGTTCCTAAGACATTTATAGGTTTGGCAAATGAGAACCAAGTTATACTATATAGTGTTTGCAAAATACTTCAAAATATTAAAAAGAATCTGTCAGTCCAAATAAGCTATAATTTGAACTAAAACCACAAGCTAGTTCTAACTATGATATTTGCAGTGTGAAAATGTCTCCTGGAAAATATGATGCTTGAAAACACTATTTTTTCAGGTCAAACAATTTCTTTCCAATTTTGTAGGTATTATGTATGGCTTTTATCGGCAAACACTTTTGTCATGTGTCAAAAGCAATCTTCAACTGAAGTCCAAATAAATGTAACCTCAAGAAACAAGTTTTTAGCACAAACAAACTCAAAGCATTATACCTATAGACAAACTGAAAAGCAAAATTAATTGTACACAGGAGTCTATGTAGCAATTTAACATCCAAATGATAGTATTTGTTCTGATAGCGTAGAGGCAAGTGAGCATGCTTCTCAATAAGAAAGGCTTGAACCACCATCCCAAAGCCTGCCACAAAGCTTATCCTGCCACCAATATGGAGGGAACAGAGAGAAAACACCTATCTATGCCATACTATATAGTAGTGGTTCTCAACCTTCCTAACACTGCGACTTTTTAATACAGTTCCTTATGATGTAGTGATCCCCAACCATAAAATTATTTTGTTGCTACTTCATAACTACAATTTTGCTATTGTTATGACTTGTAATGTGAATATCTGATATATAGAATATCTGATATTTGACCCTTTTGAAAGGGTTATTCAGCCTCAAAGGGGTCACAACCCACAGACTCAGAACCATTGTCATATAGGCTTTATGCCATATGAAATGTGTTTTTTATTTAAGTTCTAGAAGTATTAGAAGTTAGCAATGGGATTACCGAATTTCTATATTTTGAGCAAAATGAGCTGATATTCTACATTTTGTATTTTGTATGTATTTAATACCGTCGTGGCCCATGTTGGAAACTAAAATGCAAATCAATCATGTGAAATTAAAACACAAATTTTCTGCACTGAAAGGAGGGGAAAAAATCACAAATATCTAGTACTGTTAAATTTTTTAAAAATAATGCAAATAGTTGAAGAAAATATACAGTATAAGAAGTAACTTCTACACACACATATAGTACACATAAAAATTTAACAAACAGATTCTTTAATTTAACCATTCAGATTTAAAGCTACTATTTAAAAGCTTTATTAATTATATTATAATCATGCTATTAGAAAGTGAATTTTATGATAATCTTTGCTAAACAATGTGATAAAAGTATGACTCTCCACATTTTCAGTTTGTTTACAAACTGGGAATAAAAAATAAATAAGCTCATTCTGCAAAACCTTATCTATTATTAAATATTAATAAATATTAAGTAATAGTAATTATATATGAAAACCATATCTCTAGTACTTCCTAATGAACAGAAATCAAGAAGATTAACAAATCATGAGAAAATAAGTAATCTTTTGTTCACTTAAGTATAAATGGAAGAGCTAATGCTACTGCCCCTTAAAATAAATTGCACAATTAAAAAAAGGAAATAAACGAGCAAGATCCAGGATTTAAGCCAGCCTTCTGTTGATTTGTAGGTACAACTTGGGAAAACATGTTGTAGACTTGCTTTGAAATAACAGATGTTTAAGAAACAAAATAAAAAGTTCAAGTAAGGAAGAAAATAGGATATTGAAATATTTGAAAAGGCAACTAGTATAATATAATGTCTTCTTATATATCACTGTATCTAAAGATTATATAATTCTATCAGACAAGACTAATGTCTAAGAACATTAATGTCAAGTAAATATATAATGGACATGTATAATACTTGACAAATATTTCATATATGTTAACATTAAAGTTTTAGTTTACTTAATACAGCTTAGCTACTGAAAAATTTTAAATTGTGCTAAAATATTCTACAGATGAACATAAAGTCTTCTTAATTTCAATTTTTAATGAATTGATATAAGTTTTGGTAAATCTTCAAATTAAATGAAGAAGGCAATGCAAAGTTACATTAGGGTTATTATAATTTAAATTAAAATCAAAAAAGAAATTAAAAATATCTTTAAAGTTTTAAAATTTCCACCATAGAGAATGACTATTTGCTTGTAAGTAAAATTAGGATACAAGTGCAAATAATAATTTTGTGACATTATCTAGGATATTGTGGGGGACTCCAAAGAAACAGTTCACCCAGATACAACAGGATCGATGCAACATATGAACTCACAGAGACTGAGGCCTGCACAGGTTCAAGGCAAATGCAGTCCCAGCTCAGAGACAGGGAGGCATACATGATCTCCCATCCCTAATCAGGAAGCAATCTGCAACTGATATCTGCTTGCAAAAGAAAAACATTAGTTTTCTTCAATGGGGTCTCACTGGGTATGTTAACCACACTTAACGGTAGTCCACATACCCAACGCAAATGAATTCATTAGTGTTTTTGTAGACATTTTATGTTAGGGTATTTTTTTTGTCTTACTGGTCTTCTGCTTGTACATTATGGTTTCTGACTTTGTGTTTTTATAGGTTTTGTTTTTTGTTGTTTAGGGTATATGTGGGTGTTTCTTGTGGTTTTTACTTTGTTTGTTTTTTTTTAAATTCTGGTTTGGTTCTTTGTGTGTTTGTTTGCCTGGTTTTCTAAAGAAAGAGAGAAAAAAAGAGCATGGAGCTGGGTGGTTGGGAAGGTAGGGAAGAACTGGGAAGAATTGAGAGATGGGAAAGGATAATCAGAATATAACTTTTTTCAATAAAATGTAAAAAAAATCAGCATGGCTATGTTAAGGTCTGAAGATTTCACTTAAGATAACATGCATTACCAACTTTAAATTGAGAGGACAAATACTTTATTAAGAAACTCTCTAGGAGTATTTATTTAATAGCATGTAACTCAAAAAATCTACATGGGGTACATTCATTCAACAAGGTATACTTCATACTGAGTCTTCCATATATATTCTTACAAAATAACCTCCAAAAGCTAGGCAAAACAAACTTATATATAATTTAAAATATTAAAATTATTTTTATCAAAGAAAGGAGGAAAGATATAAAATTACAAAAAAAAGAATTTAAAAGTATCTTCAGTATTTTAATTCCTAATAGTAAAATGTAAGTTCCACATTAAAAATAATGATGATAATGTTTCTTTAAAAGGAGGTATTTCTCCAATTATTTACTTAATTAAGTCAATTTTATTTTCACTATTGGAAAAAATACATTTAACTTTCTTGTATAAGCTTTTATTAAACACTTACATGGAAATTAAAAAGCCCAAGGCTTTCTATCAATACCAGTCTCCCATATACTCTCAAATCTAAAGTTTTTTTCTGAAATATAAAATGGTGAAATGATCAGGATATTTGGATAAATGTTTAGAAAAGGTATGCTTCTATTTTTAAACTAACTTTTTGTTTATAGATAGTTGTATATAGTGCCTAGTATACTTAAATTAGAAAATATTTGTATCATATTTATAATAGCTATTTCATAAGTACCAGTGTCATTCATTTACTCACTGAAATTAATATTTCTTAACAAAACAAGTCTAAACCATGATTTAGGACTTTGAGCTGGGTAAAGGCAACACAACTAAGAAATGTGACTAATACAACCCTACCTTAGTCTGTATTCTGGCATACAGCATGCACGCTGGCAACAAAGAATACTTTAAAGCACTATAAGGGACTTTATGTGCATGCATTGTCATTTAGGAAAGCAGATTTGCCGATAGACCAGTAATCTGAAAATAAATTGATTTATTCCTTCACTCAACAAATATTTTGTGACTGTATATATTACCACATTCTATTTTATACATTGTTACATAAAACATATGGGGTTCCTGTCTTTGTTTACTAGGGCAGCTAAACTAACGTTAAATAATCATACGAATTAACGATAAAACAATTGGTAAATGGGACACAGGAGATATAGGCTGCAGAACAGTAACATACAACTAAAGATTTTTATGAGGTTTGCGGAAGATGGGAAGACTTTTCTGATGTGTAGGTGGAAAAGCTTGAGACCTGAAGGAATAATAGACTAAAGGGAAGAAAAGAGGAAAGTATATATAAAGTACAAAGGCCAAGTGGTGGGCAAACCAAAAGGACTGAGGAACCCAGTGTAGCTGCTGTCTGACATGAGGCTTACCTCACAGGCAGTAATGAAACCAAAGGGTGTCTTAGAGCACGTTAAGGACTTTGACCATTAGCCTAAAACAGTGAAAAGTCATTTAAAGTGTGTGGGGGGGACAAGAAGTGAGAAGTGATGATCTGCTAAGAATCATTCTTAAGGAGTTCATTGTGGCTGTAGGTTTATTGATCACACAAAATTAAGATGCAATAAATACCATGATCTTAAGAGACAAAGTCAAAAATTTGCCCTTTGTAGTGATAGTAAAAAAAGACAAATACATAGTCCATTAAATTTACCTTTTCTAAAGCCAACTAGCACTTCTCAAGCTTTCCGCTGATGTCTCCATAACTGCTGAACAGTGTACTGTTAGCCCTAGGAGGTCTGAGGGATGCAGCTTTAAACATCCTACTGAAAGCCCAAAATTCCCGAAATCTTACCAATTTTGCTTTCTGCATCATGGATGTAAAACTCATATTTGTTTTAATTTAAAATAATATTTAAGTTCTGTCAACAAAAATGAGCTATTCAGCTTTTGATCACTTGCCTTTCACAGTCAGAGAAATACCCCATTTCCAAGCAGAGACCTATGCTATTCACAAAAATGGGGTTCACTCACTGAATGTTATACAACAGAATGATTCCACATTAAAAACTATACTTCCCGTTTTCAGACACTAGACAACTATAAAAGACACGAAAAAAATTTTACATTCCAATTTTCCAAATCACTTGCTCTCTATTGCCCTCTTTTTAAATTACTTTGATATGCTATCCTTCTATTACGCTTACAGAAACGAACATTGTATCTTTCAAAATAGTCTGGCGTGTCAAGTACTGTAAAGAAGTTGCGCTGAAAGTTAAAAGTCATTAGGAACAAATTAAGACCTAATCCGAGGTTGCACTGCTATAAATAAAAATGATAATTTATCATTGCTTTAAGAACAGTATTAATATCTAAAAGCCTAGTTTAGTTTCTCACATAAGAATTTGGATCAGTAAAATTCTAAATATCCAACACTATGTTAATGATGTAATTAATCTTCAAAATAACTACTTTAACATTATTTCCAGATTATTCCTCAGAAACAGATTTGAAACAGCTGTACCAATTCAATACACATTCTTTGTGGGCTGAGTTTTGGCAGTCAAAGTTTTATAGTGTGGTATTTATTTAAACTCAGGACACGATGAGAGTATTATTGTCTTTCTCATATGCAGATTTGTTCTTGTACTTTTTGTCACCTACTCACACTCCTCCCTCACTGTGCCTCTCCTGCCCACTTTCCCACTTCAACCAGACAAATCCAGATAAACCCTTTCAGTTAACACCCCCTATTGCTTCTCCACAATCTCTTGGTATGCCTCCTACATTAAGATACATTTCTTTTAGAACACACCTTAATCAAATAGTTCAAATAGTTGCTAAAACCCCATCCTCTTCTTATAGCCCTTCTTGGTTCACAAACCTATCATCTCTTTTAATTGGTGTTTGCATGGATAATACAAACTTTTAAATATTTTCTATGTGTACTGGTTTGTTCCTATCTTTATCCTAAATAGGTTTTTTTTTATAATAACACTGTTGTCACTGACAGAGATAATTTCTTTAAAGCAGAGACTATTCTTTTAACTCATTAAAACTCTTTCCATGTAGATGTACTCAGTAAATAATATCCAAGGAGCAGATTACAGTCATACAGTTAGTTCTTTCTTTCTAATCATGACTAAATTTGTGAACGTTAGAAATCAAATGTCAATGACAATATAAATCAAATGTTACTTGTGGACTACACCTATCAGAAGGTAAACGTCTTTTTTTCTTACATAAAATTATAAGAATTCCCATTAGAAAAAAAAAGCAAAACTGTCAAATCCAAAGCGGATTGCTGTGCCTATCCAATTACCTTGAATTTGAAAAAAGGATCAATATTTCAAAAGTAATATAACCAATGTGATCAATTCAGTTTAACATCTTTTCCTTATAGCGTGTACAGTTTTAAGTTCTTGCCATAAATTTTTCTAGCTTCTTTCCCTCAATTCAATTTATCTTAAAAGGTTGATAATTTCCTTTATACAATTAAGATGCATTTCAACCTAAGCTCTGATGTCCTATGAGGGGGAAAAAAGAATTATTAATCACCTGCCAAAATTTCTGTCTTATCGGTATAGTCTCCTCTACATCACTTCACATTTATACTAAATAGACATCATGCAATCACTACATTTCCCTCTATTATAGGACTGCATGCATAACATTAAGCTTGGGTTTTTTAATACCTAAAATAATTTCATTTTCTATGCTCAAGATGGCTGAGTCATCAATATAGAAACCAGAAGTCAGGGACTAGTTCTCGAACAAAATGTTTTATTATGATCAAGAAAGAATAGAGCAATTGATTGTAGAATAGGTTAAAGACTATCTTAAAATTTTAGATTATTTTGGCAATTATAAATGCTGTGAAATTAAGTCCCAGAAATCATAAGAAAAGAGCATCAAAGGGGGCCTTCTGCTTTGCTCTGAAGATGATAGCCATTTTATTTAACCCAGAAAGAGATTAAAGCTCACTAGAAGAATATCATAAAGGGAAATGGTCCTAGAAAATAATTATCTTGGCCATATGGATATTTTGCATTAGTCTCAAAGCTCAAAAAGTTATGAAAGGGAGAGTGGAATTACTTGGTATAAGATGGACAAGGAAATTTAATAATAAAATTAATAAGAGGAACACTGAAGTGTTCAGAGGTTTATGTTATGTTTTAGCGAGAAAAAATAAAGAAAACAGGGACTCATGAGACTATAGATTATGAGGCTTTCTAGGATTGTCAAATAAACAAACAAGAACTGGAAAATAACATTCTAGATTAACAGATTCAGCAACAAATTAGAAAGATATTGGTTTATTTTGTTGTTTATGACTTTTCTCGGTAACTTGCTTGTCTTTGTTGATGCTGAAAATGTCTGTTTTAAGACTTAATTTGTTAAAACTCTAAGATAATTGAACGTACTTTCCAATTGAAGAAGGTTGGTTTCAAGTGCTAATAAAGGGGATGAATATATTGATTTTCTCCAACAGCAATTTTATAAACTTAATTTTTAGGTAATGTAAAAGTTTATGAGATATCACCAAATATCAGGAAGTACTATAAAAATAATCTGGAATAGAAGTCTCCTAAGTAGATCATGCCTTGTGCATTTCCTGCAAAAATGACAATGTGCTATATCAAATATTCATTGCCAGCAGAAAAACTGGCCAGCACTATACCTACAAAGAGTGAATAAGCAACTTACATCTTTGCTAAAAATTAATATGTACATTTTATATTGGCATCATCTTCAAATACATTTAAATAAAAATAATAGATCAAAATGAATTGTCACGTTAATGGTCCTTCATAAAACAATCTGCACACATGCTGTGAAAGCTCAATGAAGTTATTTTTCTCCTTCGTTTCCTTCTTTGATGACTGAGTTTCTATATAATTTCTATAAATCTATTGGTACTTTTCCCCTGCTTAATAAATAAATAAAGTCCTGGAAAAATATGAAGTATGTGCCTGACTAAAACAGTATAAGTAGCTATGATTGTGACCAGTTGAAAGCTACAAGCATTAAGGAGGATAAAGCTGTCACAGAAGGAATACACTCTGAAGAACTCCCAGGATCTTGCCATTATTCAAAAGTCTTACTCGTTGTTTTTTTTTTTTTTTTTTTTTTTTTTTTAAGGGGCTGAGGATTTAGCTCACTTGATGCTTCCCTAACATGAAGAGAGACCTGAGCTTCACCTCAAGCAATGCCTGTAATCCCAGTTCTGGGGCAGTGGAAAAAGCGGGATCAGAAATTCAAGGTCATGCTTAGGCACACAGAGTTCAAGACCAGTCTGTGGTATTTGAGATTCTTTTTCAAACAACAACAACAAAGTGTTGCTCATGCTTTAGTACTGGCTTTATAACACTACATAGAAAAAGCATTAAGCAAGGTTTAATCATTTCAAAGCTATAGGCTCAATTAGCAGTTGGCTTTTAAACATTTCTGCAACTGAGGAAAGTGTGAAAACTATTTTTGTCTTTTGTTAAAGTTTTCTGGTGGAAAAATAGTAGAGAAAATTAACTAAGGTAACAACAGTAGAAGGGGCAAGTTGAGGAAATGCTCATTTCCTTCAACTATTTTTAAAAATCTTTTCTGATAGAATCTCAAATTTATAGACTATCACAGAAATTTGAACAATTAGCGGTTTGGTAATTAAAGCAACTGCTCTCCCACTGTCATCCAGTCTTTTGTTATACAAAAGCACGCAAATTCTACCTTTGGTTACCTTGGCTGGCTCCTACTTTGGCTGGCTCCTACACTTACCTAAGGTTTTTTTTTTTTCAGGTAGCTGAAAAATATGTCACCAACAAGTACCCAAACAAGTGATTCAACTTAAATATGTAAACTTAAAATTCCAGCAAATAGTCTTTACCAAAGTGCAAAGAAACTGCAGTTTGCACTGGAGAGCGTTTGAAAGGACCAGTGTACTGGAAAGCTGATAATGTGTGTCAGATTACATACATCATCTGGTCTGGTGGGCTTGCTTCCGGGACCTACGACGGTGGAGAGAAGGGAAAACGCGAGACTGCAACTGGGTGGGAGGGAGGTAAAGAAGATGGAGTATGCAGCACTCGGTACAGGCATCATGGCAATTTCTAGAAGGCAGTCCATGGAGGTAATCTGACTCCCATGAAGCCAAGACTCCTTTTCTCTAAATACTGTGGCAGCAACAGACTCAAACTAAACTCACCTTTCAGACAAATTCAAAGAAAGAGTTTTAATTAAGCATTCTTCCTTCCTGTGAATACTCTGTCTTCCATGACTGAGAAACTGAAAAGAGATTTTTTTTTCTCCTGAGGGGGGAAAAGGGAGAGAAAGGGAGGGAGGGAGAGAGGCAGAGAGGGAAAGGAGAGAGAGAGAGAGAGAGAGAGAGAGAGAGAGAGAGAGAGAGAGAGAGAGAGACGGGGAGGGAGAGAGAGAATGTGTGTGTGTGTGTGTGTGTGTGTGTGTGAGGGGGGAGGGAGAGAAAATGTGTGTGTGTGTGTGTGTGTGTGTGTGTGTGTATGTGTTGGGGCTGTGGGGGTGTTAGTAGGAATCCAGGAAGCTGGAATTTTAATAGGAAATATGGAAAGAAAGCAAGCAGCAGAAAAGATGAGCCATTGCTGGACTTTGTCTTAGTCATCTTTATAACCCCCATGACACCCAATGCAGTGCACACAGGGGGCAGTGGATAAATAATGAATTAGGTTTAATTCAATTCACTTGCACTTACACTGTGCTTTGTAGTTACAAAGCATTTTCCCCACATATTAGATGAGAAAACAAAGTAAGTGAGGAGTAGCAGGGCAAATCAGTGAAAAAAGGAAGCAAAACAGATAAAGGGAAATCCAGAAGAATAAGCAAACGTCCAAATAGGCATGAGGAAAATAAGGGGAGAATTGAGATTCTCCCTATTACTTTCAATACCTTCCAATCAACCACCCACCTTCCATTTTCAAGTACGCAGATCTAAAAAAGTCTGGCTGCTAAGCCAGACTTAGAAAAGGGGCTCCTTCGTCTTTGGAAAGGGCATTTTCAGACATAATGCTTGGAGACTACGCATCTTAAGTTTGTGTGCTCGGGTACCACTTCAAGCATTCTCCAAGCGTGTTCAAGAATTTTTTATTCCAACCCAGACATCCCTTTCTCAGAGTTTGGTCTGGGGATGGATTGGAGAGATCCCATACAAGCCCCACAACTCAGACAACAGAGGGAGATAGTGAGACGGGAAAGCCCAGAGACTAGAGAAAAAGCCCACATTTGCGACTAGATGGAGGGTGAAGGTTTGAAACTGGTTATTAGAAATTGTCGGGGGAAGCCGGGCGGTGGTGGCGCACGCCTTTAATCCCAGCACTCGGGAGGCAGAGGCAGGTGGATCTCTGTGAGTTCGAGACCAGCCTGGTCTACAGAGCTAGTTCCAGGACAGGCTCCAAAGCCACAGCGAAACCCTGTCTCGAAAAACCAAAAAAAAAAAAAAAAGAAATTGTCGGGGGCTGGGGGAGCCTTCAAGATGGAAGAAAGGAGAGAGTACTTGAATGCGCACCACTTTAAACCTGACGTTGAGCCTTTAACAAGAAGCAGCTAGAGGTCTAAAGCCTCCGCATACCTCAACCTAGGAAAGCAAAGGATATGCTAGGGTGCGCAAGAGGCAACCTACATGTATCAGCAGGGATGCTGTCCCAAGGGAAGCATGTTTCCCTCACCCCAAAGTAGCGTGCCCCCTTCCCAAATCATCCTCAGCCTAGTCTGGAGAAGGGGGTCCCTAGTTTCCAACCCGAGCGACTGCATCCTGACCCCATTTTGCGGGCTTAAAAGTTGCCAGGAGAGTTGGCACTGGGGAAGGCACTTGACAGGTTGAGACCTAGAAGGGGCCTCAGGTTTCCAGGAACAAAGGGACCAGGGAAGGGGCAATCCTGAGACTAGGTCCCGAGGGCTCCTCCCTTAGCTGGGAAACAAGGGTCACAGCGTCCTCCCGGCCCGAAGGCGTCGAGGGAAGCGGGAAGTGGCTAAGATGATGCGCCAGGATTCCACCGCCCTGCTTCCAGCTTCAACCAGGTGGCGCCCGTCGCCCGCTCGCTCTCCTCGCCCCTCGGGCTGAAGACAAAAGGAGACCAGGGTCCCCGAGCCCCTACCAGAGCCCAAGGACCCCCGTCCATCCCCAGGGAGGACCGCTAGCAGTCAGTTGGAAGCTCCCAGAAAAGGGTTGTGCCCTGGCGGGCGCCCCTCCCTCATACCACCGGGACCCTGTGCCCCCAGGGTCGCCTCGCCTTCCCCACAGAGGGCATTACCTTTCATCCAGTCCACTACTTGACTCGGAGACCATTTGCTCACCGGTTCCATGATCAGAGCCATGAGTGGCGGGGGTCAGTGCCGCGTGGGACGCGGAGCTCGGACAGAAAGCGAAGTCCGCAGCCCGAGGCACCCTCAGGTGGGGTCGGTGGCCGGCTTCAGGCTCCCGGGGTGGCGGCTCGGAGAGGGTGGCTTTTGTGTGGCGGTCCCGAGGCTGGAGCGTTGGAGGCGAGCGAGTGCGGTGGGTGGGAGCGGCGACGGCCGGCCAGCCGGGGGAAAAAGCGTTGGGGTCGGCTCGGTCCCAGCACTGGCGGCGGCTGCTGCTGCAGCCTCCGCCGCTAGCTGCCGCTCAGCCCCGGGTGTGCGTCCCCGCGGGGCTTCAGTTCATGGCTCGAGCCGCCGAGGGTCGCCACAGCGGGAGAAGGCAGGAGGCGCCGGCACAGCGCTGCAGCCAACTTGCCCGCTCGCTCGCCGTGGCGCGCGGGAGTGGAGCCCCCGGCACGACGAGCCGCCCGGCGGAAATGACGAGGGGCCTCCTGCCACCCAAAATATCTCTCCACAGCCCTCGGGTGCGGGGCGCGCGCTCCACGAGCCCCCCACCCGCTCGCCGCCGTGCGGTCCCGCCCCCAAGCCCGACAGCCGGCGCGCCGGGCGTGAGCGCATGCGTGAGCCAGCGCGCGCCCGCAGCCGGAGTTCTGCCAGACAGGCGGCCAGGTGTGGGCAGCTCCCGCTCTCGCCTTCCCGCCCCCGGGGCCGCCCTCAGCCAGACCCGCGCAGGGAGGGCGTGTGCGGTGGCGCCTGAGGTGCTGGCGACCCAGGAGGCTCGAGACTGAAGTCGGACTGAGCCTGGGGGTCGTTTAGTCAGTCAGTCAGGTGCGGCGGAAGGGGCATGGCTCCCAGTGGCCTCCCAGGCCCGTATTGTGACGGGCCGCCCCACCAGTTGAACCGACAGCCGAGGTAGTGGAGGAGGGTACGGTAGCTCACCCACCCCTGCCACCGTGGGGAGGGGACGCCGCTGAACTGCTAGGGTGACAATGGGAGCCCCTGGTTTTCCTCGCTGTCGCCTTCGCGGCTGCAGAGTCGGCTCCCGAGGTGACTCCCCTGAACCCGAGAGTCCCTGCGGAAAACCGGGGTGTGGGCTTCGGTAGACGGGAACTCGACTCTAGCCAGAAGCGCCTAGATGAGGCTAGATGGCACTGGCTGTCGGATCTCCCCTGGGTGCTAAAAGGGACCTGGGAAGTCAGGGCTGCTCCAGGTGATTCTGGAGCCTCCCCCACCCCTACACGTGCCTTTACCAAGCCTCTGCTTCAGGTTTTTGCCCAACTCCGTTGACACAGGGTCCCGATATCTATTTTACATGATGTCATTTTGTGTTCAGATGTTCTTATATAAGAACTCGAGAGTAATAACGGGATTGAAAGTTAGTGACAAATTGCAAGCATGATATTCCACATATTGTTTGCTTCAGAAATCTATGCAGGCTTCTATGCAACATTTAGTAAAATACATTTTGCCTAATGAGGCTTCACTTCAGTGACAATTCTAGAGTGTCTAGTAGCAAACTCTACCACCATTATAGCTTTTTTTTTTCTCGGTATAACTCTTAAAGAGCCACATTGAGTAAACAAGAAACCTCTTCTCTTTCTATAATCATTTAAATAATGTCAATAAATCATGCCAGTTCCTGCCGTAGTCATTTTCTCTAACTCAGTTTTATGAAATACAGAATGTCACTTTCTTCACTTGTCGTGAATTGACAGCATATCCTCCCAACACTCGTGCGCACACACAAAGAGGTTAAACAGTAGATGATAAAATAGTGATGTTTTCATACTACTGATACAGAACAAAAAAATTAACCCAAACTTCAAAATATACACAAAATTTTAAAAAGGAGTTTAATTACACAAGTTAATGTTATAAAAATATTACTATTAGTAATAACACAAATTTTGTTAAGCAAGGTGCTAAATATTTACTTTCTGTTTTAGTCTAGCCTCACACTAGCTCTATTGTTACCTACATTTTACAGCTGAGACTTCAGTTGTATATTCAGTTCCTATCCCTTAGATCTATCATCATGTTACATAAATGTGAAATAAATTAGTGAATAGTGCCCTAAACGGTCAAATTTATTTGAGATCATGATGCATGATTGTAACAGCAAGTTCATGCCAGAATCTCAACTTGGAAAGTGAGGGAAAAGGTTTGTATCAGCGTCATAAAATGAGCAATGATAGTGGATGGGAGGGCCACGGAAGAGCTACTCGTTGCATTTCATGAAACTTAACCACAAAGACGTTGAGACTCATCCTGAGTTTTCCTGTCTATACCTAACCAAAAATGGGAAGAACATAGAGCATGACTACATTTGGTGGCAGCAGCAATTTGCAGGTTGAAAGACTAGGCTTCTGTGACAAGCAACCATACTGTGGATCATATTGCCAGCAAGTGCAAATTAAGATATCACTTGTCTGGTGAGCAGACTAGCAAGACAACTGCCACACACCAGGATTAGTCAGGTAGAGATAGATAGATACATAGATAGGTAGATAGATAGATAGATAGATAGATAGATAGATAGAGACAGACAGACAGACAGACAGACAGGGATAAATTGATAGAAATTATGTGACAAGGCCACTGGCAAGAAAATAGGAAAGCAAGATTCCAGAGAAAGGAAAGAGAATTTTGAGGAAGACCCTATATCAGATTGAAGGAGTGCATAGCCCCCCCCCAATTTATGTTACAGCTAGGCATTTATCTTTTGCTCAATCATGTAAAATAACTGTAAAACTAAATCTAAAAATGAACCAAAATGTGAGTGTAGATTCCTACTGTCTAACAGACTGCACCAAGGCCTTAAGCATTTCTCTTCACTTCTCCCTTTGGATGCTAAATGAAATATAGCATTTAACTTTGACTTTGACAATATAATCAGCATAAATCATTCCACTTAAACTCTTCAGATCATAATAGGCTTTTCACTTTATGTATTCTCAATTTGGGGAGGGTAGAAAAATAAAAGGATTAAATCATCACTGCTCTTATTCTTTTATTCTTAACTACAAATGACTCAGCCGAATCTGGCATTTTTCTTTCCACAACTGTTCAAACAAACTACCATTTATGTACTCTGCCTGTTACTCAGAATTTAACATCTTCCCCATGCATGTGCACATATTATAGCTCTCTCTTTATAAAAACCTGGGCAACTTAATATTGCCTTCTCTTAGTGAACAATACAGTCTTTAACTATTAAGAGTAAAGTATGTTGTCATAAACATATATAAAAATATAATGAACTAATTGGTATGATGTCACATTTTCTTCAACAGTCTAGATTTAAAAGCCAAACTATGAACCTTTGGGGAAAGCCGCAGATTCTTTTTTAATGGAGGTAGAGTAGAAATGTTAAGTTAATTACTTTAATTGGATATATACTTTTTGAGATATGTGCGACCATATCAAACAAATCACTTGAAATAACCCTTTTTAATCTACTATTTTTAAAAACGATGTCAACCCAATTTATGACTCTGGTTGTTAACATTTTGTCACTCTCTATTTCAAAATAAAAATGAAAATCCCTTAATTAAGATTTTAGAGTGTAATGTAGTTTTAATTGGCTTTAGATGAAGAATTTACAAATAATTCTCTAACTGATGTTATTTTTAGGAATTATGTCAGCTAGGAAAGGAGTCTTCCACTGGAAGAAGAACTTTTAATCCTTTGTCTCTTTGGGGCTGAAGAAAAAATATAAATGTTTTCTAAATTGTGCTTATAGAGATCGTATTATTACTTACCATTTATTTTGCAAAGATGCTCACTTTGGATTACTGTACAAAATATATTTTAATATTTCTACTTATTTGACATTTGGATAAAATATCTTCTAGTGGATATTTTCTGTTTGCCTAGATTTATTATTTGATATAGCTATATTGATTTCTTGTCTTTTTGAGACTGGGTCTACATAGCACAGCCTAACCTGAAAGTCACTAGGTAGTCCAAGTTGGCCTTGAACTCTCCAACTCTCCTACCTGACTCTCAAGTGCTGGGATTACAGGTATCCGTTACCATGCCCAACTTCTTGCTTTCTTTTAATAAGCAATGTTTTCTCATGCTAATTTATCCCTTTTATATTTTACTTTTTAATAACACTGATCACTAAAACATGGAGAGAACAGTTAAAAGAAGTTCATATTTTAAACAAGAGAAAATAACAACCTCCTCCTTTCCCTCAGTTCACCACAGACAGTGCCTTTAATTTCAAAAGCAGGTGTATTATACTTCTGTAAACAGAGACTGTTCATTCGTTCCCAGTCGCCCAAATCCGAATAATCACACAGAAGCTATAATAATTACAACATTGTTTGGCCAACGGCTTAGGCATCTTGCTAGCTAGCTCTTATATCTTAAACTGACCCATTTCTGTTAATCTCTATATCACCACGAGACTGTGGCCTACAAGGAAGGATTTGGCATCCTCTCCTTCATCAGTTACATGGCGTCTCTTTGACTCTGCCTACTCTTTCTCTATATCTCTTCCAGCTTGCTTATATTCTGTCCTGCTATAGGCTGAAGCAGCTTCTTTATTAAAGAATGGTAATAAAACATAGTCATAGCATACAGAGGGTAATACCACATCATACTTCAGCAGTTCTGATAATATTAATATAAAACAAAGGACCAGTTGTTCCTAAGACTAATGAAAAAATATATTCCAGAGAAAGGTTAGTGAAATTTCTGTAATAATGTTATTTCCAGTATAATTCACCTAACAGCTATCAATTAAGAACCAAAGTCTCTGATAGCAACCAAAATTTCCAGTCATCAGAGAAGCAAATATGAAATAACCTTAATTGTAAATAGGACTCTGTGCACCTCTCCTGGCCCTATCTCCCTTTAGATTTAATGGGGACAAAGAACACCTTGAAATGATAATCAAATTAGTAGAATCATTTCTTTGTTGTTGTGCCTCAAAGGTAAGCTGTATTAAATCAAGCCTTGTCCTTTTCAACCAAGATTTACAACAATCCTTTCTAAGTGAAGAGAAATTGGCCTGAGTTGAGGCTGTTCCAGTGGAGGTCTTTAAAGGTTCTTTCCAATATCGTCCCCTGCTGTATTAATCACAATCTAACAAAAACCTCAGAGCCCACCAAGATTAGTTTCCTTAATACATAAAGCCTTAGCCCACCAGGGAAGTTTCTAATGCACTTGGCAGACATTAGTGAAAGGCATATAAATTTGTTATTCAATGTTTTTTGAGCACCATCAAAAATGCTGGCTCAAGTTCTACACTTTGATCAGAAAAAAAAGTCTTAATTTTGTGTATACAGATGGCCAAGTTATTCATATGCTGGTAGGGAAAACAAAAAGTTTACAATTCATTTTAATAGGATAATGTAATAGCAAGATAGATGTGCTTACTGCTATGCAAAGAGGAGAGTTTATCTACTATAAAGGAGACTACCTGGAGGACTGGATGTCAGTTAATCAACAATGCAGAAAAGGACTTTTTAGACAGACTGTGGCCAGGATTGCATATCATTTTATATAGGTTCATGGGTAGTGAATATTAAAAAGCAAAAAGTGACAGGATATAGAGTAGAAATGGAAGGCAATAATAAGACAATGGGAAAAATCAAACTGAAATGAAGCATTTTAAATATTTTGAGTAATTAAGTGACTTAGAGATATTTGTATTTTCTATAGAATACTCAGGTAGCCAAGGAGAATAGGGATTGGAAAGGGCAGGATGGAAGAATTTCAATTCAAACAATGTGGCAATAGGCCAGTGAAGGGATGTATCAGGTCAGAAATAGAGAGGATTTGATAGAATAATTATCCAGAACTTGATTAAGTGGGTGAGAGGTTAGAAAAGGGGCAATATCAAGAATGATTTCAGGATTCTAACTTGGGTGAATAGATAAATTATTTCTCTTACATAAATCATTTAAAACATAAGAAGCTGGCTTGAGAAGTGGAGATAATCTGAGATATCACTCCTTTTGGACATTCTAAGTATGAGGAGTCTGAGACAGTTGATGAGAAATTGATACTAGGTAGTTCCTGCATTCATATATAAATGATGAAGCTTAGTATGGGCTGAAATAGAAATTTGTGAGCAGTTGCTGAAACAAGACTGTAGATCTGAGAGTGAATGCGAGATGATACAGGGGAAGCAAGCGATAGGGTGGATGAGAGGGAGAGGGAAGAATGGAGGGAGGGGAAAGAAAGCAGGAGTATGGCATGACACCATAGCCCAATGAACAAAACACTGCAGGTGGAAAGGAGTGGAAAAGTATTTGAGGGCCACAGATAAAGCTATTCCAGTAAGGCTTAGTGGTTTTGTCAGTTCAGATATCATTTATGGGCTGATTTTAATCTGGGAAAGAATTTAGCTGTCAGAAGGGGGAGGTTTGGTAGCAGGATATTAACTTTTTTCACAGGTTTATTTTTTCTTTTACCCTTCCTCATAGCCTCCTTATGTTTGTAATTTAACTAGGTGGCTGAAAAGTGAGTGACTACTTTTCTCTAATCTATCCATTACTGTGTACATTTTTCTGACAAAATCCCAGACACTATCATGATACTCTCATCTGAGATTACATCTTCACCCACTTAAGGGGCAATGCCACCCTTTAAAATTACCTACCCATGACCTCTCCCTGACACTTAGCTGGCTTTTGGTAATGGGTTCCCCATTCCGGATTACCTGGCCCCGCCTCTATGTAAGGGAAAGAGCTCAGTCCTGCCTCAACTTGATGTGCCATGCTTTGTGAAACCCAATCGGAGGCCTGCCCCTTTCTGAATGGAGATAGAGCAGGAGCGAATGAGGAGGAGGATAGGTGGGAAAAGGGAGGGGACGGAATGAGAGGACGGAGGAGAAACTGATTGGTATGTAAAATAAATGAAAAAAGTTATTTAAATTAAAATAATTAAATAAATAAAATTACCTACTCTCATCAGATTTTATGGAAACAGTGTTGCCATGACACTGGTTATATTACACATCTTCACATAGGGCACATAAGCAAGGATCAAGCACAAAATAACCTAGTATTTTATATCTATTGCCTGGCCACTTGGATTTGGTATCATCCTTTAGAAATAGAGATATGGCGAGCTGATCTTGCATTGCCAGCCATATAAATAAATAAATTTTCTAAACACATTTGTGGTTGTCACTTCCCTAGTGATTTATGCTATGGAAGTGTAACAATCCAACTTAGTAACTGCCACCATGCTGCAGACTTAGTCCCGTTTAACTACTTAGCATAGATTTGATCTATGAAGTCCATAAATATTCCCAAAGGAATGAGTTCTACTGAACTTTTGCCTGAATAAACTAGGACCATCCATTGTGTCCTAGTAAATCAGCAGCGGCAGCAGCAGCAGCAGGAGCTTGATTGCAAATTTGAAAAGACTACAGTTTTCTGAATCATTAGGTCTCCCTAAGATTACTCTGTAACTAATAAAAATTCCGGGAGTGATATTTTGTTTATGTTTTAACAAATAAAGCTCACCTGAAGATCAGGGTGCAAAGCTAAGCCACTAGAGGCCAGGCAACGGTGTTACACACCTTTAATCCCAGGACTTGGGAGACAGGCAGGTGGACCTCTACTAGTTCAAGGACACCCTGGGCTACGTGAAATCGATCCAGTCTATAAGAGAAACAGTTCACACAAAGGTGATCCCAGCACTTGGGATCCCCCGCCTTTACTCCCAGCACTGAGGAAGGGTGGAGACAGGACTGATATGACTGGGTGGAGAGAGAAATACAAGGCAAGAGGAGACAGGAGCTCAGAGCATTCAGTCTGAGGTTCCTAGAGTTAGGATCACCCATTCGGTCTGAGGATACGGGTAGAGTGTAAGAACTAGTAACTGACTGCTCTGCTTCTCTGATCTTTCAGCATTAACCCTTATAGCTGACTCTGGGTGTTTTATTAGTAAGACCAGTTAGAATCCATGCTACAAATTTCCATGGTTTTCATTTTTATTTTGGCTAATTTCTTTCTATTATTATTTTTATTGAGAATTTTATACATGCATACAAAGTGTTTTGAACAAATATACCACCACCCCTCCTTTCCAATTACTCCCCTATATCCTTCTCTTTCTTTTTCAGTTTTCATGTGCTCTTTCTTTAAATTCACTGAATTCACTTAGTACTGACTGTAGGTGTAGGACCGTCTACTGGAAGATGAGTAGCCTCTGGGAGATACATTCCTGAGGAAACAGAATCTCTTTTTCTCTATAGATAGAGTTGCCCAATAACTCTTCAGCCTGAGGTGGGACTTCATGAGCCCCTCAGCATCTATGCTCAGATTTTGGGAGGTTTGATCTTGTGAAGGTCTTGTTTATTCTGCAAAAAGAAACTCCTCTAATCAGGGTTGAGAGATGCAATAAGGTGTAAATAAACTTAAATTCTAAAAATTGAAGTAATACACAAGAAGGCAAAAAAATTAAAAGAGAACAAACAGATTATTTAGAACATGGTGGTCTTAAACTTGAAAGCATCAATTAATATAGCTATTACAGATCTAAGGACATCAACTTAAAATGGTGCAAAAAGAGTTAAAAATATATTACAATGATATGGTGTTTTAAAAATTGTTACAAATATAACAGGTCAAAGGAAAAGTGAATTAATATTAATTTTTAAAAGCAAAGGTGGCTCTATTAATGACATATGCTAATGTCAAATAAAATATACTTTAAGGGAAGAAGAAAATATACACCAAAGTGCTCATTTTACACTTCAGAACCAAGGGATATGCTACATAGTTCCTATAAAAGAAAACTAACATCTATCTCTTAAAGTTGCAATGCATGGTAGTGTGTTCCTTCAAACCTAGCATTCGGGAAATTGATATAGCAGGGTTACCACTTTTTAAAAAAATATTTTTATGGTTTATTTAACTTTTATTTTATGTGCATTAGGTGTGAAGTGTCAGATTTCCTGGAACTGGATCTTCAGACAGTTGTGAGCTGCCATGTGGGTGCTGGGAATTGAAACCAGGTCCTCTGGAAGAGCAGCCAGTGTTCTTAACCACTGAGCCATCTCTCCAGCTCCGGGTTACCACTTTTGAGACCAGCATATACTCCATAGTATTTCCAAGCTAGGCTTGACTACAAAGCAAGACATTGTCTCCTTTCAACCAACAAATGCCCTAAAATATAAAAAAGATTTAAATTTCTTAAATATAAAGTTGCAATGTTAAGCAAAAGAGCCTTAAGACTGTCTAATTACATTGTGAGGAATTAGAAAAGTTAGCTAAATATTCTTCTGCTATGACAGAAAGTCTCTGAATAACGCCTTAAACTAAGAAGTCTGCTAATGTAATCAGACAAAGGAGTGAAAATGAGAGAATATAAGAATAGGCAAAGGACTATAGTGTCTCAGTGTAAGTAAAAATCAAATTACTGAAGTTTATATGTTTTACATTAGTAAGCATTTTTAAATATTTTGGAAAAATGTAGAAGGCTCTGCTATGAATGACTACAGTGTAAAGATAGAAACCTTTTATAAGATGCTTGTAATTATTAACAGGATGATCCCAACCTAGCTGTATATTTGTATGCATAGCATTACCCCACTATAATTTATGTTTTTAGCCACATAAAAAAGCATAGTTTTACTGCCTGATTTTGTGTGTTAACTTGACATAAAGTAGAGTCATCAGAGAGGAAGGAGCCTCAGTTGAGGAAATGCCTCCATAAGATCCAGCTGTATGGTATTTTCTCAATTAGTGATCAATGAGAGAGGGCCCAGCCCATAGTGGGTGGTCCCTAGGCTGGTGATCCTGGGTTCTGTAAGAAAACAGGCTAAGCAAACTATGAAAAGCAAGCTGATAAGCAGAACTCCTCTATGACCTCTGCATCAGCTCCTGCCTCCAGATTTCTGCCCTGTTTGAGTTCCTGTCCTGATTTCCTTCTGTGATGAGCAGCAATATGGAAGTATAAGCCAAACAAATCCTTTCCCCCTCAACTTGCTTTTTGGTCATGGTGTTTGGTTACAGCAATAGTAACCCTAACTATGACTATTGTCTTCTCTTGTTTTCTTCCCTTCAAAGTTCCTTTTTCACTGTTATTATTATTATCTGGAGTATAACTGCCTCCAGGAAGTCTTTCTTAAATAAATTCTGTCTCACCCTAAATGTAGAATTTTTTTTCATTACTGTTTGAAATGTAGTGGGTACAATACCCAAAATCTTTTTAGTATAAGTAAAAAAAACAATAAAAATCTTAGAATTCAAGTTATAAAGTATATACTAATAGGGGAAAAGTAAAATAATTGGTCGTTTAATAAGAAAATATAAGGAGCTCCATCTTAAAATGGGACATTTGGTACTGGGATCATACAGTCTGTCCCTCTAGCCATCCTAATAGAGCATATTTAACAATTACTCTTTTCTCCCTGATCTCTTGAAGAGTGGCCATATGCTTCCTAAATCGGAAACTTTATTTTCAGAACAATATGTTGTCTCTGAGCTTTTTCTTTTCTTTTCTTTTAACCAACATCTCTGTCACTCAAATGGGCCTGACATGCACTATGTAGCCCAGGCTGAGGATGGGGTGTGCACACAAGAGTTTGAGTGCTTTCAGAAGCCAAGAGAAGTAGTTGGATCCCCTGGAACTGGAATTACAGGTGGTTGTGAACAGCTCAACCTGGATAATGGGAACCAAACTCAAAACCACAAGAGCAGGAAGCATTGTTAACTGCTGGGCCATCACTTTTATCCTCTTGTCAAAGCTCTTTACCACAGCAACAGTAAATGTATGCAAGACAGACGTCTCTTTCAATTACTACATTACTACTTTTAATATTCCACCAAAAATAGTAATTTTAGTTTAGTTCATAACTGATTATAACCTTTCAATGAAAGCTTGTTATTTTTTCCTTTGAATATGTTCAGACTTACATTGGTATCAAAGATTGGCTGTTCTCATACAAGTACTCTCATGGTACCAGATAGCTACAAATTTGGAAATAACAATTTAAGGCTTTAAATCTGCTTAGCTTTTAATCTGAATGTATAAGATCAAAAGGCAACATTAAGGTTATTTTCAGTAGCAAATCATTTTTATCAAAGTATATATTCTCAAGAAAATTATCTCATCTGCATAAATTATGCTCTTACAACTTATATGAAAATAGATGCTGTGGTGGTTTGAATGAAAATGACCCCCATAGGCTCATAGGGAGTGGCACTATTAGGAGGTGTGGCCTTGTTGAAGTAGGTGTGGCCTTGTTGGAGGAAGTGAGTCACTGGGGGCGGGCTTTGAATTTTCAGATGCTCAAACTAGGCCCAGTGTCTCTTTTCACTGCCTGTGGGTCCAAATGTATAACTCTTGGCTGCCTCTCCAGCACATGTCTACTTGCATGCCACCATGCTTTGCACCATGACAACAGACTAAACCTCTGAACAGCCTCAATTAAATGTTTTCCATTATAAGAGTTGCGGTGGTCACGATGTCTCTTCCCAGCAGTAGAAACCCTAAGACAGATGCTGTATAAAATTAGAAGATAAATCACAAATTCACCAAAATGTGTAGAATTGTAAAGTAATATAGTATAAAGAGAGCTTAAGGAATGACAACAGTAAACTTCATGTCTCATTTCAAATTCAAGGGTCTACAATATTTAGAATACTTCATAAACCTAATTACTTTTAAAGTTTTCATTTACAGTAGGATCTCCATTTCTTATAAATGTCTTCACGCTCAAATAAAAATGTATTAAAACATGGTAAGTTATACAAATGTAAGCTTATGTTTTAAATTAAAGTGTGTGCCACAGAATATCTAAATAACCCTAACCCTGACCCTATCCCTAACCCTGACCGTGACCCTGACCCTAACCCTAACCCTTTTAGATTAGCAATTATTTTTCTTTATGCATGACTTTGATAGTGAAAATTCACTAGAGGCCATGTCTGACTAGTAAAGTTGATCTCCTAACTCACTACCACAACTTTTATTTAGATGAAGAATAGCTATAAAATGACATTTGAAAAATGTTAGAAATTAAAAAAAAAAACATGTTAGAAATTACTGAAAGCAATGTTTTACAAATTTCAGAATGTTTTTAATTATAAAATATCTCAAAGATGATTATTTTGAGTGGCTAATTGTAATTTATTATGTTTCTATAGTAGATGTCTTACAAGAATTTGTTTCTCTGAGATTTAGTAATCTTTCCATATATACTCCTAGGGCATTCTAAGTCTCCTTAGTTAGCATTAATTGTCAACTTGACACAGTCTAGAGTCACCTGGGGGAGTATCTCAGTCATGTAATTATCTTTATAAGATTGGTCTGTGGGCATGTTTTTGAGGAATTATCTTGATTTTTTAATCAGGGTTAGAAAACCCATCTCACTGTGAGTGGTCCATTTAGTTCTCTGGGCAGATGGTCCTAGGCTGTGTACAGATGTTAGCCAAACACAAACCTTAGTGAGCCAGAGAGTAAGCTAGCAATCAGCATTCCTCCAGGGTTTCTGATTCAAGGTTCCTTCTTGAGTTTTTATCCTGTATTCTCTAACTGATGAGCTGTGACATGGAAATATTAATGAAATAAATCCCTTTCTACCCAGAGTTGCTTTGGGTAAGTGTGTTTAATCATAGCATCAGAAAGGAATCTAGAAAAGTCTTTATGTTTGGTGTAAAATACTACTTTACAAAAATAAAAAAAAAATTATAAAATAATCAAGTAAATCAATGTTTGAAAAGTGAAAAAATATGTCATTTAGTTTTCATACATTTTATTTTTGTGCGGGTATAAGCTGTAATGGAAAAAGAATCAGCTCTTATGAACCATTTAAGCTTGAGAGTTAAAATTGTACTAGGGAGGGAGGAGAATGAATTACGAAAGTAGCACTTCACTATCAGCATATGTAAATGACTATTCATATGAAATAAAATTGGCTTACAAAATGAAACCTTTCCATTTTGTTTCCCATATATGGTAATACACTTTCTATAGGGTGGCTGAAAAAAACCAAGCTTCACAGAATCCTCATCTTAACCTATGTACCTATCATTTCTTCTTTATTGTCTCTTTCTTTCTTTCTTTCTTTCTGTCTTTCTTCTTCCTTCCTTCCTTCCTTCCTTCTCCCCCCCCCCGCCACCTTTCTTTTTTTTTTCCTTTTGAAACAAGTTCTCATGCAGCCCAAGCTGACCTGGAACTCACTATGTAGGCAAAAATTACCTTAAACTCATCCGTGCCTCTAGTTCCCAAATGTTGGGACTCCAGGTGTGCGCCACCATGCCAGGTCTGCACCAGTAATTTCTACACAGCACTGTCTGAATTCTCACATAAAAAGTGGGAGAAGAGGCCAAATAATTATTGTATTTATTTTTGTCCAAAAATATTGTGCCATGTTGATATAAAGGCAAATTCACATCCTTTTATTCTTACTTTTATGTTTTTATATTTTTATACAAAATAAAAATTTTTCATACAGTGTATTCTGATCATGATTTTTCCTCCCTTAACTTCTCCGAGATCCTCCACCTCCCCACCCACCCAACTCTTGCCTTTTTTCTCTTTTTAGAAAACAAACAGGCAAACCAAAAACAAACAAACCAGAGTACAAGAAAAAGAAAAGTAGCAAAGAGAAAGCAGAAGAAGCACACATTCACAGAGGGACACACACAAATACACACATAAAATAGAAAGCTAAAATGTATAAGCAAAAGACCAGTAAGACAAAAAAATGCCCAAACAAAGTGAAGTGATACAAAAAGCCTACAGAAATACCACTGAGTTCATTTTGTGTTGGCCATCTTCTGCTCAGAACTGGCCAACCCTAAAGTGTGGTTAATATGCCCAGTGAAATTTTTCCTTTGCAAGCCCACCTGGCTTGAACATATGCAGGCCTTGTGCAAGCTGCTACGGTCTTTGTGAGTTCATGTGTGTATGGTACTGTTGTGTCTGGAAGACACTGTTTCTGTGGCGTCTTCAATTCCCTCGGCTCTTAAAATCTTTCACCTCCTCTTCAGCATAGCTCCCTGAGCCCTGAGGGGAGGGGTTTGATGAAGATATCCCATTTAGGACTGACTCTTCCAAGGTCTCTCACTGCCTGCAAACTGTCCAGTTGTCAGTATCTGTATTAGTTCCCATTTACTGTAAGAGGAAGCTTCTATGATGATGACTAAGCAAGGCACTGAGCTATGGGTATAGTAGAATGTCACTAGGAATCATGTTTAACATCCTTACTGTCACAACTTATGGTATGTACAATATAATGGGAATAGAAAAAAAACAGAGCACATGAAATTTGGATGAAACAAAGGATGAAGTTGAAGCCACTTGAGAAACATTAAGAACTGTTGGGTTAAATTCAACATTTAGTTCAAAACTTATCCAGATAACTAGTGAGACACAGAAGGCTCCTGGTTATACTTTTACCAGCATGCATACTGGAGATACCTACAAGCAGATCAACTTGAATAATAAAGAACTGCAAAAGGTATTGTCATCCCAGATTGCAAATTGTATTAGAGAGATATAGCAATATAAATAACATGGCATTGGTGTAAAAGCAGACACATTTATCAGTGTACTAAAATCCTAAAATTCAAACTGAGACAAAAGTCCACATACCTCTGGACATCATATTTTTGACAAAGAAGCCAAAAATGCACACTAGATAAATGATAACATCTCCAATAAATGGTTAATTTTCAAGTATTGCTTTGATGTTTATCTAAGATAATTTAATATTATTTTTTATTTAACTTGTACCCAATTATCTTTAAAAATTACTGCCTTGGGTTCCCTGGCACACACCCATAATACCAACTACTGTGGAGGCCATGGTGCGAGGGTTATTTGAAGCCAAGTATTTTAAATCAGCAGGACCCTTTATCAAAACAGTAAAGAAAAGTGAAAGCAAGAGTGGTGTGGGCACAACTTATTTGAACATTAAACCATTTAGTCATTGGAGTGGAATTAGTTAGTATCTGACATTTGTGTTTGCTCTTGGTTCAATCAAAAGATGCCTTTTTATATCTTTTGATCATTCCAGTTTGCTGTGATCATACTTCTGCTGTCCATGCCCATTTCCTTAAATGTGTTGCTATTTTATTTCACAATGGACATATTTTCAGCTTCTACTTTTAGAAGACATGCTTTTCTTTAAGTTTGTTTGTGAACAAAATGTTGAATACTCATTATGGTTAATACTTTTTGATTTTTTAACAAAGTTAATTAGGACCAAGTCTTTATCTTCTTATAATAAAAGTTCAATTTACCCTTCAAATTCAAGAGAAACATGAGTGCTTTTTATCATCATCCTTAAACAAGTTTAAATTAAATTAATGGTATTTTAAATTGAATAGAAATCTCATGGCATAATAAGATACTTAAATTTGTTCAAATGTCTTATATGTTAATATAATGGTGACAATGATAGCCTTATAGATTAATTTTAGTATTAATTGGGATACTTAGGTTTGCGGGTAATGAAGAAATAATTATCAAAATATTGTCTCATCAAGATGAAAAACATTCTAATTTAATCACGCAAGTTGAAAGTAATTGCTAGGGAACGAGATGATATAGCTCTTTTGTGAAGACTAAAATCTTCCTTCTTTCTGTGTGTAGTAAAGCTCTAGCCAGACCATGAAATTCAAGAGAAGACTCTAGGAAACATGGTTTTAGCAGCATAATGAAAGAGCAGAGCTTTCACTTAAGGGCCTATAATTATAAAGACCTATAATCATTCTTCTAAATCAGGATAGGGAATTCTCAGCACCTCATAGTAATTATCAGGGAGTCTAAAGGAACCAAGAACACCTGGGCACTCCAAGAATGTGCATGATCTGAGGCAAGGTCAGTTTTGTGGGCATATGGTACACACAGTTCCAAAGGTTAAAGATTCCGAAGGACCCTCTCTTAGCCTCCGTGTTCCATTTTAACTTTCTTGACATTGCTAATAATTTTAAACAGAGAGCTAAAAACATTTCATTTTTTTCTCAGAACCTTGAAAATGTATAGAGCCAGTGCTGACCTAGGAACAAGTGGAAGAGTACTGTTTGAATGAGGTATCTGGAGAGTAGAAAAAACTGATGCTAGCATCTTTGTCATCTGGGTACACTGAGCAGACTAGAGAGAACAGGAAAGCCCATTTTAAATGAAGTTTTCAATTAGATTTTAAGAGCAATATTTTCAAAACATTTGCAATTTCCCCCTTCTGTCATTATGGTAAGAGTTTAAACATGAATTCCCACTATACATTTTATACAACAAAACATATACATTTGTATTCATTAAAAAGCTCCATTTTATACTGTATTACTACAAAACTATTATTTCTCATTATTGTTCAATAGAAATATAGTCTAAGTAAAAATGAAGCACATATGAAGTTTTTAAACTTTTTAATAGATAACTTAAACAAAAGGAAACATGGTATTAATCTCAATAATTGTGTTTTAATTAAACCTTTTAGAAATACTATTTCAATAGGACATTAATGAAAAATATTTGATATTGTATGTTTTTTCTGTGTTTGAAATCTGGCATATATTTTGAAGTCTCAGTATCTCAATTTGCGCTAACCACAGAATAACCATGTTTGGTTAATGGCTACTGTCTTCAATAAAAGTTTTATATGTTTTAAACCATATAAATTACAGGTAAGAAAAAAAGCCAAGTTCCAATATCTTAATATCTTGCATACTAATAGATGCCCTTGAGTGACTCCTGTGGGTATACAGATTTCACACTGAAAATTTAGATCTACAACTATGATTAGATTTGTCATGTTTCTCAGGATGAGAATTTTAAAGGATTATAAAAGTTGAAATTATTTTATTTTTGATGCCATGATTAATATTGCTAAAAAGGAACATAAACTCTAACTATTGGTAGGAAGATAATAATTAACATTTAAGAATAATGCATAATATACATTTTTGAGAAAATAGAATCACAATCTATTATGTATGACTGAGGGTTTAGAAAACTATTGCACTGACCCCTCTAGCATAGTGTTCCATACTTATGGACACATAGATATTCTTCCTTGAGAAATTCAGAATGAATGAAGGAAAACTGGAACAGTAGCTAGGATACACTTGATTCATGAAAAACTTTTTAAAACCATACTATAAAGCTCAAATGTTATCTCATTGGGTTTTTTTCCAAGCAGGAACAAAATATGGTCAAAACTGGACTTTAAAAGTAGATTGTTCAGGCTGGGCGGTGGTGGTGCATGCCTTTAATCCCAGTGCTTGGGAGGCAGAGGCAGAGGCAGGAGGATCTCTGTCAGTTCAAGGCCATCCTGGTCTACGGAGCTAGTTTCAGGGCAGGCTCCAAAGCAACAGAGAAACTCTGTCTCAAAAAAAAGGAGTTGGTTCTTTCTGTAGACCAGGCTAGTCTTGAAGTCAGAGATCTGCCTGCCTCTGTCTCCTGAGTGTTATGGGGATTAAAGACATGCACTGCCACCACTTAGCTACAAACCAGAAAAATGATTGATCATATTGAGCACTTATATGATTGAATCTTGACTTTATTTGAACCTATACTTAATGGTGTCCACTCCGATTTCCTTCTTCACATTGCCCTTCTACTTTTCCACAAGTGTACATAAAGTGAAATTATCTTATGGAGCATCATTGCAGTGGGACAGCTCTGACAGTGTTGACCCGGGACTGATCTGTGGCTCAAGTGCCACAGGCTCTTGTGCACTTCTGCCTTTTCCACCTGCAAGCCAAGGGCCCAGCTGATGAAGAGCATCGTCTGTAGTTAACTGTAAATCTATCTCAGCTGTCATTAAGTCTGATGTGGAACAATACTTATTATTTTTTAAAAAAAATAAAAAAATGATCTTAAATCAAAAGTAAATCCTAGGTGAAGACGTCTTCAGCTAAAAGTGTGATATCTATATACTCTCGGTGCTTAGTGAACTGGCTAAATTAGGACAATTCAGAGGCATTACACAACACAATTGTTCTATCATTTTAAAAATTCCACATAAAACATGAAAAAATATACATATTTAAAGGAAATGTATTGACTCAGGATCCCCAAGACCAAGTTCTCAGACCAAGTTTTTAGAACATGGGAGATTTATTTGCCTCAGAGGGACACAGGCAGGGATAAGGAACAATGACAGGAAATAGAGGAAGAAGGAGAAGGGGAAGGGAGTAAGGGAAGCAGTCAGGGGTATTTGTTCTAAGGGGAAAAGGCCTGCCTCTGGATAGAGGGGACACAAATTTGGTGCTGGAGCTGAGAGTGCTACATCTTGCAGGAAACAAGAAGTCAACTGACTGAGAGAAGCTAGAGAAAAAGAGACCTCAGAGTTCGCCCCTGTAGTGACACATTTCCTCCAACAAGCCTACACCTCTTAATAGTATCACTCTCTTTAGGAGCCATTTTCTTTCAAACCATCAAGGTACTGTATATTAGGTAATTGTTTTATGTCAGTATTACATTTCTTTTTTATATTAACCATAAAACTTTGCCCTATGGCTCAGGCTTATTACTAACTAGCTCTTACTATTAAATTAACCCATTTCTTGCTCCCTGATTGCTCTTTGGGCTGACAAGGGAGGGGGACTTGATTGGGGGAGGGGGAGGGAAATGGGAGGCGGTGGCGGGGAAGAGACAGAAATCTTAAATAAATAAATAAAATTAACCCATTTCTATTAATCTATATATTGTCACACGGCTCGTGGCTTTTACTGGTCTGCTGGCATGTTGTGGTAGGCATGCAGGCAGGCATGGTGCTTGCTACATCTTGATCAGAATACAACAGGAAGTGAACTGAGACGTGAGTTTCTGTGAGATGTTTTTTCTGTACTCTGTGAATATGTACTAATCTCATTGTTTGATGAACAAAGCTGATTTGGCTTATGGCAAGGCAGGACAGAGACAGGCAGGAAATCCAAGCGAGACACAGAAGAAGGTGGAATATGAGAGATGCCATCCAACTGCCTAAGAAACAGTGTTACCTTTCTTAATATTGCTCATACTTGTTATCCTAACACTTAAGAGGCTGAGGTGGTAGAATCATTTCAAGGTTGAGGCAAGCCTGGGTTATATACATCTGACCCTGTCTCAAACAAAACACACATCTTCGAACACCTGATTTTTGACAAAGAAGCAAAAATATCAAATGGAAAAAAGAAAGCATATTTAACAAGTGGTGGTGCCATAACTGGATTTCAACCTGTAGAAGAATGAAAATAGACCCATATCTATCACCATGCACAAAACTCAAGTCCAAATAGATCAAAGACCTCAACATAAAGCCAAGAAGTAGGATTCTGGTAAAAAGTGTTAGAGGATGGGAAAAGATGTTCAAAGGGTACAAACTTTTAGTTACAAGGTGAATAGTTCTTTCCTTAAGAAAGTGGGTCAAGTCCAAATGGATCAAAGACCTCAAGATAAATCCAGCCACACTGAACCTTATAGAAGAGAAAGTGGGAAGTACACTTGAATGCATTGGCACAGGGAACCACTTCTTAAATATAAACCCAGCAGCACATACACTGAGAGAAACATTAATAAATGGGACCTCCTGAAACTGAAAAGCTTCTGTAAAGCAAAGGACATGGTCAACAAGACAAAATGACAGCCTATAGAATGGGAAAAGATCTTCATTAACCACACATCAGACAGAGGTCTGATCTCCAAAATATAAAAAAAAAAAACTCAAGAAATTGGACACCAAAAGAACATATAATCCAATAAAAAATGGAGTACAGACCTAAAGATAGAACTCTCAACAGAGCAATATAAAATGACTGAAAAAACACTTAAGGAAATGTTCAACATCCTTAGCCATCAGAGAAATGCAAATCAAAACAGCTCTGAGATTCCATATTACACCTGTAAGAGTGGCCAAGATCAAAACACTGATAACAACTTATACTGGAGAGGTTGTGGGGAAAAGGGAACACTTCTGCATTGCTGGTGGGAATGCAAGCTGGTACAACCTCTTTGGATGTCAGTGTGGCAATTTCTCAGAAAATTAGGAAACAACCTTCCTCAAGAAAGAGTAATACCACTTTTGGGTATATATATATATCCAAAGGATGCTCAATCATGCCACAAAGACATGTGCTCAACTATGTTCATAGCAGCTTTATTTGTCATAGCCAGAACCTGGAAACAACCTAAATGCTCCTCAACTGAAGAATGGATAAGAAAAATGTGGTATATTTACACAATGGAATACTACACATCAGAAAAAAATAATGACATCTTGAATTTTGCTGGAAAATGGATGGAGCTAGAAAACATTATTTTGAGTGAGGTAATCCAGACACAGAAAGACATTATCACATGTACTAACGCATAGGTGGTTTTTAAACATGAAGCAAAGAAAGTCAGCCTACAAACCACAATCCCAGAGAATTTAGACAACAATGAGGACACTAAGAGAGAATTACATAGATATAATCTACATGGTAAATAGAAAGTAGAAAAAGACAAAATCTCCTGAGTAAATTGGGAGCATGGGGACCTTGGGGGAGAGTTGAAGGAGAGGAAAGAAAGGGAAGGGAGCAGGGAAAATGTAGAGCTCAATAAAATCAATAAAAAGGGGGAAAAGAAAACAAACAAAAACCTCTTAAATTTCTGAATTGATTATTTAAATTTTGTTTTATGAAAAAGCAGGAATATATGCTGAAAAATTTCAGAGTGAAGTGTCAGAATATTTGCAACTTCAACATACTTTTCATGATTCAGAGAAAAATAATTGAAATGTACTCATGGATTAATATATCATATTGATAAATATAAAGTAAAAATAGCCCAGATGTTAGCAGATGACTTGATAAAGAAGCACAGCTATGCATTCTACTACTTGTCTTAGTTATGGATTGTAGTAACAGGAGAGCAACTGCCCAGTTAGCTTAGCCCCAGAAATAGCCACGTGGAAATTGTATTAATTAGATTACTGCTTGGCCCATTAGTTCTAGCCTCTTCTTGGCTAACTCTCACATCTTGATTCAACCCATTTCTAATAATCTGTGTGTCATCACAGGGTCATGACTTAACTGAAAAGATTCAGCATGTCTGGCCTGGCAGCTTCATGGCGGCTCTCTCTCTGTCTTCTTCCTCCCAGAATTCTGTTCTGTCTACTCCACCCACCTAATGGCTGCCCTATCAAAAGGTCAAGGCAGCTTCTTTATTCAACCAATGAAATCAACACAAATGCAGAAGGCACTCCTACACCAATGGATTCCATTGGTGTGGTGGAACACCATAATCAAAAATATCTCGGGAAGGAAAGGATTTATATTTCACTTGCACTGCCACATCACAGCTGATCATCAAATGCAATGAGGATAGGAACCTGGGGCAGGACCTGGTGCAGAGGCTCTGTAGGAGTTCTGCTTACTGGCTAGCTACTGATGGCTTGCTCAGCTCTTATAGAACCGAAGACCATCAGCCAAGGGGTGACCCCAGTCACAGTGGGCTGGACCCTCCCCCATCAATCACTAATTAAGAAAATGCCCTACATGCTTGTCTACAGTCCTATCTTAAGAAGGTATTTTCTCAATTGAGGCTCCTTACTCTCAGTTATCTCTAACTTGTGCCACATTAACAATAAACTAGCCGGTACAATTGACCCCTTCTCAAATATGGCACATAAACACAATCACTAGTCAACTATAATGTTCCCTTTCTTGTTTCCCCCAAACGTCATATTAATATCAAAATATAAAATCTAATAATACTTGTCCTACAGGTTTTATTTTAAAGAATCAAATACTTCAAAAGTTCATTCTTCTTTAAAATATTCAAAGTTTCTTCAATGTGGGCACCTGTAGAAACAAAAATAAGTTACACACTTTATTTTTTCAAGAAGGTAGAATCCATAGTGATGTTCTGAAAAAGCAAAATCAAAGTACAATAGTTTAAAAAGCTCAGTGCTTGATATCTGGGACCCACTTAGGATTCTTTGGGTTCCAAAGGCACAATTTTGTCAGCTGTGCTGTTTGCTGTCCTTGCCAGTCATTCCATGGTATTGACATCTCCCAAATCCTGGGGTCAGTTCTGCACCTGGGTTTCACCTTCCTTTACCAGAGAGGCTCTCCCAGGTTCTCTTCAGGAACTTTAACCCTGCCACAAGGGACCAGAGTCAAATTCTCTCCACAACCCCTTCAATCCTGGGGTTTCTACTTCAACTGAGGCTGCAGCTTCACCCATGGTTTCTCCTGACCTCTCAGTGTCATGCCTCAACTGCTCTCTATGACTCCTTTATGCCTTCAAAGCCAGTGAAACCTGGAAAACCTCGAAATATTACCAAGTTCCAGCTGCCAGTGACACTCTTAGATATTACAAAATTTGGCTGCCAGAACAAGGTACAACCATGGCCACCTCTAGAACACAACTTATGTGTGCTGACTCTGTGAAAAGACTAATAGCAGATTTTACCTCAACAATGCTGATCTCTTATAATCACTGATAATTTCCCAATTCCAGCTGACTGCCATGAATTGTCCCAGCAAAGCAAAGGCTTCATCTTAACGATCCTTGTCTCATAATTAATCACAGCCAATTGTTTATCCCAGAACCACAGATTCTTAATTTAAAATATCAAGAATGGGCCATGGATAGTGTTCACTTCCCTCGGAAAGTTAATAAGCCAGGCCTCCATGGTCTGCCTTGCTCTGAACATTTTCATCTTCTAAGCTCCCATACAACAGCCTTCTATGCTTTGATCACTCAATGGCTTTTTCTAGCCCAAAGTTCAAATGCCACCACAATACTCCTCCAAAACACATGGTCAGGCCTATCACAGAAATAGTCTATTCCTGGTACCAGTTTCTGGCTTTGTTACTTTTCTATTGCATTTATCTCATCACATAGCTCATAGTCATTATATAGAGAAGTCAAAGCAGGAACTCGAGGTCATAACCTGTAGGCAGGAACTAGTGCAGTGGATTTTGAGGAGTCTATTCTTTTGTTTTGTTTTGTTTTGTTTTTGAGATAGGGTTTCTCTGTGTAGCCCTGGCTGTTCTGGAACTAGCTCTGTAGACCAAGCTGGCCTCAAACTCACAGAGATCCCCTTACCTCTGCCTTCTGAGTGCTGGGAATAAAAGCATGTGCCACCATCATCTGGCAAGGAGTCTGTTCTTATAATTGCAGTGAAGACTTATATTGACTTCCATAATATAATCTGTGGAACCCCCATCAAGGCTCAAGAATCATCAAGAAAGTGTAGAAAGAATGTGAAACCCAGAAGGATTGGAGGAATTTGGAATGCTGGCAGCCACAAATGGCTAGTACACTCTTGAACTCGAGGCAGCTATAATTACATACACAAAGTCTATACAAGATAAGATTTACCAACATCCTGAAATGGTGCTGGGAGGTTATCAAGGGGCCTTAACTGCTCCCTAAGGATTTATACATAGTTAATGGATTCTGAGGAAGGGGAAGGGAGAGCCATTTTCTTGTGGTATGTTATGGTGTGTAGCCACCGGTAAAGTGCCCATGCTCCTGTAAACAACTCCTTAAATGTTCTTCTATAAGAAACCTCAATGTAATTAACTTCCTGGGTTATAAAATAAAGCATTAAGGGAAGTATTTGGGAAGAGAAAGCTGGTCAAATGGTGTGCAAGAGATATAAAGGGTAGGGCAAATATGATAAAATACATTATATATATGCAGGAATATGTATTGAAACCCGTTATATGTCATTAATACATACTTATAAAATATTTATAGATTCTTGAAGTTGCATTATAGGCACATAGTGTTTCTTATCTTCTCTCTGTATGTTTGAAAATTTTGCTACAAAACATTGTTAGTTTTATATAATAAAATTTGTGTCAGAAAATATAAGTAGCTTCTTCACTAAACTTTATACAAATATCATTATTATAATAAACATTGCAAACTATTGCCTATATCATATAAAGATACTATTATAAATGTCATTTATAGTTATGGTTTGAATAGGAATGGCCCCCATAGGCTCATGTGTTTAAATGCTTGGCCCATAGGGAGTGGCATTATTAGGAGATGTGGCTTTGTCAGAGTAAGTGTGGCCTTGTTGGAGGAAGTGTGTCACTGTAGAGGTGGGCTTTGAAGTCTTACATGCTCAAACTACGCCTTGTGTGGCAGTTACCTGCTGCTTGAGACTCACAATGTAGAACTCTCAGTTCTTCCTCCAGCACCATGTCAGCCTGCATGCTGCCGTGTTTCTCACCATGATGATAACGAACTAGACATCTGAAACTGTAAGTCGGCCCCAATGAAATGTTTTCCTTTATAAGAGTTGTTGTGGTCATGGTATTCACAGCAATAGAAACCCTAACTAAAACAATATTATATATGTATTATATGTTGTGTATGTGGAAAGGGAGAGAGAGAGAGGAGAGAGAGAGAGAGAGAGAGAGAGAGAGAGAGAGAGAGAATCCAACCAAATAATGTTTTGACTTATTCTTTGAGAATTTAGTATCACATATTTTGTTCATACGTATTTCCCTCCCTTAACTTTTCCCAGATCTTCCCCTATACCCTATTCACTCAACTTCATGTACTCTCTCTAAAAAAATGCAAAACAAAACCTATGGAATATAATTTGTATTGGCCAACTACTCTTGGGTACGGGCCCTGCCTTTGAATGTGTTCAAAATACCAAGTGTCACCCCATTGAAGAAAACTCATTTTTCATCTCTCATTAACAACCAAACACCAGCATCTTCTTAGCTATGGGTGGGTCTTTGTTCCTACTGCCTCTCTTCTATGGTGGAATTTTGTCCAGTTTGAGCTTGTGTAAGTCATGTACATGCTGTCTGTCTCTGTTAGTTCATATGTGTTCTGTCCTGTTGCATCTGCAAAATACTATTTCCTTGTAGTCATCTACCACCTCTGGCTCTTACAGTTCTTCTTCCACATAGATCACTAAGGTAAGAGGTGTGATAAAGACATCTTATTTAGGGATTAGCTTTCCTATGCCTCTTATTTTCCACATCCTGATCAGTTGTGTAGCTCTATGTTAATTGCCTCTCTTACAATAAGCTTTTCTAATGAGTGATGCATATATCTCTTGGTATAGAAATATATCTTTGGGTGGGTGCACCCCTCGCGCTACTGACTTCCTTGCTCATGTTCTCCCTCCTTCTGCTCCTCATTTGGACCGTGGGAGCTCAGTCCAGTGCTCCAATGTGGGTCTCTGTCTCTATCTCCATCCATCACCAGATGAAGGTTCTATGGTGATATGTAAGATATTCATCAGTATGACTATAGGATAGGGCCATTTCAGGTTCCCTGGGAGCTCACCAAGGCCAGCTGGACTGGGACTGAAAAAGCATGGGATAAAACCAGGCTCTCTGAACATGGCGAACAATGAGGGCTGATGAGAAGCCAAGGACAATGGCACTGGGTTTTGATCCTACTGCATGTACTGGCTTTGTAGGAGCCTAGTCTGTTTGGATGCTCACCTTCCTAGACCTGGATGGAGGGGGGAGGACCTTGGACTCCCACAGGGCAGGGAACCCTAACTGCTCTTTGAACTTGAGAGGGAGGGGGAAAGGAGTGGGGAGAGGGGGAGAGGAGTGGGGGGAGGGGGAGGGAAATGGGAGGCAGGGAGGAGGCAGAAATTTTTTCAAAATAAAAGAAATATATCTTTGGGAATCTTTTTAAAAAGTCAATCTTTACAGACATAAATGAAGGAAATAAGCAAATATAAACACAGCTAATATTAAAATAAGTGATTCTCTTTAAATTAGCACTTTGCCTGCCAATTCTATTTTAATGCTTTGGGGTAAGTAGGTACTAAATTTCATTCCTTATAATAAATTCAAGATGTTACTGTTGTTTTGGTGCCTTCCTGTATAATTAATTTGCCTAGTGAATAATTTAACATTTAATAAAATAGAGAAATAAATTAATAATAAAAGTGAGAAAATTTTTAATAAATAGGTGGATCTTGTTTGAAAATTTTACATGAAAAAGCTTCAAGAGCATTTATACTTTCCCAAACTCTAAATTACAAAAAGTATTGGTCTATATAAAAATAAGAAGTAAATTGTTAAAACCAAATACTTCTGTTTTTCAAAGGATTAAAGATGAAGGGTTGTCTTAAAAACCGAGCTCCTTACCATGGGAGAGGGTTGAAGGGGAGGGGAGAGGAAGGGAGGAGAGCAGAGGAAAATGTTTAGTTCAATAAAATCAATAAAAAACCAAGCTCCTTTTGATTAATGATACCTCCGAGCTTACTTATAGAAATGTTCATCTTCCAAATAATTTTTAGAAATAATTCATATCAATCACAAATTCTTGAGGAGAGACAAACTTATTTTGATATTGTGGTTTTTTTCAAAATTCTCTAATTGAAATGTTCCCCCAAATCAACTAAAGATATATGAAAATAATTATTCCAGAATTTTGAGTTCTGCCATTATTTCAATTATAAATCCCTTTGATGTTATAATTCTGCTTGTCTTCTCTGTCACTTGGGTACCCTGTCCCTTTAAGAGACAAGCTCTACCCACCCCATTCTCCCTTCCCCACTTTCTGCCCAGGCAAGCTGATCTCAAATCTCAAGCACCTCCTGTCCTCCCCCTTCTCTCTCTCTCTCTCTCTCTCTCTCTCTCTCTCTCTCCCTCTCTCTGTCATCCTTCTTTTGAAGAGGCAACCATTGCCTCTCCCTCCCCCCTTTCCCCTTCTCTTTCCTCCATAATCCACTTGTCCTTATACCCTTTCCAATACCCACTAAATAAACTCTAGTCCCAAGCTCTCTTCGTAAATCTTTCAGATGAAAATGTACATTTCAGGTAAATAGGATCTCAAATTAAGCTACTCTTATTTGACAAAACAGACTTTAACCCAAAAATTAGTCAATAGATAGAAACAAGGTTAATACCTCATCAAGGAGGTATGATATTTAATAATATGTATGTTAAATGACATAATATTCTGGAATAATTATTTTCATATATCTTTAGTTGATTTGGGGGAACATTTCAATTAGAGAATTTTGAAAAAAACCACAAGATCAAAACTTCAGAAAATAAAAATTACTGGATATAAAGGGACATATGAGTCCAGATACACTAATAACAGATATACTCAGTACCATACTATCATCTCTTGATAGATTATATAACCAAAAGTTAACAAAGACAGATTATGCTTAGATGATCTTATGTATTAAGTGGCTTAACAGACATCTACAGAATAGTCTACTTGGCAGCTGCAGAATGCATATTCTTCATAGCAGTCCATTAAAATCACTTGGAGGAAAGAGAAAGAACTAATAAGGACCAGAACTAAAAGTAATGCTTCCAAAGTGAGTTATGTACATGTAAACTTTTGTGTCAAACTTTGATTTGGTGGAACCCAGGATAAGACATAATAACCTTCAAACTATCACCATTAAAGACAAAGTTTGATGCATTGTATTAAGTAGAATTAAATGAAAATGCCATCATTTAAAAACACCTTACACAGAATAATATATATTTGCTTAAATTATAGGAGTTCTTAACCCTTTATGTTTTCTGTTTTAGATTTTATATTTATAATATGAATTATGCGATTTGCTTTTTTAATATAAGTATAGTAAATTAATAAATGTTTCCAATAGGCTCAGGCATTTGAACACTGGCTCCCAGTTGGTGGCACTGTTTGGGGAGGTTTAGAGAATGTGGTCTTGCTGGAGTAAGTATGCTACTGGGATTCTGCTTTGAGGGTACAAAACCTCATCCCTCTTCTAGTTCAGTCTTTCTGCTTTGTCCTTGTTGTGCAAGATGTGATCCCTCACAGCTTCTAATCCTGCCACTGTGTCTGCTTACTACTTCTATTCTTCTCTGACACAAAGAACTCTTATACCTCTGGAGTCATAAGCCAAAATAACTATTCAATCAGCTTCCTTGGCAATAGTATTTTATCGTAGCATCAAAAAGTAACTAGTATAATAAGATATTTATATTAATTTATTTTAATCTTGCTTTCCATAAAAATAATGAAACATATAAGTGAAATCTAGTTTCCATTCTGTGTTTTTGAGTTTCTTCTCTTTGAGACTATATTTGAGTCCATCTTTTGTTAAAAGCACTAATAAATCCTATAAATTTATTTTAAATTTTGCAAATTTATTTTTTGTAGAAAATGTATATATGTAAGGATAGAAGATACAACATTGATTAAGCACTGGGATATCATGCTAGTTGGTTTTTGTCAACTTGACAGAAATTAGAGTTACCTTCTAGTAGGGAGCCTTAGTTCAGGTGGTACCTCCATCAGACTGAACTATAGGCACACCTGTAAGACATTTTCTTGATTAGTGATTGATGTGAGAAGGCTTGGCCAACTGTGACTGGTACCACCCCTGTAGTGGTTCAGAGAGATATAAGAAAGGTAGCTGTCTAAGGTAAGATTTCTATTGCTGTGAAGAGACACCATGACCATGGCAACTCCTATAAAAGAAAACATTTATTTGGGGTTGACTTATAATTTTGGAGGTTTCGTCCATTATCATCATGGTGGGGCATGGAGGCAAGCAGGCAGATATGATGCTAAAGAAGTAGCTGAGAGTCCTTATTCCTAGCAGGTAACAGGAAGTGGTTTGAGACACAGGGCAGTATCCTGAGCATATATAAGACCCCAAAGCCCACCTCCACAGTGGCACACTTCCTCAAATAAGATCACACCTTCTCTAACAAGGCTATACCTCATAATAGTGCCACTGCCTTTGGGGGCCATTTTCTTTCAAACCACCACTGTAGCTGAATTTGAGCCTAAGCACACACCAGTAAGCAACACTTATCTATAGTCCCTGCTTCAATTCCTACATACATGTTTCTATCTTAAGTTCCTGCCTTGGCTTCCCACAATAATCTTGTCTGTAATGAGAACATGTACATCAAATAAACCTTTTCCTCTCTAAGTTGTTCTTGGTTATGGTGTTTTATCACAGCAATAGAAAGTAAACTAAGAATGATATCTCTTATCATATGGAACCAGATGATTAAATTCACTTGGTTTCTCTTAGATTGTCATGGTCACTCTTCTGTTGCTGTGAAGAAATACCATGACCAAAGCAACTCTTATAAAAGAAAGCATTTAATTGGGGGCTCACTTACAGTTTCAGAGGTTTAGTCCATTATTATCTTGGCAGGGAGCATGGCAGCGTGCTGGCAGACATGGAGCTGGAGCAGTAGTTGTGAACTTCATCCTGAATTACAGGCCTAGAGAGAAACATTGGAACTAGCATGGGCTTTTGAAACCTAAAAGCCCACACCCAGTGTTACATTTCCTCCATCAAAGCCACAGCCTCTAATCATTTTAATCTTTTCAAATAATGTCAGTCTTTGGTGACTAAGGATTTGAATATATGAGCCTATGGAGGCTATTATTATTCAAATGACCACATAGATCTTTTCTGTCTTCCTTTTATAAAGAGAACAATATGAACCCATATTCATATGTAAATATATTAGCTTTCCATTTCCATAGCAAACTGATGAGATAATCAACATACAAATGAAAACAACTATTTTGGATTGCCATTTTTATGGGTCTACTTCATGATTGGCTGGGTATATTGCTTTTGAACCTATAACAAAGCAACATGTCATGGCAGGAACATATTGTAGAGCAAAAACATCCTCTTCATAGCCAGTGAAAAGAACAGTGAATGATGTATGAACTAGGGTGTCCCAAAATCTCCTTGAATGGCACACCTTCAATGGCCTAAGGACTTCTACTAGTCTCCAGCTCCATTCATGCCATAATATTACTTCCCTAGTACCAAGTCCTTAACTTTTAACATAAGAGCATTTGGGAGACAGTCAAGATCCATACTATAGAAGTATATATAGAGCAAATAGCATTTTTATTTTTATTAGCCTACAAAGAACCAGACTTTGTTAGGACATTTTAAAAATAAAGTTTGTGTTTTTTTTCTCTATTGTCTTTTCCCCATCCTCTCTCCCTCTCTTATTGTCTGTTCCCTCTACCAGTATCCTTTCCACTTTCATATCCTGTGTGATCTTTTGCCCTCCTTCCACTTTCTCAACATCTATTATTCTCCTGTTCATAGTCTCCTATCTAGTTTAATGGTTGCCCTAGTAAGGTTTTTTTTTATGGTTGATTTGATTTTATTTTATGTTTTTTTGACACATGCTTGAGTTATCTGGGAAGAGTACCTCAAATGAGAAAATGCCTCCATTCAGATTGCCTGAGGGCAAATATGTAGGGCATTCTCTTGATTAATGATGAGTGAGCCTAGGCCATGGGGGTGGTGATTTCACCCCTGGGTAGGTGGTTCTGGGCTGTATAAGAAAGCAGGCAGAGCAAATTTTAAGAACAAGACAGTAAGCAACATTTTTTCCCCATGGCTTCTGCATCAGTTTGTGCCTCCCAGGTACTGTCTTGAATTTCTTCCCTGATTTTGGGAGTGATGGACTAAAACTCTAAGATTAAATAAGCCCTTTCTTTTCTGAGTTGCTTTTAGTCATGGTGTTTCATCACAGCAGTAGAAAACCCAACTAATGCAATAGTCTATACATGCTCTTAACTGGTATGGGAGGTCCGTCTGTCTATAAATAAAGAACTGACTTGGCCTGTAGCATGGAAGGAGACAGGTGGAATCAGAGAGATGCCATGGAGCCACCACTGGAGATAGATGTGTTGAAATTTTGCTGGTAGGCCACAATCTCGTGGTGATGCACAGATTACTAGAAATGGATTAAACTAAGATGTAAGAGTTAGCCAGTAAGAAATCAGAGCTAATGGGCCAAGCAGTGTTTTAATTAGTATAGTTTCTGTGTGATTATTTTGGGTCTAAGCTAGCCGGGTGGCCTGAAACCAACAAGCGACCCTTCTTCAACACTTAACCCCTTTATTTACATGCACATAATTATTAAACATTGGGATCCACCTACGAAAGGCAATATGTGATGTCTGTCTTTCTTTCACCTTATTCATTTTAGTGATGCTTTTTTTTCCTTTTGCAGCTTTCAATACTACTCTCTTTGTTCTGTATACTTAGTGTTTTAGCTATGATATGCCATGGAAATTTTCTCTCTAGTATTATCTGTTTGCTGTTCTATGTGCTTCTTATATCTGTATAAGTGTGTCTGTTTTTAGTTTGGGGACGTTTTCTTCTATTTGCTTGTTGAAGATGTGGTCTATGCCATCAACCTGAGAGTCTTTCCCCTCATTTATACCTGTAATTTGAAGATAAGTTTGTTTTTGTTTCTTGTTGTTGTTGTTCTTTTGTTTTTTCATGTTGTCCCAGATTTCCTGTGTGTTCCATTCCTGCGTTGTTTTTATTTTAGTATCATATTCTTTATTTATTTAGTCTAAATCCTTTATTATCTTTGAGTCCTATTATTGTGTCTCTTGCTTGATTCTTTCTACTTGTAAGGCTTTTCTTTGGATCTGCTCGTTGGGTTATTGGGCTTTTCAATTCCATCTTCATTTTAGCTTTACTGCTCTTCAGTATTTCTACCTCTTTATTGAATTCTGTTTTTGAGTCCTAGATTGCCTTCATCATTTCCATCAGTCTATGTGTTCTCTAGGGTACCACTCAGGTGTTTATCCTCTTTAAGTTCTTTCTCCTTAGTTTCATTTAGTGATTTCTTTGTGTCTTCTTTTGATTCTTTGATGAAGTTTATAATTATTCTTTTAAATCATATGTCCTCAGTTTCATTTAGATAATTCTCATTAACAGAACATTCTAGTGGACTGGTAGCTTTGAAGGAAAGATACTGGCTTGATGTCATTCATATTTTTGTGATGTTATATGGAAATGTGTACTTCTTTTGTTAGTTCTATGCAGGTTGGTGCAGGAGAGAGGATATGTGGGCAGGTTAAGCCTAGAGGTTGGAAATATTTTAGGTGGAATGAAGTCAGGTGGATTGAGTGAATTAGACTGATGTGTAGAATGTGTTTCCTGCTCCAAGCCTAGAATATGGGGGCAAAACTAGGTGGGCGAAAAGGCTGAATGTAGATATAATTAATAAAACTGCTATCAAGGGGCACACTCTTGCAATATATTTTTGTCTTTCTTATTGATTGAGGCTATAGACAATCCCAAAATTTATTCACTTGGTATTATGTCATCTATGGACCAAAATAAATTTTTATTAATTGTCATAAAAAGTTTTCTTAACAGTTTTGTCTTAATTTTTATCAAATTGGTCATTTGAAAATCTAAAAGTAATGTTTTACTAAATGTAATTATAGTTTGTTATAACATTCTTTTGTTGATTTTAATAGTGAAAGTATCCCATTTTAGAACATTACCTTTGTTATTATCTTGTTTCCAAGCTGCTAATATCCAATGGTTTCATAAATTCTATTCTAGGTATTTTAGAGTAATAGAGAAAACAAATGTAGAGTAAATAGTGTTTTTTTTTTCAAATTTAACCACTGTGGACTCATGAAAAAGAATCAGAAATATTCATCTGGAAGCTTCAATTTCAGTGGAAGTAAGTATTGCTAACATTAAAAAGAAATCTAGTGCTATTTTATGTTTTGTTCCATAAAACATACTATTAATCAAATAATCTTTAATTGAAGTACATACGGATACCTTTTCTTATTAAAAACTGTGAAGAATGCTAAGTTGCAAATACATTACAGTGAAAGCATATTTGAAATGCTGAAGAATTAACATCTATAGGTAAAATATTTTAAACAAGTGAGCAACTTTTTCTGCTGCAGAAAAACAAATTTAAAAGGTCATGAATAATTAAAAAATGTTTTCAACAGTTTTTCCACTCAATTGGTCACGAATATTTTTTTTTTGCTCATGATAAAAATAAATTGTTAGACACTCAGAAATGTTTATAAGCAAACATTAAATTTGGAGCATTTTACTTTTCCTTCATTAGATTGTTCATTGCTCTCCTCCATTTCACAGTATGAGATTGTTCTCTGGACCAGGTTCAGAGTCCATGAGAGTTAATCCTCTTCACATCATTGCCAAATGTGGCTTAAAAGTTGAAAGGATATGATGTAATGAGTGCTGCCAGGAAAAAATCAAGTTACTGAAAAAATAATTTTGGGTAGAACTGGAAATATTTGGTTTACATAACCTCAGCACCATAGTTTGTCCATATTTTAGGGTTGGATAAGGCCAAATCTTTCAAAATTCTTATCAACTCTTCATGAAATGATTTAAATACCTAACATTACCAAAATGCATATTTTCCAGTATAAATTTTCTCATTCAATAGGACTTCTATTTCATACTTATATGTGCCTTTGTATTCTTAAAAAGATCTCAGTTATCTATGTAAATATATTTCTTTGTAATTACAGAGAAAAAACATAGCAGGGTTAAATAGAATCCTTATTAATTGAGTAAGTGAAGCAAGCACTCTATTTATAGAAAATTTGTAAAATGGTACCAGCTTGCCTACCCAGCTAATCATTTTATTTTATGTTAGAACATGAATCTGAAATAATTAATCATAATATTACCAAATAAAACTCATTTCTTATCATTTGAAAAATCACTAAAATAAGTATGTGTCATTTTAAATACAGTAAAGATACTACATAAAAGACCAGAATTAGGTGGTTTATGTTTGAGGACTTCAATTCTGAAATTCCCCCCTCCTTTTTTTCTGAGACAGAGTTTCACTATGGAACAGCCCTCTCAATCCTGGAGCTTACTCTGTAGACCAGACTGGGCTTGAACTCACAGAGATCTGCCAACTTCTGCCTCATGAGTACTGGGATGAAAGGTGTGTGCCACCATCACCTGGCCGAAGTCCTTTTCTTAAAGGTTAGATACTTTCTTCTGTTTGGTTGTTTTGGAATGAATATACAAGAAGAGGAATAAATAATCTAGTAGTCATGTCTGAGCTCTGTAGCTAGAGGCTATTGTTTAATACATCCATATCTGATTCTTTAATGACTGAAACCAGGATTAGAGAATTTCTAAAGTAATTCAAAATATCTGTCCTCATTATTGTTATTTAAGAATAAAGTAAGTTTCATGATTTATGCACTAAAAGAATTTTCAAAATACCACATGACATAGACAACATAATGATGGGTGACAAGACTTGTAAATAGTCTATTTAATATCACTTCGCCTTTTAGCCTTGTAGATTTCTTTTTGTTTCCTTTCTTTTTCAACAATATTTGGCTTTTTTGCCATTGTGAAAATACTTAATGCTTCATCAAGATGTCTTTGAGAAAAGTGAATGCCTCATCACTGGTCCTCAAAACTTGTAATAATATAAAGAGCCATTGAAATTTAATACGGCATAAAAGATCATTTCTTTTATTTGTATTTCTGCTAAAATGGCTTTCAATTCATGTTTTGGAGATTTTTTTTAAATCAAATCTAGGTTCTTTCTTCACCCATTTATATATGACTCCTGTGCTTCCTATAATAATTACTGGTAGTAATTAAAAAGAGAATAAACCACGGTCCGTTCTCTTGGCACCACCTGCAGAAAATATTTGTGAAGTACTGTGATGTGTATTATACTGGTTAATTATATGTTCGTGTTTAAGTTTACTGAAAAGCTGACTCTGGGAGTGAAGAGTTCTCTCTTATCTTGGACTTGGGCCTATTTATTTCAAGTATTCGCCAAAATTCTCTGTCCTAGGGTAAGCTGACCCTCTAACTGTAACAGGGAGAAAAGAAAATGGCCAAAGTAAAACAGCATACCCTTGAGAACAGATAAAAGGTAAATCATTTCTAACGGAGGTTGTTATTTTTCCCACGGTGTAAAAATGCCTGCAGTGGAAAAGCCTGGAGCTCAGCCATGGGGAAGTTGCTCTACTCTCCTGAGCTTGGAAAACTCTCACTCAGAAGCACTAGCACAATTATTTTAGCACAGTTTCCTCAATACTCTCCACTGGATTTTTTTTAACTTTATTATTATTATTATTATTATTAAAAATTTCCACATCCTCCCCACCTCCCACTTCCCTCCCGCATTCCCCCACTCCCCCCCCCCCTCTCCAGTCCAAAGAGCAGTCAGGGTTCCCTGCCCTGTGGTAAGTCCAAGGTCCTCCTCCCTCCATCCAGGTCTAGGAAGGTGAGCATCCAAACAGACTAGGCTCCCACAAAGCCAGTGCATGCAGTAGGATCAAAACCCAGTGCCATTGTTCTTGGCTTCTCAGTCAGCCCTCCTTGTCCACCACGTTCAGAGAGTCCGGTTTGATCACATGCTCCATCAGTCCCAGTCCAGCTGGCCTTGGTGAGCTCCCATTAGATCAGCCCCACCGTCTCAGTGGGTGGGTGCACCCTTCGCGGTCCTGACTTCCTTGCTCATGTTCTCCCTCCTTCTGCTCCTCATTTGGACCTTGGGAGCTCAGTCCAGTGCTCCAATTCCACTGGATTTTGTAAGCACCCAATCTAATGTTATTGATCAATGGCTTGCTGCCTATTTTGTTTACTTTGGCTTGCTTTCTCAATCAGACTATGGACATAGTAAATGCTATGCTACTTGTTTCTTCTTCGCTTACTTTGCTGGCTACATGCTTGATGAATTCACTCATTCCAAACTGAAAGTACAGCTGTTGTAGATCATTCTCTATATAGAATAGGGCTCCAACTTCACCTTTTCCAGATAGACAAATTCACAACAGAAAAAAGTTATTGGATTCTTACTCATTAGTTATTATTTAGTGCATAGTAAATTACTAAAAACTTAATGTCTTAAAACATTTGTTATCTCTCCATTTTTATCAGTTTGGAATCTGGGCCCAGCTTCTCATAAAGATGTAGTCAAGATGGTAGCAAAACACTTTAGGCTCAGCTAAGGAAGCGTGGGCTTCCAAGTTCACTGAAATAATTCAGCAACGGAATTAATTTTCTAATGGGCCATTGAACAATTCGCAGTTTCTTACTGGCTCTTTGCCAGAAGCTGCTCTCAGCTCCATGCCAAATTTGATGGTTATTCTTTGTTATGAACTTGACTACATCTGAAATTAAGTAAAACCAAAGCAACTGGGTACACATGTGAGGGATTTTTCATGATTTGATAATTCGAGATTGGAAACCCACCCTAAATCTGGGACATACCTTCTGGTGGCAGTTATATAAAGGGACAGAGATAAAGGAAGCTTTTGGGTTTTCCTTGCATGTTATCACTCTGGCTGGTATAGTTTGTCTGTCCTGCTGCTGAGGCATTCCTTCACTGTTATTAGCATCTACTTCTTCAGGAGTTCAATGTATACTGAGGAGCAACTGAGACATCGCCCCTCATGGACTGAACAACTATTGGATTTTCTGTCAGAAGACAGATACTGTTGGACTAGCCAGACCATAGCCTGTAAACCACTCTAATAAATCCCCCTCGAAGGATTAATTCTATAAGTTCTGTTCCTCTAGAGAACCTTGACTAGTATAACAAGTAAACCACTGAATAGGTAGTTCACAGTGTGGCAGAATCCTTCTTCAAAGCAAGCAAGAGAATGAGAAAAACATCAAAAGGAAAGACAAAATCTGTGGTTTTGCTGGTTATGACAATCCATTCTTTTCCTATATTATACTTATAAGAAGCACATCAGTTAGCCTTACCTGTTCTTGATGGGAGATTATAAAAGGCTTTAGATATGCAGAAGCAGAGATGAATGGGAACCGTTAAGATGTTTCCAATTATATATCTTAATGGAAAGATAATCTATTATTTGTATTAAACTTTTACTTTTACAACTTGATGTAAAATATCTCTTTTTTCATCTGATTAGGCTTATAGACAGTGACTCAAATTGTGATATAATTTTTAAGTTTATACCTGTGGATTGGAACTGCCTCTATAGCACAAGCTCGGGGGATGTGGTTAAAAATAAAATGTCATAGTACATTGTGGTTCTAATTAGGCCAGAAAATATCTAAACAAAGGTTTAATAAGAGTCTGGAATTGATGAGTCCTCAATACTTTCTATGATGAAGTTGTCCTTTCTACTCTAAATCCTTCATTCCATCTTGCAGTCTGGCTTCAGAGGTAGAAGGACTGTAGTAGGCGTTACTTCGTACTGAACATGTACAAGAATTTCTCAGCTGTCTTAAGCATTGACTGCTAATTGTATGTACCTACATCTGCCTATGGAAGAATTTCACCTTGCAGAGGGAACTGCCTTGCCCAGGAGTTCATAACACAATTCTGAGTTGTAGAGAACAGTAGTTAGCCAATGACTAACTGAAGTGAGGGCACCGAACCTGGCCATCTTATTTGAAGGTGAAATTTAAGTTTTGGAGCTCCTTATGGGAGCTGAATCTACCCTCCAGTTGACACTATGTGTGTACATAGAATTCCTCTGCTTTGTTGAAATTCCTTCAACTGTTTGTTGGGTTCTTTTGAAGCCACTCTTTTAGTATCTCATTTCCAGAAGAATTTATTTTAAGTGGTTTCAGAGGCAATTTTGTAGTTCCAGCTGTCCCCAAACTTGCTATGTAGCCAAGATCAAATTCCTGATCTATGGGTCTCCAGCTCCCAAGAGTTGGCATTACACACCCAGCTGAGAATGTCTAGCCCATAGTTTGTTTCTAGAAAATCTGTTCTAAAGCATGGAGCAGCTAGAATTCAAATATCAATATTGGGAAATGTAAATGTTTCCTTTTAAGGTTTGATGATTAATTATTATTAACATACTAATTTTTATGGAACCTCTTTCTCTCATATGAAATTATAGTATGGAAAAATAGGCAAACCCAGATTGAATGGCAAATAGTGTTACAAGGAGGGGCTGCTTGTTTGTCCTGTCCTCCCGGCTAGCTTACACCTGAAATAACCACACAGAAACTGTATGAATTAAAACACTGCTTGCCCATTGGCTTCTTATTGGCTAACTCTTACATATTAGTTTAACCCATCTGCATTAATCTGTGTGTCGCCGCATGGCAGTGGCTTTCTGGAGATTCTAATTGGCATCCATCACAGGCAGAAGATCCATGGCTTTTCTCTCTGACTCTGCCCTTCTTCCTCCCAGCATTCAGTTCTATTTTCTCCGCCTACCTAAGTTCCACCCTATCAACTAGGCCAAGGCAGTTTTTTTATTCATTAATCAATGAAAGCAACACGCAAACAGAAGGAACTCCTACACCAGATGTTTGCAATCTCAGTTCTGGAAAAAGGAGGCAAGAGGGTCACTTCTGCTCAAGAACTTGAGATCAGTCTGAGGAACAGAGGGAATTCTCTCAAAATAGGTTTAAACTTTATTTAAACTATAATACTGACTTCTTATCATCTATGCCCCAGTCACTTTAGGAGAATGTCTCTTAAACTAATGTTTTAGTGGCATTGATTTACTTCCATATATCGGAAAGGTTCTGCAAAACTCATTTTATAAAATTGGTACTTTTTTTATATCCATTTATAGTGGTTTCAATGAGAATGCCCCCACTAGTTGACCACTAGGCTCCCAGTTGGTGGTGCTGTGTGGAGAGCTTTAGATGATACAGTCTTACACGAGATAGTGTATTATTAGGGACAAGCTTTCCCAGTTTGCATTCTCTGCTTCATGCTTGGGTTTGAAAATATGATTTATCAGCTTCCTGTGTCTGCTGCCATGTCTGCTATGTTTTGCCATGTTTCCCCTTAATGACAGACTTTTATTCCTTTTGAAGTTTATACCCAATATTTTTATTTTTGTTTTCTTGAGGCTATATTGTCTAATGGAGAGGGGACATGATCTCAATGTGGCTTTAGTTTGCATAGCTCCAATACCTAAAGATGGTGATCATTTTTTCATGCATTTATTGGACATTTATACTTTATAATTTTATTAGTTTGGGTGTATTATTTGTTAATTGATATAGAATTTTTGGAGTTCTTTATATAGTTTGGATATTAACTTTCTGTCAGATGAAATGCTGAGATTTTCTCCCATTTTGTTTATTGTATATTGATTTTATATTGTACTATTTGTTGAAAGGACTTACTAAGAGTTTCATAAGATATTTTAAGTAGAACATAATATCATCTTCAAATGGAGACAATGTAACTTTTTCCATTCTTAATTTTATTTTTCTTTTATTTTTGTACTAGCCCAGATCTCATTTAATATAGTGAATAAAAGTAGTGAGAGTGTACTCTCTTGTCTTATTTTTGATTTTAGAAGAAATGGGTTTAGTTTTTTCCATTCAATGTGGAATTGGCTATTGGTTTGTTTAGTTTTGTTTTTTAAATCAATTTGAGGTATTACTCTTTTATTTTTATTTTCTTCCAGGCTTTTTTTTTAAATCATAAAGGAGCATCGGATTTTCTTTAAGGCTTCTTTTGCCCTCTACTGAAGTATTCATTTGGTTTCTGTCCTTGAGTTTGTATATATGTGCTGTACTCTGCTGCATATGTTAAACCATCCTTGAATTTCTGAAACGTATTAAATTAAAGGTTTATTTAATCATGGTATAAATTTTTTAATGTATTAACTGAGTTTGGTTTGCAAGTATTTTAATGTGGATTTTGTGCTTGTGTTCACCAAGAAATTTGTTTTGTATCTTTGATTTTGGCATAGGGCCTTTTCTATTTTTGATGTTAGGGTAATACTAGCTTCATAAATGAATGTGTAAGTATTTATTCCCTTTCTATTTTATAGATTATTTTTAAATCATTGGTCTTAGCAGTAAATCTGTACAGTCCTGTCTTTTTCTTTTGTATTACTTCTTTGGCATTATTGTTTATAATTTATCTGTTTTTATTTTCTATAATTTCCAAGTTCTTCATTCTTTTGGATTTCTATCTTTTAAAATATAATTTTTCATATAATCCTCTGAATTTCATTGTTATCTGTTATAAACTCCCACCTTTTCCATCTTACTTTTATTATGTTGGGTCTTTTCTCCTTCTAGTATGTTTCACTACTAAATGATTGTAAATATTGTTTATATTTATTGGGTATTATTTGAATCCTGGCCATCTCATCCAAATCTTTTAATCATACAGTTAGTGTGTGAATTCCTATGCTGATTTTTGTTGTTGTTCATTCATTTGACTGCTTGCTACAATTGATTTGGGTACTCTTCTTTTTCCCCTCTCCTTTATTCATCCTAGAATTCTCCTGGTTTTGTTGAGTTTGAATTTTTATTTTTTCCCTAATTCTAATTTTTCATCTATTCTTTTTGTGATTTTGAATGTCCTCCCTCATCTCTGGGTAGGACTTCCTTAAATATTTTCTGTGTAGTGGGTTAGTTTGTGTTTATCAAGGCAGATCTTTATTTCTAGTATGTATTTTTTTAAAAACTTAGTTGGATATAATGTTGCATGCTAGCTGCTGCTATTAGGATTTTAAATATATCACTACAATACCCTAACTTTTAGAGTTTCTACAGACAGTGTAACTTCATTTTGATGAGTTTGCCTTTTTAAGAAATATGACACTACTCTCTTGCAGCTTTCAGTACTACTTTGTTCTTTACTCTGTATTTTTAACTATAATGGGATAGGGACACTTTATTTTTTGGTCAGGTCTATTTGTGATTCTAAATGTCTTCATACTTGGATATGAAATCTTTCACTACATTTGGGTTTTTCCTGTTGTAGTTTCATTGAATAGGATTTTTTAAATGTTTAATTTGTTTATTTATTCCTCTTATAGAAACATTCTTAGTTTTTTTTATAATTTCTAGAGTTCTTTAAAATTGTGGCCACTTTGAAGATTTGGAAATAGGAGACTCCTTGAGGTCATCAATTATTTTTAAAAAATAGGCTTCTGAATTCCTTTTCTGACATTTCTACTATTTACATTATTATACAGTATTGAAGAACTGAAAACTTGCTTTCTCATATTTATAGTGTTATTGCATTATGATTTGTGTACATGTTGGGATAGGTAGCTTTTTCCCTTTTATGCTTAAATTCTTATTGGACAGTCTTTTTGAGACCACAATCACCATTATTGCTCAAAGATGAGAAAGCAGATAGAAACAGTAATACTTTAAAATATTTAAATTTATAGACATTTTAATGCATTTTAGTTGGAAATAACAAACACATACAAAAAGGGCTGCTTATGGGATAAGATACAAATTTTTAAAATAGTATAAGTAAACATATTAATAATTAATAAAAAGGGTAGGAAAAAGAAGTGGAAAGAGTGACAAGGAAAGTGTAGGGGAGCAGGTATGGGTATGTGAAGGATAAGAGAAAGCAAAATAAAATGAGTTAGAAGACAAAAAAGTCAGCCAATATTTCTTCCTTAGTGAGGTGATGGAAGTTAGAGATGCTTTTGTTTGTTGCTCAGGTCTATAATTTTGTAGCTCACTTGGTGTAGGAAACAAGGAGGTCTGAAAGATAAGCATGTTAGACCAGGCAGGGTTATTTGCAGACTAGTTCTTAACCTGCCTTTCCTATAGGGGCATGCTACTATGGTCACTGCTGGGTTGAATTCCTGCCAGTGGTCTTCTAGCTGCCTCTGAATGCAGGCCTGACAATATGCCAAGTATAAGAGCCATCCTCAAGCTGTTTCAGCCAGTTAAACCCACAGACTACCTGGTTAGATGCTCACTGGAATTAGGAGCACTCTATTCATTCATATGTGTGCATGGAAAATCACCTTTAACAGTGAATTTATTTAAATTAAATGTCTTTAGGGCTCTGAGAATGGAGAACAAAAGAAAGCCTTAATCAATGGAGAACAAGTTGGTTGATCATTTGTGCCCTGGCCACACTGGTCTTTGTCATAGATATTATATCTACACTAACTTTGTCTCATTCCTTTTCCCAGAGTGATGTGGGGTTCCCCTATTTATGCTGTGAATACCATTGGTTAATAAAGAAACTGGCTTGGCCTGATAGGGTAGAACAGAGCTAGAGAGGAAAACAAAACTGAATACTGGGAGAAGAAAGGTAGAGTCAAGAGAGAAGCCATGGGGCCTCCTCTGGAGACAGACATGCCAGAACCTTGCTGGTAGGCCATAAATCTCATAATAAAATATAAAATAATGGAGATGGGTTAATTTTAGATGTAAGAGCTAGCTAGCAATACGCTTAAGTAATTGGCCAAGCAGTGATTTGATTAATATAGTTTCTGTATGGCTATTTTGGGAATCTGGGCAGCCGGGAAACAAACAAGCAGCCTCCTACCTACCACACCAGAGGACAGCCAGAAGTTCCCAAATGTTACCATCCTGGACTTGTACTCTTTGGTGGAGTACAGAAATTTCTAACATATACTCTTGAGTCCTTGGATTTGTATCCAAGATGAAAATAACTTACTGGGCCCACACTAGTTTTCAAGGTGGCTTGTTGCTTTGTCCAGGAAGAATGGAGGCATTTGAAGGTATAGACATGCTGGCCTTTGCTGCCCCCCATCCGTGCTCTATGCACTAGAACCCAGTTCGCAAGCTTCGGGCAAGGGGCTGTAGGTTGAGGAAACACACACAGAGACAGACCAACACACGGACTTTCAATCGCTGGTACAAAAGCCCTCCTTTAATAGCACCATGGAGGCTTAAATACCCTGCAGTCAACGGCCAACAGGTGAAAATCCCATCCTCTGATCCTCCAGGCAAAGCAGAGCTTTTAGTAACTTCAATTAGAAGGCTCTAGCAGGGAAGAACAGCTGAAGGCCAGGACTCAATTGGTCCCAACAGGCCTTCTTTTCCTCCTGTTCAAAAGGGTTTATTGTAAGAACTTTCTTAATATGACTGTTCACCAATAAGTGTGGTTGCGATCCCCGGTGAGACTCCGTTGGTGATAATTTTTTAAGTGTATATTAATTGGACATAACTTCTTGGTTAGGGATGGGAGCTTAAGTCGACTTCCCATTCTCAACACCAGGATCCTTTCAGAGTTGAAGCTGTGCAGGCCCTGCGCATTCTGTCACAGTGTCTGTGACTATTCATATGTGCATCAGTCCTGATGTGTAAAATGGGAATGGGGCGGTGGGGAGGCATCTCCAGCATCTTCTCATTGCTCATCAGATTGAAGACATCTGTCTTAATATTTTTTTTTACTTTTTTTTTCTTGTTTTTTTTTTTATTGAGAAAAGGAAGAAAAAAAAACAAACAAGTTTCCACCTCCTCCCAGCCTCCCATTTCCCTCCTCCTCCTCCCACCCTTCTCCACCTCCTCCCATCCTTCTCCCTCTCCTCCCACTCCTCTCCCCCACCCTCTCCAGTCCAAAGAGCAGTCAGGGTTCCCTGCCCTGTGGTAAGTCCTAGGTCCTCCCCCCTCTGTCCATATCTAGGAAGGTGAACATCCAAACTGGCTAGGCTCCCACAAATCCAGCACATTGCGTAGGATCAAAACCCATTGTCCTTGGCTTCTCATCAGCCCTCATTGTTCGCCATGTTCAGAGAGTCCAGTTTTAACCCATGCTTTTTCAGTCACAGTCCAGCTGGCCTTGGTGAGCTCCCAGTAGCTGTCTTAATATTTTTGCAGGGTACCAGATTATAGTCTACTAGGCTTGCTGAGGTTTTCCTTTTTTTTTTTTACTAAAAAGCCCACAAAAGGAAAATTTTTCTCCTTTCATAGCACATTGCCTAGTAGCCAGTGTTTCTATGAATTGTTTTTTTAAAGCTGTTCTCTGCTACTGTCCCCTGTGCCTTTCTAGTCTGCCCACCTCTCCTTGCAACCATATATCTTATTATTTGTTTCAGGATGAAGTGATACCAGGCAGTACTGGGTATCTCTAATATGCTATCTTCTGAGTACTCAAGAGACAAAACTTTTAATGGTTGCTGTAGTGCAAATTCTAATTTGCCTTAATAATAAAAACACAGAGTCAGATACAGGGGTGAACTGAAAGATCAGAGAGACAAAGGATCAAGCCACAGTCACTTCTTACATTGGCAATCCCTCAGCCTTAAAAGGGACTCCTGTCTCTTCAAACCCTCAGACTAAATGGACTGAGTTTCTGTCTCCTCCTGCCTTTATTCCTCTCTTCGTCCAGTCATATCACTTCCTGTCTCCACCTCCCTAGTGCTAGGATTAAAGGCACATGTCTCTGAAGTATTGGTATCAAAGGCATGAGATCCAAGTGCTGGGATTAAAGGTGTATGCCACCACTGCCTGGCCTCTGTGGTTAGCTAGTGGTTAGCTGTAACTTCTGATCTCCATGCAAGCTTTATTTGTTAGAGCATAGATAAAATATCACCACAGGTTACCTCTCCCTTATTTGATAAGATCAATATTTATTTTTAATATGTTTTAGGTACTGAAAACTATATAGCATGTTACAAAGGTGTGGGCTTGAAAAACAGAGGTACATGGGTTTGCACATCAGCTTTGCATATATCCCTGGACAAGTTATTTATCAGTCCCCCGAATCAAATGTATTTTTAGCAAGAATCTCTCAAGTTCATTATAAAGATTAGATAATAAAACTTATACAAAGTAGCTAGTTAAGAGTAAGCACAAATTGGTAATTTCCCTGCCAGAGAAATAGCATACTATAAAAGAATTGCATGAACATATACACCAGGAAATTCCCTGAGTCTGCATACTTTATTCTGGACCAAAGCAAACATAGTGTTGATATTCCAATATCATTAGATATGTGACAGGAGAGAGAATGTTATTGACTCCTATAAATTCTTGTTTTACCTTTTCCATCTGAGAAAGCATTTACTGTGATTGGTTGTATTGTATATTGCTATGAATAGTTTAAGTTGTCTTATCTGCTTGAATTCTATTAAAAACAGAAAAGATGCCAAAATTATCTCTCATGAGACTCAAACATTGAAATTTTGAAGGGCTCATTTGTACGTCATATAGTCTGCAGTAACTGCAAAAAACAAGAAAGAAGAAATGGGTCCTTTTCTGAGACAGGTGGGGTGGTGAGTAGCAGAGAGGAGAATAGCAGGGTACAAGTATTCCGATCAGGAAAATGTGAAAGGGGGGATCATTGGGAAGGACAAGGGAGGTAAATACAGAAGAAGGAGGGAAGAACATCTTAAAATGTCACAAGGAATCATGCCAGCAACTATTCATCTAAAAAAACATAATGCACCTTATATATATATATACACACACACACATATGTATTACTATATATTAATACGTATTAATGACTTCTAATCTGGGCAGATGGTGCTCTTTTAGAGAGCCAAAGACAGCTTAGCCAAAACCCCCATAACAGAGATAAGAAGCCCCCTATTGCTGGGTGGTAGTGGCACACACCTTTAATCTCAGCACTTGGAAGGCAGAGGCAGGTGGATCTCTATGAGTTTGAGGCCAGCCTGGTCTACAAGAGCTAGTTCTAGGACAGGCCCCAAAGCTACAGAAAACCCCGCCTCAAAAAACAAAACAATAACAAAAAAGAAGATTTCTTTTTACTTGTTGGTCAGGACTGTCTAAGAAACTCCCAAAACATATTGCACATTGCTTTTGCCCATGGTTACCTCACATATGTGGATAGGGAAGTCCCTGTTCCTGAAGACACAGTGTACTCGAGAAACATGGTCCAGAAATCCCTGAGGTGGAACTGACTTGAATGCTTGCTTTTTGAGGACTAGCTTTCATTGTGACAAAAGTCAACATAACAAGCTTCCAAAGAATCAAAGTAATCAATAATCCTACGCAACTATGATGCCTATGAACCATATCACTGACTAGCATGGCATGGTAACTAAGATTTCAGTAGTGGCATACATACCATAATAGTAACCAATAGCTCTCAAATTGGACTTTAGTCTTACAAAAGAGAAGGAGAATAATGCATGATACTGAAATCTTAGTCACGTATTCAGTGTTAGTGAAGACGTGGCTATTAGAGAAGTTACAACCACTACTTTACAATCCCTGACAACAATCACAGGCAAGTATTGTCTTCACACCTCATCAATGAAGCTTCTCTTTGCAACAGATGCATCCACTACAGAAAACTATAATCAATCAAAATACAAAATAATAAAATAAAAAATTGTTTCAACTCAAATCATAATTACATCATATCATTCACCTTAAACTAGTTATCTAGTTGGCCTTATTCTCCTACTTGCTAAAATGCTGCATATTAAGAGTGAAACAGCACTATCCTCCTGTTTATCCTAGCATAAATGACAGTCTCCTAGAAAAGTAGATTCACATCAGGAATAAAGACAAACCAAGGAAATTAAAAACAAGATGAAAGACTCAGCATATCAATCATGTTTTCTAGTACCTGTTTCTGGAGTAGTGAACTAAAGTATTTCTCCATTTTGAGAAATAAAATGAAGACCAACAGCATGATTTTTAGCTCATTTTATTTTCTTCATCTGAAAGCAAATAAAAAGTCATGATCATAGAATGACAAGAATGAGATCAAACAAGAATTAATTATTGGATGATTAATGTATACTGGGTATTTATATGTTATTATCAAGATAGCCTTGTGGATTGAGGATACATTGTCTTACAGAGTTAAATAACGAAGACTGCTAGCAAAGTGGATAAGTAGCCTGAACTGGCCATCACCTGTAATCAGATCGGTAACTCCTCCAATTGCGATCAGAGAGCCTTCATCTAGTGACTGATGGAAACAGATACAGAGATGCACAGCCAAGTACTGGTCCGAATTTGGGGACTCCTGTTGAAGAGAGAAAGGAAGGATTGTACGAGTCGGCAGGTCAAGGTCATCACAAGGGAACCCACAGAAACAACTAACCAGGCTCATAGGAGCTCATAGACTCTGAACTGACAGCTAGGGAGCCTGCATGGGACCAACCTAGACCCTCTATATATGTGTGATAGTTATGTAGCTTTATCTACTTGTGGGAATCCTAGTGATGGAAGCAGGGCCTGCCGCTAACGCTTTGGCTGGCTTCTATGAACCTATTCCTCATACTGGGTTGCCTCATCAGTCTTTAATACAAGGGGAGGAGCTTAGTCCTACATCAACTTAATATGCCGGGCTTTGTTGACACCCATGGGAGACCTGCCCCTTTCTGAACAGAAGCAGTTTAGTGGATTGAGGGGATATGGAGAGGAGCTGGGAAGAGAGATTAAGAAGGGAAGTGAAACTGCATTCAGGATATAAAATAAATGAATAAATTTAATTAATAAAAACACACAAAATAGATCGAGTATACAAACCTATGTCTTTTTCTAACTCTACTAATATTTCCTGGATATTATAAGCCAACTCATGATTTTAAAAATACTATGGGAAAAACTGTAGTTGTGGGTTCTGCTCTTCCAGAAAGTACAAGTTTGGTTCATAATACCTGCATCAGGTGACTCACAGCCACCTGCAATGCCAGTTCTAGGGGATCCAACACTCTCTTCCTAGCCTTCAAGGGCACCTGTACACATATGACGTACAGTCATGCGGACACTCGCTTGTACTTACATGAAAAAGAACTTTAAAATATTTTAAAATATAGTCATGTTAGCCTTCCATTCCTGTGTCAAAATACTGGAGATAAATATGAAGGAATTATTTAAATGGATTATAATTTCAAAGGTTTTACTTTCTTTTGCTTTGCTTCTGTTAATGTGATGAGATAGTATATTGTGACAGAAAGGTATGTTGGAAAAAAAAAAGTTCACTTTTGATGGCCAGGCAGTGGTGACTAAGAGAGTCTGGGGACATAATATTAAAGTTCAATTGACTCATGTGACTATTTAAAATTATACCCTCACTACCTATTTCTTCCAACATCACCTATTAATAACTCATTCAGCTATCAAAACCATCAATGAGTTAATTCATTACTGAAGTTAACAAACTTGTCACCCTATGAATTTCAATTTGTCACTAGGCAGGGCACAACCTCTCAACATCTGAGCCCTTTAGGGAGTGGTTCATGTCTTAACCACAACAGAGTAACTATTAAAAGAGGACGAAACTAAAACCAATACCCAATGCCATATACTAAAGAGGAATGTGCCAAATGACCATTTAACCAAACTGATAACCTGCCAGATCTAGCAATTACCCAAATCTATAGCTTGAGCTTAAATAAAAATGTTAATGAATGTACTTGTGTATATATACATTAATATCCATCCTTTGAGAATGTGATTAAGAGATTTCTGGATACTTTTTATAATCATATTTCTTATGAATGATAAAAGATAGTTAGGTTCAAAAAGGTTATATTTATCTATGACCCTGAGGTTTTGACTTAACATTCCTTAAAATGTTGATAAGAATAATATAGTTATGGTATATATTAATTGTATAAACTCAAGACTGTTCCTATGACATACTTATGGTGTCAATGTAACTATAAAATGTCATAAAATGATCCTGCAAATTTAAATGTCAATAGAAACCACCCAGAATAGTCACATGAACCTTAATCTGCACCATTTGAGATCTTGTTGAAATGCAGGTTTTGCATCTACAGCTCTATATAGAACTTCAGATTGTGCATTTCTGAAGCTTCAAGTTAATGCTTTTGTATCAGATCACATTGTGAATAGTATGGATTTATGTGAGTTGATATGTCATTAACTGAATTAGAATCTAACATGCATAATACATTTCACCCCCTCTATTACACTGACCTTTGTTTTAGACATTCTGTATAAAGATTATTTCCCTTAGATATTAATATAACTAATCCTTAATCATATACAGATTTGGATGATGAGACAAAAGGAAAGATACTTTATTATTTTGTCAGTAATCTAAACAGTTTGAGGAAAGCAGTGATACCATCTGCTGTACTGTCTAAGTCTGTCTGAGCTCTCAGAATAAAATATGTTCATATATTTTTTAGCAGTTAGAAACATGCATACTTAGAGTTATTGCGTAATAATGGAGTTTTAGCAATTCACTGATGACTAGAAGTACCTGTTTTTATTACCTTTGATTAAGTATGTTCACGTTATAGTTTTTGAAAAGTTTGATAGAGATATGATATCTATTATAATTCTTTGACCTAACTTACCTTGATGAAATTTACTATTGCTATCAGAAATAAAATGCATATGATCATATATAACTGTGAAAATATTAAATTATACCAATAGTATTAAATTTCACTTGAAGAAAAGTGTTCTTCATTTAAGTATCCAGTTAAACACGTCGCTAACATAGCTGAATTCTAGATTTTGTTGAGTACAGTAGGCATTAGCCTTGCCAATAGTTCTGAAACTTTGGAAGAGCTTCAAGTAATCCAATTACCTTGGTTACTTCTCAAAGTAGCAAAATCTGAATAAGTATGTAGAGTTTTAAGCTCCCTGTAGATGTTCTAGTGTTTAGAAAAAGTAATGACATTCCAGTGTTTTTTAAGTGTTTACCAAGTTTCTGAATTTAAATCATGCATGACAATGATTTTTCCAATTCTCTGACTTTACATAAATTTCTTCATTTCTTTTTCCTGAATATGCTCTTATATAGGAATCTAAGTGATGCATACACTTCTAATTATTCCTGTTCTTTTGGTTAGTTACCAAAATTTAGCCATCTGCTAAATTGTCATAATTCTTGTATTTAAAAGAGATTAAAGCATACTTTCCAAATACACTAAAACCTGGCTACTGGTAATAAGTCTATATTTATTTTATAACAAAATTGAGTTTCTTTCAGGCAACAGTTATTAATTGAACCTTTATCTTTGACCTGGTTTTACATACAATTACTGAACAGGAATAAATGTGTAAGTTATGGCAATTCGAACTAAACATATAATCAGTTTAATTTATTCTACTTGATACTATGATTATAGTGTATAGTTCCATTTAAAATGGTTGGGATAAGACACTTAAGACACTTCACCCTTTTTACTTTTAAAGGTCATACTAATTTACTGAATCAAAATCATACAAAGATACCAAAAATTTAAAAGTTTAACAAGGATTGGATATGCTGGTTATGGGCTTTTAATGTGTATATGTGTTATAATGTATTTATATATGTGTGTGTCTGTGTGTGTATGTATGTATGTATGTACATACACACATGTGTTCTCCCTAGGAGAACAGCATCATGAGATGATTCATGTCATTTATTAATTTGTATCTTCCCAGTGTGACATTTGGCCTAGTATATTAATACATTTAATTGATATACACATGGTTTAGGGGGGAATTCATATAGGATGGATTGAACAGAAGACACCAGCATTTTCTCTGTATGCATGTGTTGTAGATAGAACTTGGGGTTTTGTGAATGACAGGCAAGTGTCCTACCAATGAGCTACACCTCTTGACGTCAAAGCAATTATCTCAATTCATAGCCTAATAAAACCCAAATATCTAGTAGAAAAGAGATAAGATGAGATTAACAATAGGAAAATAAAGTCAAAGAAAACATACAATAACAGATAAATAGAAATAATAAAGTCAAATACCAGAAAGTCTGAGCCTGTTAAATGCTAGTATTACTATAGAATGAGTTTTCTGTTGGAGCACATACATATTATTTCTTTTTTTTCTGAAGAAAAATTTAACATACAATAATTGAGGTAATGATTGAAAAGATAATAATATTGGAAAGAGAAAACATAAGAAAAGGAATAGGCCTAAAAGCACTTATTTTTCTCAAGACAGGGTTTCTCTGTGTATATCTGGCTGTCCTAGAACTTTCTCTGTAGACCAGGCTGGGTTTAAACTCAGAGCTCTTCCCCCCTCTGTCTCCTGAGTACTGAGATTAACAAAAAGTACTTTCTAAAATAAATTTTCATTGGTTCTGCCCAGAACCAAAATAATCACACAGAAACTATATTAATTAAATCTCTGCTTGGCCCATGAGCTCTAGCTTCTTATTGGCTAACTCTTACATATTAATTTAACCCATCTCCACTAATCTGTGTATCACCATGTGGCTATGGCTTACCATGTAAAGTTCTCAGGGTCTGTCTCCAGGGGATACATGCCTCCTCTCTGACTCTGTCCTTCTTTCTCCCAGCATTCAGATTAGTTTTCCCTGCCTAGTTTTCTTCTCCTATAGCTCTGCTATAGGCTCAAAGCAATTCCGTTATTTAGCAATGGTATTTAAGCATACAGAAGGGAATCCCACATCATCTCAGAGTTGTTTGGATTTGCATTTCCCTGATGGCTAAGGATGTTGAACATTTCCTTAAGTATCATTTGGCCATTTGAGATTCTTCTGTTGAGAATTATCTGTTTAGTTCCATTTTAATTGAGTTATTTAGAATTTTGATGTCTAATTTCTTGAGTTCTTTGTATATTTTGGATACCAATCTTTTGTCTGATGTGTGGTTTGTGAAGATATTTTCCCATTCAAAAGGCTGCTTTTATGTCTTATTGACTGTGTCCTTTGCTTTACAGAAGCTTCTCAGTTTCAGAAGATCCCATTTATTTATTGTTGCTCTCAGTGCCTGTGCTGCTGGGGTTATATTTAGGAAGAGGTCGGGGTTATATTTAGGAAGAGGTTTCCTGTGCCCATGCATTGAAGACTACTACCCAGTTTCTCTTCTATCAGATTCAATGTGGTCAGATTTATTGATGTCTTTAATCCATTTGGACTTGAGTTTTGTGAATGGTGATAGATATGAATCTATTTTCACTCTTCTACATGTTGATATCCAGTTATGACAGCACCATTTGTTGAAGATACTTTCTTTTTTCCATTGTATAATTTTAGCCTTTTTGTCAAAAATCAGGTTTTCAAAGGTGTGTGGATTAATATCTGGGTCTTCGATTTTGATTCCATTGGTCAACCTCTCTGTTTTTATGCCAGTACCAAGCTGTTTTCATTACTGTGCTCTGTAATAGAGCTTGATTTCAGGGATGGTGATGCCCCCAGAAGTTCCTTTAGTGTACAAGATTATTTTGGCTATCCTGGATTTTTTGTTTTTCCATATGAAATTGATTTTTGTTCTTTCAAGGCTAGTGAAGAATTGTGTTGGGATTTTGATGGGGATTGCATTGAATCTATAGATTGTTTTTGGTAGGATTGACATTTTTACTATGTCGATCATACCTATAGAAGAGCATAGGAGATTTTTCCATTTTCTAGTATCTTCTTCAATTCTTCAAAGACTTAAAGTTTTTGTCAAATAGGTCTTTCACTTCTTTGGTTAGTGTTACCCCCAAGATAGTTTATGTTATTTGTGTCTATTGTGAAAGGTGATGTTTCTTTGATTTTCCTCTCCTTTATCATTTGTGTATAGGAGGGCTACTGATTTTTTTGAGTTGATCTTGTATCTGTCCACATCGCTGAAGGAAATCAGTATGGCAGTTTCTCAGAAAATTGGGAATCAACCTACCTCAGGATCCAGCAATACCACTCTTGGGCATATACCCAAAAGATACTCAATCATACCATAAGAGCAACTGTTCAATTATGTTCATTGCAGCATTATTTGTAATAGCCAGAATCTGGAAACAACCTAAATGCCCCTCAACCAAAGAATGCATAAACAAAATTTGGCACATTTGCACATTAGAGTACTACTCAGCAGTAAAAAAACAATGACATCTTGAATTCTCCATGCAAATGAATGGAATTAGAAAACACTATCCTCAGTGAGGTAACCCAGACCCAAAAAGATGAATTTGTTATGTACTCACTCATAAGTGGATACTAGCTATAAACAAAGGTTATTGAGCCTATAGTTCATGATCATAGAGAAGCTAAGTAATAAGGTGAACCCAAAGAAAACACATATAGATCCACCTGGAAATTGGAAACAGACAAGATTGATTGACAAAATTGGGAGCATGGGGGTGGGGGAAAAGGGAGGGTGGAAGGGAAGGAAGAGGGGAGCATGGGAGGGGTGAGGAGAACTTGAGAGAGTGGGATAGTCAAGATGAAGGAAGGACAGAGATGAGAACAAGGAAAGAGATATCTTGATTGGGGGAGCCATTATAGGGCTAGCAGAACCCAGGCTCTAGAGAAATTCCCAGGGATCCACAAGGATGACCCCAGCTAGAACCCTAAGCAATAGAAGATAGGGAGCCTGGTTTTAACTTGCCCTGTAGTCAGACTGATGAATATCTTAAATATCACCATAGAACCTTCATCCAGCAACTGATGGAAATAGAGGCAGAGACCCACATAGAAGCACTGGACTGAGCTCCTGAGGTCCAGTTGAAGAGTGGGAAGAATAAGAATGTTACCAAAGAGGTGAAGACCATGATGGGTACACCCACAGAAACAGTCTACCTGAGCTCACAAAACTCCAGCCGGACTGGGAAGGATCAAGCATGGGACCAAACTGGTCCTTCTGAGAGTAGCTGACAGTTTCATGGCTGGGGTGGACTGAGGGGCCACTGGCAGTGGCACCAGAATTTATCCCTACTGCATATACTGGCTTTTGGGGAACCTATTCTGTTCTGATGGATGCCTTTCTTGGCCTGGGTATAGTGGGGGGGGGAGGGGCTTGGAACTTCCACAGGACAGTGTGCCTTGCTATCTCTGAGGACTGGATGGGGGTGAGGTGGGAGGGTATATGTAGGGAGTAGGGGAGGGGAGGGAGCAGGAACTTGGATTGGTATGTATAGTGAAAAAGGATAGTTTGTTTTCTTTTTTAATAATATATAAATATAATATATCTATAATAAATAGGCAATGAAATACAGAAGGATTCTGAAACCTTTGAAAGTCAGTTTTCTTGTGAATTGTGAAACTCTCTCTCTACTACCTTGAAATGTAAGTCATATACAATATAATATGCTCGTAGATATGTTTTTAAAAAGCTTGACATACCTAAATTGTAATAGAAAGGAAAAATAAAAAGAATGTGTTTTATAATAACCAAGCCTTGATGTGGTTAAAAACGCTTAATGTTTTTCAAGAATATGTTTTAGTGGGTGGGTGCCCCCTTGCGGTCTTGACTTCCTTGCTCATGTTCTCCCTCCTTCCGTTCCTCATCTGGAACTTGGGAGCTCAGTCCATTGCTCCAGTGTGGATCTCTGTCTCTATCTCCATCCATCACCAGATGAAGATTATATGGTGATATGCAAGATATTGATTAGTATGGCTATAGGATCAGGCCATTTCAGGCTCTCTCTCCTCAGCTGCCCAAGGACCTAGTTGGGTACATCTCTCTGGACCCCTGGGAGCTCCTCTAGAGTCAAGTCTCTTGCCAACCCTAAAATGGCTCCCTTAATTAAGATATATACTTCCCTGCTCCCATATCCACCCTTCCATTATCCCAACCATCCCATTCCCCCAAGCTCTCCCTATCCTCCCCTTTTCACTTGTCTCTCCCCATCTCACCTTTCCCCCATCCCACCCCACGCCCCAGTTCCCAATTTTTGCCCAGCAATCTTGTCTACTTCCAATATCCAGGAGGATAACTGTATGTTTTTCTTTGGGTTCACCTTCTTATTTAGCTTCTCTAGAATCGTGAATTATAGGCTCAATGTTCTATATTTATGGCTAAAAACCAATTATGAGTGAGCACATCCCATGTTCATCTTTTTGGGTCTAGGTTACCTCACTCAGGATAGTGTTTTCTATTTCCATCCGTTACGGTGGAGCTGATCTATTGGGAGATCACCAAGGCCAGCTGGACTGGGACTGAAAAATGCATGGGATAAAACCAGACTCTCTGAATATGGTGGACAATGAGGGCTGCTGAGAACCCAAGGACAATGGCACGGGGTTTTGACCCTACTGCATGTACTGGCTTTGTGGGAGCCTAGGTGGTTTGGATGTTCACCTTCCTAGACATGGATGGAGGGGGGAGGACCTTGGACTTTCCACAAGGCAGGGAACCCTTTACTGCTCTTTGGACTGGAGAGGGAGGGGGAGAGGAGTGGGGCATGGGGAGTGGGGGGAGGGGGAGGGAAAATGGGAGGCGGGGAGGAGGCAGAAATTTTTAATTAAAAAATTTTAATAAAAAAAGAATATGTTTTAACATGTATAACAAGTTACATATATGGGTAATTTATAACATATTACAACATGTGTTTAGGCATGATATCAGTTTAATACTTAATGTCTTAACACCATACAATAATGTTGTATTCATTATTCTAATCAGTATGAATGCTCATATCTCCAGTCTGACACAGAGGAATTTATATCAAACATACATGCAGCATTGCCTTTGAGATGTGACTTTCCTGCAAAGTAAACTCTTGGAAAATTTTCCAAAAAGATCATGAATTAAAATATGATCTCCTTTAATTTTTGCATAGTAGTTGTATTTCTAGAAAATGTAGTACAGTTGTAATATCTCACAAAGACTGCTTTTCTGGTAATGGTCCAAGTTTCTAGGTGTAAATACTTATAAGTAGGATTTTTTCTGCTTGATTGTGGGTCAAGACATCCAAACTCTTGAGATATGAAACATATGTTGTATGTCAGTGCCCTGTTCATTGTAGGATATTTGTTGTATTTGTCGTAACAAGTGCAAAGATCATGGCAAAATCATTTTGGAAATTAGAAATTTTCTCTTCCATTTTGAAAGTGTTACTTAGTGGCTTCTCTGATTAGTGTTGTGCATCAGCCACAAATATAGGGAATTAGTATTGCTTGTGGTACTTCCAAACTTAATATTCTCTATTTCTATTAAAGGGTAGAGACCCAGACTAGGAGCTACTTTTCACTTTAAGGTGCAGAAAGGCTGGGGAGGATGTCAATTATATAGGAGCTTAATGATATCTTACTTAGCTGTTAGTTCTTTGGGGAGATGCTTACCAACATTATTCTGGAGTTCAGACCCCTCTCATTTTAAGAGTTACCCTTTACACAATGCAACGTTTTCTTTTTCACGTTACTCTTACTTGGTAAGGCCACCTGATCATTGTTAAAATCAAAACGAGAAAAAGTGGTTCTCAGTTCCATAAGCTAAGTACTCATCTCATGATCAAACACTTCAGCACACTTACTAAATCTCCAAATCAGAACTTCTCCTCACTTTACACCTTTAAAGCAGGGGGATGTCAGCACAGGCCATTTGTTGAGACTCTCTTGTTCTACTTAGAGAGAAAAAAATGGAAATCACTAGAATTAAGAACACAGTTCCAGGATTTTCAGTCTCCAACAGGAAGGCTAAACCATAAAATGCCTTTGGCTTGTATCAGGGAAGTGCTAATTCCAATTTCTTTTTTTCTCTTTATATTAACAAGCATGCATGATAAGTGGATTTATTTATTTATAACTTTTCTTTTTCTCCCTGCCCTTGCCATGAATTCTTAATATACTCCCAGTCCAACGGATGTCATATTGTTTGCTTTGGTGAAACAATTGTGATCAAAATTCTGATTATGAGAATTTTAAATTACAAGCCTCACAAAAACACCAAAAGTTTCCACTGGTATTCTTGCAGACATATTCTCTATCAGAAGAAGAAAATTAACTGTAGGGCAGCTATTGGTGACAGGATGAAGGGGTGTCCAAAGAAGATATGTTGTGAACTCTAGCCAGAAGCTAAGTCTGGCAATCCCAGTCTAATTAATTTGACAAATGTGCCTATGAGAAAAAGAAATATTTGTACCTTTAAGTCACTAAAAGTTGGTGGGCTAGAGTTTGGAGGGTTATTGTTATGTAGTGTTAATATAGACCATATAAATGATATACTGTAATGGATTGCTGATCCAATATCATGAGGTAATTAAAACACAACTGCTCAAGTCCTGACTAATAACTAGATGTACTCTTTGGGAAAGAGGTTCTGATTTTGAAAGAAGTAAAGATGCTTAGGATTGGAATAGTGGTGAGAACTCAGGTGATATGAAGTGATGACAACCACAGGGAATTTTCCTAGGTTTGATTTTTTTTTCAAAATAATCCAGTGTTCTCTAAGCAATACAAATATAAGATGGCAAAAAAATTGCTCTATATCAATGGTGAGTCTTATTTTGAGCACTGGGAGATCTGAACTCTAACAGAATGTTGGGCAAGTTTTCTTCACAAATGTTTTCAGCTAAAATGTTTTGAAGGAATCACACAACTGGTGCCCTGCCCAATGTCTCCCCTCTTTAAAATTTATTCCAAAAGTAAAACAACTGAAAATCAGGAAACAAAAACCAATTTGAAATAGCAGTAAAATGATATTCTAAGAATCTTAGAAACTTTAGAAAAAGATGCAACAGCTAGAAGCAGTGAGGTATGAATTGTAATGGAACCTATATTGAAGAGCTGCTTTGAAGTTAATTAGCACTTAGAGATGTGGTAATGCAACCTGCACAGTCATGCTAGAATGAGGGGCATCATTTACACAGCTGAAGGGACTGCTTGGATTGCCAATTGAAGTCACCATGAAGAACCTTATTAAATTCAGTCTAATGAAGGAATGGCATGAAAGTCCATAAGCTACACCTTCATCAACAGTTTAAATTTATTAGGATTAGGGACTATTTTCAAGATGAAAAGTACTCTTCAATTTGGTATTTAGTTTTCATTCCCCCCCCAGAAATTGAGATACAGAAGGATAGACTTATTCTGCACCAACTTGCACAGAGAAGATTTGGTACTAACGTACAGGATCCTAAGTCTATGACTTTTCATTTTTTTAACTCATTTTTTTTGAGATTGCAACCATTAAATCAAATTATCTTAAAATGCTTTCTATTCATTAAAGGTTCTTTCTAATCAGTTGCTTGAACGTTTTATATTTTGTTAAGGGATGGGTACTGAATTTAGACCATCAATTTCTCCATCTTCTAATCTGTCATAGGATTTGAAAATATTTTTTTATTTATTACTGTTACTTTGAATTTGCAATACTTTAAAACTTTATTTCATTTTGTAAAGGAGTAAATACTTAGGAAGAGGTAGTTTTATAAACATTTTTTTTCTGAGCTGAATGTCCAAGAGTACATTTGGTAGCTTATGTGGTAATTGTGTGCTTTACTTAATTTTTATTTTTAGATTTGTTTTGTACCATTATGACTGGTATAAAATGAAATCTCAAAGTAGTTTTGACTTGCATTTCCCTGATAACTAAGGAGGTTGAACAGTTCTTTAAAAGTTTCTCAGATATTTGAGTTTCTTCTTTTCGGAATTCTCTATTTAGATCTGTGCCCCATTTTTAACTGGGCTGCTTGTTTTCTTGACGTGCTGTTTTGTGAGAGTATATGATGGAGATCAGCTCTCTGTCATATGTGTAGTAGGTTAAAAAAACTTTCCCCATCCTGTAAGCTATGCTTTGTCCAAATGATATTGTCCTTTACCTTACGGAAGCTTTACAGTTTCATGTGGTCTCATTTATTAATAATTTGTCTTAATGCCCATGTTAACAGTATACTGTTCAAAAAATGTTTTCCTGTGCCAATAAATTCCTTACTTTCTCTTTTATCAGATTCCTTGTATCTGGCCTTATGATTTGTGCTTTGGTTCATTTGGAGTTGCGATTTGTGCAGGATAACAAGTATGGATCTATTTGTGTTCTTCTACAAGCAGCCTTCCAATTTGACTAGCACCATTTGTTAAAGAGGCTATCTTTTCTCCAGTGTGCATTTTGGCCTTTTCTTTTTAATTGAAAAGAATCAACGTACATGTGTGGAGTTATGTCTTGGTCTCTAGTTCAGCTCCATTGATCTGTGTCTTTTTGTGCCAATACCATGCTTTTGTTTTTAAATTACCATAGCTCTGTAGTAGTTTGACATCGGGGATTGAGATACTTCCAGCAGTTCTTTCATTATTCAGGATTGTTTTAGGGATCTTATTTGTGTGTGTGTGTGTGTGTGTGTGTGTGTGTGTGTGTGTGTGTGTGAGCTTTTCCATATGAAGCTAAAAATTGTCCTTTCAAGCTCTGTGAATAATTGTGTTGGAATTTCGATGAGGATTACATTGAATTTGTACATCTGCTTTAATTTCTTTCTTCAATGTGTTAAAGTTTTTATGATACAAGTTAAGGGTTTTTCTCTGTGCCTCGTTTTCAGAAATGTGTATTAGTTCAGATTTACTCTGGTTCCTAAGTCTGTAGGTTTGTTTTTGACAAATTTGTGAAGTTTTCTCATCATTTCTTTTCTGACTGTTACATTCCATTATTTACCTCCTCCCTCCCTACAACTAGAGTATTAGACCTCTTCCCATGGCCTCACAGATTTTTCAAGTTCTTTTAATTTGATCACTCAAATTTTCTCTCTGGTCTTAAGATTTTGTAGATTGTGCCAACTTGTCTTCCAGTTCATTGATTATTTTCCTTTTTTTGGTAATCATTTTTAAAATATTTTTTGAGAAGTTCACCCATGAGCACTGTATCTACATTACTCCTGCTTCTACTCCCATCACCCTTCCCAAACTCATAATGTCTTCTTTAATTATCATTGTTACACATATTTACATTATATAGCTTATATATGGTGCATTTGTTTACAATATACTGAGTCCATTTTGCACTATTCTTATGTACATGTCTTCAGAAATAACCACATGGGGCTGGACAATCTATGGGGAAGCTAGTCGCCGGAGGAAACTGAGTCTCTCTCTCTCTCTCTCTCTCTCTCTCTCTCTCTCTCTCTCAGCAGTCATTGACCACCTGTAGCTATTCATCTATGGTGAGAGCTTGTGGAATTTTCCCAAGTCATCTCTTATTTACTAAGTCCTGTCCACTTTACCACTGAGCTTACTCTATAAGGTGATTTCTAAAAATTTTCTCACTGTGATTTTTATAACTGTTTCATACTTTCTTTTTCTTCTTTTTTAATTCTATTTAATTTTATTATTTTATTAAAAATTTCCACCTCCTCCCCGCCTCCCTTTTCCCTCCCTCTCCCCCCACTCCCCACGCCCCACTCCCCTCCCCTTCCCTCATCAGCCCTAAGAGCAGTCAGGATTCCCTGCCCTGTGGGAAGTCCAAGGTCCTCCCCCCTCCATCCAGGTCTAGGAAGGTGAGCATCCAAACAGACTAGGCTCCCACAAAGCCAGTACATACAGTAGGATCAAAACCCAGTGCCATTGTCCTTGGCTTCTCAACAGCCCTCATTGTTCACCATATTCAGAGAGTCCGGTTTGATCACATGCTTTTTCAGTGCCAGTCCAGCTGGCCTTGGCGAGCTCCCAATAGATCAGCTCCACCGTCTCAGTGGGTAGGTGCCCCCTCGCGGTCTTGACTTCCTTGCTCATATTTTCAATTTATGTTTTATAAATATTTCTTCATTATATCCAGTTTTTCAATTTATAATTGATTTTTGATATATTTTGGTCATGGTGTTATCACACAAAAGAAACACCTAAGGAACTCGTACTGTCAGGGTATCCTGATATCTAGACTTTTAAACTTACTTAATTTTGTCATTTAATTTATTAATTTGTTCACTTATTCAGCAAGAAAATTCTTATGGAACATTTATTAATAAAATAGTCTTTGTGATTTTCTAGGAATTGTTGGGAGTTAAGTACTGGACCAGCATTGAAAACAGAGAATTTACATGGATTCTAGTCAGATTAAATCTAACCAAAGCTCAGAAAGAATATTTTTTTAGCAGTGTAGCTAAGTACAATATGTAACTAGGGAAACACTTGACTTAGGGTTATTATTCAATTGTATATTTTATATTCCTTGTTTCATACTGTCAATATAAATTTTTATTTGATTTTATTACACATTACTGTATAAATTTTCTACTCATCTTTCAAAGACTATTCTATCTTTTCTGATTCCAACTGAGTTAGATCTTTTGTTTTGTTTTATTATGAATTTGATTCCATGAGAATTGCAAAAATGCCAGCAATCTTTGATCCATCCTCATATTCACACCTTCTATATTGTTATTTTGAAGTTGCTACCATTCAGAAGTGGAGCATATAACCTTCCCCTATGAATATCATTTGTCTTGTGATTTGGTCTTGTCAATAGGTTTCAGTAGGATGTTTTAGTGAGTCAGCCTAAAGCTTAGAGCTCAAGGAACCTTGAGTAGTTCTTATTCTTTTATTTTCTGTGATCGCAGGGACTGTCAGAGCAGAGAAAAGCAATTTCCATTAGGTTTTCAAAGGCTGTTCTCCTTGCCAGTTGATTGCATGTCTCTATCATCCACTACACCTAAGCATCTGAAAGGTCAGGGATGTTTATTTTCATATCCTTTGAGTCTTATAAATTGTTAGGTGTGTAGCAAGTAGATAGCAAGTACTAATAGAAACGAGAAGTAGGTAAATGATCAACATTGGTGAAACGAAGCCAAAAGGAGGCAGAAACAAATGTGTTGTTATAAAACTATACTTTACTACCAGTATAAGATTAATTTTTCTTGGACAAAAATAATGCCAAATGTGATTAGCATATGAGAACATTTAAAGTAAAGAACCAATTTAAGTAGATTGAACAGACATATGGCTCTTTCTTGAAAAGGCTTAATTAAAATTAAGTAATGACCATTTTTTATTTCTCTAAAGAATGCATTACTTTCCTTAAATAATATCTGAAAAACAGCAGGAGAGAGAGTAAGAGTAATCATTACATTGTTTTGACTTAATAAAAAACCTTCGATTTGAACATTTATTTTAGCCTTGATATTATACTTTCTGAGTTATTTTTCAAATGTCCAATAATTAGCTAATCTTAGCAATAGCCTTGTGAATTGTAAGAACTGCTACCTATTTTGCACACTGGGTAAGGTATTTAAGCATAAATAAGAACTCTTAGTAACATAAACTCTTAGTTCTTACAAAGGAAGACCTTGATGGTCTGCCATGATATGAGAAATGATGGAGAGTGGCGTCAATCTAGTTCTTTCTTTTTCTGAAAAATGTCAGTAGACATTTCTATTCCACTGTATTTTTGTTATGACAGGACCTAATTTACTACTGTCTTTTCTCTGGCACATTTCTCGGTCATTTTAGGAGCAGAGGATTATAATTTGGTGGGTGGCTGCAGAGGCCTTTTTACTGCCATGAAAGAAAAAGGGTAATAGGAGTCAGAACATATTAATGAAGGGTTTGGTAATAGCCAAGAGACAGAGAAGCTGGAGAGAAAATCTTTATTCATCATATCTTCTTTCCATATGCTCCATGACCTCCAGATTTATTGTGTTCTCTGAAATGTCGTGCTACACGTGTAATTAAGAATGGGTTCTATGTGTGCTCTTTACTTGCAAGCATGTGGTTGCTACCATGGCAACAGCAAAGGAACCAACAGAAAAGTCACTCTCTGATTAATGTAATTACACAGCAAGCTGTATAATACCCTTAAACACCATTTATTTCTGCATGAAGAAGACATTAAAATGGGTGTTATGTTCAGCAAGTTAACATCTCTAAACTCTTTAGGAACACGTGATTTTTATGGCATGATTAAGATAATGTTTGTCTTGTTCATTCAAGATCATAGCCTAGGAATAGCTATGTTGTGCTTTGGTTCAATTCACTTCCTCAGAATAATTATTGAGGGCCAACTCTAGGGTAACAGAGATTCAGGCCTGCAAGTGTCACAACAATGTGCATGGTATGATCTTAGCTCTCGAGGACCTTGGAGTTTAGTGTCTTAGTTAATTATCAATAAAATATGATTGTCAACAGTGTAGGATATTTCAACAGACTAGGAAAACACTACTAATCCTTGTGAGTTGACTATCAGATTTTGTAATGTGCTTATAATTTAATGAGGACATACTTTGCAATATATGGGCAAGGCACAGGGACTACAAAGTTAAGCAGGTATCCCAAGAGATAGTCACAGCAAGAAGCCATCACCACTGAAGGGAAAGGGGAATGTAATAACTGGAACCTGGAGCAAAAGAGTTGATAGAAACTATGGTTCTCAGTTGAGAATTTCCCATTATAGTGATTCCACAAGGAAACTCAAAATAAATATTCCAACCTTTTTCTTGCTGTTGCCCTCTGATATTTTGCTGATGTTCTTCTTCTTGTCTGAGTTCACCAGGACGTCAAAGCTCAAGGAAATTCATTGATACATTTCTTATGTTTCAGTTTCCTAAACTACCAAACAAGTGGAAGAGAATACTGAGGGAATTTAAAGAAGAGGATGAAGAATATCATCACAGGGAGGGGGAGAAGGGTGGGAGGAGGGGGAGGGAAATGGGAGGTTGGGAGGAGGTGGAAACTTGTTTTTTTGTTTATGTTTTTTTCTTCTTTTCTCAATAAATAAAAAAACATCTCAAAAAAAGAATATCAGCACAGTTGTATAAAAAATGCATATTCAATATAGACACATATATACACATGTCCATAAACATGTATTTATACCACAGAACACATATCTCTAAAGGAATCTTTTGTTGTATCCATATGTATTTCTCCCTTTTCAGCAGGTCTCTGGACAATTTTATATTACAGATGACACATACAGTTTGATACTCTGATTTCCTCTAATATCATAAAAAGGATGTTTGTTTTATTGACAGTTACTGATTATAGTTCTTTGTGTATCCTAGATATTAATCATTTGTCAGATATATCGCTGGAAGTGATTTTTCTCCCACTCTGTAGACTACCTCTTCACTAAGTTATAAGTTTTTCTTTGTACATTGTTTTTAATTTCATGAAGCCCCCTTTATAAATTATTGGTCTTATTTTCTAAACAACTGGAATCCTATTCAGAAAGCCCTTTCCTGATGCTGAAATCTGGTCCATATTCTTTCTTCTAGATTCAGCCGTTCTCAACCTGTAGGTCGCAAATTCTTTTGGGGTCAGCCGAACTTTTCACAGGAGTCACATATAAGATACCTTGCATATCAGATACTTACATTATGAATCCTAACAGTAACAAAATTACAGTTATGAAGTAGCAATGAAAATAATGTTATAGTTGGGGGTCACCACAGCTTGAACTGTATTGAAGGGCTGTGGCATTAGGAATGTTAAGAATCACTGTAGAAGGTTCAGCATTTCAGGTCTTTTGTTAAAGTCTTTGATCCATTTGGAATTGACTCTTGTGTGTGGTGAGAGATAGAGATCTAGATTCAATCTTTTACACTTAGCTGTGTATCCAGTTTTTCAAGCACTATTTATTAAAGAGGTTTTCTATTTTTTTTTTTTTTTGGTTTTTCGAGACAGGGTTTTTCTGTGGTTTTGGAGCCTGTCCTGGAACTAGCTCTTGTAGACCAGGCTGGTCTCGGACTCACAGAGATCTGCCTGCCTCTGCCTCCCGAGTGCTGGGGTTAAAGGCATGTGCCACCATCGCCCGGCGAGGTTTTCGATTTTTTAATTAGTGTTTTCTGAAGTCATATGCCTATAGATGCGTGCATGTATTTATAACTAGGTCTTCAATTCTGCTCCATTAATCTACACATCTGTCTTTGTGTGACTACAATGCTACTTTCCAATATATTTTACTGTTTGCGATTTTTGTGTGTGTGTGTGTGTGTAATTTCCCGTCTTATCCCCCATTACTTCTCCATTCTCTATAAGTCTTCTTTCCACAGTCATGAAGTTTTGTTGTTGTTTATGTGCTTTTATTAAATCTTTGATAATTTCATGCAATGTATTTTGATTATATTCACCCCTCCCCTAACACTTCCTAGATCCTCCCCCACCTCCCTATACACCCAACTTAATTCTCTCTCTCTCTCTCTCTCTTTCTCTCTCTCTCTTCCTTTCTCTCAAAATCAATTGACTCATTATTGGCATTGGCCAACTGTGCTGGATGTGGGACCTTCCCTAGAGTGTGGTCAATATAGCCGGTATCACTTAATTTAAGAAAACTGATTTTCTTTCTCACAGCAGCAAATAAATGCCAATATTTTCCTCAGTTAGGGGGAGGACTTCATGCCCACCTCCCTTCCTCTGTGCTAGAATTCTTTCTAGCTTGAGCTTGCACAGATGTTGTGCATGCTGTCAAAATCTCGGTGAGTTGTGTCTGGAAAATACTGTTTCCTTGAAGTCATTCCCCACATCTGGATTTTATAATCTCTCTATTGTAGAAGCTTCTTTACAACACAGACATATACATATATAAAATAATTTAAATGCAGCTACCCTGTAATGGGTGGGGGTAATGCCTCCTAGATATCATTGGCTATCAAATAAAAATTATGTATTGTTATGTGTATATACATAAGCACATTTTAATTAACTTATTGTTAATTTTAATTAATTTATCTGTTGATGAACATTCAGTTTGATTCAATATTTTGGCTCTTTTAGATAAATCTTCTATGAACATAGGAGTGAAGCTATCCTTTCAACATACTGTTTATATTTCTTTTATGTACATAGCATTAGTGGGTTTGCTGGGTTATATGGTAGTACTATTCTTTTTTTTTTAGCAACTTTCATCCAGTTTTCCTTAATGAGTATGCTAAACCACTTTCTTACTAACAATATTTTCCTTCTACAGCCTGAATTGCAGCTACCTGTGGTTTTGGGTGAAATTCTTCCTCCTTACATTTACTTATAAAACCTTTACAAGTCTTAATGTCTAGGTTAAATCTCTTTCTCCTGTATTCTTCTGTGTCTTCTTCATGCAAGACACATATTCTGAAATGGAAGCCATCCCATCTCATTGCCAAACTGAGACATAGGTAGCACAGCATCTCAAAGAGGTGTTGATACTTCTTTCAATGAACACATGTAATTGAAAAAAGGTATCATTTTATAGCATCATCATTTGTGCCCTGGCAATACTTAAGGATGTGTGGGCAACCTGTTAATGGCTATTCTCCAGTTGTTTCTATCATGGGCAGTCCTAGATGCTTGTGTTATTGATATACCCAGGTTCCACAGTCTTCCTCTATGCTGTCTATCCACTGTTTTGGGGGCCTTCTTCTTCACCTTATCCCATGCACTCCTCAAAGCAATGTTGTCTTTGGGTGTCTGCTGTCATTCATTCTTATAACATGGCCGAAGTATCTCAAGCGCCGTTGCCGTATCCTGTAGTTTACGTCCTTCTGTAGATAGAGATGTTTCTTAACGTCGTCATTGTGCAGCCTATCTCTTCTGCGATGCCTAGAATTCTCCTGAGACATGCCATCTCAAACACATTCAGATGCTGTTCTGTGGAGCATTTCATTGTTCATGTTTCAGAGTTGTAAAGAAGATGACTCAAGACAAGGAAGTGTCTCATATAATTTTGCTGTTGTTATGTCTTTTGCCCACCAGATCTTTCCTAGTGTCTGGAATACAGCCTCTGCTACCCCTAACCACCTCTTGATGTCCTTTGAACTGAAGTTTCCTCCCAGATAGACAAAGCTGACTGTTCGCTTGAGGTTCTGCTTCTTTATTACAATGTTAAACTCCTTGTGCGCCCTTCCCACGTGTTGTATCTTCGTCTTCTCATTCCAGTAATTTTCGCTTATTTCCATCACTCTATTTACCATGGCCTGCAGCTCCTTTGGACAGCAAGTAGTGCTATATTGTCGGCAAAACACGTTATTGATTCTCACACCACCAATCTGCACGCTTATCTCCTCATCCTCCAGGGCTGTTGCTACTATTAATTCCAGAAATATATTAAAAAGTAGTGGTGAGAGGATGCATCCCTGCAACACTCCTATGATTGTCTTAAAAATGCTATCGAATGCCTTCCCAAAGTCGATGTAACAGACATATAAGTTAACAGACATATAATTATTTGTATTTTTCTGCTGGTTGCCTCAAAGTGAAGATCTGACCATTTGTGCTCCTGTTAGCTGTGAATCCTCACTAGGTCTCTGCTAGGATTTCCTCTCTTCTGCCCTTGATCCTTTGCAGGATAATGGAGGAGAAGATCTTGCTGTTAGGGCACAACAAACTAATGCCCTGGTAATTTGAGCAGTCCAGTTTATCCTTCTTCTTATATATGGGAATTATAGCCGAATGCTTTCATTCTGTGGGAATCACTTCATGTTCCCGTATCTCTCTGAAGATTCTGAGAAATGCCTTGTCTCCTGAGCCTATTGTAGCTACCTCCAGCTCCTCTACAGTGGGGTCTTCCTGTGTTTTGCTCTCTTGATAGCTTCCTCTATCTCCTGTCAATATTTAATATTTCCTCATCTTTTTATATACATAGAGTTTTATTCAATATTTGATTAATATATTATGTAAATTTACACTTAATACAGATTATTTAATACTATTTTAATGGCCTTAGAAGTTGCAGAACATTGATTTGATACATTACATTTTCTTAGGCTTGGCTGTGCAAATGAATATTTAAAACAACAATACAGCATTGCTATTTAATTGCTCTATTTGGTGTTGCAAATGACTGGCAGCACCACAGAGGACTAAATGATAACGTACATAAAACCCTTGACAGGCATTAAAGTGACTCTCAAAATGGCCTTGTAGATGAATCAAGAAAGTTGATATACCAAAGATAAGAAGGACAAAGAGGAATATAGTGATGTTTAGAAATGGATAGTTCTCTATTACATCCTCTAAGTACGGATAAGCACAGAATGAATTTTCTGAATAGTTATGGCTTTATATTCTTTGTCTTGACCATTCATTAACTATCAAAAGGTCAATATCTCTAAGTGCTTCCCAGACTCTTATTTTTTAATCAGGAAGCAGCGCATATACCAGTGGGTCTTTTTTTCTTCTGGTTTTTCAAAATGGGATTTCTCTGTGTAACAGCCCTGTATGGCCTGGAGATAGCTCTTGTAGACCAGGCTGGCCTCAAACTCACAGAGCTCTGCCTGACTCTGCCTCCCAAGTGCTGGGATTAAAGGAGTGTTCCACTACCACCTGGTGAGTGAATCTTAACATTAGGATTAAAAAATACAGTCTTCATATAGATATGAAATAGTCTGTAGCCCATTATGATTCTGTCTTCCTTAGCAAATGTTATGAAAGTTGAAAAGTTGTGACTGGGGATATGCTTTAATAAATCATTTGCCACATAAACTAGGGCCAGAGTTGGATCCCTGGAATAGAATCCACCTAAAAGCTGAGCAGGAATGATAGCTTGTATGTGGTAACATTGTGTGGAGGGAATGTAGGAGCAAGTTAGCCAGACAACCCCAAAGTTCAGTGAAAGCCCTGTCTTAATATATATGGTGGAAAGTACCCAATCTTTATTCTACTTAAGGACATTGTAGATGTCCCTTTCTAAACTTTCATACAACTCAGAGGCTCACGTTCTTCACCTCTCTCCTCTTTGATAGTTTTCTGCTCCAATTCATTTGTAAGAATATTTTCAAATTGTTCTCATACCCTTTCGAAATTTTATCATGCATTGCCTATGGAAATGAATATTAGGCACAATTCTTATAATTTCTAGGGGAAAATATAAAGGACTTGCTTTTATTCAAGACTGCCAGTAAAACAAGGTGTTTGTGTAGATAAGGTAGTGATAAGCTGGACATAGTCAATAATCAGACTGACTGGTCCAGGGACTCAAGAGGCTGTGTTTCTTGAAGAAGCACACAGAGAGAGCAACATGTGTAAGAGGTTTACTGGGGTGTTTTCAGAAAATCATTACCAGAACCTAAGGAAAGGAAGTAGAACCAAGCTGTAGTTGAATGCTAACGCAGTTTCAAAACAGGTGTCAAACAACCCCATAAGAAGCTCTGATGTAGGGACTCACATTCAAGGTTGCCTTACTTTATAGAACATAGGCTATCACTATCTTTATACTATTCTCTAATGCTCATTGGATACAGTTTGCCCCTGGGAAAGATAGATAGCCTTTAACAAAGCAACCATTTGCAACCGAGGAGAATTTATGTGGGAGGCTGACAGCTAAAGACTGTCTCATGGCTACATTCCCAGAAGCCGGAGGAATGAGTCCTTTGCTCCTAAAGATGGATTTGGATGGCACAACACAGTGTCTACTATACTTAGAATGAATTCACAGACCTGTTCTAAAGTTTGTATCAAAGCTGGTTGAAACATTTGACTTGAGATACTAAGTGCTTGGGAAGAAAGGCAAAGCAAGAGATACTTAAATGACCCTGTATGGTATCATGTGACCTAGTATCCCTGGGTACTACAGATAAGACTAGAGGGAACACTCATCTCTTAAACAGCCACAGGAGGTAATCTGTGTGAACATCACGTATCAGGAATGGTAATGAATGGATTGAAACAATTTGATATCTTTCAGATACATAGAGTAAAAACCTAAAATGAAAGAGAAAAGAAATTTTGTAAAGCAATGGAACTGAAAAAATATACAAAAAGAAGACTAATAGTGGAACCCCTAAGCAATTTGGACAACGGAATCCAAGCATTAGGGGCAGTTGGAAAACATACAGAGAAGGTGCGGCCAGTGCAATTATCAATGCCAGACATAAGGTCACACTTAGTGACTAAGAAAGTATGAGTTAGAAAACCATTTAGAGCTTTTCTGCTTCAACAAAAATGGTTTCAACTATCCTACAATGCCCTCCAAATCTCCCTGTGAATCAGAATCAAGCGAAGAGCTTCTACAAATCACACTGTTGGTCTTTGGGCTCACTTCTGAAAATTCTCTTCCAGTAATTCTGATCAGAGACATTGACTCTGTATTTCTGACAAACTATGTAGGTAATTATGATGTAAAAGGTTAGCAGACCTGTGTTTGGAAATCACGTTCTGAGGACATGATTTTATATACCAAGTGCTGTTATTCATTTGAAATTCAGGTTGGGGAAGAAATTGTTATTATAAAACTGCCCAAAGTAACTCCATTTTTTCCTAGTTTTAGCTAACTTCTCCCAACTGCCCCCTTCCCTTACTGACCACATCCTGCTGAGTAGAACATTCTCATGCAGGGGTACTTGCAGCTTGGGGAGGTCCATTGTTTTACACATAAACAAATAAACTGAACTGAAACTTGAAACTTCTGCTCCCTGGCCTGTCTTAGGTATGATGTAACTGTGTGTGTGTTTGTGTGTATTTTAATAAACCTTGCTCTCCCTCTTTCTTGGCTGGGATAGAGAGCTCTTTTGTTGTGAGCCTGCTCTTGACTGCCAACAAATAAAAGAAATAAAGGACTTTTAATTTGACCTTCATTAAGAGGCATTCTCTTGTATCTTGCGTGGGTACAACACTATGGTGACCAAGCAGGCATTAATAGGGATATTTGTATTACTGAAACTAGAAATGAAGGGAATTGCATTACTACTGCAGTAATTACTCTTTCTTTGAGTTGGCATCAAACCTAGACACTTCTGTTTAGAAAGCAGACCATGCTTTTCTTTTATTGAATCATTAGTAAAACAGCTAAGCTTCAGCTTTTATTGCATTTTTGTGATTCTTTTTGACCATTTTTTGTAACTATACCGATACATAGAAAATAATTATTCAGAAATGTCTTCCAGAGAACAAAGTCTTAGTGCTATTATGTCTCAAATTTAGGGGAAATATATAAGGTACATCAGAATATGGCCTAAGCATACAAATTACATGTTTAAAGAATTGATACATTAAAAAAAGGTGTGTATCTCTTGGCTCTTTCTTATCTACATAGCCACATATATTTAGATCACAGTCAGTCTCTTTATCGATTGATGGATTTATTCATTGGTTGATTAGATTCTCAAGTCAAAATCATGGTAATACTTTGGTTGCCTTTGTTATCCACTGTGTTATCCTTCGCTCTTCCCCTTTAGCCTCCAAATATTGTAAAAATCCAGGAAACCAGTATTGTGTAGTTTTGAAGGCCCAAGTTAGCCTATATTTTAGAGATTAGTTTCTCAGAGGAGCATTATCATGTCCAAGAAACTAAAACTGATTTCTAGGGCTTTAAAAACATAGGAATTTTAGCTGGACAATGCTAACACACACCTTTAATCCCAGTGCTCAGGAGACAGAGGCAGAGAGCTCTCTGTGAGTTCGAGACCTGATCTACATAGCGAGATCCCGGACAGCAAGGGCTGCATAGGGAAACCCTATCTCTAAAACAAACAAACAAACAAACAAAAAATATGTATCTTGTCAGGCATAGTGGCACATGCCTTTAATCCCAGCAGTCAGGGAGCAGAATCAGGTGGAACTCTGAGTTTGAGGCCAGCCTGGTGGTCTATATAGTAGGTTCCAGGGCAGCCAGGACTACACAGAGAGAGAGACCCTGTCTGAAAACAGCAAAAAGGAAATAGGTGTCTAAATGACTTGCAATTACACATGTGTACACACAAACACATGCACACACTATAACATGCATGTGAAAGTCAGAGGAGAGCTAGTGGGAGTTATTTCTCTTATTTCACCATGTGGGTCCCAAGAATTGAACTCAGGTCACTGGACTTAGCAGCAGGCATGTGCTGAATCATCTTGCCAGCCCTAAAAGTGTTTTTAATAGCTGTACAAAACTCTAGCCCTCTGCCTAGGATCTGGGATGTGCTTCAGTGCACAAAGAGATTGCGATGAGCAGTTTTGGTGGTAGGTTGGCAGAATTAATCATTCAGGAGACTTAGCTTTCTGGTTGGCCAGTAAAGACACCCTATGTAATATAACACTGGCAGGCAAGTATTCTATTTGAGGAGTATTTGAAGAATTAGCATTGTTCAGAGAATCCTGAAGAATTTAATACAATGAACATGATTGCAAGGGATGGCTAGCCTTTTTTCTTGGTGGAGGCTTATACTAGTTACTTTGTTTTGTGTCTAAATATCTAATAGCAATAACTTAAGGGAGGAATTATTTTGGCTTATGATTTCAGAGATCATAGTCTACTGTGGCTGACTCTGTTGTTTCTGGCACACATGAGGCAAAGCATCATATGGAGGAAGAAGCTGTTTACTGAACGGTGTGCAGGAAGTAGAGAAAGTGGTAGGAAAGGGGCAGGGCCAAGATGCCATTGCCAGGGACAAATATACCATGGCCTATTTCTTCTAGCTAAGCTTTACCTTCTAAAGTTTCTAGACCCTCACAAAATACGATCACCAGCATCACTATAAGAGCCTTTTGGGGTAAACATTTTATACTCAGACCACAAGATCCCCCATCAGTCTTCCTAGAGGGAACGAGAATCAAGAGATAGTAAAAGTGAAAAACTGAGTAGTTCAAAATATTATTCTCCCAGAGATGCCTCAAGAAATATATGAGAGAGAACAGGAACCAAGAAGTTAGTGAATCTAGATATTATGACTTAGTTGAACATGCTGGCTACAAAAGGCATGAAATAAAAAAATCAAGACAGTGTTTGAGATTATTTATATTAGGAAATGACTGCAGTATATTTCTATGCTCTAGAGTTGAATGAACATTTCTTTTCAATTGGGACAGTTTTTCATATTCAGAACTAAACTAGTTCTGTTGATGTGAATAATGTATTAACTAAAATACAGTTACCAGGTATATATGTGAACTTTGGGGAAGTAAATCAGAAGGATAAGTATTAGTCACAAATATACCACATATAGTTATGTCTCTCAAAGCATCTTAATATCAAATCAGAAATTCACATTAGTCTCTTATAGAAGATTTTATTTTGTTCCTATTCTGTACATTATTGGGAAATAGCTGTATGAGCTTAACTGAACAATCATATTACTAGAATGTTAAATTTTCAATCATGCAGTAATGCATCTTAATCACTTATAACATAGATAGTTGATTGAATTTTTAATTTATTTAAATTATTATATTTATAGTATATTATATATTATATTATGAGGCATGGGTCCTCCAGATATACCCATGAGTTCATTTTCTGCTGCTCATCTATGGCTGGGAATGTAGTCTACCCTTAAGAGTAGTTTGTTTCTCCAGTGAGACTCAGTTGGAGAAAACTAAATTTTCATTTGTAAGTGGTTATCAATTGGAGATTGCTTCTGGGTTAGTAATGGGGTTATGTGTCCACTCCTCCTTTTGGCTCAAGGATCCCATCTGGTACAGACCCAAGTAGGGCCTGTGCATGCTGCCTTAGTCTTTGTGAGTGTGTATGTGTATTGCTCATGTCGCTTTAGATATCCTTATTTTCTTGGTGTCCTCTATCCCCTCTGGCTCTTACACTTTTTCTGCCTCCTCTTCTGCAAGGTTCCAGAGCCCAGGGATTTGATGAAAACATCTGTTTAGGCCATAAAATTCTGAGATTTCTCACTTTCTATATAATATCTGCCAGTGAGTCTGTGTATTTGGTACCCTCTGCTGTAGCAGAAATCTTCTCCAGTGGTGGTTGATCAAGACACTGATGTTTAAAAACAACTTAGATGTCTCTGAATAGATGAATGAATGAAGAAAATTGGGTACATTTACACAATGGAATATTACTCAGTCATAAAAATGAAACCATGAAATGTACAGGTAAATGGATGGAACTAGAAAAAAAAAATCCCTAGTGAGATAACCCAGACCTAGAAAGACAAATATAGTATGTATTTGCTTATATGTGGATATTAGAAGGTAAGTCAATGATGAGGTGGTTTGAAAGAAAATGGCTCCCAAAGGGAGTGACACCATTGGGAGGTGTGGCTTTGCTGGAGTAGGTGTGGCTTTGTGGAGGAAGTGTGTCACTGTGGAGGCAGGCATTGAATTCTTTTGCTTAAGCAAAAGTCAGTGTCACAGCCAACTTTCTGTTGTGTGACAGATACAACATTCTCAGCTACTCCAATACTATATCTGACTGCATGCTGCCATGCTCTCTGATATGATGGTAATGGACTGAATTTCTGAAATTGTAAGCAAGGCACCCTCATTAAGAGTTTTCTTTAAAAGAGTTTCTGTGGTCATGGTGAATCTTCACAGCAATAAAAATATTAACGAAGACAGAAGTTGGTATCAGGGCCTGGGGCATGACTCTGATAGGCCTGACCATATGTTTGTTTGGAGGAATTTCGAATTTGCTACTTTGTGCTATTAAAGCAGTGGAATGTTTTAAGCACTGATTAATGGGCCATACTAATAGGAACATGGAATAGGAACACACACATGGATCTAAGTGTGATTTGAACTGTTGGGTGCTCATTCAAGAGGTTTCAGATGAGAATTGTAGTATGTTGCATAGAAACAATTCTTGTGATATTTTAGTGAAGAAAGTGGCTGCTTTTCACCCTTGCCTGAAGAGTCTGCATGAGGCTAAAGTGAAGAAGTTTGAATTAATTCCATTGGCAGAAGAAATCTCAAAACAGCCTAGTATAGGCTCTGTGGTGTGGCTACTAAAGTCCATACTTATAAAGATTTATACTGGAAAGGAGCATGCTGAGTAGGGTAAATTTCAAAATGAAAATTTTGAGGAGAAAAGGGACACCAGGAAGTGGAGTAGAACTAAATTCTGTGTTCAAAGAGATGAAGGGATTAAGAAATATAATAAAGGGAGTGGTAACCTCAGGGCACAATCCCCCCAGCTAAGTTTCTAACTTGTGAAAAGGAACTAAAGAAAAGTTTAGAGCCAGGTGCGGTGGCACACCTTTAATCCCAACACTGGGAGATTAGAGGCTTGTGGATCTCTGAGTCTGAGGCCAGCCTGGTCTACAGAGCCGGTTTCAGGACAGTCAAGCTTAGGCAGTGACTTGGTTGGGGGAGGGGGACTTGATCGGGGGAGGGGGAGGGAAATGGGAGGCAGTGGCGGGGAGGAGGCAGAAATCTTTAATAAATAAGTAAATTAAAAAAAAAGAAAGACAGAAATGTGGTGAAGATGTAATTGAATGAGGGGCCATGTTCCAACCCCAACAAGCAGCAGAACTTAGCAGCTTTGGCCACATGGTTCTAGGTTTAGAGTTAAGGACAGAAGAGAGGAGTTATGGAATAAAGTCATGGAAGTCAGGCATGTGTCAGGGGTCTCCCTGAATGGAGTCCTAGGAGAGAGGCTATTTCACGAAGCTATGAAGTTGAAACCTGGATTGCTTTGTAGAACCCAAGATGTTAGAGATGCCAGTCATGTGATACCTGATGAGGCGAGCTGCTAGTAGGGAGTGAAACCTGGCCAAGAAAGAAATATGTTGCATTCAACAAAGCTGAACAGAGTTGGAGAGGTGGAGAGTGCTTTGATTAGACATGGAGACACAGAGTTTGGTGTTTGTCCAGCTGGTTTTGGTCTTACTTTGGTCCAGCATCTCCTCACTATGGTCACTTCCCTGAATCTTGGAATGATAACGTATTTCCTGCGCCATTATATGCTGGAAGTATGCTTTTTGATTTTATAGGGGTACACAGTTAAGAGATTGCATGAATCTCAGAAGAGACTTTGAACTTTGGATGTTTAAACACTGTTGAGGCTGTTTTAGACTATGGGGACTTTTGAAGTTGGACAGTACCTTTTTTGCATTATGATATGGCTACAAGCTTTTGGGGCCATGGAGTGGAATGTGGTGTTTTGAAACAAAATGACTTCCAAAGGAAGTGGCACTATTGGGAAGTACGGCTTTGTTGGAGTAGGTGTGGCCTTGTTCTTATGGAGGAAGTGCGTCACTGTGGGGGCAGGCTTTGAGTGTCACAGTCAACTTCCTATTGTCTTCAAGATACAGCTCTCTCCTCTATTCCAGCACCATGTCTATATGTGTGCTGCCGTGCTTCCTGACATGATGATAATGAATTGAACCTCTAAAACTGTAAGCAAGCCACCCTGATTAAATGTTTTCTTTATGAGAGTTGCCATGGTCATGGTGTCTCTTCACAGCAATAAAAGCCATAACTAAAGTTATGATAACCAAGCTACAATCCATAAAACCACAGAGGTTAGGTATAGAATAAGGGATGGGGGTAGGATCTCTCCAAGAAAGGAAAACAATAAATAATCATGGATGATGGGTGATGGGGGGAACTGGAACGGGAGGATGAAGTGAGGACAAGAGGGGCCATAGGGATTAAAGGAGGAAATATGGGGAGAGGCAGCTCGAATTGAGGGACATTTGAGGGGTAGTATGGAAACCTAATACAACAAGGCCCTATTGCTGAAGACAACACTTACACAACGACATAGAACCTTTACTGTTACATATGTTGGCATCTTTGGTATAGTAAGGCACCCTGAATGCTACCAAAGGAGAAGCATAAACATCAACCCAGCTACAAGCCGTTTGATCTACAGTGGTACCCTGCCTGCAAGATATGCTAGTCCAATGGTGGCCTAGAGCTTGCGGAAGTAACCAACCAATATCTTATTTGTTAAGATGGCCTTACTGACTTCAGGTCCACTCCATGAGATGGAACCCATATCGGACACTGCTTGGGTAATGAAGAACTTAAGACTAGGTAGCCATGGACTTAGGGCAAAACCAAATACTGCAGTTCTACTAAAAATCATTTTTTAAAAGCTTTTGAAGTCACAAATATCATGAAATGACTTAGTTACAACCCAGTTAGAAAAGTTAGAATCCTTTGTTAAGATGGTAACTATTCTAGTGTGGAATACAATTATATTCCATGTAAATCAAATTGACTTATATTAACTTGAATGAGGAGCTATTGGTAACCTGAACCTTTTGTTTTCAATATGAGGCAAACAAAACAAACAATGGACATTTCAAAAGGTACCAACAAAAAAAAAACGTACCTAAAAGAATTCTGCTTTTATTACTAAGAACAGTAACAAAATTAATTTCCTGTGGAGACAAAACGATTTTTGTTACTTTCTTCAAACCATAACTAATAATTTAAGTAGTTCAAATAGACTTAAAAGTGTGTCATGCCTTCTATGGATTTAAATAGCAATTTTTATGTCTAGCTATCAGTGATCATGTTTCTAATTGCAGAAACCATAGGTAAAGTGCTTCTTTATTTGGAATATATAAACAGCTCCAAAGGTAGCCTATGAACAAGATTTGACAAGTTTTCCTTAGGATGTGTGCATGGAAACCACTTAGCACTGACTGCTTGATACTGAAAAATAATGAACAATACATTTCAGAGCAACAGCAACGGAAAATTGTCATCAGTTCACTTTTGTAAATCCTCTACCTCAGTTTTGTACAGTGGGTCATCTCTTAATTCTTTTCTTTCTTAAGGCAGTAAACAGATTAGCCTAAAACTAACTGCCTAATATATACTGTGTGTCAACAATTTTATTTCTTTTTTTCTTTTCAAAGGAAAATTAAATGCAAAACCTGACCCCCATAGAGTTAAGACTGTGGTTTGTTAACATTTTCTAAAGCCATTCTTACAGGGGCTCTATAAAAAAGGGGGGCACTTGGCACAGGTGAATGCAGATCTACCAGGCAGATGTACTTCTTACTCACAATTGTATTCCTTTAGGGTTATGTATGCCAATATAAGGCAGATGGCTCAATAGTTACCTATAAAAAGTTCATAAAGACCAGACATTCAGGTCAATGAAGGTGGTAGAAATTTTCATAGTGATGAATATATTCCATATTAGAAATGAATGTCTTTATCCCCCAACCCCCCCCCACACGTTCCACAGCAGAGCCCAAGTCATTATGGATACTTGAGTTTAATTGATGCAAACACTAATTGAATCTTTGAATTCCCAATGAGAGAGAAAAACAAGAACTGTGGGCATGCTATGAACATATGATTTTTTTCTTTTTCCCTCAGACCCTAAATCAAGTACAAATTCAAGACCTAGTCATTTTTCCCCACTGACAGTTCCATCTGGCATTCATGTAAAGAGGTATTCCATGCAACCTTATGTCTTACAGTGATAGCGAATCTGGCACTAGCTTTCCATGGAGGGGGTTAGTCAGGAGAGAAGTCTTCTAATTATATTCCCAGAGTTTGAGTGGCAAAGAGCTTTCACTAATCATTTATTTTTCCTCTTTGGGTTTAGCTTTTAGAAGTGGGGGATCAAACCACAACTTGGCATGAAAAAGGCATGATAATGATTATTTCATCTTAGACTGTTTGTAGATTTCTGATTCTCCTGTGGCATATGAGATTTAAAAGAAAGACAGGTTACATAACAGAGGGAAGTAAACACAGATTGACTAAACACAGATTGGCTAACGGAGTCGTATATGGGTTTTCATTGGTTCAAGTAGAAGAACATTTGCTGTGTAAAGAAAAGTAAGAGGACCATTTCATTGTTTTTATTTTGCCAGTTTGCTGGGGCTTTTTTCTATCACTGAAACAATTATATTGCCAGAATTTTTTTCTTACAAGGGCAAAAAGTAAAAAAAAAAAAAAAAAGGAAAAAAAATACAAAAATAAGGGCAAGAAGTATTTGCATACATATGCACACCCTACCCCCCTCTGTGTGTGTATGTTTCTGGCTGTCTATCTTTATCTACAACTGCTTCGGTCTAATTTGTTATATGCAGCTTAGTATTTTTACTTTATAATTCAAAATTCACCCTGTTGACTTGTATTTAGCATGAAAATATTTTGGACATATCCTTAAGCATGTTTGCAGGTAACCCTTCCTACATATATTAAAATGTGTCACATCACTTAACAGTCTGATTCTTGATGATTTCATTTAATGTTCTTACCACTTGTTCATCCCTACACTCTTATCACACAACACTCGGGCAAAGTTTGACATAAAAAAGTCCAAAAATATGATCCTTTTCTAGGTTTGTAAACAGTTAAAATATCATTTTCTTAAAAATAAAAGGAAGCATTTTAATTCATTCAATTGTCTATTCATGAAATCTGTTGGAAGTCTTCTGTCTTGGAAGTGACAAGGCACATTCAGACCAGAATGCAACCAAAATCTTAGTGACTTACCCAGGCCTCCTAAGGAAGACTCAGATTGGCCATAAAGGCTGGTTTATAGACAGAGGCATATAGCTGCTTGAAAGACGAAGCATTGATTTCATGTTGGGGCAATTTGCCCAGAGGGAATTAGAAGTAAAGTAAGCCTATTCTTAAGCATTGGGTATCTCGGTCAGAAATTGTCACCTCTTTCAGTTGTGGGAGCATATTTTTTAAAACAGATGTATAAAACACAAAGAAATGAAACTTGGTTTCAGCTAATCCTCCACAATTTGAAACCAGGCACAGGCACACCAGGATGATGCTATCTAAATATTATTTTGTTTATTATGGAAGGCTATGCACTATTTGATGATTCAGGTGTATGTTGTACGTATCATTTAATCTTCATGAAAATTCAATTTCTTTCTTACCTGGAAATACTAATGTAGTTATGTTTTTCCCATCTGTGCCTATGGATATAAGCCAATGAAGATTTCACTCAAAAAATATCCTATCTTAGTTAGGTTTCTATTGCTGTGATGAGACATTATGACCATGGCAACTCTTGAAAATGAAAACATTTAATTGGGGCTGACTTATAGTTTCTGAGGTTTAGCCCATTATTGTCGTGGTGGAAAGCATGGCAGTGTGCAAGCAGTCATGGTGCTGGAGAAGGAGCTGATGGAAGCAGCAAGAAGTGAATTGCCACCTGGCCAGACTTGAACTTATAAGACCTCAAAGCTTGCCTCCACAGTAACACACTTCCTCCCACAAGGCCATATCTTCTCCCTTGAGGCTATACCTCCTAATAGTGCCACTCCCTATGGGCTAATCATCCACACACTGGGAGTCATACCCATTCAAACCACTGCAGAGATTTAACTCAAATACTCTATATTTTGATACATGTTGAGAAAACATATAAATGTTATAAACTTAATACCACGAGCAAGTTATATAGATCATTAATTCTTAAGTATATATATGTATATATATATATATATATATATATATATATATATATATATATTTGTGTGTCTGTGTGTGTGCATGTGTGCAGATGCCTCCACAGGTATTTCCTAGATAACTTTAACTCAAGATTTCACAAACTGTAGGACATGATGGTGAATGCTTATAATCCCAGAATATCAGAGATTGAGAGAGGATCATTAGTTCGAGGTCAGTCTGGATTACATAATGAGAGCTTATCTCAAAGAAAAGTCACACAATAAACCCATTATCCTATATCTCTTTGACACAAATTTATATTCCTAACTAATTCATTCTCCTAGAAAACTGTCACAAATATTAGGAATTAGTTCAAAATTCTTTCTCTCCATAATGCCTAAACTTTCAGCTGTTTCCCAAATCTACTTTCTATTATTCTTTCTGGACTTAGAGCTAGACAGCCTTGCCTGACATCCGCCAGTAAATGTGGTCATGATAATAAGTACTAGAAAATAGAATACATACAGGAATGGTATAGATATTTCTTTACCAAGATTTTTAAAATGAGGACCTGTTCCTTTAACATTGCCTCCTTCCTGGGACCATCAGAAAGTTTTTTTTTTTAAATTTATTTATTTATTAAGGATTTCTGCCTCCTCCCCCCAACCGCTTCCCATTTCCTTCCCCCTCCCCCGATCAAGTCCCCCTCCCTCATCTGCTCAAAGAGCAATCAGGATTCCCTGACCTGTGGGAAGCCCAAGGACCGCCCATCTCTATCCAGGTCTAGTAAGGTGAGCATCCAAACTGCCTAGGCTCCCCCAAAGCCAGTACTTGCAGTAGGATCAAAAACCACCTGTGATAGTTCTTGAGTTCTCAGCAGTCCTCATTGTCCGCTATGTTCAGCTAGTCCGGATTTATCCCATGCTTTTTCAGACCTAGGCCAGCTGGCCTTGGTGAGTTCCCGATAGAACATCCACATTGTCTCAGTGTGTGGGTGCACCCCTCGTGGCCCTGAGTTCCTTGCTCGTGCTCCGTCTCCTTCTGCTCCTGATTTGGACCTTGAGATTTCTATCCGTTGCTCCAAAAAGAGGAACATGGGATGTACTCATTCATATTTGGTTTCTAGCCATAAATAAAGGACATTGAGCTTATAATTCATGTTTCTAGAGAAGCTAAATAAGAAGGTGAATCCAAAGACAAACACATAGGCATCCTCATGAATATTAACCTTCATCAGGCGATGAAAGGAGACAGAGACCCATCAGAAAGTTTTAATGGATGGTGAAATTGTAAAATGCAAGGATGCCAAGTTCTTGAAACACCAAAAAAAAAAAAAACCTGCAACGACAAGGGACATTTTACTTGGACAGCTATATGTGGAAGAAATTTTTATTTTGGTCAATCTATCATATGTATTTGGGTCTGTTCTGTACTACAGCTTATTATACGTGAGAAATACACTGATATTTCTAAGTTAGCCAATTCTGTCTTACAGCTTGCAGATCTTAGCCAAGCTTGCCCTTTCTTTTGTCCATTTGTTCATCCCTCTTGCAGTGAGGTCCTAAATAGTCTATACTTTAGTCTCTTGGTCTGCCGTTGGCCTTGCTTCCCTCAAAAGCATTACCAAAATGTTTTAGTAAATATCTTTTTGTAATGTTAAACAATACACTACCAACCAAATCACTGTCACCTACATAAAATTTATTTTTGGGGGTGCTGAATGGTCTTCATGCTTTATTCCCAGACTCCTCTGTTAGTTCTCCTTCTTGGGTAATCTGACCTATATCCAGTGACCCACTGATTTGATTTCAGGTCCAGGAAGATGTTCACTAATGCCTTTGTTCTTACAATTCACTTCTGCTGTTGCTGGATCCCTCAGGCTGGGACAACTCGTGGGCCCTTTCACTGCCTTTACCCCTTTTCTGGTTTGCTTCTCTGTTGCTGTGATCAAATGATGACCAAAAGTAACCCAGGAAGAGAAGTCATAGTCCATCATCGAGGGTAGGAACTTAAGGCAAGAACCTGGAGGCATGAACCAATGCAAAGGCCATGGAGGAACACTGTTTACAGGCTTGCTCCCCTTGGCTTACACAGTCTGCTTTCTTATACAATCCAGCACCCTAGCAGGGGTGACATCACCCACAGTAGACTGGCCATCCCACATCTATCATTAATCAAAACAATGACCTATAGACATGCCCACAGGCCAATTTACGGAGACAGTTTTTCAACTGAGTTTCCTCTTTCCAGGGACTCTAGGACTCTAATTTGTTTTACATTGACAAAACTAGCCAGTACAACTCCGGACGAGGAAGAATAATGTTGCCGTCAGGCACACAACCTTCCCTTAGTAGTTCTTTTTGAGCTCTCCTAAATGGAAATACTGTTCACATAAAATGATTAGCATTGAAAAACTTGTATCAAAAATTCAAAGAATGCTTACAGGGATGATGTTTTATCTATAAAATATTGTAGACATTAAAAAAATCTCTAACCAATTTTTTGAATCTTTCTAAAATCTTTCTTTAGGTCCTCCAACAGTCAGGAGGTTCCTCTCCTGGATTATTTTCCTTCGGAAATTATAAAAACTGTTATCATTTAATATACAGTGTCCCTCCCTCATTTCTGATGAAACTTGAGCAATCTATGATTTATTTCTACCAGCAGTGCAGAAATGAAAGCCCCTTAATAATACTGTTTTTTTCTCTACAATGATGTTCTCATGCCACCTGCTAATAAGATAAAATGTTTTCCCACATAATTTGTACATGTTGCTCAATTTAAAGCATGCAAACTGAGAAATGTGTTATAGAATGGGATTTGAGTGGGAGAATATAAATCGAACACTATTGGGATAACTGCTCTTGTTTTACTTCCTTGAAAGAATGTTAAGAACAGTCCCATAATCTTTCTCATTTCTTCTAGTGACATTCTTAAACAGATTCTATTACTAGTATCTTGGTGTTAATAAGAGTTAACCTTCAATGAGCTCTTACAATGTGTGATGTATTTTTCTAGGACATACAGTATTTATTTCTTCATTATTATCTTTGATTATTCTTGACATTTCTTTTTGGCCAGTTTACTTCATCCTTACCATTTGGTAAAAAGCAATTAAGTATATAAAAATTCTAATATCAGTTATGCTTTTGGGCATATACCCAAAGGATGCTTCATCCTATCACAAGGACACCTCCTCAAACATATTTATTGCTACTCTGTTCATAATAGCAAGAAATGGGTAATAACCTAGATGTCCCTCAGCAGAAGACTGGATAAAGAAAATGTGGTACATTTACACGATGGAATATTACTCAGCTCTTTCAAAAATAACACCATAAAATTTGCAGGCAAGTGAATGGACCTAGAAAAAATAATCCGGAAGGAGGTAATCTAGATCCAGAAAGATAAATATGGTATGTATTCACTTATATGTAGCTATGAGCAATTACGTAAATGATAACAATGCTGTAATCCAAAGACTCAGAGACAATAGGCATAGAGCAAAGAAGTTGGGGGGCACATAGATATCTCTGGGAAGTGAAAATAGAATAGATTTTATGGGTTTACTTGGGGGCAAGAACAGGAAAATCAGGTAGGGAGAGAGAGAGGAGATGGGATTGAGGGAAGGGACATAGAAACAGCTAGAATGAGGGGCATTCGAGGGATGGTATGGAAACCTAGTGCAGTGGAAACTTCCTAAAATATATGAAAATGATCTTAATGAAGTCTCGAGACCAATTCTTGTCACCAAGCAAAGCCTTCAACAAAAAATACTGGGTTACATCTCCTATGTTGGCCATAGGGGTCCAATGGAAATCCCCAAGCAATTTACAATTTAGGCTGTTGCAAAGAGAATAGGTTGTTCACCACAAACTGACAGCTCAGCCTTATTGCTGTAATCACACCCATACAACTCATTGAACATGGAGGCATCAAGCTGGTGCCTACAAACAACCTTTGCTGTAGTATTATGAGCGGCGGGGCTGCGTCCCCAACACCCCAGCCGCCTGCCCGGCTAGCTCAGTCGGTAGAGCATGAGACTCTTAATCTCAGGGTCGTGGGTTCGAGCCCCATGTTGGGCACCAAAATGAAGGCGTAAGTCACAAACAATGCCACACCAATTTGGGATTACGATTAATAGGGTGGTATTTATTAAAGGGGAAAAAACTTACAGATCACTGTCCCAGGCAACAGCCCTCTATGCAACCAGGAAAGGAGTCTAGTCGCCGGCAGAGCAGGAAGTGAAGAGAGCGAGTAGAGGGAAGTGGCTGCTTTTTTAAAGGGAGAGAGACCACGCCCCAATGGGCTGGTATCTCAGCGGTGATAGGCTGGAGGAATGAAAGGACCTCCCACAACACTTTGCCACTACCTGCTAATGTCTTTGGTACAGTAAAGTACTCTGCATGCTATGAGGGGAGAAATGTAAATATTAACCGAGCCATGAATGCTTTGATCTACAATGGTATGTTGCCTTCAAGATATGCTAGCATTGATGACTACCTTAATTGTCCTCATAGAACCTTCATCCAGCAACTGATGTAAGCAGATGCAGAGATCCACAGCCAAGCATGGGCTGAACTCCAAAAGTCCAGTCAAAGAGAGGGAGGAACAATAATCTGAGCAAAGGGGTCAAGATCATGATGGGGATACCCACAGGGACAGCTGACCTGAGTTAGTGGGAGGTCACAGACAATAAAAGTACTGTGAATATAGCCATACTGATATGATTAGTAAAAATGTACTTTCTGTGAGTCGAGGAGCATGATTATATAAAAAAGAAAACAAGTAACTTTATATCACAAAACCTCTTGTACCAATATGTTTGACACTACTCTAATTGGAAGGTCTAATTGGTTTTCTTATATTTTATCAAATGCTTAAAATTAAACCATGCATTAATGCCTTGTATCTAAGTTAGAACTTTCCTGTATATAGTTTTCCTTGGATTTTTTTTTAGTAATTGATAAAACCTGAATAACAACATCATAATCATCCTGTAGCAAAGATCATATAGTTTCTGAAGAATGTTTACTTCTAATTGCCAGATTTGTGACATTCTGCATTCCTAGAAGATTTGTTTTGTCTGCTTACACTAGGCCTCTCCACTTATCCAAGTATCTTTATTGTCAGGGTAATTTCGTTGAAACATAGAAATAATAAAGACACAGGTTGAAGAGAAACAAAAGATAGAGACAAAAATGCTTTTAGCTAAAGATTTTATTCTGCACTGTGAATCAAAAATTGTCATATAAAGAAACTGACTTAGCTGCATTAAAAACTGTAATGAAACCAATAAAAATAAAATTAAAATATAAGTAGTTACATTTAGGAAATGAAGATTTTTTTATTATCTGATTTTCCATGCTAGTCAGAGTGTAGATTACACTAAGTGGTATTTGTTTGCTCACTTGTTTAATTTTAAAACCCAGATTCCTTGAGCAAACTCTAGGTCTTCTTGTGGTTGGCCCAAATATCTGCCTTTAACTAAACAGTAATCTTTTCTGGTAACTACTGTACAAATAAGTTTTTAATAACCACTGATTAAGAGAATAGGAAGTGAACACCAGGAAAACTGAAAAGTATTCTTTATTTTCCACATTAGTATAAAATAACTACGTAATGTGCTGGCTTTGTGGGAGCCTAGCCAGTTTGGATGTTCACCTTCCTAGAAATGGACGGAGGGGAGAGGACCTAGGACTTACCACAGGGCAGGGAACCCTGACTGCTCTTTGGACTGGAGAGGGAGGGGGAGAGGAGTGGGGGGAGGGGGAGGGGGAGGGAAATGGGAGGCTGGGAGGAGGAGGAAACTTGTTTTTTTTTCTCCTTTTCTCAATAAAAAAAATAACTTGGGAATAAAGAAATCCCACACCAACATTACCCAGAGCCAAAGACTATACAATGTAATAGACTTGTAATTATAACTCTTTTTAAAGAAAACAAGCATAACAGACAACAAAGCTTTCTAGAGAAGCTCTAGCACGGTATCACAGTAAGCAATCATATTTTGAAAAATTGACTTAAGACCCTAAAGGCTTGTTGAGTAAGCATTTGTTGGAGTACATGATTCCCATCGAGGCAAATGTATGATCATAGAGAATGGAAGGATCCTGAAATAACATCAAAATAGTCCAGTACATATTCAGTTGTATTTAAAAATCTAGCACAAAATTTAACGTAAGTATGTATAGTACCAGGCAAAGCCTAAGTTTTCTCTGGTTGCTTTTGCTTTAGATACTATTTTCTGTTTGTGATGCTCAGGCAACATGTCACTCTGGCTGGATGTATTAGGTTGGCTTCATGTCAAATCAATGTTCATCTACCTTGTGGCACAGAGAAAATGAAAAGAGTGATTCAGTGGGTGCTTGAGCTGACACAAAGAGGAGAAGTCACTAAGACCATTAAATTTGTGACATTTTCTTGTCTTGCCAATATGGTGTGAACAGGACATTCTTCTTTAGTGATTTCTAGCATGCATATACAAGCTAATTCATAGAAGTAATCTATGCAATATTATGTAAAGTCTTATGAATAGATCTGATTCAATGAACAGAAATTTTACCTCGAATGAAGTAAGGTATGATCTGTGAAGTGATCCAAATTGTTTTTAACTTTTAGTTTTTGAAAGAATGTGACCTAAGTTTTTTTCTTCAGAAGACACTGATTTGAGTTTCAATTTTGTCATCTGCATTACAAAATAATGGCATCTACTTTATAATTTGATTTTGAGGATTCTATGAGTCATTATCTGTAGTGTGGTTAGTACTATGCTTCACAGATACCCTAAGTAATCAATATTAGTACAACAAGAATAGTTAATATTTACCAACTTTTGTACCTATTCAATAGATAGTACCTATTATCACAATTTTATAAGTGTGGAAATATTTGTTCAATAATTTCAGTAGATATATACTATAATATTGTTTAAATATATAACATAGCAGCAAATATGATGTAGTAAAACCTAGTTATGATAATCTTCAAGAAATAATTTATTATTATGGAAAGACTAGAGATATGTGTTAATCTAATATGACAAAAGCTATTCATAGATGACGAGTCAGCTCTGAAATCCAAGCATTCCCTGGAATGCTTTTAAACATAAGCAATGATCAATTGTGGGGAATATTGTGTAAGATAATTCAGCAAAAATGACTGCCAAGTTTTCTTTCCAGCCCAGATTTCCATTTCCATTCATCCTGGGATATTAGCAATTAGCAATCTTCTTGACAAATGATATTAGCATCATTCATCAAGAAGACACAGGGCTTGGAAACTTCATTTTTAAAACTTACCTGGGAAGAAGTAGAACAACAACAACAAAAACATAAGATTCAATTTTGTTTTAATTGGTGACAGCTAATCTCCCCTGGGTGCCTTAAATGCCAAATATAACTTGATCTGTTCTCTTTCTATTGAAAATTAGTTGTGTTTACTTCCTTTCCCAAGCCAAAGCTTTTCAAATCTCGATAGGTGGATAAAATATAGTTCTATTGCTATGAGAAAATGAGACAAAACCCCCACCCACACAATAATCATTCCTCTCCTGTTCTGGTTGAAATTAGCTAAGAAACAAAACAGCAAAATGTTGCACTAGAAAATTTTCAAAGCTATAAAACCTTGAGGTTGTTGTTACCCTTCCTAATCTTACCAGAAACAGAATATCTGATGCAATATTAACTTGTTGTTTGATTTAGAAGTGTAGAGATGCATCAAAATGTTAACATGAGTCATTTAACACTTTTGTGGCTTATAGTTTCGGAGATAAGCATACTTTTTTTTTTTTGGTTTTTCGAGACAGGGTTTCTCTGTGGTTTTGGAGCCTGTCCTGGAACTAGCTCTTGTAGACCATGCTGGCCTCGAACTCACAGAGATCCGCCTGCCTCTGCCTCCCGAGTGCTGCGATTAAAGGCATGCGCCACCATCGCCAGGCGATAAGCATACTTTTTATTTTTATCATAAACAAAAAATTAGTTACAATTTTGGTTAACTTGTTCCCACATTTTTAGGCCACTTATTACAATGTTTTCAGAACAAGTTATATTTATTGAATCATTTGTGCATACTTAGTCCAAACCGATAATATGTAGCCCTGGTCTTCTAGACCTGGGAGTAATCTAGTACTTAATAGCTAAGACATCACAGGCTCAGGCTTTGGTTTTAGTTTTGATAGTGCTGCATACTCTCCAAGTAACCTTGAATAATGTCTTTTTTCTAATAATTTTTTATTACTTTATAAATAATACCATTCAAAATTTCCACTTCCTCCCCTCCTCCCACTTCCCTCTTGCTCCCCTTCTCAACCTCCCCCTCCAGTCCTAAGAGAGGGCAGGGCAGGGTACCCTGTCCCGTGGGAAGTCCAAGGCCTTCCCCCTCCATCCAGGCTTAGGAAGGTATGCAAAATTAGGAGCATAAGGATGGAGGTAAGATGGAGGAAGGGGAGAAGAGGAGAGAGAAGGGAGAAGGGGAGGGTTGGAGAGAGCTTGGGGGAGTGGAATGGTTGAGATGGAGGAAGGACAGATATGGGAACAGGGAAGAATATATCTTAATTAAGGGAGCCATTTTGGGGTTAGCAAGAGGCCTGACTCTAGAGGGGTTCCCAGGTGTCCATGGGGATGATCCCAGCTAGGACCCTGGGCAGTGTAGGAGAGGGGGCCTGAACTGGCCTTGTCCTGTAGTCAGACTGATGACTATCTTGAATATCACCACAAAACCTTCCTTCAGCAACAGATGGAGATAGAGACAGAGACCCACATCAGAGCACCCGACTGAGCTCTCAAGGTCCAGTTGAAGAGCAAAAGGAGGGAGAATATGAGCAAGGAAGTCAGGAACATTAGGGGTTGGTCCACCCACTGAGACAGTGTGCCTGATCTAATGGGAGCTCACCAAATCCAGTTGGACTGGGACTGAACGAGCATGGGATTAAACTGGACTCTGAATGTGGCTGACAATTGGGGCCAACTGAGAAGCCAATGATAATGGCACTGGGATTTGTCTCTACTGCATGTACTGGCTTTTTTGAATAATGTCTTCAAACTCTCTAAGTCTCAGCTATTTTATATTCAAAATGGGGTTAACAATACCTGTATAACCTTGTTGCTATAAACTTATAAAGATGAGATTAGAGCCAGGTGGTGGTGGAGCACATCTTTAATCCCAGCACTCAGGGAAGCAAAGGCAGGTAGATCTCTGTAAAAGTGAGACCAACCTGATCTACAAAGTGAATTCCAGGACTGCCACAGATACAGTGAAACCCTGTTTTGAAAAACCAAAAAAAAAGGTGAGATTTAGATAAAGCCTAACATACATGACCTTAAGTACTTCTTCATTATTTAGTAGACAAGATATCTCACCTTTTCAGCCTCAATTCTTTTTACATATGAAGTATTGATGATAATTTTGTTATCTACACAAGTAGGATAATGAAAATATAAATACACACACATCCACGCAGACATACACACTGTGCACTCCCCCCCAAAGGCTCATTTATTAAAGGTTCTGTTATTAGGTAGAGACTAGCTAGAGGAAAGCGTTTACTACGAGTCGTCTTGGGAGTGATATCTTGTCCCCATTCTCTTCTGTTCTCTCCGTTTCGTATCAGCTGGAAAGTGAGCAGCACTTGCCACATGATCCTGCTTCCATAATATAACCACATGTCAGAATCAATGGAGCTAATGACTATGTTGGGAAGCTCTGAAATTATGAACTGAAAGTTATCATTTCTTCCTTAAGCTGTTTAAGATTTTGTCAAAAACTTGATAAACATAACCACCACTATTGGAACTGCTGAGAAATAACCTCTTCCAGAATGGTCACCGAGGAAAGTCTGCTATGCTTTTTGAATGATAGGAAGTTTTATTTGGGATTAATGAGAAGATGATGGAAGAGGTTTGCATGCAAATGAACAGAATTAGATCTACTACTTCTTTGTCCTCAAAATGATTTGTAGGTATCCAGTACTACCTTAGTTTAGGAGACTTTGAAGTCTTGATTCCATCAACTGACTGAAGGGCGTTTACTTCAAGAACACAACAGGCCTCTCAGTAACTTTGTAATGTTGAGAGACGAATAAGAGCAGAGCCCATTCCATGGGAACCAGAACCTGAAAATCATAGATCCAATTTTTCTATATATCTCTTCCAAAGCCAAAAAAAATTATATGTTCTTCCTTTGGATCATCACTTATTTTTCTTAATTCTGTTTATAGATCACCTGCCATGATTCTTGGCTGCTCTTAAGTAGCAGCGTGAACGTGATTATGACTTAATTACTAAGTTGTTGACTCCAGGTGTGATTTTCCATGTTCATTTTGTTTAAACATCCATCATTTTTTTCCTTTCCTTTTCTTTTCTTTTCTTTTTTTTTTTTGGACAGGGTTTCTCTGTGTAACATCTCTGACTGTCCTGGAACTTGCTTTATAGATCAGGTTGGTCTCAAAATCACAGAGATCTACCTGCCTCTGCCTTCCAAGTGCTGACATTAAAGGCATGTGTCACTACCACCCATTTCTTATCGCATTAATACAGACTCAATTTTAATGCTCAAGAAAATATTACACTGATTGGCCCAAATCATCTATGGAAAAGGATGACATATTAAGTTAAGGATTAATTAGTAAAAAAATAGCTAATAAAATGAAACATCATTTTGGTGTTTATATGTATAATTTTATATATACATAATTATATATATAATATATATATATATATTTCCATTATTGTAATGGGTTTATGCAGTTTTAGAACTCCAGAGAGCCTATGAGCTGCCCTTATAGGAGAACAAGGAAAGTCGGTGGTATAGTTTAGTCAAGATCAAAGGTCTGAGAAACATAGTTGATGGGTCCAAGAACAAAGGCCTCAGAATAGTATAGAGAATATACCTGTCCCAGCTCAAAAGGACAGTTTTGCTCTTCCTCTGTCTTTTGTTGACTTCTGGCCCATAACAGAGAAGGTGAAGCCTGTCCAAATAAGTAAAAGCAGATCTTCCTTGCTCACTCTGTTGGTTAAAGTATTAGTGTCTTTCAGATACATTGCTGCAGTACATGCAGAAATAATGCTTTACTAGCTATTTATCCTCCTGCCCTACGAAGTTAACATAAAATTAGCTAGCAGTCATATAATTGTTTGCATGGTTTGGAAGTTCCAACTTTTGAACTAGTTTTGGAATATAGTCCCAAAAGTATACCTATAGCTAAGATTTTCTGTATAAATGGATTAAAGCTTAAGATTAGTCTTTTTACTGAAACAAAAAATGTTTTAATTATTTTTCCATTCTGTACAGTTCCCCCTAACACTTTACCTATTGTAAAAAATATTTTATGAGCAAGAAAAATCATGTCTATTTTATTTCTTAATGTATCTTTCAGCTTTATTTAGCAAAATTATTGCTAATAGATTGTTTCTATGCTAAAAACTATAATTTAAATGATTTAAATTTTAAATGATTTTTTTGTTACTTTTGCCATTCGCAGACTCTATACAACTTCTTATTCAACATTTTTCTGATTATATTGCTACTGATAACCTTCTAGAATGAAACACATTTTGAGGCCTTTAGAATGATGGATATATGAAAAAACAAAAATTTTCATTAAATTCATCGAATGATAAGGGGAAAACATGAACGATGATCTTTAGAGCCCAGCTTGTTTTATGCATTCAAGATTCAATTTGCCTTTCTTGCCTAACTTTTTACTTATATAGATCTTGTCATCTTATTAAGATTTAGAAAACAATTTTCTTATTTTAACTTCACAGCTGAAGTACCCATTCAATTTTTTTCCTATAAAACTTGGCATGACTTCAATCTTAAAAAAAAAAAAAACAAAACCAAAATTCATTTCTAAAGAATTTTACACTGATCAATTTGAACATTTTGTATATTGTGCACCAAATGTTTTAAACTTTTCTCCATTTAATTGAATATTGAACCACTTAAGGTTCAGAATTCCTAACAGCAACAGTACAGTATGCTTTTATTAGGGTATATTTTATCTCTGTGGCATCTGATATTTTAAGTACAAGGAAACATTCCTTGTCTTCTTTATCTCTCCATCTGGCTACCAGTCTCTAACAATGGTCCTGATGATCTTTTCTGGGTGATTTAATTTAATGTCTGTCTTTACATGTGTTTTTGTCTTTTGAATTTAGTGATAGAAGTTTTTTAGAATGACTGTCTTACAGCAGGGATGTAATCTCTTTTCTCTCTTCATAGCTCTATGGATATAAAGCCACTAATATTTAGAGCGACTTTCTGTACCAGCAGCAGTTTCCATCTGTTAAGGACTGAAATTACCATCTATGTTCTTGCCATCTGAGAATCTGAAGGATGTTCCTTGATTTGTCAACCAAACATGAATAGTCAACACAAATGACGCAGAATTTTAAAAGCAAACAGGGTGGTGGAATCAGACTACATTTGCCAGTTCTTTTACCACTTTATAAAAGTAAGCTGTTCCCATCTACTTTCCTCGTAAAAAGGCCTTTTCTACATTGTAGCAAACCTTTCTCCAGGAACGTGCCAGTGAAGTCTTAGCCTTCTTACTCAATAGTAGCAGTGAAGCGCATTTGAACTTGTATTTTTTTCACAACTTGTATATATTTTTTCAGATACAGGTTATTTTTATTAATGTTTTATAATTTTAATACTAATATATGTATATTGTAAAAATGGAACATATACAAAAGAATAAGAAAGAAAGTAACAATTATTCAAATATCAATACTTATAGATAAGTAATACTTAGCTTTTAACATTTTCTTTCTATCTAAAATTGCCATTTTGTACTTAGAACAATATTCCATAAATTTATTTCCTGAAGGGAATATTTTAAAGTAGCCGAGTCCCAACTAAGATATTTTTCAAATATGAATTTTTGTGCTTTTGTTCTGAGAAACAAAATAAATACAACTAGAGTCCCTTATAATAAATTATAAATAAATTACACATTATAGGAAAGATTCAAAACATTGTCAACTTACCTTTCCATGACTGAATTGGCTTAGTTAATCTCTGAATAAACTACCATCTGTCATGAGATCCATCATACATGGCTTTTCATAAGTGTTCCATGAGTCTTTGATATATAATGATGCCTATTGTTCCATTTCTCAGAATTCTTTAAAATATGTAAAATAAATATTTATGACTGCAAAGAACCAATTCTACTGAAGTACACTTGCTGTATGGAGACCGCTTGTTTATTCCTGGCTGCTCAGATCAGAAATAACCACACAGAAACTATATTATTTGCAATACTGTTTGGTCAATAGCTTAAGTGTATTTCTGGCTAACTCTCATATCTTAAATTAACCCATCTACATTTATCTGTGTATCGCCACATGGCTGTGGCTTATTGGCAAAGTTTCAGCATGTCTGTCTCTGGAGGAAGCTCCATGACTTCCCACTCCAGGCCTTCTTCCTCCCAGCATTCAGTTTAGTTTTCCCCGCCTACCTCTGTTCTGCCCTGCTAAAGGTCCAAAGCAGTTTCTTTATTAATCAATGGTAATCACAGCATACAGAGGGGAATCCCGCATTATAGACTTATCAAGATGAATAGAAATAAGTTTATGGTATACAGTTTCTTTATTAGTTATGTTACAAGCCAGGTCCAGAAGTGGGTCTACAAACTGTCATAAGCTCAGAGCAATGATGAGCACAACTGTTGGAAATACCTCTAACAACTATAATATGACATAACAAAATATCTGATTTCAGATGATGATGAGTTTATGGGCATACTTAATGCTAGTATGCATTTTCTAGACTCATATTTAGAGGAAAATAATGAATTTCAATTAAAGTTTGTAAAATATTTGTTTTATCTGATTTATGTTTGTAAAAGTCTTATTCATAGATCCCTGATAGTAAAAAATTCTAGTACCCTAGGCCAAGCTTAAAAAGTCTTTTTTTTTTTTAAACAGGGTTTCTCTGTGTAGCCTGGCTGTCCCCGAACTCACTCTGGGACCAGTCTGGCCTCAAATTCAGAGATCTGCCTGCCTCTGCCTCCAGAATAATAAGAAAATTTCTGTTAGGCTACCCAGAATGTGATAGTTTGTTATAGTATCTCTAACAAATTAATACATCCCTGAAGATGGTACTCTAGGAGTAGACACACTACATTGGGATGACTACCTTGTGGTTCATTGGAAAAGAAGAATTAAAGTTCTTGCTTTGAGTTAAAAATAAGGAATCAAACACAGTGTGGAATCCCAAATTTGATTCTTATTTTATGTTTTATTTGCTTCATTAAGCAACTACAAACCTAATTTCTTCATTATGAGTGAAGAATTGGAAAGGAGTTGAAAGTATTTCAAGACTTTAAGTGAAATACTCTACTTAATGCCTTTAGATTGAAGTCTAAAAAGCAGTAAGTCCTTGATATAGCATTGATAGTGATGAGAAGAAAAATTAATCTTCTTCCTCTCCTCCCTAAAACTCCCACTTAGTTCAGGAAGATGAGATATATGAGAACTCTTTTTGTTGCATTCTGGAGTGGTGGATAAATATGGGAATTGGTCTCAGACTCTAACTTCATAAATATCTATTCTTTTACTAATCATTAAGCAGTTCTGTTTGGTTGTGTGTGCTTTGACAAGATTTCAGTCTGTAGCCTAGACTGATTGGTAACTCAGTATATAGGGCAAGCTGGTCCTGAACACATGGGCAATTCTTCCTTAGCCTCATGAGTACTGAGTTTATACACATGAACTACTATGTCTAACTTGGAAGTTGTATTCATATTGAGAACATCAAACTTCTTGTCCCTCATTTAATTTAAAAACATATCTTAAGAATGTTTCTCTATGTGTTTCTCTATATCACTGTGTTTGGTGGTGAACATCTAGTAGTTGTCAATGCAGGGAACAGGAGAGATATGATCCCTGTCTTTTCAAGAACACAAAATATAAGATCCTGAAATGTCTGGAGGCATTGCCATATAGACAACAGTTTAAAGTAATTGGAGGGTTTGACTTGGAGTTGGATGATGAAAGAGAAACTATACCTTTAAAATAATTTTTAAAATTTAAAATTGTATTTATTGTTTGTGTGTATTACTATAGGAATGCATGTTATGCAAGTAGAGGTCAGAGAACAAATTGTAGGAGTCAGTTATTTCTTTTACCATGAGGTCTTGGGGATAGATCTTAGATCCCGGGGCATGGCTGCAAGCACCTTTAGTCATTGAGCCATCTCAATGTTTCCTTGACTATAACGTTTAGAAGGCACAATTTATTGAGCTTCGGCTGTGAGAAACTAGATCTGCTCCTGGTGAGTCATGTGCAATATCTGTAAATATATTAATGTCGAAATGAGTCATTTTAACTCACTTTATATGAGAAAAATAAGGTCAATTACCGAGAGAGAACTTATACTCGTGGATATTCTATGTTGTTTGAGGGAATAGAAATAGAATCAGTGGTGGAACTTTCAGGGAGGAACCCTTTAGTGTTTATTTAATGAAGAACTTTATAACGATAGCAATCATTCAAAAATGAATCTGAGAACTGTAGCTTCATGCCTGAAACTATTATGATAATAGTTTGAAGTTCAAGCACCAGTTTTGGTGATGGAAACTCACATCTATTTATCCTTATGGAAAGCAATATGATTTTTTCTATTTTTATGGATAGTACATAATTGTGTGTGTGTGTGTGTGTGTGTGTGTGTGTGTGTGTGTATGTGTTTGTAAGGTTTAGTGATGATGCTTTGGTATGCTTATACATTGTATACTTATCAACATAAACTATTTGATTAACATTCATCTTAAACATGTATCATTTATTTATGCTGAGAATATTCAAAATCATCTATTTTGGCTATTTTGAATTGTATGCTGTGATATTGTTAATTATAATCATCCTCTATACAATAGGAAAAGTTAACTTTATATTCCTATGTGATTGTGACTTAGTACCTCTCCCTTTATCTGCCCTTTTGGCTTCTGGTAACTACTGTTATGCTCTATACTTTTAGGAGTCCAATCTTTTTAGATTACACAAATGAGTGATATAATATAGTATTTAGTTTTTCTGGACCTGGCTTATTTCACTAAACAGATACTTATGTGATCACAACTATAGGATTTTGCTCAACGATACTTCATTGAATATACAATATATACTATATTCTCCCTATCCACCCCTCTGTCAATGGATACTTCAATTGATTCTGTGCCTTGGAGATTGTGAATAGCACTGCAGTAAAAATGCATCTGCTGGTACATCTTTGACGTACTGTTTTAATTTCCTTTCAATATGTACCCAGTAGTTGGATGACTTAATCACATGGCAATTCTATTTCTGATTATTTTCCCTTACTGTTTCCACAGTGGCTGTACTAATTTAGATTCCAACCAATAATATATGAGAGCTTGCCTTTCTCCACATCCTTTGCTAGTTTGTCTTTTTGTTTACTAAAACCAAAAATGCCTTAACTTTAGCATAATTTTAGGTTACTAAAAGTAAAAGTTAAAAAAGTTGAAACACAAAAGAAACTTACATTCAAATAAAATAACTTTAGGAAAACACAAAAATGTTAGAAGAACATAAATTATAGTGTCTTCTCAACCGTTAGAGATTATTACAATTAATGATTTTGAAATAGTGCAATGTAAATATTCAAGAATAGGATAGAGATGCTATATTCCTTGGATTATTGTATATCTCTCAGGGGGCAAAAGGATCCCCATGGTGATCTTAATTAATTATTAGTTACTTAGTTTAGCTAGTTACTGTATTTGAATGTGTGTGTGTGTGTGTTGTTGTATGTGTGATAAACACTTGCTAATATGTGTGGGGGCACATGTGTGTGGAGTGGAGGTGCTTATCCATCTGTGTGTGAGTTCGTGTGAAAGCCTGAAGTCTACATCAGATGTCTTTCCTTCATCTCTTTCCATATTTAGTTTCTGAGGCAGGGTCTCCTACTGAACTTGAAGCCCATTCATTTGCCTAGACAAGCTTCCCAGTGACTTTCAGAGATCCACTACCTCCATGCCCCAGTGCTGATGTTAAAGGAGCAAACAAACACATCCAACTTTCTAAAAATTTCTTTATTGAATATTTAGGAGTTTCATATCATGAAACCCAATTTTGTTTACCTCCCAGTGCCTCCGTACTCCCCCCTCATCTCTGTTGCATCCCCTCTATAAATCAAGACAAAGTAAATAAGCACACAACAACAACAAAAAAAACCCCAATAAACCAAGACAGAGTAAAAACCACACCTGAAACAGAACAATCTCTACTTCTCCTTCTCTCCTGACTCCATCACCTCTTCGTCTACCCTAGTGGCATTGGAGGCTTCAATGTATCATATAGTATACCTCTTTGTTCCATCAGCTTGACTTGCAATGAGTCATTGGTCTGGTTCAAGGCCTCTGATTTTTGGTACACCAGCCTCACTGGATCTTCTACAGTATCCTGTGTCTTGGAGATCTTGTGATTAACATTTCCCAGGACCAGTTCCTTCACGAGCTCCAGCAGGGCCTAGATGGAATAAATGCTAGGGTGGGTCAGCTGGAGACCCAGTTGTAGGCCTGGGTGTTAGCCAGGCAGGTCAGATTGAGCCACTGGGGCCAACTGCCTTTGGTGCGGTGGCCGAGTCAGCTCCCCTACACGCATGTCCTCAGGATAGGTTCATCCTCATCTGTGGTGAGGGGTGGGAGCCCTCTCTCCCGAGTTCAGGGCCCAGCTCTCTTGCTGCAATGGACAGTGAGAGGCAAGGCCAAATTTCTCAAGGAAGTAAAGTGCAGAAGCGGCTCAGTATAGCCCTCTGATTTCATCTCACATGATTCCTAAGGCCTCCTGAGGTGACACTGGCCACAGACACTAACAAAGACCCCAGCTGTGGCTGGATCATGGGCACAGACATGGCCCTAGGCAGCATCTTAGGCCTTGATGACATCCTGACTCTAGATGGAAGGAACAGCCACCGAGGTGGGAATGGTTCCAGCAGCCGTATGGTTGCTGGACACCACCATGGCCTCAGGATGCATCCCCAACCCTGGGCATCTACATGACTATTAGTGGCAATGCAGGACTCTGACCTCAGGTCAGATCTCTAGCCAAGATAGAACTGTGAACCCCAACATGGTCACTACCAGCAGTTGTGTCTGGATACCACCACTGCCCCCAGCAGCAACATGACTATGAGACACTAACTTGGACCTTGATTTTGGCATACCCAACTTTTAATCTGTCCCTCTAATCGTATCTTCTCCCCTTTCCTCCTCACAGAGATGAATACTATCACAAATTTTGTCCTTATCATTTCTTTACTTTGCTTTATAGCTTGTCACTTACATGTGTGAAAACAGTCCATAGTTGTGCCTTTTTATGAACTATGCTAAGAAGATTATTTATAGCTTTCCAATAGTTGATTGGTAGCTAAAATCTGTTCCTAAAGGGAAATACCATCATAGGTTCTTTTTGCTTCCCCCAGCTAAAGAAAAAGGAAGGATTCTAGCAGTCTGTTCAGGAAATAAGTCTCAAGAGAAGTAAAGTAGATTTCATTAGCTTCAGCTCAAGCAATCAAGGTGTCAGATATTGGGGGAAAAGCGAACTTGCATCCAACATCCATAAAAATTGGGATGGAGATAGAGGTAGAGTTAGTTTTATCTATTAAATATGTAGTCATTCTACATGACCTTATCCTCCTTTGTTTGTCCTCCATATAATCCATTTTCTTTTATCATTTGAATACCTATTCAGACAAAAAAACATGTTTGTTGAACAACTGTAACCTATCAGGCATGGTTCTCACCTGACAGAACAAATAGCTTGCAGATTGATGGAGGAAGGTCATTGGTTAAATAAAAAGAAACTGCTTGGCCCTCATTGGTTAGAAGATAAGTGGGAGGAGTAAACAGAACAGAATGCTGGGAGGAAGAGGAAGTGAGCAGAGACTCCACAGCTCTCCTCTCAGGAGCAGACGCCTCAGAGAGATGCCGTGCTCCGCTCTCCCGGGCAGACACATGCGATGAAGCAAGCCGCCAGGTTAGACATGCTGAACCTTTCCCGGTAAGACCGGTGCTCACAGATTATTGGAGATGGGTTGATTGGGATGTGAGAATTAGCCTGTAAAGGCTAGAGCTAAAGGGACAAGCAGTGTTTAAATGAATACAGTTTGTGTGTTGTTATTTCGGGGCATAAGATAGCCGAGCAGGCGGCCAGGGTGCCGGGGAGGCAGCCCCGCCACTCCTATTACTACAGCAGATAGAATCTGGATAAGTAATAGCAACTGGGATGATTGGTATGAATACCAACTAGAATCAAAGTATTACAGACATAAGATTCTAGAAAAAAAACATACCTAGGTGGGTCTTAAGATTTTTAATCTAAAGAGAGAAGGAAAGAGGGTTAGTAGTAAAGAATAAAAATAAAGGGAGAGAATCCGTGGTAGAAGGAATCTTTATGCAACATACCAAGTTATAAAAATATTTCAAAGAACAGAAAGAATGACTTACTGTCCTAGCATATCTTACAGGTAGCACACAATTGTAACTAAAGGATTTGTGACTGGCTTTGTGTTTAGGTTTCTCTTTTGATAGTGTACAGAGTATCTTCCTGTACCAAAGACACTGGAACTTAGGGGTGAAGGCGCTACGTAGGTTCTAGCTCAACTTTTCCATTCTCCTCCATGAGCTGCGTAGGTGTTGTCTTAAGCAATGAGGACTTATGGTCTGTTTGGGGAGAATAATCTATCATCTTGGCAACAGCATGGGTTGTTTAGGGGATTCCCAAAAGATTTCTTTGGCCAACAACTCAATTAAATATAATCTAATCCAAATAGTGGAAGCTTCATTTGGTGACAAAAGATAGCCAATTTGGGCTCTGACTACCCCATTATTTGCCCATTTTATTTAGATTGCCTTGATATATTTATATAGTTTAACAGGCTTCTACTGTATTACATTTCAATACAATCCTTCAAAGCCCCTTAATTTTAGCTGTCTCTTCTCATTTTCCCTCCCACAACCTCTCTCTCTATTCCCTCCCCACTTAATCATCACATTCCAGCCTCCTCTATCATTATCTATCCATTCTGTTTAGCTTTCTTAAGGAAATCTATCTGTTCCCTCTATTCCCATACACAATACCTACCCTCTGTGGTTCTATGAACTGTAACTTGTCAGTGACTTAACAGCTAATATCCACACATAACTAAATACATACTGTATTTGTCTTTCTGGGTTTGCTTGTGGAAGTAACCAACCAGTAACCTGATTTGACTTAAGGCCCACTCTACAAGAGAGAACCCATACCTGACACTGCTTGGGTGACCAAGAATTTGAGTCTTCCCATAGCCAAGAGGATAACTATATGTTTTTCCTTGGGTTCACCTTATTACTTAGCTTCTTTAGGATCACCAATTGTAGACTCCGTGACCCTTATTTATGGCTAGAAAGCAATTATGAGTGAGTACATCCCATGTTCATCTTTTTGGGTCTGGGTTACCTCAGTCAGGATAGTGTTTTCTATTTCCATCCATTTGCATGCAAAATTCGAGAAGTCATTGTTTTTTACCGCAGAGTAGAACTCTAATGTGTATATATTCCATACTTTCTTCATCCATTCTTCCATTGAAGGGCATCTAGGTTGTTTCCAGGTTCTGGCTATTACAAATAATACTGCTATGAATATAGTTGAACAAATGCTCTTGTCATATGATTGGGATAAAGGAAAGTTGGATAGGAAAGCACGGAAGCACAATTCTTAGTTATGGGAGCCACCTTAGGGTTGGCAAAAGACTTGAACCTAGAGTGGCTCCCAGGAGCCCAAGGCGATGTCCCCAGTTAGTTCCTTGGGCAGCTGAGGATAGGGAACCTGAAATGACCCTATCCTATAGCAATACTGACGAATATCTTGCATATCATCATAGAACCTCCATCTGGTGATGGATGGAGATAGAGACAGAGACCCACACTGGATCACTGGTCTGAGCTCCCAAGGTCTTAATGAGGAGCAGAAGGAGGGAGAACATGAGCAAAGAAGTCGGGACCACGAGGGGTGCACCCACCCACTGAGACAGTGGAGCTGATCTATTGGGAGCTCACCAAGGCCAGCTGGACTGTGACTGAAAAAGCATGGGATAAAACTGGACTCTCTGAACATGGCGAACAATGAGGGCTGATGAGAAGCCAAGGACAATGGCACGGGGTTTTGATCCTACTTCATGTTCTGGCTTTGTGGGAGCCTAGCCAGTTTGGATGTTCACCTTCCTAGATATGGACGGAGAGGGGAGGACCTTGGACTTCCCACAGGGCAGGGAACCCTGACTGCTCTTTGGACTGGAGAGGGAGGGGGAAAGGAGGAGGGGGAGGGGGAGAAGGGTGGGAGGAGGGGGAGGGAAATGGGAGGCTGGGAAATTTGTTTTTTTTTCCTTTTCAAAAAACAAAAAAGTATTTGAGACTAGATATAGCCCTGGAACTTAAGGTACAGGTCAAAAATATGGTGATAAAAGGACTGTTATTTTGATATATTAGTAGATTAATGCCTTGCTCAGCCATCATCAGAGAAACTGTCTTCTGCAGAAGATGGAAACAAATAGAGACCCACATCCTGACATCATTTAGTGAGTGAGAGGCCTTAGAACACGTTACCCTAGATGGGATATCTCCACCAAATCCCTCCCTTCAGAGCTCAGAGAACCCCAAGGAAGGGGAGGGGGAAGAGTCAACCAGAGGGGAGGAAGGACACCAAGAAAACAACAAACCTCTAAATCAACATGCGCAAAGCTTATACAATCTCACAAAGACTAGAGCAGCATGCACAGGGCATGCACAGGTCTGCACCAGGTCATCTGCGTTTATATTATGATTTCCACTTTTGCACTTTTATGAGGTTCCTGAGTGTCCAAACCAGTGGGTTTCTTGATTCTTGTGCCTTCTCTTGGGTGCTTTTCCTTCCGTTTATTAGTTTTGTTGAACTTTGATATAATAGTTTTGTTTTATATTATTATATTATATATTTTTTTAATGAATGAATGAAAACCTAGCCACTGGGCAAAGGTTAACAATTGAAATGTCATTTTACTTGTGTGAGAGAAAATCAGTTTTCTCTAATAGAGTGATATTGGATTTATCAATTACTACAGGGTAGGCCTCATGTTCAGGAATAGTTGACCAACATATAATGGACTCCACTTTTTATTTCTTGTGTGTGTGTTTATGTGTTTATTTTGGGGTGACGTTTGATTTTGTCTTCTTGGATTTTGTGGGGATTGTTTTATTGGAGTTTGTTTTTTGAGAAAATTTAAAGTAGAGTGGGTAGGGAGAAAGAGAGGATCTAGAAGGACTTGGGGAAGGGCACGAATGTGATCAAAATATATTTAAGCCTAAAAATTATTTTAAATAATAAAAGTAAAAAAGAAAGTACAAAACTCAGTACATAGTTCTTTAGAAGAACAGTTCTCAAAAATGGTGTTATCGATAAAATATTTTGTACCTGTTATGAGGTTTTAAAATTAGGGAGGTAGAGCACTCAGAAATCTAAATTAAAATAAAGGGACAGATATATTGGTTTGAACAATGAAGAAACTCCTTACCTGGTTGAATTTTCAAAAGGCATAATTGCTAGAACTACAACTCTGTAGTCTGCTCATTTTATGTATAACCCATGTCTGAAATGTAGTCTGCCTGAAATCAAGAAAAAAAAGCTGCAAATCAATTATTTAGACTCTGGTCACTAGAGTAATCACTGCTCATTATTTCTTGATTTGAAACCATAGCTTCTTCCTCTATTAATTTTGTCATTATCTGCCACTTAATGCATTTGAATATAAACATAAATTTTGGATTTCATTTATTTTAGCTTCAAATCAGAGTCTCATGTAAATTTCAGTATATTCAATTTCATGTGAAATGGTCTTGCTTAGATTTATAATATGTATCTCTATGTGATCTCATTAGCAAACTACAAGTTCAGCTCTTTGCCCTATCACTTAATTAACCTGTGCAATCTCTGGATGTTAGTAAACTCTATTACATATTTTCTTGCCTATATTTAATTCTTAATTATTGTTTCAGAAAATCATGTATTACTGATAATTAACTATACTGAAAAAATTGTTTTGATGTAATCTCAAGTGAATACTATTTTGCTCTTTTGGTTCTTTTATTCAATTCCCTGTTCGAAGTATTACAATTCCATTATTTTATTATCTTAATATCTATCTTAATTAGTCTTTACCAATATGAAACAATCTTTCGGCCCTTTTATCCTCCAAGTCTCACTTTTTGTGGACTATGTAACTATGTTTCTACGGACTATCACCAGGCTCCCTTCACCTCTGTAGTTACTGTGAGAAGAACCTATTGTTCTCTTTGTGCTGTGTCCATCTCCAACTCACTTTTTGAGCCCCTCAATGTATCCTTCAAATCTACTCCTCTTCACTGGCCTGCTCACTCCCAATTATCATTCACTCAGCTTTTAGTGCCTCTGGAGAATAATTTCCCACTCACTCATCTAGTCAGTCTCAATCAGAACAGTCCAGACCAGACAGGAATATACTCGTCCAGAATGGTCCAGGCCAAACCAGACCTGTACAGACCAGACCAGACTGGACCAGACTGGAATAGACAGGACCAGACTGGTATCAACCAGAAAAGACAGGACCAGACTGGTATTGACTGATCCAGACAAGACCAGACCTGACTAAACCAGACTGGACCAGGCCAGTTTCACCAGACCAACCTGGTCTAGACTGGTCTCTACCAGATCAGTCCAAACCAGGCCAGTCTCAACCAGAACAGACTGGACCAGAAAAGAATATACTGGTTCAGACCAGTCCAGACCAGACTGGACCAGAACGGACAGGACCAGGCCCTACCGGTCTAGACCCGAGCAGACTGTTCTTGACTAGATTCTACCAGACCAGACCAGTCTTGACTGGACCAGACCAGTATCAACCAGAACAGACAGGACTAGACTTGTTGTGACTGGTTCAGACAAGACCAGACTTGACCTGACGAGAGCAGACTGTGCTTGACCAGATTCTACCAGACCAGAAGAGTCTTGACCAGACCAGACCAGTATCAAATGGAACAGACAGGAAAAGACTTGTTTTGACTGGGCCAGACAAGACCAAACAGGACCAGACAAGACAGGACCAGTCCAGATCAGTCTCAACCAGACCAGACTGGTCCAGACTGATCTTGACGAGACCAGTCTCAATCAGAACAGACTGGACAAGACTGGACCAGACAAGAATATACTGGTCCAGACTGGTCCAGACCACACTGGACCAGACTGGAAAAGACCAGACCCGACCAGTCTAGACCTGAACAGATTGCTCTTGACCGGATTCTACCAGACCAGAACAGTACTGACTGGACCAGACCGGTATCGACTGGAACAGACAGGACCAGACTGGTATTGACTGGTACAGTCTAAACCGGTCTGGTCCGGTCTGAACTGGTCGACACTAGTCTGGTCCAGTCTGGTCCAATCTGTACTGGCCTAAACCGGTCTGTATTGGTCTTGTCCAGTCTGGAACGTTTGAGACTGGTCTGGTCCAGTCTGGACCAGTCAAGACCAGTTTAAACCAGTATGGTCAGGTCTGAACCAGTCAAGAACAGTTTTGTCCAGTCTGAACCATTTGAGACTGGTATGGTGCGGTCTGTACTGGTCTGTACCGCCCTAAATAGGTCTGGACCAGTCGGGACCAGTCTAAACCAGTATGGTCCGGTCTGGACCGTTCGAGACTGGTTTGTACCGGTTTAGACAGGACAAGACCAGTTCGGATTGGAACAAACCAGTTTCGACCACACCAGACCATTCTCGACCACACCAGACTGGTCCTAACCAGTCTTGATCAGACCAGACTGGTTCTGACTGGTACAGACTGCTCTAGACTGGTCTCGACCAGACCAGACGAGACCAGTCTCAACCAGTCTGGTTTTGAGTGGACCGGACCAGTTCAGACCGGAACAGACCTGTCTTGACCAGACCAAACAGGTCCTGACCGGTCTCGACCAGTGCAGACCAGTCCATACCGATTTCGACCAGTCCGGACCAGAACAGACCAGTCTCTACCAAACCAAACTAGACCAGACCAGTCCCAACTGGATCGGACCAGTTTAGAACAGAACAGATCGGTCTTGACCAGACTAGACTGGGCCAGACTGCTTTAGAGAGGATCAGACGGGTCTTGACCAAACCAGACTAGTCTCTACCAGATCAGACCAGTCTCGACAGGTCCAGATCGGACCAGACCCATGTCGACCAGTCCAGACCATTCCCAACCAGACCAGACTGGACCATACCGGTCCAGACCGGTCTCAACCAGACTAGACGGGTCTTGACTTGTCCTGACTGGACAGACCGGTCTCGACTGAACCAGACCAGTCCGGACCTGTCTCAACCAGACCAGACCGGTCTCCACCGGCCCTGACCAGACCAGACCGGTCTCGACCAGACTAGACCAGTCCAGACAGGACTTGAATGGGTCCTAACCGGTCCAGACCAGTCTCGACCAGCAATGTGTCTTTCAAATCTTTTATTTATCACCTATATTGCTGATTTCCATCCACGACTATATATTGGAAACACCTATGAAGCTCTTTAAAGTCCCCAATCCAAAGTCTTTCCTTAAACTAATTTTAACAGAAGAGGGGAACAGTTTCCATGTCTCTCAAGGTGACTAGAAATTATGACCAGGGTTGCAAAATTCTTGGTTTCTGTCTCTTTTCCTAGTTTTAAAATCAGATATTGTCTTGCATCCTGGTTATACTACTTAGTAGTTATAACTTTTAGAAACTTAATTCATACTTCTCATCCGGCGGTGGCAGCGAGGAGGCAGAAATCTTTAATAAATAAATAAATTAAAAAAAATAAAAACAGAAATAGATTCATATATCTGGAAAAAAACAACAAAAAAAGAAACTTAATTTAATAACAACATACCTCATTTTCTTCATCAAAAAGTCAGGATAGCAATACCCAATTCACTTTTATAAATATTAAATGATTTAATTTGTATGTAAACATGTTTTATCACTCTGATTTCTATTTTCATTTTGTCAAATATGCTGAGTATACTGGCTAGTTTTATGTCAATTTGACACAAGTTAGAGTAATCAGAGAGGAAGGATTCTTAAGTGAGAGAATTCTTCTAGAAGATCTGGCTGTAGGCAGGACTGTAGGGCATTTTATTAATTGGTCATCAAAGGGGGAGACCCGCTCAGAGCATGGTAGAGTGGTGATCCTGGATTTTATAAGAGAACAGGCTGAGCAAACCATGAGGACCAAGCCAGTAAGCAGCACTGTTCCATGGTCACTGCATCAGCTCCTGCTGCCAGGTTCTTGTCCTATTTGAGTGCCTGTCCTGACTTCCTTTGAGAAAGAATTGTGATGTGGAAGTATAGGTTGAAAAACTCTTTCCTCCCCAACTGTTTTTTTTTCTTTTGGTCATGGTGTTGTAAGGAGTCTTTCTCTGTCTTGACAGCCAAATCCCAAATAACAACACAAAAACTTATTATTAATTATGAAAGCTTGGCCTTTAGGTTAGGCTCTGTTTTAAACCAACTTATAACTTAAATTAATGAATATTTTTATTAATCTACATTCTACCACGTGAATTTTACCTCTATCCCATTATGTGTGTCCGACTCATTCTGCATCTCTCTCTGCCTAGATTAATCATCTCTTACTTCCTCTTTCTCTGCCTGGAAGTCCCATCTATACCTCCTGCCTGGCTATTGGCCATTCAGCTCTTTATCAAACCAATCCCAGAAATATATCTTCATACAGTGTATAAATATCTTACAAAATGGTGTTTTATCACAGCTGTAGCAACCATAATTAAAACACTGAGTGTTCTTGCTTCACCCTTTCCCACAAATGATGACAATTTCTTCCTCCCTCTAGTCTCTGCTTGTTCCTATATTTGTTTTCTCCCTTAGCATTAATTTTAACAGATGGATGAATAGTGAAAATATTGCATATATAAACAATGGATTTTACTTAGTTGAAAGAAGAATGAAATTGTGAAAGTTACAGGGAAATTGAATGAATCAGAAAATTATTTTAAGTGACCTAGAATCAGAAAGACAAAAATTACATGTTTATTCTTATATGTGGATCCTAAATTTTGATGTTTATATGTATGTTAAAAGGGGGTATAAAAGTGGATGTAGGTTTGGAAGCCTAGCTAGGAGACCAGGAGAGAGTGGAGAGCCAGAGGTATTACAGTAGGAATGAAGAATGGCAAAAAGAACATGTATAACATGAAAAGCAAAAAGAAAGGTACTGGGATAGAATGGAGAAGGGAAGGAGAGAGGATGGGGGAGAAGAAGATTGAATGAAAAACAACAAAGGCAAATTTTGTTTGAAAAATGTGATAATGAAACTTAACAATTCATGCAACAATGTAAAATAAATAAAATAATTATAAAATTATTCTGATTTACCAACCTTAAATATGAACTTGGAGGAAATAAGATTAGATACAATAGGGATATTTTTATACACATGTTCATTGACACACTATTCACAATAGCCCTTATGAAATCAGGCTATGTGTTCATTAACAAATGAATGGACAAAGAAAATTTTACATACACACACACAATGGAGTATTATCCAGTCACAAAGAAGGGTAAAATTGTGTTACTTGTAGGGAAATGTGGAAAACAGAACTGAAGCTCTTGATGTAAGCAAAATATGCAGGCGTGGGAAGACAAATATTATCTATTTCTTTCTCTTACACATAATCTAGGTTTAGAAAAACTAACAGACATTAAAGTAGAAGGAGTCCTATTGTAAGAAAAGTGGGACCAGCAGGAGTGGGGAGGGGAAATGCACAAAAGAGGGTGAAGTGTGAATATAATCAAAGTATGCCTGTAAAAACCTCATGCTAAATTCCATTATTGCACATAAGTACTGCTATTGTGTTTTTGAATATTAACTATCCTGCCCACTTATATGAAATGTACAGAAATCACACATCCATAGACAAAATGTATAGTCATGATTGCTAGGAATTATGACTGATTGCTATTAAGTATAACATTTCTTCGGAGAATGATGATATATAATGGAATTTTTAGATTTTGTGAATTTTATCTGAGAAAAATATGAAGTATGAAAAAATGGCATTGCCTATCTTTCAGAACTCAGGTTCAAGATGGCAAATAATCAAAGCAGCTGAAACTCTGGCCAAAATCAGTCAGTATACAACATATGGCGATATTGCTTGTAATAGTAAATGCTGAAGACTATAGTTTCAATCAGATACTGGAATATACAGCATCCCTTCTCTACTAGAAGTATTCCCTCATCTTTTATTTTAGAAATTGTGTTCATTTGTTTTTAATGCTTATGAATTTGATAAGTATCTTCTCTGCTTTCAGAGAGATTTTCTTTAAAGTTGCATTTACTTTTATTTCTGTCTATCTATGTATCTATGTGAGTGTATTTCCTATGTGTGCAGATGCCTATCAGAAGTCAGAAGAAAGCATTAGATCCCCTGGTGCTGGAGTTAGAGGCAATTGTAAGCCTCTGGATGTGGATGCTAGGAATCAAACTCATTCTCTGGAAGATCAGCAAGCACCTTAACTGCTGAGTCATCTCTCCATGTTCTGTAGAGAGATTTTATTTAACTATTGTAGCATTTATATGCTATTCTTCAGGTAATTAATGGTTTAGACCTTGGATTTATTAGGCTACATTTAAATTGCAAGATCACATCCTGACATAAATGAGGATGTTTATCTCATTTGCTTTTGGGGGATGGGGGCAGTTATTTCCTTTCTTTTCTGAGATGTTATTTTGGAAGGAGATTCAGAAACAATTATAAGGGATCCTTTCTTTTGATTTAAAGTATCACACAACCATAATGGAGAAAGGGGAGATTCCATATTTAAATGGTCAGATATAGAAAAAATTCCAGGAACGGGCAGGTATCCTGGGAGAAATTACCTCACCAAAACAATCTGCTTAGTTTAGGCTGCTCTTGATTATGATTCTGACAGACTAAATTTCCCCCAGAGGATAAAAGCTATGCAGACTTTCCAGCTCAGAATGTTAAGAACAATGAAACAATAAAACGATGAATGAACGGTAATATATCCTTCATATTTTTTAAAAAAAATTCATCCTATTAGTTGCTGTGTGGTTTTGCTTCAAAATTAGGAGTAAATAGAGATCTTTTTCAGTTAATAGTCTCTTTTTCCTTTTCCCCTATTGCCATCAGCCTGATCTATTCCACAAATGTGTTTCCTTGTGTAAATAAAACAGCCTCTTGCCCAGAGTTCCTCTTCTCCAGAGGTGGGGAAAAGGAATTCATCAAACTTGTGGCCATTCTATCCCCCATCCCTCCCACACTGATATTTAAAATAACTGCGGAGTCATTGTACCGGAGGCTCCCTCAGCCAGCACGATTTCATAACAGTCCATGTGGAGAACAGGCTTTTCTGAGTGAAAATGAAACTTCCCTGCTTATATTTTGTTTAGCCACAGTCATTTTGTCATTTAGAAAACCAGAGGCGCCTTAGTTCACTGGAAGGGTTCTACGAATGTATTCAGGGAATGCATTAGCCAAAACTCATCTAGCTAAAACATCATATAGATTTTGGAACACACACACACACACACACACACACACACACACACACACACAAGGATTTTGTAAAACGAAAGGTTGACATTTTATTTCATTATTTAAATTCAACTGTAAGAATCTGGGCGCTGATATTAATATCGATTTTGCCTGACTCCCCTTTCATCAGAAAGAGAAAACACTGAAGAGCTCTCTTCCACACTGTTCACAATCAGCTTTCACTAGGGTAATAGTTGTTGACATCTGCTTAAATTTGGGAGTAATTTGTTCCTTATATAACAGAGCATTTCAGAAAGCACCAGAGTAAAAGAAAGAGCGTGTTTCCCCCAAAGAAGGCTTTTAGTTTGTGAATAAATTATTTAAACACATTGCTTTCTGATGCCCAGAGGGCAAAGCTAAGGACATAGGGGCCTAGGGAGTGAATGAAATAGGCTAGAGATTTTTAGGTCCCTAGGCCTCAGTTAGAAAATTCTGTAGGCACAATCTGCTGTTTTGGTAGTATTAAACTCTGATTTATGTTTAACATATAAGATTTGATATTTTCAGTTCTGTAACTGTAGTGTCTTAAAAAAAAACAAACCCTTTTTAAACCATTGTTTCCCCAATGGGAAACTTCACCTGGGAACTTGTTAGTAATGGAAATGGAAATACTTGGCCCTTACCCCAAACCCGACTAACCAGAAAATCCAGTTCAAGGGTTTTGCAAAGTGTGTGTGTGTGTGTGTGTGTGTGTGTGTGTGTGTGTGTGAGAGAGAGAGAGAGAGAGAGAGAGAGAGAGAGAGAGAGAGAAAGAGAGAGAGAGAATTAGAAAGGGGATCAGAGACTTAGCCCTTACCCAAATCTGATTATCCCCAAAATGTGTGGTTTTACAAGGTGTGTGTATATGTGTGCGTGTGCAGATGTGTGTGTATATGTGTATGTGGGGTGTGTGTGTGATAAAATTAGAAAGAGGAACAAGAGAGGAGAGGACGAGACCTTCAGGGAATGAACATAAAAAAAGAGAGGGTGATGTGTGTGACATGAAAGTAGAAATAGGGACTATTTGGGGGAAGAAGGAAACCAACAAGAGGGACAGAGGGAACACTGGGGAGGACAGTTTAAGAAGAGCATGAATAAGAACAATACATATATGCAGGTTTCATAGTGAAACCCACTAGTCTACATGCTAACTTAAAAATTAGTTTAAAGATTGTGTCTTTAAAAAAAAAAGGCTTCCAGGTAATTTTGGTGGGCCACTCCTGTAAGACAGTGGTCTTTGACAGGTTTTCTAAAGAATGTATCATTTCTCCTTAACATTGATTGATACTTTGAAACTTCTGTATAGGATAAGTTACTTTCTTGTTTATAATCATTACATATATTCTCAAACAAGAACCTTTGTAATCCAAACTAAAGGTTTAAAATGATTCCTATATAATGACAATAGAAGCTCTAGTTAGTGTTTTGTTTTATATTGTTTATATCACAATGGTTAGGAAAGCCTGAGGCACGTACACCAATTACAGTCCCAAGCATCCCTGGGGGATAGAGGCTCCCCTAAAGTTCACCCTCTAGCATCTGTGCCTTTGTGTATACTGAGGGCACAGATTGGGACTTAATAAAATTTGAATAAATAAATGAATTAAGAGACACTTTTATAATAGCGAAGCAATTTCTCAATGCCAGGAAAAAATGAAAAACTATGCTTTCAATATCATATTTTGTCTCCTCCTTTAGCTTTTGATCATTAAAGAATGAAGCAGTCCAGAGATTACATCAGCAGTGCACTGTGGTTTAGATAGCATATTCAACAGATATGAATGGAAGATTAATAGACTTCTAAGAGAGTTCATTGAAATGACTTTATTCTTTATGTTTCCAGAAATGTCACATTCCCTGTTGTTTTGTTCTATAGAACAGCATTCATCTACATTGGGCTAAATATGTACGCCAGGAATGTTTCACAGTTTTAAACAGTAAGAAAGGAAATGAATGTTTCAAAAGGAAGTTGAAAGCAGTAATAGATTCCCGTTACCTCATAAGGTACTTGAATAGATGAATGATTAATGCTGATTTTTGCAAGATAAATAGAATGAGGAAAAGCTCAGTACATAAATGGAAACAAAATGAAAGGGATAGGCACAATTAGATGAGACAAATTCAAGAAATAATAGAAATGAATGTAGAGGGCTAGGTGTCTCTGACTGTAATGATATTCACTGGCTAAATATGTTGGGAAAACTTTGCACAGTAAATACATAGAAACAACTTATCCAGTAAGTTTCACATACACAGTATTGAGTTTCTTTCTTTCTTTCTTTTTTTGTTCTTTTTTTGTTCTTTATCTCAGATGGATTTGAAGACACCTTTCTTTCAGGTATATGTTCAAATGATTGTGAATTAATTGACAAAATGGACATTACTAGAGGAGACTGTGTATTAATAGTAATGGGTAGTAGGAACTGACCGTGTCATCTTAGAAAATCTGCTGTTAAGTTTAAAGCCAGATTTGCAAAGTTCCCCATGTTTGGTTGTTTGTTTTTGTTGTTTTGTTTGTTTCCTGAAAGAATAGTGTAGGATTAAAAACTAGCCTGTGAAGGGCAGTAGTCTGGGTAGCACGGTGCTAGCAGTCACACAGAATGAAATGATTCAGATTTTAGTATCTCCAGCACTTTATTCCCAGTATTGTAGATATTCATTTTGGCTAACTTTGTATATAGATATGAGTTATGATGAAACAAATAGAAGAAGAGATGGTTATGTTGGAGGGGAGAAAGAATGTGTGAGTGCATCTTATGAAATCTAAATCCTACATTCTGAAGTGGAAGAGCAGTTCACATGGTCTTCATCATATAGGACATAGCTCAGAGAAACATAGCTGGACAAAGCTAATTCATAGACAGTTTTCTTACCTAATCCCCACAAAAGGCATAAGAATTTAACTCCTAGATCTGGCCGGTGGTGGCACATGTCTTTAACCTCAGCACTTGGGAGGCAGAGGCAGGTGGATCTCTGTGAGTTCAAGGCCAACCTGGTCTACAGAGTGAGTTCCAGGATAGCCAGGACTACACAGAGAAACTCTGTCTTGAAACAAAACAAAGAAACAAAAAGCAGAATTTAACTCCTCTCACCAAATGTAGATTAAGAGACAGTTTAAAAAGAATGCTGACTATTGATTTGGAAGTAAGTACTTAAATCAGAACACTTCATTAAATGGGACTATCCTAGCTAGCTAAGGAATGTTCTAGATGGAGTTCATTTGCAGGTTATTTTTTCACCACCACTGTATTTTTCTCTGTTATTTGTGCCACTACTCTTGGCAAATTGGAATAAAAAGCTGCCTGTGGACATCAAGTTTACTGTGTCTTCTACAATGTTATCTCCCACAATCTTGACCACTAATCTAGATATATTAGAGGACTGAAAGGTGGACAGTTAGCATAAGGTTTGATACAGGCTCTAATAAAATATCCTGAAATCTATACGATCTTTTATAGAGGCAGTTGAGCTTGATTATTAAATAAAGAAGAGATGGCAGAATACGAGGCTAGGGAGATGAGATTTGATTTAGGTCGGATTTCTCTAAATGCGTGTTCTCATCCAAAACTTCCAACCAGTCACCTGTAGAATAAAAGACTCATTTAGATGATTGTGTAAAATCAATTGAATTTATTATTCAGCACTCGATCGCAACAAAACATGGAAGCTCAATGACCTTACAGAAATTAGAATTTGATTTATTCCATGCCCTAACCTGCCTAAAGCACTACACATGTATTTTCTTTGTCAGGCTCATTGCTTCAACTGTTTTGAGTTGAATTGGGGTCCTCCATAAACCATGGACAGCTTTAGCAAATGTGCCTGTTATTTCTAGAACATCACAAGCCTACACTGTACTTTCAATAGAGTTTAAATTAGACTGAATCTCTAATGCTATCAGCCCAGGATTTTTTTGAAGGAGGGGTAAAAAACTCCCTGTAACCCCCTTCCCCAGTGTTTATAATATTGGAAAGTAGAAGGAGGCTCTAAAATGCTTTCTGAGTTAATGAAAGATGTGGGAGAAGAAAGAAAGGAAACAAGACAGAATAATGGATTTTTTTCTCCCTGAAATTGAAGTATGACTAAATTACACAGAACAAGATTATTACAAGTTCCTATATGAGCTGTTTGCAGGGAAAACTGAAAATTAGAGAGTATCAAAACAGCACTGTGGATGTTGTTTTTCTTTCTTTTTTTGTTTTTAAAAAAGGAAATTTGAAGGTCAAAGAAGAAAGTTTAGTTATATGGAGATGTGAGGTATGTTTGTAGGGGTGTTTGAAGAACAAGGAGGTATGCCTGGGCTATGGGATGAGAATGTCAGGAAAATAAGACATGGTAGAATCACAAGTGGGTGAAGAAGAAAGAAGCGAAGGAAAATATGGGCAAGGAAGAGGAGGAAGGATGTAGCATACCACAGAGTACATTTGTAAAAGTCTCTCACTAATCAGTGCAGGGGAACATTCTCCGTGGGGTAAGAAGTGGGATAGCTTGAATTTCATATACACAAAAAGGACTTTGATCATGGGAAGCCCCTAATCAGAAGATTACGGTTAAATATTTCCACATACACCTGGGTATACTGCTCGGCAGGAGCAGCGAGTTAAGGAAGGAAAAGATTCTAAACAGCAGAAGGTTGAAGCCTCAGAACTCTTACAGAAAAGTCTTCTTTTGCTCGGTACTAAAAGCTGATTTACAAGCTCCTAGATATGTCTAAGTGCATCTGGACCGCACTTTAACAAAAGCTCTTTAACTAGTCCATGTGATATGAAGATCCAGAGAAAGCCCAGCCAATGTATGCCTGGGAAGAATGAAAACTAAAACCTGTGCTCAGGATCTTAATTAAATGATATGTTAAAGCGATGAATTCTCAAATTTTAAATATGGACCACTGGACTTGTAACGATAACCGTCTTGGGGCAACATTGTGCTTTGCTTTATCTAATCTACATATAATTCTTTTACTCCTCTCCCATGTCTAGATAGGAACACTTGTTATGACTTTTTTTTTATATATTTGAACAGGACTATAGTGTAGCCCAACTATGTGTCTGGATTCATTTCTTGATTTTCACTTACCTACCTCATTTCCTTTCCTTCCTCTACCCCACTTGCTAGACTTACATCCTTAGAATATTCATGGATGTATCTCAGAGCTTTGGAATTTTTAACATCACCATGTTCCTGATGCATACAGACCAAAAGCAGAGGTTTACCGGGAGGATCTACATTCTGTGTAGGTGACTGTTTAAGAACATCAGAAAAGCATCTCTATGTCCAAATAGCTGTCATACTTTCAGATTGGTTTTACAAATACACATTTAGATAAGCCTTTTTAATTCATCAGAAGTAAAGACATTTCTTTTATGAATTTTAATGTATTTTGTGTATATACAATTTATCAAAAGTTATTGAGAGCAAGTGAGTACACAATAAGAAAGAAAGTACATGATCTCCAATGACAGAGAAAGGGAAAGACATTTCTAAACATGAATGAAAAAAATTGTTATCTTTTTCAGAATCCCGATAATGGCTGAGCTTACTAAAAGGCCAATAATTTGTTTTTAAAATAGGGGATGTTTGAGTAGTCCAAAGAGACAGACAGGCAGACAGAGAAAGGATGGGGGCAAGAAATGTTAATGCTAAGAATAATTTGCAGATACATTAGGTATTTCCAATACTTTTTCAGAACCTTAATGGAAAGCCTGGAAAAATACATAAATTCTTAAGACATCCTTTTCCTAAATAATTCGTAGATATGGCACAAAATACTTAGTATACAGCTACTAGATGAATAAAAGATGAATTTGTTGAAAAAACACTTAGAGATGGATATATGGCATTTACATAGCGCTGTAAATTTATACATAATGATAAAAATAGTTTATTTTTTGAACACTGATAATGCCAACACTTATGAAATAAGTAGTTTTATGTTAATTTCAAATTCTTCAAATATAGGAAGCTTTTTTTTTCCCACAGGAAAAAGATACATTTTTCTACTCTTGGAATATAACAGCATTAGATAGTAATCACATTCTTTTTCCCCCTTCAGAACCCGAGTGCTTTTTATCATTGTTAAGGCTTAAAATTGAAAATTCCACAAAAACAGATTTCAATATTTTACTGTGACTTGCTATGCCATCTATAAGCTTTCTTTTTCTACTTTATAATTAATAAATAGAGTCACAGGTAGGTTAAAAAAAAAGAATAATATGACTCTAGGCAGTGGTCAGAGGAAAATGCAAAAAAAATGAGAATAGATTTACATAGCTTCACCATCTATCTTTGAACACTGGCATATGACCTTGGTTTAAGAAAGGAGACTATATCAGGTAACTATTAAAAAATTATTTATAGGTTGTGATGATTACTCTTAATTGTCAATTATACTAGATTTGTAATCACCTACAAGACACATCTGTGCATGTGTTTTTAGGATATTTCCAGAGAGGTATGCATACCTACATAAGCTTATGGAAACACACACACACACTCACACACACACACACAAGTTATGGAGTCATGGTGGCTTGTACTGAGGTTCGAAAAAGCTAGTAAGGCCAAGAAATGTGTGGCAGAGTCACAATCTCTGTAAAGAGGCCCTGAGATGCCATTATGTGAAACTGAAGGAAAAGTATAAATTGTAGTGGAGACTCGAGAGATCTTGGGGATGTTAAGACTGTGGAATGTTTGCAGAAGCCGGCCCAAGTAAGAGACCATGAGCGCTACAAGTGCTATCTAAGATGGTTTGCTGCAAAGATGATGTTATCAAGATTACCAGATATTAGGCATTCGGTGTTTGCCCTGCTTGGTTTCCACATTGCTTTAGTCTTAATTTTTCCTTGCTATACTTACCTTCTTCCCCATTGGAAAAAGAATGTTTGCTCTTTGCTATTCTGTACTGGATTTATGCAACCTAATGTTTACTTTATAAAAGCTCACAGTTAAGAGATTGCCTTGAGTCTCAGAAGAGACTTTGGACTTTTGAGCATGAAGACCCAGGTTCAGATCCCAGTACCCATTTCTTGTTGTTGTTGCTATTCTCTTGATTTCTGTTTTATGAGACAGGGCTTTTTTGTGTATCCCCGGCTGTCATGGAACTAACTCTGTAGACCAGGCTGGCCTTGAACTCAGATCCTACCTCTGCCTCTGGAGTGCTGAGATTAAGGACATGGACAACCACTGCCTGACCAAGACTTTGGACTTTTGAACAGTGTTGAAACTATTAAGACTTGGGGTCTTTGAGAGAAGGACTAAATGCTTTTTGCCTTCTGAGTATCAAACTTTACAAGATATGAAAGGACTATCATGATTTAAAATGACAAGGAAGAGTCTTTGCTTCACTCTGAAACTTCACAAACTTCATTGTCTGCACTGCTCTCAAATTCTTAACTTCTAAGCATCTACAAAAAAGTCCACTGAGCTCTCAACGTTCAATGACTTTTCGACCCAAAGGTCAAAAATACCTCCACAATCCTCCTCAAAACAACATGGCCCCATCTGTCATAGCAATAACCCACTATGCTGATATGAGTTTAACCTTAGGGTTATTATTCTTGTGATGAAACACCATTCACAAGGCAAGTTGGGGAGGAAAGGGTTTATTTGGCTAAGCTTCCACATCACTGTTCATCATCAAAGGAAGTCAGGACAAGAACTTATACAGGGCAGAAACCTGGAGGCAGGAGCTGATGCAGAGGCCATGGAGAGGTGCTGCGTACTAGCTTGCTCCCCATGACTTGCTCAGACTGCTTTCTTGCAGAACCCAAGGCCACCAGCCTAGAGATGGAAGTACCCACAATGGCCTGGGCCTTTTCTCATCAACCAGTAATTTTAAAAAAATGCCCTACAGGCCTGCCTACAACTCAATCTTCTGGAGGCATTTTTCTCAATTGAAGTACTCTCTTCTCAGATAACTTTAGCTTGTGTCAATTTGACATAAAACTAGTCAGCACAGGGTGCATGGTAGTTGGTAGACGTGCATCATGATATCTGCCATAGCTATAGAACATTAGATATAGAGTTATTCTTAGCAGAAATTGATTCTTACTTCTTTCTCTTGATACTATGTACTTAGAAACTTATGTAGTCTCTTTGGTTCTGCTTCTTATATTTATTTATTTAGTGGTGCATGTCTATGTGTGTCATGGAGCATGTATGGAAATTAGAGGACAATTTGTGGGAGTTGTTTCTCTTCTTCCACCATGTGGGTCCCAGGGATCAAACTCAGGTCTCCTGGCTTGGTAGCCATTTTCCTAACCCACTGAGCTATCTCACCAGCCCTCTGTTTCTTATAAGCAAGACAGAGATGATATAAGTACTTCACATGTAGTTGTTTAAATTAATTAAAACAACAAATTTAAAATATTTAACTAATAGACTGAACTAAAAATCATATACTTTGGGTCAGCTGTGAGACACCTCACGGGGACCTGATGACCTTAATTTGATCCTCAGAGTCCATGTAAAAAAGCAGGATGTGCTGGCATGACTTTGCAATTCTGGCATTCCAACAGTGAGCTGAAAAGTGAAAGTAGAATGATCAGGAAACTTATCTTATAAGGCAGCTATCCTGAAGAATACAGTATAGCAGCAGAAACAATGAGAAAGATGAAGCATCAACAAAGTGGAAGGTGAAAGCTGTCCTCTGAGCTCCATACATGTGCTGTGGAATATGTGTGCCTTCCCTCTGTCTTTCTGTATCTTTCCATATCTATAATGGAAATAAGATAAATATAAAAATAAATCTTAATATTTTAATTTAAATATTGTTGCTCAGATATCAAAGAAGCTCAATTCAAAAGTCAATGAGATATTAAAGTCTTAAATGGTAGAGAAAGACTTTAAAGAGTATTTAAATGCTAAAGAAAATTTAAATTATCACAAAATTTATTCAGACCTTCACAGAGTCAATCAACATCAAGGAAATGTTCCTAATATGCTTCAATGATACCTGAAAACTTGAGTGCTTATTAAATATTTGTTCCAAATGAAACAAGTTAAATCAGGATACAGATAACATAATACTGTTCCCATCAATGAATCAGAACTAAGTAACTTCCCTAAAAGACTGAGGTACAACTTCACCTTTATGAGTTACTATCTTCACTGACATTTTTACTCTTTTCTCAAGTACTCTATGCAAAGGTTTAAAAGATAGTTTTCAGTCCTGCGATGATTATGTCTATTCATGAGTACCTCTAAATTTGTAAGTGGCTTATGAATACTTTAGTTATCATGAATAAAGTTAAATCATACTGGCTACATTTTGTTTTCAAATAAGCATTTTTGACATTTAATAAATATTGGCATGCTGGTTAAGAAAAAACGCAGGTAGTCACTTGTTTTCCCAATTACAAAAGCTTTATGATAAAAATAATGCCAAAATATTAGAAAGGAAATAATAGATTTGACTGAACAAAATTTCTAATTTCTATACAGTGATTACAATAAAATGCATGATAAATAAGAATGGATGCTAAAGTATAAGTTGAGAAAAATGCAACAAGACCAATTTTTTAATATATAATGATACTAATAAATCTAAAAAAGTCTATCTAATAGAACAAAGGAAGTACAGGTATAAATAAATGACAAATGAGAGAAAATAACAAATAATCAATACGTTTATTATGAAATTATATCCTGCATTAATTAAAAGTATAATGAGGCAATAAAGGTTTTGACCATGAAATTAAAAAAAGTGATTAAAAGTAGTAACAATGGTGGCTTCAGTAATAATTCTTTGGAAAATGATTTAACAAGTGTAGTAAAAATTTTAAATATGTCCCAACCCTTTTATGGAGGGCTTTTATTGCTAAGAAACTATCATATGAAAAGTAGTTAACTATCCAGGCTAAGGTCAGCTTCTTCTGATGTCCACTATTAGTTATACTTGAGGTTGGGCTTTGGAAGCTCCTCCAAAACCTATAATTTGTCCCAGTTTAGATTGATTACTTAAGGTACCTGAAGTCTCCCACAAGCTTAGCATGTTCTATTTCAGGAAATGCCATTGATATATTGCTCAAGTTCTGATGTTGTTCATTCCATAATATTTCCAAATGGGATTGCATTCTGTTGCAAAGGATACCATTGGGTATCCTTTAGAGCACTGGCGACTGAAGACAAAGAATATAGGTACTGGGAATTGGTGTTCTTGGTTGGTAAACTTTCATTTATCCTTTGGGAACTTATTAAAAGTATGAAAATGACTGAAAGACTCATAGCACAGCATTTGAACAACATTTCTTCCCGAATGCTCATTCATCTAGAAAATGCCATTCTGAATATATTCTACTACATAGGTTCACCTTTCATTTATATGTATCTTAATTGTAATTCTTCCAGAATTATTAATAGGTCTATTTAGAGGCTGGCTACTACAAATAAGCACTGAGATAAAAAAGTAGGCTGGAGATAAAAAACATGCTAAATACGGGATTTGAGGGAAGAAGCTGTTTCATAAGTATGATGTTCTATCAGCAATAATGGAAACTTATATTTGAGAGTTCACTAGGAACAAGTAACTTTTGTAAAATGATTATATGTGTTATCTTAATAACTTCTAACCATCGACAGAGGGAAGAAATCCCAATTTCATGAATGACAAAGTTTGAACTCTAGTGAATTAGTTCCTGAGATCTGCTCTCAGTCATGACATAAGTGTGCAATGAGATGGAGAATGCAAATTTGGGAGTTAAAAACAACTTACAATCTAGTCTCCAGAAGCTTCTTAGGAACACAGCATTTCCATTCACACATCAGAACAAAGCTGGTCACCCTCACTGGCAGGGAAAATGTTTAAAACACTCAAAGGTTTGATTGGACCTGCTGCATCTCCTCCACATACTATAAATATTTGTCAAGTATTACCTGAATGAATCATATTCAGCTGGGCAGCAGAAGATTGAAACAGTCATAAAGGCAAATCCTTTTGCCATCAGCCTATTCCCTCCAATACAAACTAAAACTACTACACTTTTCCCACTTCAAATTTATAAATGATGCTAGAATTCCATGTGTATTTTATGAACAATTCTGCATTGAAAGTTGTCAAGCTATCTGTGCTTGAGAGTTTTAAGTTGCATGTTCCAGAGGCTCAGAGGTTATTTTGAGAATATAGTAGCCCTTTCTATACTCCTCGTCTGTGACGAATGTGTTTTAAGACCCTAGTGGATGCCTTAAATTGCAGCTAATATTGAATATATATATTGAATATATATGAATATATATATATATATTTCTCTGTGGGGAAGAATAGATGCAACTAAGTTAAAGTTTAATTTATAAATTAGGCGCAGGAACAAATTGACAATAGACAAAACTAGTATGACAATGCACAATAATAAAATTTATGTAAATATGCTCTCTCTCTAAGAAATAGGTTCTATAGATCATAGCTACCTTGACATGAATTTTTCTTTCATAAAGAACTTTTATCTTTTCACTTAAAGAAACCACTTTACAGGTTCTCTTTGACAGATCCAAATTTCCAGCCAGCATCACTATGTTTGAACTCCGGGGCTCTTAATCAATTTGGATAAGAATTAATGGAGCACGAGCACGGCGATAGATGAACTACTAAGTGACTTAGGAGGGAACTTATATAGCACGGATACACTAGAAAAAAAATGATTAGTGTTCTATTTGGTATAGAGCACAATGATGAAGAGTTCATGATTAAATTCAGCATACCATGCAATATAAGACTTAAGAATTAATTATTTCTGGATTATTCAATTAAAAATTTAAGACCTCACTTGACTGTAAGTAAATGGAAATGTATAGAGTAAAATGGTGAATTAAGGGAAGCAATTGCAACTATAACCACAATTTATCAAACATATGGTATTTGCCCAGCAGATGTGTCAATAAGTTCTTTCCGCTTAATCCTTCAAAAGCTCTCCTAAACAGATGTGGTTACCCTAGACCCTACTGAGGGATCCGAGACTCAGGGCAAACAGCTTGCTCATGTTTCCTTATCTAGTGAACTTCTATTTAGGTCTTTCTGAAAGCCTCTGTTTCAAAAAAACATACTTGTAGCCAGGTTCCTCAAACTTTAATATATGTACAAATTGTTTAGGAATCTCATTAAAATGCAAATTCCTTTTAGTTAAGACCAGAGCAGGCCTTGAGATTTTTTTTCCTTTTTAAAAAGGTCCTGGATGTGGCTAATACTTCTAGATAATGGCTTAAATAACAAGGTTTTACTGTTTCCCTGTAAGAGTGAAAAACAGGCTTCAAGTAATTTAATATCTCAGCTTAATGACTAAAAGGGAACTTTTCCTAATTTGTTCTTATGAGTAAAAAATGCATTTTCATAAAAAAGTAAAAACACTTATGTCAAGTACTGCTCTAAACACTTTGCATGCCATATCTCATTAAGTCCACATGAGGATTCCCAGAGGTAGAGAATATTATTCCTACCCTTTATAGATAGGGAAAGATATTGCAGAGCAATCAATGCATAGCTCCTATTCTTGTTTATTTTCTATGCACATATTTCTCAATGTCTGACATTCCATAATTAGAGATTCATTCTCCTGGTTCTGTTTTAATAGCCATGTATTCCTTATGGGATGTAATATACTGCTGTATCATTTATTTATACCTTAGTTTCTTTCTTATAATGAAGGAGTGGGGAAGAGATAAGGTATAAAACTTGGGAGATTGGATTTCTAGAAAAAGGAATAAAAGAAATAGAAAAGAGAGTAAGCCTCTAATGAAGTTAGGTACTATCCGCTTCACATATTGCTGTATAAGTCCCAATAGCTTCTCCCATGTGTGTATCATAAAGCTGAAGGCAGTGGTAATTTCAAGATAAGAAATAAACTAACTTGTGGATTTATTAGCGATGCAGGGATCACCATGGCGACAACCAGAAAAAATCTCACCATAGAGACCTCTCTTTAGCCTGATTCTGACTAACATCATCAGGACAGAATATAAACAGATAGAGAAGTAAATTGAGGTGGGGGAGAATACAAAGCAAGTAGGCTAGAGCCTCAGAAGCACTGGTGAGGCAGTGACTTGTCAATCTAGAGAGAACTGTTAAGGCTTATTTTCCAATGTCACGTGTTCCTCGCTATCATATAGTTGGGAATAAAGAGAAAGTTCTGCAACACAGAAAGTCAACTTGACAACCATTTCACTGACTGTAACCCCGTTGTACAAGGGGTTAAAAAATTCTTACCAGAGACACTTTTCAGTATAGGAAATTATGTATGGCTATGCGACTCCCAGACCGCTTCTCTGGGCCACTGACACAGTAATGAATTGAATTGTATTAGCAACCAGTAACCTTGGCAACATGAATTTTTGTCAAGCAGCTCTGACCCAGTAAAAGTGCCCTTTCAGAGAGTAGACTACACAAAATGCAGCAATTTACCCTCATTTGGGTACTTAAAAAAATTTTCCCTGTTTTAGATAAGATGAGGATGGAAATAATTTTATTGTAAGTTGAGCTCACAAAAGAAGCGGACTAAGAAGAAGTTTAGCATGTAAATTACTTATTCTAAAGTATCACCGAAGGAGTTGGAGATATGGCTCAGTGGTTAGGAGCACTGGATTCTCTTCCCAAAGACCCAGATTTAATTCTCAGCCCCATGTGACAGCTAACAACTGTCTGGAACTCCAGTCTCAGTGTGTCTGATGCACTCTTCTGTCTTCATAGGCATCAAACATGCATGCAAGGAAAACACCCATATACATATAAACAAACTAACTAACATATAAAAACAACAAAGTCCTCTTGAATTATGAGGTGAAAAAACAAAGCTTTGAAAGAGGGGGAAATTTAAGGTAAAAGGCAGACCCAACCATATCCATGGGTGGCTCTAGAGATAGCCCCAAAACTAGAAAGGCCCCTAAGTGTTCCAAGTTGGGTCAACATTTCCAATACTTGTGTTCACTGGTCACTGGAGGTGGGTCACTGAGTAAGAGCTATAGCATTAGAAGTCCCGTTAAGAAACCAAGAAGAGGACAGTTGAAATCCGCTTAACAACAGTACTCCCAGCAGCTTAGGAAGGAGGTCATTACTGCAGAGGGATCCACAGAGTTTACCACAAATAAAATGGTTCCCAAGCACTAAAACTTTCAAAATTAGATAAGTAGGACTCATTTTTTTTTTAGTTTTAAGTTAGAAAAAAAATTTCTTATTGGTTAAACTCTAGTTGGAGCAAATATATAAGACATTCTGTTAAGTATGAGAAGTCATTTCAGTGCTGTTGATAGTCATACGTTTAATAAAAATAAATGCCTTCATCATTTATTCTAATAAAAACAAATGTATTACTCACTTGAGTTTTACAGTGCACATATGTGTCTAAATGTCAGTGTGTATTTTTTTCTGCTTGCTCAGTGAGTCAGGAAAGGTGAAAAGGGCTTTAAATAATGAGCTACCATATGTGTAACATATCCAATCAACTAGCAAACTTGCCAAGCATGTGTTATGTCAGAATGCTTCACTGGCCACTAGGCCTTTAAAATCAGAAATAGCACAGAACTTGATCAAGTGATGGTGTCAAGCAAAATCTGAGAGAATGAAAGAGAATTGGGAGAAGTATTAGGTAGAATCATCAGCTTTCTTCAAGTTCAACTGTTTATTACAACTGTTTTGTTATTTTGGCCACTCATTTATTACAACAACAACAACAACAAGAACAACTTGGCTATCTAGGGATAATTTACTTTTACTAGGTTCTTGCAGTGACTATGGAATGTACTTCCATTATTAAACTGGGATCGGCCCATAAATTATTCAATGGCTACTTTGAAGTTTTCAAATGACTCACAATACTTGTATGTATACATGTTGCAACATAATATCTTGATACTAGTTTAAATTTGTAATAATTGAGTCAAGGCAATTTGTATGTTTATCTTCTCAAATATGTATCATTTCTCTGTTGCAGTAATGGAGAAATCATCTCATTTGAGTATTTCGGTATATACAAGACTTTGGTTTTAACTATAGTCTTCCTATTGTGCAATAGAGCACAGGAATGATTTCTGTGAAGTTGGAAGTCTGATATCACCAGGGACTGCAGAAAAGTATCTCTCAATGTTTATGTAACAGTTTGAAACACTAAGTATACTCACCTTTATCAATCCATGAACTTCATAAAAAAGAGATTACAAAATTAAGGAAGAGGGACCAACAAGGTTTTAAATTAAAAATTATGAAGGCACCAGTGGTTTAGGTCAGGGTGATAGTAGAGTCATCAGCTGCTTTATCAAGCCACATCAAAGAGCTAAAATAAGGATGAACATCAAAAAATATGTCCACTGGTGCAATAGTGCCATGAATGTTATTGAATAACCAAGACTTTCTCCATGGTATAAAACTAGTGCCTGGTACTGTAAATCTAGAGAGGTCATACGTCCTAGAGGAGAACCTACCACTAGTATCTTACTAAAAAGACTCATTATCAGTGTCTTCTAAATTATTTATCTCTGTATTCATAGATTAGCCAATCATTTAAGCCTTAGTAAAGAAGAATAATGTCAATAGGAAGCAAAACATCCTGAGTAAAGGATATGTATTGGTACCCTGGGGAGTAGGATTCACCCAGAGATTGTACCAATAAAAACTAAATAGAATTTTAGACCACAACATCAAATAATATCTTAGTTACTGTATTTATACATGCCATACAAAATAGACTTTTTTCCTTAGTTGAATCTCCTGTATTTTGGAGCCAATCTTACTAAGACACCTTTTTATTTGGTGTTACTCCACTTTTATTTTTATGAAAAAAAGTTTTTAAAGATATTTTAAACTAATTCTCTTTATCTTTCTGAAGAGTTCTGGAAAGAAACTGATAACACGAGTTCTCTTTCTAAGTTTTACTGAAATGCAGGTGGAAGCTGAAATGGCTAGGCAATGACATAATGAATAATGAAAGATGATGAAACTTAGAGCTTTGGACCAACACCATTAAGATCTAAGAAAATGTTGCAACTAATAAAAGCTTAGGCATAAATGGGCTTGTTGTTGAATTCTGTCAGACTTTTAAAGAGGAACCAACACGAGCGCTCTTCAGATGATCCATAAAATATAAGGAGAAAGAATGCTTCAAACCTCATTTTATGAAGCCAATATTATCTGGAAACCAAATAAGGACACATAAAAATTATAAGCTGATCTCTCTGACGAACATGAATACAAAATTTCTCAATAGGAGATAGAAAGATGGGTCAGCAGATAAGAACACAGGCTGCTCTTGGAGGGATTCAGTTCCTAGTACCTACATGATGATTCCCAACCATCTGTGACATCAGTTTTAGGGGATCCGACATCCTCTTCTGGCCTCCATGAATACTAGGCACACACATAGTACACATCCACCTCTTCAGGAAAACACTCATATATATAAAGTAAGAATATATAAATCTTAAAAAGAATTCTCAATAAAACATTTGCAAACAAAATTCAACAACATATTAAAAACATCATTGACCAAGAGATTTGACCCTAGAGGGGCTCCCAAGTGCCCAACATGAGGTTCCCAGTTAGTTCCTTGGGTAGCTGAGGATTGGGAACCTGAAATGACCCTATCCGAGAGCAATACTGACGAATATCTTGCATATCATCATAGAACCTTCATCTGGTGATGGATGGAGACAGAGACAGAGACCCACACTGGAGCACTGGACTGAGCTCCCAAGGTCCCAATGAGGAGCAGAAGGAGGGAGAACATGAGCAAAGAAGTCGGGACCACGAGGCGTGCACCCACCCACTGAGACAGTGGAGCTGATCTACTGGGAGCTCACCAAGGCCAGCTGGACTGTGACCGAAAAAGCATGGGATAAAACCGGACTCTCTGAACATGGCGAACAATGAGGGCTGATGAGACGCCAAGGACAATGGCACGGGGTTTTGATCCTACTTAATGTGCTGGCTTTGTGGAAGCCTAGCCAGTTTGGATGTTCACCTTCCTAGATATGGACGGAGGGGGGAGGACCTAGGACTTACCACAGGGCAGGGAACCTGGACTGCTCTGTGGACTGGAGAGGGAGGGGGAGAGGAGTGGGGGGAGGGGTAGAAGGGTGGGAGGAGGGGGAGAAGGGTGGGAGGAGGGGGAGGGAAATGGGAGGCTGGGAGGAGGTGGAAACTTGTTTTTTGTTTATGTTTTTTTTTCTTCTTTTCTTAATAAAAAAAATTATTAAAAAAAAAAAAACATCATTGACCAAAATCAACTTGGTTTCATTCCATGGATACAAGAATGGCTAAACATATTCAAATCAGTAAGTGCAATAATAACACAGAGACTTAAGGACAGAAATCACATGATTATCTTAATAGATATAGAAAACATTAGATAAAGTCTAGCATCTCTTCAAAAATGTCCCAAAGAGTGCACCCCTCGCGGTCCTGAGTTCCTTGCCCGTGCTCCCTCTCCTGCTCCTGATTTGGACCTTGAGATTTCTGTCCGGTGCTCCAATGTGGGTCTCTGTCTTTGTCTCCTTTCATCGCCTGATGAAGGTTAATATTCAGGAGGATGCCTATGTGTTTGTCTTTGGATTCACCTTCTTATTTAGCTTCTCTTGGAACATGAATTATAAGCTCAATGTCCTTTATTTATGGCTAGAAACCATATATGAGTGAGTACATCCCATGTTCCTCTTTTTGGGTCTGGCTTACCTCACTCAGGATAGTGCAGGACCGCGAGGGGTGCACCCACACACTGAGACAATGGGGATGTTCTATCGGGAACTCACCAAGGCCAGCTGGCTTGGGTCTGAAAAAGCATGGGATAAAACCGGACTCACTGAACATAGCGGACAATGAGGACTACTGAGAACTCAAGAACAATGGCAATGGGTTTTTGATTCTACTGCACATACTGGCTTTGTGGGAGCCTAGGCAGTTTGGATGCTCACCTTACTAGACCTGGATAGAGGTGGGCGGTCCGTGGGCTTCCCACAGGTCAGGGAACCCTGATTGCTCTTTGAGCAGATGAGGGAGGGGGACTTGATCGGGGGGAGGGGGAGGGAAATGGGAGGCGGTGGCGGGGAGGAGGCAGAAATCCTTAATAAATAAATAGTTTTTTTTTTTTAAAAAAAGCAAGCTAGAAACAAGCCTAAACTAAGGCTGAGCATTCATAAAAAAAATGTCCCAAAGAAACTAGGCATAAAAAGACCATATCTCAGTGCAATACAGACTATATGTGTTAAGCTTATAACTAACCAATATTATCTAAATAGGGAAAAATTCAAAGTGTTTCCTCTAAAATCAAGAACAAGATAAATATTTCAACTCTTATCATTGTTAGACAGGAAAGTGCTTATCTAGAGTAATAAGACATAGGAAAAAATAAAAGGGACACAAATAGGAAAGTATGAAATCAAAATATCACTTTTTGAAGATGATATAATATTATATTCAAGGAGCGCTAAAGATAACATCAGAAAACTCTTAAAACTAATAAATATTTTCAAAAAAAAGCAAAGTAGTAGAATAAAAAAATGGCATTTAAAAGTCAGAAACTTTACTATATACCAGTAATGAACATTCTGTAAAAGAAATTATGAATAAGCCAAGCACTGTGGTGCATGCCTTTAATCCCAGCAGAAGCAAGTGTATCTCTATGAGTTCAAGGCTAGCCTTGTCTACATAGGGAGTTCCAGTACAGGAAGAGATACAGTATAAGACACAAAAGTAACTAAATAAAAGAAATAATAGAAAGAATTCTACTTACAATGGCTTAAAATATACCTAAGAATAAAACTAACCAAGAAAGTGAAAGATCACTATAGCAAAATTTTCAAAACACTGAAAATACAAATCAAGGTATATACTAGAAGATAGAAAGGTCTCCCATTTTGCTGGATTGGTATAATTAATTAATTACCTAGCTAATACTATCTAAAGTGGCCTATAGATTCAGTAAAACATCCTGGGATATACACCTGAAGGACACTATTCACAATTAACTAAGTTAAAGATTCCTTCTAGGTGTTTTAATGAGAATTTAATTATCAAACTGGGTGCAAAAAGAAACAAAACCCAACAGAGAACAAAATACTTTACAAAAAACATTCATTAAAGACACAATAAAAAACACATATAAGGAATATGTGGCGTGTGTATAAAAGAAGCCTTATCCAGCCATAACAAAGATTGAAGTTATGTTGCTTTCAGGAAAATGAATGCAACTGGTCATCGTATTAAGGAAAACATCGCAGACTCAGGCAATTACGTTTCCCTCATTTATATATCATAGTTTCCACAATTATATAAAACCACAACTATCGGTGTGTTTGTGGTTCTATGTATGTATGTATGTATGTATGTATGTATGAATATATGTATGTGTGACATGAAAGTAGAAGCAAACCTTAGGAAAATAAACTACTGGGAGTGGGTAGAGGAAGAAAGGAGAAGGTGTATGGCAAAAGTACAAGATATACTTAAAGGAAAATGTGTTTATATAAAAGTCATCACTATGAGCCGGGCGGTGGTGGCGCACGCCTTTAATCCCAGCACTCGGGAGGCAGAGGCGGGCGGATCTCTGTGAGTTCGAGGCCAGCCTGGTCTACAAGAGCTAGTTCCAGGACAGGAACCAAAAGCTACGGAGAAACCCTGTCTCGAAAAATCAAAAAAAAAAAAAAGTCATCACTATGTACAAATGAATACACACCAGTAAAAGAAGTGAAAACTCAAATTCATTGTCTTGCACTATTAATATACACTAAAGTAGAGTCAATGAATGACTGTATTTTGGGGAAAGTCCATCTTCTATTTTTAAGTTAAAAAACACAGAGCATTGAAATATTAATTTTCTTAACCAAGACTCTATTCTTGGATAATTTTGTAGCAACAGTGGAATTGAAATTACAATTATTCAGCAAAAGACTAAAGAACCAAGAGCAGGAAAAAAATATACCAATGTGGTAGGTTTTTTTTTAATACAAACCCACCAATAATTATATACAGTGAAAGTAAGCCAAATTCTCATCATTGTTTTAATGTCAACTTGCTACAAATTAGAATCACTTTGAGAAGGAACCCTCAACTGATGTACTGTCCTAATTGCCTTAAATGATGTGGAAAGGCTCACCTTCAAATGTGGGCAGCATGTTTTGGTGGGAGATAAAAAAGGGCATGATCCAAAGATTATTGGTCTTTCACTTGTTTGTACTTCCCTCTTGCCACCAAGTTAGCTAACTCTGCTGCTACTGTTGCTGGTTCCTTCACTGAAAGCACAACCAGCATTTCCAGGCTTCTGTCATTGACCAAGGACCAGTGCTCCAGGTTTTGGGATTCAGATTAGGATTACTGAGGCACCCAGTCTCATGAACTGAGCAGTTACTGGGTTCTTGGCCTCTCTATTATGATTCTATGTCAACAGCTGAGAAAAAGTCTCAAATACCAAGAAACCAGGTTCTCAAGCTCTCTGGTTTATGATATCTATCTATCTATCTATCTATCTATCTATCTATCTATCTATCTATAGTTGGTTAAGTTCTTCTAGAGAACTCTAAGTAATACATAATCTAGTTATTATGAAAAATTAAATCAAATTGTTTAACTGGGTAGAAGAGGAAAAAATTCCAACAATAAACCATTTATAAAACACATTCATTAAAGAAACAACAACATTTTCATTAATAGAAAAACAAATAGATACAGAAATGTTGAAATTTAAAGGATAGAATATAATCTACAAACATTAACCATAAAGGGCAGGATTGTGGTGTTTCTATACTAATGTCAAGCACATAGGCTTCAAGAAGTGTGGTGGTTTGAATAAGAATGACCCCCAGGGGGCTGGAGAGATGGCTCAGTGGTTAAGAGCATTGCCTGCTCTTCCAAAGGTCCTGAGTTCAATTCCCGGCAACCACATGGTGGCTCACAACCATCTGTAATGAGGTCTGGTGCCCTCTTCTGGCCTGCAGACATACACACAGACAGAATATTGTATACATAATAAATAAATAAATATTAAAAAAAATGACCCCCAGAGGCTCATATATTTGAATGCTTAGTCATCTGGGAGTGGCACTACTTAGGATAAGGACATGGTGGCCTTTTGGGGGTGGGTAGGTCACGGCCTTGTTAAAGCAAGTGTGTCACTAGGTGTGGACTAGGTTTCAGAAGCCTAAGCCAGAGCCAGTGGCCCTCTCTTCCTGTTGCCTACAGATCCAGATGTAGAATTCTCAACTACTTCTCCTTGCCTGCCTGCATGTTACCATGTTCCCTGCCATGATGACAATAGACTAAATCTCTGAAACTGTAAGCAAACCCCAATTAAATGTTTTCCTTTATAAGAGTTTCCATGGTTATGGTGTCTCTCCACAGCAATAGAATACTGATAAAGAGGAAAAAAGAAATAATACCAAAGAAAGTGACTTTATAAACGGGTCAGTCCACCAGGAAAATCTAATGAGTCCTACATAACTAATAATAAAATTTTAAATATACATGAAACAAAATAGAAATAGCTAAATGGAAAGAAACAAATCTAAAAACATAGATAGCTTAACAACTATCATGGTAACATAAAATAGTATAACACAATTTATGCATATAGATTGTCTACACTAATAATTGAAGAAATATTATGTTGCTCTCTCAACCAAGACATTCAAAGAGAAAATATAATTCACAATCTGTTAACCATATCAATGCTCAATTAATTCAAACATTAATACAGCTTTTTCTTACTACATATCATATAGGTTACAAAATCAATGCAAGAAAGCATTATGAATAAGGCATGACAGTACGTGAATGGCATCCCAGCACTTGGAAGGCAGAGACATGGGAACTGCCACAATTGCAAGAACATTCAGGGTCTCATAGGAAAACCCTGTCTCAGAAAGAAAAATAAAATCATGAAGCATAGTTCCATTTTGTATGTAATTCAGAAAGCATCAAGCATAGTACCTTTTGTAAACCATTTTTAAACACAGAATGTGTTATTGGCACCCAATTATTTTGTTTTTAATTGAAGATTTCTACCCCTCAGGCGAAGGTGATGAGATTATTAGAAGTAGTGCAGACTGTCAAACTGCTCAAAAACATGGCCCACGGAGCTTGAGGAGGCGATCTTGAGTTGGAGCAAAACTTGTAAAAAAGCTGAAATGGAACTTTTCATTCATTTCCCTTTCAAAGGGTCTAATTGGAGGAAAATATCTAAGAAATATATTACAGATGCAAAAATCTTCAAAACAGAACTAGAGAAAAACATTTTGGAAATGGTTTTAAAATGAGTCTGATAAAATGCACAAAACTCGAACACAGCAGGCAGGGAAGTTTAGCTAGTCAGGGCAAACTTGCCCGATTTTACATCAATTATTATTATATTATGGCATTTAGAAAAACATTAAATGTTCTTTTTATTATCTTTCTTTGACATCTTTTCAAATATGAAAGGCTATTTTATCTATTTGCCACACGATAAAATAACAGTCCTTAAATGTAATGTCAAAGTTGGTTATTATCAGCTGACCAAACAAGTGTTCTGCTAAAGTGCTTGAGTTTCCTGTCTCCGCCCTTAATTTGAGAATTCAAAAGGTAAGTAGGAGTTGTGATAAATGGTTACAGAAAGAGCTCAGAAGTCTACAGCAGAGAATGCCAATGGCATGTTCTTGTTATGAAGAAGCAGAGGAAGCCTACTGGCTTTCTCAATTAAAAACAAAATAATTGGAAACAAGTAAGACACAGTTAGAGCCCATTTTCTTGATCCTACACTGAGGTGGAATGAAGGAACTATCATATCATATCACTAACAATCAGCCTGATATGTAGAAATAAAACACTATGAATACAGCTGAATTAGAACATAAGCTTCCAAAATAAAGCATTCTATTCTAAAGAATCATGCTTTCTAATTGCAAATTATTTCACACTCTGCTCCCTAGCAAATTAGATAGAATTGTTATTTTTATTTTCCAGATGAGAAAGAAGAACTTAAATGGTTTTCCCACATCTGTACTGCTTATTAGCAGAACAACCAAGTGTGACATTTCAGCTTTGAAATTTCCTATCCATTGTGCTGATATGCTTTTAAGGTACACATTTCACAATCGAAAGAACTTCTGTTTTCCCACATTGCTTACTAATTGTTTCAAATGTGTCTCCTTAACTGGATAGCAAACACCTTGTGGATAGGGTGCTGGGTGTATTTTAGGCCTTTCTGAAAGCTGGTTGATGAATTAACAAAGAAAGATGCGATGATTCTTAAAAAAGAAACAAAAGTAGTGGAATGCATTGCAGCTAAAGAGGAATTTATAGCTCCTCAAAAAGCTACATTGTAGTCATATAAATTTATAGCATAATACTAAAGAGTATTACACTAAGAAGCATCCCCTGATCTTATTGGACTTTACTAAATCTAACTATAAAGAGATACATTTTATGTAGGCCTCCACTTGTAACTGTCTAAACTACTTCGTGATGATGTGGAGTTTCATATCTTTAATCATGTCTGGTAGGAGACAGATTCATTCAAGTTTTTAAACTGTTTAAACATTGTTTATTGAGTACCTCTATCTCAGCATAGTTGATGTCAGGAACTCTGTGACTCTCCTATGTTCACTTGTGAAGCTTAGCATACTCATCTGCTAGAAGCCACAGTGATGAAAAGGTCACTGCAGACAGGTGTGCTGGTTGTTTCCAGGGAGGCCTGAGAGTGGATACTTTTGCTCACATTCCTTGCCTCCCAGGCACAGATCCACACCTAACATCAAGGAAATCTGAAAAAATATATTTAGCTGAGGACCAGGAAGAAGTGAAGGATATGGTAACTGGTTGGGGGATTCAACCACCATGCTTCCATTATACACATTTTCCAGATGAGGCTGGACAGATATGGCTGTCTCCAAGGATTTTGCACAAGTAAATTGTAAGCCTTGGATTGTCTATCCCTAGAATCCAAATCCCCTAGTGTCTCTTAATGTGTAATCCTGGGAGTAACATCACTTGGTGAGTTGTTAGAAAGGCATACTACTGGATTTTAACTGAAAGCTATTGGCTGAGGAACTTTGAGAGGTGGCCTAACATTTTGTTTCAAGGTATTCTCTCTAACACACTCATATTTGATAACTGTTATATTATAATATTATATTATGTTATATTATGCTGTTAAGCCAATTTACTTTTTTTTTTAACCAGATAGGGTTTCTCTGTAGCTTTGGAGCCTGTCCAGAACCTAGCTCTTATAAACCAGGCTGGCCTCGAACTCACAGAGACCCGCCTGCCTCTGCTTCCTGAGAGCTGGGGTTAAAGGAATGCGCCATCACTGCCTGGCTGCCAATTTACTTTTTAAATTTTATTTTATCTTTAAAAACAGTAGAATCCGGGTGGTGGTGGCACACGCCTTTAATCCCAGCACTTGGGAGGCAGAGTCAGGCGGATCTCTGTGAGTTCGAGACTAGCCTGGTCTACAAGACCTAGTTCCAGGACAGGCTCCAAAGCCACAGAGAAACCCTGTCTTGAAAAACCAAAATAAATAAATAAATAAATAAATAAATAAATAAATAAATACAGTAGAATAATTACATAATTTCTCTCTATCCCTTTCCTCCTTTATACTTCCTTTTGAATGAAAGTCTTCTCTTTCTGTAAATATTATTGCAACTATATGTATCAATGCATAAATATATAAATTTAACCAACTGAGCCTGTTTAATGTTGCTAATATGTATATGATTTTAGGACTGACTGTTTGGAATTAAATAACCAAGTATGGGGTTCATCTCTGGGGACAACTAAATCTTGCTCTCTCAATAGCTCTTGTTGCCTATAATTCTTTGTCTAGGGGTCAAACTCCATACTAATTTACTTTTTTATTGTTCTTATTTAGCTATATATTTTTCTCTGCTTCCCTCCCTCTTTCCCCCCTCCCCTTCAACCCTCTCCCATTGTCCCCATGCTCCCAATTTACTCAGGAGATCTTGTCTTTTTCTCCATCCCATGAAGATTAGATCTACATATGTGTCTCTTAGTGTCCTCTTTGTTGTCTAATTTCTCTAGGATTGTGAATTATAGACTAGTTTTTCTTTGCTTTATGTCTAAAAGTCACTTATGAGTGAATATATATGATATTTGTCTTTCTGGGTCTGGGTTACGTCACTCAATGTTTCTAGATACATCCACTTGCACTTGCCTGCAAATTTCAAGATGTCGTTAATTTTTTACACTGTCTAGTACTCCATTGTGTAAATGTACCACATCTTTTTTATCCATGCTTCTGTCAAGAGACATTAGGTTGTTTCCAGGTTCTGGCTATGACGAATAATGCTGCTATGAATACACTTGAACACATGTCCTTATGGTATGATTGACCATCCTTTGCATGTATACCCAAAAGTGGTATTGCTGGGTCTTGAGGTAGGTTGTTTCCTATCTTCTGAGAAAGTGCTATACTGATTTTAATTGATTTTAGTTTGAAGTCTATTTTGTTAGATATGAGGATAACTTTATAGGTCCATTAGATTGGAAATTTTTTCCAACCCCTTTACTCTGAGATGATGTCTGTCTTTGAGGTTGAGTTGTGTTTCTTGTTTGGAGCAAAAGGATGGATTCTGTTCTGCTTTTGTATTTAATCTGTTAGCCTGTGATTTTTTATAGGTTAGTTGAGTCCATTTACATTAAGGGATATTAATGACCAGTAAGACTGCTAATTCCTGTTATTTTAGTTTTTGTTCTTAGTAATGTTATTTTGTGTGTTTTTTCCTTCTTTGGGATTTGATGCTGTGAGATTATCTATTGTCTATGTTTTTGTAGATTTAGCTAATTTCCTTGGGTTGGAGTTTTTCTTCTAGTACTTTGTGTAGGCCTGGGTTTGTGGCTAGGTTTTGGTTAAATCTGGTTCTGTCATGGAATATTTTGTTTTGTCCATTTATGTTAATTGAAGGTTTTGCTGGGTATAGTAGTCTTGTCTGGCATCTTTGATCTCTTAATGTCTGCATAATTTTTGATCGGACCCTCTGTCTTTTATTGTTTCCATTGAGAAGTTGGGTGTAATTCTGATATGTCTGCCTTTATATGCTACTTGGTCTCTTTCATTTGCCACTCTTAATATTCTTTCTTTATTCTATATGTTAATGTTTTGGTTATTATGTAGCAAGGGGAATTTTTTTTGGTCTAGTCTATTTGGTGTTCTGTAAGCTTCTTGTATCTTCATATGCATATCTTTCTTTAGGTTGGTAAAGTTTTCTTCTATGATGTTGTTGAATATATTTTCTGTGTTTTTAGTTGGAATTCTTCTTCTTCTGCTCCTATTATTCTTATCTTTGGTCTTTTCATGGTGTCCCATATTTTCTGGATATTTTGTGTTAAGCTTTTGTTAGATTTAATGTTTTCTTTGACTGATAAGTCTATTTCTTCTATTCTGTATTCAGCGCTTGTGATTCTCTCTTCTATCTCTTGTATTCTGCTGTTTATTTTTGCATTTGTATTTCCTTGATTCTTTTCCACATTTTCCATTTCCAGAATTCTCTCAGTTTATGTTTTTTTTTTATTGTCTCTATTTTGGTTCTCAAGTCTTGAATTGTTACTTTCACCTGTCTGATTTGATTGCTTTTTCTTGGTTTTCTTTAAGATTTGTTGATTTCTTCCAAATTTTTTTATTTGTCTTTTCTTCCATTTCTGTTTTTTTGTTTGTTATTTTTTATTTATTTTTTTATTGAAAATTTCCACCTCCTCCCCTCCTCCCACTTCCCTCCCCTCCCCCCACTCCCTTCCCCCTCCCTCTTCAGTCCAAGGAGCAGTCAGGGTCTCCTACCCTATGGGAAGTCCAAGGTCCTCCCTGCTACCCTCAGGTCCAGGAAGGTGAGCATCCAAACAGACTAGGCTCCCACAAAGCCCGTCCATGCTGTAGAATCAAACCCAGCACCATTGTCCTTGGCTTCTCCATCAGCCTCCACCGTCAGCCACATTTAGAGAGTCCGGTTTGATCACATGTTCCATTAGTTCCAGTCCAAGTGGCCTTGGTGATCTCCCATTAGATCAGTCCCACCGTCTCAGTGGGTGGACACACCCCTTGTGGTCCTGACTTCCTTGCTCATGTTCTCCGTCCTTCTGCTCTTCATATGGACCTTGGGAGCTCAGTCCTGTGCTCCAATGTGGGTCTCTGTCTCTATTTCCATCCATCACCAGATGAAGGTTCTATGGTTATATGCAACATATTCATTAGTGTGGCTATAGGATAAGGCCAGTTCAGGCACCCTCTCCTCTGCTGCCCAAGAAACAAGCTGGGGACATCTCCTTGGACACCTGGGAACTGCTCCAGGGTCAAGTCTCTTGTCAAACCTAAAATGGCTGTTTTAATTAAGATATCTTCTGTCCTGCTCCCACATCCACCCCTCCTCCATCCCAACCATCACATTTCCTCAAGCTCTCTCCATCCTCCCCTTCTCCCTTCTCTCTCCCCATCTCCTCTTATCCCCACCCCACCCCCACCCCTGTGCTCCCAATCCCTGCCCAGCAATCTTGTCCACATCCAATATTTAGGAGGATAACTATATGTTATTCTTTAGGTTCAGCTTCTTTGAGAGAATTTTTTATTTCCTTTTTAAGGGCTTCAAACATTCTCCTAAAGTTATTTTTAGGTCATTTTCTTCACTTCATCTGTATTGGGGTGTTCAAGTCTTACTGTTGTAGAGCCACTAGCTTTTGTTGGTGTCATGTTGCTCTTTGTGGTGTTTAGTGTGTTCTTACCTTGTCTACACATCTTTTCCTCTGATTGGTGTAGTTGGGGCTTCCAGGTGCCAGTGTATCCAAGGCTCAGATGGTTGAGTCAGGGCCATGGTTTCAGTCATGCTGGAAGTCATTCGGCACTCCAGGATGTTGCTTGGTGTTCCTGGAGGTCACTCTGCAATCCTGGAGGTCATTTGGGCCTACTCTCATGGAGGTTTCTTGCTTGGGCCTGCTCCTGAGGTGGTCACTGGCTGGGCCTGCTTCCATTGAGGTAGCTGCCTCAGGCCTGCCCTAGCAGAGGTCACTGGTTCTGACCTGGTCCTGCAGAACTTGTTGCCTCAGACCTGCTCCTATGGAGGTTACTGGCTCAGGCCTCCTTCAGAGGAAATTGCTGGCTCGGGTCTGCTCTGGCAGAGGTTGCTTGCTTGGACCTGGTCCAAAGGAGGTTGCTCTCTTAGGCCTGTTCCAGCAGAGATTGCTGGCTCAGGCCTGCTCCTGTGGATGTCCCTGACTTAGGCCTGGAACTGTGGATGTTGCTGGTCTGTGGACATCAGAGGTCTCTTGCTCAGGCCTGTTCCTCCAGAGATCACTGGTTCAGGCCTGCTTTCAGGGAGGTTGCTGGCTCAGGTGCAGTTCCACAGAGGTTTCTAGTTCAGGCCTGTTCCCTCAGAGGTCACTCCCTAGTACCTGCTCCTGTGAAGGTCTCTGGCTCAGGGCTGCTCCTCTGGAGGTAGCTGATTCTGACCTTCTCTGGCAGAGGTCGCTAGCTCAGCCTGGTCCCACAGAGGTTGCTGGCTCAGGCCTGCTCCCTCAAAGGTTGCTCCCTTGTACCTGCTTCTACAGAGGTTGCTGGCTCATGCCTGCTCCCACAGGTGTCCCTATCTATCTTGTGCTTGCTCCTGTGAAGGTCGCTGGCCTGGTCCTGGTCCCATGAATTTCACTGTCTTGGGCCTGCTCTGGCAGAGGTCACTGGCTAGGGTCTGGTACTGTGGAAGTCGCTCTATTAATTTACTTTTAAGAGCTTCCAGAGTTCTTTACTTGTTGTCAGTGACATGTGACAATATTAATGATCAACTAAAAAAAACATTTAATAATTAGTTCCAATAAGGCAATATCAATTGCACTGCTTTAGTTTTAAAATAATGGTATTTCTACTGTACTGTGGTCTTGTGTTACTTTTGCAACTGTCTATTATCTTGCAATAATTTATAACTATCTAGACTACTCTTGTAGATTCCAAAGCCTCTAATGATTTGTTTTCCAAATCATGCTGGTTTAATTGAATGAGAAATATAATGTACATGAATGTAATTCAAAGCTATGTGGTGAGCAGCTTAAGATACTAAAAAATTTAATCGTATTTTTCATGATTACTAAAACTTCACAAAAAGGAAAATTTATTGCAAATAAGGATCAAGACTTAAAAATCACTATGTTCAGGACCTGGAGAGATGACTTAGTGGTTAAGAGCACTGGCCACTCCTTCAGAGGATCCAGGTTTAATTCTCAACATTCATATGTTACCTCACAGCTGTCTGTAACTCCAGTTCCAAAGGATCCGGTGCTCTTTTCTGGTTTCTGTGAGCACCAGGCACAGGAGTAGTACATGGATATATATGCAGATAAAATACCCAGACATAAATTTAGTTACTATTTTCATTTGTGAAAAACTTATAGTGAGATGTTTTAAATATAGTTACTTAATATCTTCAGGGTATTCTACTTCATTCTTAAAAAATAAAACATTCACAGTTAGTCAATACATAAAACACACACTAAATGGCATTACATATTACTTGCAGCACTGAACATTTCCGAGAGCTCAAAGGAGTCTCAGAGCAAGTGGTGATATTGTCAACTATGTACTTTGGTCTTTGCCCTTGTTTCTTGGCATACCATTGCCCAGATCTTTGGAATCAACAGACATGCAAGTCTTTTAGTATAATAGTGAGTTACTGGTGGCTGACAACATTTCCATTACTTAGGGTTAGAAGCCAGTACCAAGAAAGTAGGAAGCATGATTAGAAGTTGGAACATTTAGTCCCACCTCCAACATCTGGGAAGGCAGATGGGCTGAAGGTTAAGTTGAGCGATGATATAATCAAGCATGACCCAGTAACAAAGCCCCAAAGAACAGTTCGGAAGAGATTTCAGATAGCTAAACACAGGTATATTCCTGGAGGGTAACATGAGCTCACAGAAAACATTAACTCTTCATATCCCCTTTTCTATAATTCATTTCATTCCACACTTCATTTGTATCCTTTTGAGTACACCTTTGTAACAAACCAGTAAATGTAAATCAACTGCTTCCCCAAGTTTTGTGAGCTGCTATAGCATGTTAATCGAACTTGATGAGGGAATAGTAAAACCCTCAATTTATAGCTGATCAGTAGTATAGATGACATCCTATTACTTACAATTTGATTCAAATGTGCAAGCAATCTTGTGGGACTACCAAGCCCTTAAACTGTGATTCCTACATAGTCTCCAGATACATTATGTGAGAATCTAATTTAATTAGAGGACATCCAACTTGTACACACCACAGAATTGCTTGCTTGCTCGCTTATTCCCACATGTCCTCTTGGAAATGTTCTTGAGAGCACAAAAGGAGAGTCTGAGTTCATTTTTCCTACATACCTAAAATAACTTGTGTACTTAACTAGTCATTAATTCTGCATTGTAGTATGTATTATGCAAGAGAAATATCAACAGAATGCTGTGTACATGATAGTGTCTCCTGTTAATTTTGCTGGTAAAATGAAAATCTTTTTCTTTTACTCATACAAATTAGAACATTGTGAGGATAATCTGAAGATGTATAACACATTTAGGCATATCTCAGCAAACATTCTTTATAGATTTTTATGTGTTTTAACTTCAAGTTGAAAATCAAATGGGAGGCTGGATCTATATATTTTCTATTTCTCTAGTATAACTAGGTGTTTCTTTATAATTGAGTCACATACAGTTTGGTATTAAGAGAGGTGACTCATGTGCTACTGGCCAAGTTTTAAAGGCTAATTATCAGCAGTACCTTAAAGCTTCCAACAACCCACAGTCACTATTGTAGCAAAAGGAATTTTAATTAGCTGTATGATACTTTAGTTAAATACATCTCTGTGTCAATTCACATTTTAGTTTCACAGCTCTCCTTCTAAGTTTTTTATTTTGGAACTTCTATTATCCAATAGCAGTAATTATGGCCCCTTGCCTTTTACCACCGGCCTTTCTCCTGCTACCATTTCTCCAGGCTCATTACCCTTTGTGGACTCTGAGGTTGATCATAAGAAATCTGATAATAGAACTAAAGATTTTTAGTTCCTGGATGTTCCAAGCATACCAACCTTGTCTCATATGAATTTGTTTGCATTTGCCCACCTGTTTGGCCCACATTTTCCAATGGAGTTTTTAGGAAGAACCATTTAGTTGTCCACTTGATTCCCAATCTGTATGCTATCAACGATAATTCTTACCTCAGTGTAAATTTCTAATGTTCTCACAGCACATATACATTGGTCAAAGTAATGCATTGGGAATGACTCAAAGAGGACCAGAATAGGAGTGATTAAAAAAAGACCTTCCCCTTCCTTCCGCTTAAATTTCTGACTGCTCAGAAATATACCTTAGCTAAGAAGGATACATTTGTGGATGAATAATAAAACTAAAACATTTAAAATAGAATAAGGTCTGGCTTGAGCTTAAGGTGAATGAGTGAATCATGTGCCTGATTAAATTAGCATTGCACAGAAGTGCAAGCAGAAGGGGGGTAGAGTGGAACAGCTCTCTTCCCTCTGGGGTGATTTTTCCATCTGCACAATAAAGGCCTGCTACTGGATAATGAATGGTGAGAGGTCCCAACAGGACAGGTGGCAGAAGAATACAGAAGAAGCCTGTTAGCCAACCCTACAGTATATATTCTGGAAGCTGCTACTTAGGTTTGTTTGTTTGTTTTTCTTAAAGAGTACCTATTAGCAGAAATTAAATAAAGAGATAAACTGTTCTCCTTCATGGTGCCCTTTAGGGCATTGATGCATCGAAATATTCATAGGAAGGTGGAGATGATGTAAGGGTACAGATGTAGCTCTGTGAGGCGGAGGCTATTTATTCATCCTATATGTAAAGATCTCTGTTTACATCCCATGAAACTGAAGGCAAAATTGGGATGGAGATCATGGATGAGATTAAGCTAATTAGTACGTTGCGTTTTTCAGGACATGGCGATTTGTTCAGTGATGATCCCACAATCTTATACAAGCCTATTTAGCACAAAGAGCCTTTTACAAGGTCTCTAGGGAAATGAGTCCTTTTACTGCTTTGCTTGAATGTAAGAGGCTGGCACTACATTAATGCTACTGTCCTCACATGGATAGTGCATGAAGGATGAGAATGAGAATATAAAATAAGAGGCCAAAGACCAGTGACAGAGAGAAATCAAGTTTCAGCGACACCTCTTGAGCACTGAATCCAATTGTGCCTATAACAAGCTCTTCCTTTGGTGTTTTTATTTATGTAAATCCTTAATTTAATTTAATTATATTTTGTTTATACAAGTTTGGCTCAGGTGCATTTTGCAGATTCAGTTATACACTAACCAATGAAGAGCAAGAACAGCCTTTCAGGAGAGCTTGTTCATTGGCCCAGAATTTTCAACTACCATATAGAAAAAGCTCCTGGACACCCTCACCTACCATTCAGTTTGTAAATAATTAAAACTTGGCCTGAACTCATTACCACATTCTCAAGATAATTCTAGTGTTCAAATAAACATTATTCACGGGGCTTTATTACATAAGTGTTCTTACAGAAATTGAAAAGGAAGAGAAATATGACCTCTGTGTGATTCTGAATAAGAGGAAAAATCATAAGAAATATCAGCTTCCCCCAAAAGTTAACTATGAAATGTCAAGTATGTTACTTAAGGATGTAACCATTTAAGGAAAATGGCATTCTTAAACAATTTGACACGACAGTGTTTTTTGAAAAAGTGTTTGCTGTAGGCTGGAATGAGGGAATATAGGGATAAATAGATGGGACGCAGAGGATTTTCAAGGCAGAGAAAATACTCTGTATGTCACTATAATCATGGCTTTATCTTCTCTTGTCAAAGAAAGAACAGAAAAGGAGGCGGTAGAGATTTCTCATAACCACCCCCATCCCCACATAAGTACAACATGGTCTACTTGTCAACAACCCCTCAAAAATTGAATTGGCTCTTTTGTTAAATATAACAAACTTGCCGGGAGGTGGTGGCGCACACCTTTAATCCCAGCACTTGGGAGGCAGAGGCAGGCAGATCTCTGTGAGTTCGAGACCAGCCTGGTCTACAAGAGCTAGTTCCAGGACAGGCACCAAAACCACAGAGAAACCCTGCCTCGAAAAACCAACACACACACACACACACACACACACATATATGTATGTGTGTGTATGTATATGTATATATATGTGTGTATGTATATATATAAAACTTATATAGACACATAATAGTCATCAAAATTCTTTATTCTACATCAGGTAGGCTATATTGTACCTATTCTTTCATTTTCTTTCTTTTACATGTGTATAATATGTTTTAGCCTTATCTATCCCAGTCTTCCATTTCAACTTTTTTGGAGCCCTCTAAAACATGTCCCCTCCCAACTTTATCTCCTCCTTCTCCTCCTCTTCCCCACAACTGAGGTGAAGCAATGAGTACAATTAATTTGTTTGAATATGGGGCCATCTACCAGAGCATGGGCAATCTACCAGGGAGCACACCTCCAAAGGTTCTCCCGTCCTCGAAGCTATCAACTGCCAAAAACTTCTCAGATAGAACTGGGTTCTTGTAAGCCCCCTCTATTATCCCCTCTCAAGTTTTGATTTGTGCAAGTAACTACAGCTAAATTTCATGTGTGCAAGGACTATGTCATATCCAGAAGACAGTGTTTTCCTCAAGAGAAATGAGATAGTTAAGAATCTCAACTGTCCTGGTTGGATGGTTATGGATAGTTATACTTGCTGATGTACATTAATCTTATAGCTTAGAATTTTAATCTATAACTAGGGTCTAGTAAATGATACTTGCTAACATGCATGTTTTACATGCTATAATAATTATGTTTATAAATTATGAAAATTTTCTCTGTGGCATGTTTCAATAAGCAATTCTGTACACATAAACATACATATACATACCCTCAGAAACACTGTGAGTTAGGTATTGTTAAAGCCTACATTTAATATATGGAGAGATTAAGGCTCATACAAACAAAACTTAAATATTTCAGAATTCTATGTCTTGGGTGTGGTGAAACAGATATGTACAAAAGACTAATTCCATAGACCAGTTTTTTTCAACCTTTCTAAAGGTGTGATCTTTATGTTGTGGTAACTCTCAACCATAAATTTATTCTGTTGGTACTTCATAACTCTAGCTTTGCTATACTACTATGAATTGTAATGTAAACACATGCTATGCAATTCCTAAGGAGGTAGTGACCCATAGGTTGAGAACCACTGCCATGGACAATGCTTCCCAAACCACTAAATAAAATAACTATTATAACTTCTAATAAAAATAAAGAAGCAATTGTGAACCTATGCTTTGACCCAATCATAATCTATATGTTTGGCAGTGCTTGCTTATTTTGCCAGTGTCCTAAATGGTTTGGAAATGTGTGAAAATGAATTTTGTGCAAAAACCATAAACTATATACTTATTTGGGGCTGTAACTGAGATGGATCTTGTAATTGTGAAACTGGGCTCAACAGAATATAAGGTATAATGACAGAGAAATGAACTGGAAAGTACTGTAAGACACGATGATGGGCACTCATCAGACTATAGAACAAATCTCTATGCACTATAAAAAATTATGGTCAGAAATGACACCAAAATCCATTGAGATATTAGATTTTTTTTTTACTTAGAGCTTCAGGCAATCACAGCTACTAAGTAAGGTTGGAACATAGCATAAAACTTGAGTTAACAGATACACATATGACATGAAGCTCTGATCATGAAACAAGTATTAACTCTGGTGAAAATCTGATCTGACTTTAAAAATTCTAGAATTTTAGGAGTGATGATGTCTTCCTGGTATATACTAAATTCACATTGAGTACTCAATGACAGAATTCAATTTAGGACAGGAATTAGTCTGGGTTTGGCCACCAGATTTTATATATATACATTTGAAACACGCATTTATAGTTTCACATTACTTTATATATTGTCCATAGACTTGCAGTAAAATCTGGCTTAAAGCATGTATCTAATTAGTCTATGATTTTTTTTATGAAGAGAAGTAGGTATTGATGTTTATCCAAGGAGTTAACATGAAATAATCCCATGACTGATTCTCTATAAATAAATCAAAGATAGTAATGAGCAAAACTTTGAGAGATAGTTCTTCTTCACATAGATGTTCTATAAATCAAACAATATTTTATTCTTGGCATCCTAATTACTAAACCAGTAGTAGCTTTCAAATCTAATTTGAATCCTGTTAAATATTTGACTATAAGAAATTCTTTTTCTGTCGTAAAAGGCTCTTCTTGCTGGACTTCCTCCTATTCTCATTTTCTGCCAAGTCTTTTTCAGACTCTTTCATGAGCTCCTCTTCTTATGCCTGATGTTTAAATACTGATTTTATCCTGTAATGCTCCATGCCGTGACCACGTTTGGCTTTATAGGTACACATTATACAGGTCAAACTAGAATGATTCCTGTGCCAAGATCATAATCACTTAATTACACAAAAGTATGTATTATTATGAGAAAGATACACATCATTGGAAATTTATATATGGACATAATTTAAATCTATTTTTATCATACAGAGAGGAAGAATGTATTCTCTACACATATCTAAAATTTTTCTGGTTATATTACACATATACCTAGTATGAATGAAGAGATTACTCACGTAGTCATGCTGGATAGTTTTATGTCAACTTGACACAAGCTAGCATCACCTGAGAGGAAGGGACATCAGTTAAGAAAATACCTCCATAAGATCAAGCTATATGCAAGGCTGTGGGAGTATTTTTTTAATTAGTGATTGATGGGGCCCATCCTATTGTGAGTGATGCCATCTCTGGGCTGGTAGCCCTGGGTTCTATAAGAAAACAGGCCGAGCAACCCAGGGGAGGCAAGCCAATAAACAGCCCTCCTCCATTGCCACTGCATCACCTCCTGCCTCCAGGTTCCTGCCCTGTTTGAATTCCTGTCCTGACTTCCTTTGATAATGAGCTGCAAGGTGGAAGTGTAAGTCAAATAAACCCTTTCCTCGCCAAGTTGCTTTTGTTCATGGTGTTTCATCACAGCAATAGAAACCCTAAGACAATAGTAAAACTGTTTAGGCAAAACAATGTGGGCTTTTAAACAAGCCAATACTTTACTCAATAAAGTAGGGTATGGCAATTGATTTGGACTTTACTATGGTTAGATTGTAAAGCAAGGATCAGTGTTTCCTTGCATGGGTAGGTTTGGTCTTGAATGAACTGAACTTCCTCCTGGTACTAAAGTAGAGAATATTCAAGCTTTCTTATCATTTTTTTTTCTCAGAATCAGTGAGAGAGAATGTGGTAAGGTTTACAAGCTTTCAACAATCAGGCCACAAAAGTAGAACTGAACTCTTTATTGCTTCTTAAATCATTTTGATTTAGACTCTATATGAATTTTGAAATCTATAGCTTTAGCCCACCATCCATGGCTTCTAAATGATAAAATTTTCAGGCTGATACTTAGATGTCGGATAAGCCCAATCGATTCAAAACTGAATTCTTATTTCAGCTTAGCGAATGACCTCTAAATCCACCTAGTTTTCTAAGTTTGAAACATGGGAGATATTTTGGAGATTTTTTTTCTTCTCACCCCCTCTATGCTCATTCCTATTGCAATAAAGTCTTTGCTAAACTTTATTGTCATCATTATATTTCCTAACATGTAAATCTCCGGTTGTATCTTAACTTATTGAAATAACCATATTATAGTGTCTAGTATATAACTTTCCATGCCACTACAATTGCTAGCTTAATCCAAAATTAGCACATGATCTGTCAGTTTGACATGTAAAAGTGATTTTTTAATACTAAATACAATTTATTATTGATCAGAAACAAGTTAAGCACCAGGTATTTCATAATGGCATAGAAAAGCATATTGAGCCAGTAACTTACTTCTTTTGTTTCATCTACCTATGCCTCTGCGCTGCCTATCTTTCTTTTGTATTTACTTTAGATTTGTAACATCAAAATACTTTTGATTCTTTTTTTTTTTGTTTTTGGTTTTTCGAGACAGGGTTTCTCTGTGGTTTTGGAGCCTGTCCTGGAACTAGCTCTTGTAGACCAGGCTGGTCTCGAACTCACAGAGATCCGCCTGCCTCTGCCTCCCTTAAAATGACCTGAAGCAACACTTTATCCTCATTCCTTTTCACGTGGCACTCCTTTTATTCATGATCTTTTATGTCTCTATCTTCTAGATAATCCTCTTTATTTTTCTAGACAATGCCAGTAACAATTTCCTTATTTTTCAGGCCACATTATCAATGCAGTACTCCATGTATGACGAGTATAGTAAGTATAACATCATTTATTCTGTGATGAAGAAAAACTGTCATTTTTCTTACATACACTACCTTAGGGAATTGAGTACTGTGGAGTTCTCAGTCCTAATAAGACATCTGTATCACACTTCCTCCTCCCAAGGCTCAGAGATCATTGTACACGAGGGAGCCAGAAAGATTGCAAGAGCCAAGAAGCTGTGGATGAGTACAAAGAAACTGCTTTCTGAACAGAAATAGTGCAGTTGCGCATATGAACTCATAGTAGTTGTGGCAGTATGGGAGTCTCATACATATGGGAGCTCAGTCAGATACAATCCTAGCCTAGAGGAGGATGGTGAGCATGGAGCAGGAAGTTCCACCTTTAGGTTTAGAAGCTATTGTCATTTGAAAGCTGCTGGGAGACCAGTCATTTTTCTCCAAGTGCACGGCCCCTGGCAAGTAACACACTTCAGTGGGAGGCCACACACCCAAGAGTGCATAGGCAGCATTAATTGGCCTTGAAGGATATTTTTTAAAGAAGTGAATGGGCACAAAATTGGATCACAATGGGATGGAGGATGACTCGAGGAAGAGATGGAGGAGGAAGTAATTATGACCAAAATACAACATATGAAAATCTTAAAGAATAGAAATATTTCAAAAAACCTGAATATTAGTATCCATAAATGCAATAATACAGGATTAACATGAAAAGAGTTGCAGTAAATTACACAGGATTACTGGTACCAAGTAATGGTTCTTCAATCTGAACTCTCAGTACATTATCAAAATTTTGCTTGGATTTATATACTTAATGACTGTTCTTTTTTAACAGTCACTGTTGTATTTCTTAGACTGAACGTATGCTCACATATGTATATTGTGTGTTTAAAAGACTAGGACCTGTGAAGCCAACTGTGCTGGCTAGCCTTATGTCAACTTGACATAGCCAGAGTTATTTGAAAGGAGGGAATCTCAATTGAAAAAATGCTTCAATAGGATTCAGCTGTAAGGCGTTTTCTTAATTGATGGTGGAGGGTCCAGCCCACTCTGGGTAGTGTCCCTGGTCTGATGGCCGTGGGTTCTGTAAGAATGCAGACTGAGCAAGCCATGGTGAGCAAGCCAGTAAGCAGCATCCCTCTCTGGCCTCTGCATCAGCTCCTGCATCCAGGTTCCAGCCCTGTTTGGATTCCTGTCCTGACTTCCTTCAATGATACCTAGCAATATGGAAGTGTAAGCCAAATAAACCCTTTCCTCCCCAACTTGCTCACTAACACCGAGCAAATGCTGAAGGATATTATAACGTGGACACTGCATTTGTGTTACATATTTAAATTGAGCAATTGCATTTAAAATCTGTGAAAAATTAATGAAGGATTGAAAATAAACATAAATTCCCACTATTTAAATGCACACATGAGGAATGGTTATTGCTTCTTTAAAACAATCAGACCATTTAACTGAACAGAGCATAAAAGATCTGTAGCCATCCTATACCACAGCATCCAGGTCCGTCACTTACATCTTGAATGGTCTATAAAGAGAAATGACTTTGGATTTGCCATCTGTTCCTTGCATCAAGAATAAGTATCACAGAAAGCACTGAGAATGTGTTTTATGCAAGAACTGTCACACAACGAGCAGACATTATGCCTAAAATTGCAGTGCTCAAACCGAGGAGCTGAACAATAGCCAAAGATGGAGAAATCCTAACACCTGGCAGGTCAGGAAAAGGAAGATGGGAAAATGATTCTTGCTGTTTAGCTAACATTCAAAGATAAAGTCATAAAGAATATACAACTTAGTTGCAGCTCCATTGTCAATTCAGAAGTGTCTTTTCCCTACTCCAATCTACTCATCTGGGGTCTCTTCTTTCCTATGAATCTTCCTCATCCTTTATGATATAGTTCAAATCCTACGTATTTTGTGCAATGCCCACCAGGTACTCCATTTAGCACTGGAAATTTACCCTTGTTGCTTACAAAGAGCCATATTTATATCTCAATTTGGCACAGTTTTAGCTAGAAGAAGAGTCAGGTGTGAGATGCTTTCGTGAAGAGAACAATTTTTTTCATATTTCTCTGCTCAAGCCAGTCAGTGCAGGGCTGAGCTTATGTTCGGCTCCCATTGAAAGCTTTCTGAATTGAAATAAATCTGTAGAGGTGAAGGAATGACTCAATTATAAATATTTTTCTTACCCAAAATGACTTGTTCCTCCAAGGACAAGTTTTAAAGCATCCGTAAGTCTTAAATAGTTTACTCTGAGCTCTTTGTACATTTTTTCTTTTTGCTGAAATTTTAGCTAGTAAAAATGACTCTCTGAGGGGAAAGCTCAGATGTTACATGAAATTTTGGCTGAGTCATGCTTTATTATCCTTCAACTCTCCCAATAGTCATCCTTGATTCTCTATATTAGGTTTCCTGGAAAGTATCTAAACAGTGCCTATTGCTACTACCATTTCTTAGGTTGATCATGCCATGTTTGCTACAGTTCTCATGAGTCTCTTAGCAAATAGGTCTTTGATTAAAAAAAAAACCTAGAGATAAAGTAGCCCAGGAGTTAACCTAAATTTCAGTTATGGGGGAGAAATGGAAGAGAGGTTAGAACAAGAAACAAAATAAGACTGCTAAACTGATGGAGAGAGAAGAAAATTTTTTCATGATCTTAAAAGTTTGTAAGCTTTGTGTACTAGCTTGTCTATTTTATGGCCAAACTTTTCTTAAGACAATTTTGAAAAACAGAAGCAATTTAGTGTAATTTAATGTAATTTAATAGTTCACAGAGAGCATGACAACCAGCATCGGTTTTCCATTATGAGCTACATCTTCATATCCCTTTGAATGGTAAAGGCTACAAGTAGGAGAAAACCTAAATTAGCAGGACTTAAGCAACATTGTATTTACTACTGACAATGGCACATCAGTCAACAACTATTAGAGGGAAAAGATACATTCATTCATTCCTTTTTGTGATGTTTTTCCCTGGGAACCAGGTTTTTAATGTTCTATATAGTAGTTCCCTTCAAGGTTATATGATGACTGTAGAATTATACCCCTATCTTTCGGCACACAGAAATTTAGAGGAAGAAAAAAAAAAACAGGTATTTTTGTTTCTGTTTTTAGGAGTTAAGAAACATTTGTTTTTATTTTTATTTTTTTATTATTATTACAAATTTTCACCTCCTACCCTCCTCCCATTTCCCTCTCCCTCCCCCTATCCCCCCCCCCAGCCCTCTCCAGTCCAAAGAACAGTCAGGGTTCCCTGCCCTGTGGGAAGTCAAAGGACCTCCCCCCTCCATCCAGGTCTAGGAAGGTGAGTATCCAAACAAGCTAGGCTCCCACAAAGCCAGTACATGGAATAGAATCAAAACCCAGTGCCATTGTCCTTGGCTTCTCAGTCAGCACACATTGTCAGCCACGTTCAGAGAGTCGGTTTGATCACAAGCTCCATCAGTCCCAGTCCAGCTGGCCTTGGTGAATTCCCATTAGATTCACTCCACCATCACAGTGGGTGGACACACCCCTCGCGGTCCTGACTTCCTTGCTCATGTTCTCTGTCATTCTGCTTCTCAGTTGGACCTTGGGAGCTCAGTCCAGTGCTCCAATGTGGGTCTCTGTCTCTATCTCCATCAAATACTACCTATCACAACATTTTCCATTCTAATCGTATTTGCGGGTCACTGAATAGGATGGGTTAGTGTTTGGACTGATCAATTTAACCAGAGACTGAGAGTGGTGCCAGCCTTCCTTGAGCACTGAAGCAACAATGTGAAGGTGCCATTTCCCACTAAAAATTGGATGTTATAATCATTTTCTTTTGTTCAAACTAAAAGCCCAAAAAACCACAAAAATGTTAGTGGAATTTAAAAAGCAGATGTGAACATACAACACACGCGCGTGCACGCACACCCACACACATTTCCTTGCCCCATTTCTGAGGATGGATGTCATGCTGTCGGTTATTATATAGTTTTCTAGGATGATGGAACATGAGGGAGTAGTCAGTCTCGAGAAGGATAAGGCAAAAGAATTGATAAAGAAATACAAATTATCATGGAAAGTAGACAAAACGAGACAAGGATAAATCAATATATGGCACCATCAGCATCCTCAATATAATTATAAAGTAAAATAATGCCAGCTCAAAACTCTAGTGAAGTTTCAAACACATATTTTAGTGATAATGGAATAATGTTTTAAAACTAAAAAATGTATTTTTCACTCTAGTAGCTTAAAGAAAATGTAATATTCCATCTTCGAGGTACTCCCTCAGAGATTAGGTGTAAGAAAATAATATTCAAACAGTAAAAACTGATTCTCTTCCACTTCTCCACTCCATGTTTGCTTCAAGCAGCAAAGCTTATTGTTCAGCCCAGACAGGGATGCATGTGAAGAAGGGAAGGTGGGCCAAATGACTTGGAAGGCATTATCCAGGGATAAATTTCCATATATGTTGTTTGAACCATATTTATAATCGAATAATTCTACACTTAATCTTTTTCATTTTCTGGAGGGCATTACATCAAATGCAATTTCACTGTTTTTTTTTCTTACATCTTCCTCCAATCTTCATCAGCAAATTCACTAGTATTTTGAGAGTAAGTTGAAGAACTTCTCAAGGGCAAACACTATTGTTTTGTTTGTTTTGTGTTTTTTCTTTTAACAGATACTACTTACAATGATATCCAAGCCCGAGTTAGGGAGAGGAAAGCAGTATTCATATTTAATAGCTTTATATAGAACTAAGGCTAACCTTACCATGTCATTTTTTCTAATACCTGCTACTTCAAGGCACGGAGGGGTCAGATTAGGTCCAATCCAACCTATGGTGATGTTTTATTGGGTGTTGTTATTTCTCTCCTATAAAAGATACTGTGTTATAGGAACTGGAGGGAAATTTTCTCTGTCTCTATGACAGTTCAGAGAGATCTTGGAACACCTTTGCACTTATGACAGTACAGATTGCTTGTAAAGACAGTAACATTTTTAAGATTAATTTTTATCTAGTTATATATATATATATATATATATATATATATATATATATATATATGGCTGTATGCAAATATGTGCACATGAGTGCATGTGTTCCAAAAGACCAAATGCTTTGGGTCCCCTGGTCCTGGTGCTGCAGTGACAAGGCAGTTGTGAGTCACTCAAAGTGCAAAGTGGGTGCTGGAAACTGAATGCAGGGCCTTAGAAGGAGCAATAAATGCTTTTATCCGCTAAGCCATCTTTTCAGTCACCATGGTAACATTTTTGAAAATGAGAATATATAGATACTTAAAAATAATGAAATTTTATATCTATAATCATCATCAAATGTAAAAATGACATCACTTATTAAAGTATAAATAAGTAATTTCATTTAAAAGGTTCATGAAATCCCTGTAGTTGTATAGCACAAAGTCTTCAAATGTGGAAAATTAGTTTCCATTAACTACTTAAGTAAAATAGTCTGAGTCATGCCCTATATTGTGGGAGGCCTAGCATATCATGACAACCATCAAACATCAAATATAAAATGTCAATGAAAATGAGCCACTTAGTGATGAGAATGAAAGTTCGCTCGTGTACTTAGGAATGATTATCACTTATGGCTAGTATGACAGAGGATTCACCACCAATTCTTTCTCAGTTTTAAATATTCTGTATGTGAGTAATTAACAAACTTATTCACATATAAAAAGAAATCAATACAAAAGAGTTCATTGCAGCAGTGTCACTGAATGTTTTATATGAGTTCTACACTGAAAAGAAACAGGTAACATCATCACAAACTGTTACTGATGTGTCTACCAACAACTTGATTAAGCACTCAGTTAATTCTGCTGAAGGCTCAGGGTTGAAGTCAATATTTTAAATTGCTCTACTGTTTGATACTAGGAAGTGTGTATATCTAGAGAAATCTAGGCCCAATAGTCAGGTTCAAGAGAGTTGATAAATAATGGCTTCTTTCTGTGAAAGTGGGAAAAGTATGATTCAATAATTAAAAGTATAAAAGTACGTTTTGTTAAACAAATGTTAAAAATTGAGAATCTGGACATTGATTATTTAAAGACAACTATGTCTACATTTCTTGAAAAAGCATTTTTTCAATTATTAACTTTTTGAGACTTTCATACACAAGTATTATATTTACATCATTTCCACCCATCCAACTTCTTCTGTGACCTTCCTCAAATTCATGATTTCTCCTTTATAAATTATAATTCATATTTATACATTTGCACATGCATACAGCCTTCTGAGTTTATTTAGTGTTGCTTATAAAATTAAGTCTTCAGAACTGAACACTTGCATTGGATGAAGTATTAGGAAGTTCATCCCTAGAGAAAACTGATTCTTCCTCTTTCTGAAGTCATTGATTACCTGTAGCTCTTCATTCTAGAGGTGTGTCTTTGAGAAGTTTCCCCCACATAAACATTAAGGGTTTCATAAAATCCCACAGTTTAAAGTTCCCAGTCTTAGAGTTTCTATTGCTGTGAAGAGACACCATGACCATGGCAACTCTTGTAAAGAAAACATTTCTTAGGGGCTGGGTTGCAGTTTTAGGGGTTTAGTTCATTAGCATCATGGTGAGAAACATAGCAGCATGCAGGCTGACATGGTTTGGAGAGGGAGCTGGGAGTTCTACATTTTGATCTGTAAGCAACAGAAAGTGAACTGTGTTCCACAGTGGGCATAGCTTGAGCATAGGAAATCTCAAAGCCCACCCCCACAATGGCATATTTCCTCCAACAAGGTAACACCTCCTCCAACAAGGCCACACACCTAATAGTGTCTCTCCTTATGGGGGCCAATTTCCCCTCAAACCACCTTATTCCCTAAAGTATAGCACACAAGAATCAGTCTATAATTCTCTAGTGGTCCCTGTCCTTCAACTAAGACCCATTTTCTATTATCCCATTAAATTTATCTATTAATGGCATTAGAGCGCTCATGATCCCACTACAAATGAAGGCTCTGATGCTGAACACTGCTGCACAAGGAACAAGTTTTTAATATATGAGTCATTGGAGGACATTGCATAGCCAATCATAACAAACCATTTTTTTCCTTTGTAATTTGTGTCTATTTTAATCAGATGTGGAGTAAAAAGTATTTTCTACACTTCTTAAATTGCCTTAATCTCAGAATAATCCTTCATCTAAAATAGTATTTTGGAGATGCCATGTTATTGTCTTCTATACTACTTGAACAATGTTTTAAAAAGTCTGGCTTGTTTTTTTGATAAAATACAATTAGGTAATTCTTTCTATTTGGTTTCTTTTTTATCGTTTTTATTCTCTATCTCTTATTCTTTTGGAAGCTACTTTGGAAATTTTACCTTGCATTTGAAACAACAACTTGAGCTCCATATTTCTGAGCTTTAGCTGAGGGAAAACATCTAAATTAAAGACTCCCTTCTTCTCCTTTTATTTCATTCAGGAACCTGTAGAATGGTGATGCCTATACTCTAGTCTCCCATCCTTATTTAATAATCTCTGGAAACATCTTCATAGAAACACCCAGAAACCTTCTTTGCTAAAGTCTTTCCTGGCACCTTTCAATATTTCTCCTTTTGAATAATAAATAGAACTTTTAAAGTTAAATTTTACCATATCCTTCCTAATCTAATTGATATTATTTTCTAGTAATTTATCTTTGCAATTATTTTAGTTCATCAATTTATACATGATTATGTTTATTTTAGAAATGAATTTTATTATATACACTTATATATCCATACTTACCTATCATTACTCTTTATTCTTCAAACATTCGTTATGGTTTTATTTTCTTCTCCTTAAAGTATATTTTTGGTATAGATTTGCTTGGCAAACTTTCTTAGTTTCTGGTTTTGACAGTGTTTTGTCAAATGGCTATAGCTAACGGTTTTAATGAAACAAGTGTTTGTTATTCCTGACCGTTTTTCTATTGCCAAATATTTAACATTCATTACTGTTACTACAAAATCTGTTACCTCCATAAATTAGCCCTGTAAAAGATAAGGAAGCTTCTCAATTATGATAACATTATGTGTATGCAAATGTATTTTTTCTCCCTTTTTCTTAAAATAGAGTTCTAAAGGACAGACGTTTTTAACATGAGATTTTTTTGAGAAAATATTTAAAATTATAATATCCCAAAAGGACTCATACCTATAATACATTAATAACACTCAAAACTCAACCATAAAAACAAAAATGACATTTGATAAATTGACAGAACTAGATATACTATATTTTATACTGATGTCAATTATTTACTGTGTGTGTGTTTGCTGGGGATTGAATTTACCACCTTGACTGTGTAAGGCAAGTGCTCTGACATTGACCTACAGCCCCAACAATGTTGGTTTCTTGATTTTACCATTAAATTATAATTATGAGGTATAATTTTGGTATGAAATTTGGTAAAAGGGTCATAGAACCTATGTATACTACCTTTGCAACTCTGTGATTCTATAATGATTACAAATTTAAAGTTTAAAAAATCCATATTACTGTTTTCTAGGTGTTCTACTTGATTATTTTCATATGTGTTCTCATCCTAGTCTGTTTATTTTCTCTTGTAAGCTTTATTTGAAAAGTTTAATTATCTGTATGTATCTTGGGATCGGGCTTGTGCCTGTGGAGGCCAGCAGTACCACATCCTTGTTGCTGGAGTTTCAGCTGTGAGCTGCCAAACATGTGTACTAAAAACTGAACTCAAGTCCTCTGAAAGATTAGTGAGTGCTTTTATACAGAGTCATCTTTCCAGGCCTGCTATAAATATTTTGCCTCATACCTGACACTTTTAATGTCTTAAGTTTTATGTGCTTGTTCTATGGCTATTAGATTTTCAATTTCTCTTTCACCATGCTTTGTTATTGGTATATTGTAATTTTTAAACCCAGATGATAATTTTTATTATAATTAAAAAAAAATTCTTCAAAGTCTGGATTAAAATTCTAGTTCTTTTGAGCACGTTTCTGTTTGCTTCTCCAGCCTGCTGTGGCTATCATTAAATTAGTTTTCAATTGAGTTTTTGACTATATAAATAATATGGATCTTTAAAGACCACTTTATGTGCTTATATGAGTAATATGTTATGATAGGCAAGTTTTCTATATCCTTCTTCAATATGGTTTCATTTTTCCATTTTTCCTATTTCACGAGTGTGGTGGGTATGGACCTTTAGATCCTCACATAAAGAGAAAAAGTGAGGGAAGATGATGAATTATAACAGACTCCATTTAGACTGGCTACAGTTCTTTTATCCACACTATGTACAGGCTTAAAAGAATGTCAACAACTTCATGGCTTTGCAAAACCCCAAGGTTCAAAGTTACATTTGGCACTTGCCCCATTCCTCCTCTGTCATGAATTCTTTTTTTGACTTTTCTTTAAAAAGACAAAAAATGTTTTCACTGATTCTCTACTTTTATGCAACCCTACAATGATGATGTCTGTCTGAGAGTTTTTATTGCTATAAAGAGACACCATGATAACAGCAATTCATATGAATGAAAACATTTAATTGAGAGGTCTTACTTAAAATTTCAGAGGTCCAGTCCATTATCATCATGGTGGAGAATATGATAGCATGCAGATAGATGTGCTAGAGTAGCTGAGAGTTCTACATCTTTACTCAGAGGCAACAGGAAGTCAACTGACAGTCACACTGAGGGAAGCTTGAGCAAAAGAGACCTCAAAGCCTGCCCCATGGTGATACACTTCCTCAACAAGGCCAAACCTCCTAATAGTGACTCCCTTTGGGGGCCATTTTCTTTCAACTCACCACATTCCACTCCTTTTCCCCAAAGGTTATAGCCATATCATAAGGAAAAAAATGCATTCAGTCCAATTGAATTCAGAAGTCCCCATAGTCAATAGCAGTCCCAAACTTTTAAGTCCATATTCTCTTATGAGATTCATGCAATCTCTTAACTGCAATCACCTATAAAATCAAAATAAAAAAGCAGATTACATACTTCCAACATACTACAGTTCTTTTCTTCTGAAACGTCTTGAGTGAGCCCCTAACAGTTAACATAACTCTCGGCACCCATCTTCCATGCTCCTACTAGTATGTCCCATTAAGCAATGCTTAATGTATTCTACTGCTAATTCTACTAACCCCAAGTACCGAAGTCCAAATTCCTTCAACTTCTGTCTTAATTTGTGTTTTTATTGCTGTGAAGAGGTACCATGACCATGGCAACTCTAATAAAGAAAACATTTAATTACGGTGGCTCACTTAACAGTTTCAGAGGTTCCATCCATTATCATCATGATGGGGAGCATGGTGGCATGCAGGCAGATATGGTGCTAGAGGAGCTGAGAGTCCTATATCTTGCAGGAAACAGGAAGTTCACTGACAGTCATACTAAGGGAAACTTGAGCAAAAGAGACCTCAAAACCCACTCTTACGATGACATGCTTCCTCCAACAAGGCCACAGCTGCTTGAACAAAGTCGCATACCTCTTAATAGTGCCACTCCCTTTGAGGGTCATTTTCTTTCAAACCACCCCAATGCCCTTTCTACTTTTCCCAGGAGTTTAGTGTTTCAATAGAAAGGGTAGTTCATGCTATATGTTCTAACATATGTCCTCAAATGGAAACCTGCCAAATTTTGTTTTCTTATGTATGTTTTAATAAACTCAGTATTTTTATTCTTTAGCCTTCCAGAAAACATTGCACCCATAAATTTCACCTCCTATTTATTCCACTCAGTTTCCCTTTAAATATTATTCATTATTCAAATTTTATACCTTTGAATACTTTGAAGATTACATTGGCATATATTAAATATATGAAATATGGCAGTCATAATTTCAAATGATTTTTGAAGAGATTGATATAATCATAAACAGAGTTTTGATGAAGAAAATTTATAAATGGAAAAATCTTTGCTAGCTTTCAACAAAACTCAAAGAGCACACATGCATAGTCAATCATTAGGCTAACCAGGGATCCCCGACTTCAGTGTGCCTAGAAACATAAATAAGGCCCCAAATGTTGTCACTAATATCTCTATGAGAAAATTTCACCTGCCTTTTCTCCAAAAGGTTAATACTGAATGAGATTTTTGCCAGGAGAATCCAGCAAATTCAATTACTTTTCAAACTTATTATCTAGTGTGAGCCTCTGTATGTACCATGCAGTGAATATTGAAGTTGGATTTAATTGATGGTAAAACAAATTCTCATTAAACCAGAGGGAAACAGCATCTTCTTAAATAAGTTCCTGCCTTTCTTTCTTTAAAAGAGTTAGTGGTTTGATTTTTTTCCTTCTTTCTCCTGGTACAAATCTCTGATAGCAAATATCAGAAAGTTCTGTCTAGTATTTGTGCATCCTCGTTCCTTCTGATAAAATTACTACTCTTCAGCAATGGATAATGATAAATAACTATAGTAAGATTTTGCAATTATTAGAATGTAACTCAGAGATATATCCTGCAATGGATAATGATAAAAACTATAGTAAGATTTTGCAATTATTAGAATGTAACTCAGAGATATATCCTGCAATGGATAATGATAAAAAACTATAGTAAGATTTTACAATTATAAGAATGTAACTCAGAGATATATCTGCATGTACAGGTGTTTAAAAAAACAGATGTTGATAGAATTGTTATTTAAAACTTTGACAACTTTAATTGGAATGAGAAGCTAAACTGAGAGATACCAAAAAGAGTATACAGAAAGCTTTATGAGAAGTTATGCAATATAGTTATAACTGGCATCCCAGAAATAAATCCACAAGTGATTATTCAAATATAAACAATAAATTAAAGGAGGCTTATAATAATAACAACAGTAAAATTACTACAAATGACAAGTACTTTACAGTTTCCAAAGAATTTACTTCACAGGTCAATTTATTCAGGCCTCTGAAAAGTTAATATATCCATAAGGTAACTAATTAGAAAAGCTGGTGGAATCCAAAAATAAAACAAGTGAAGTTAAAAAGACTAATAAGTTAAATATGTGGAAATGATTGTAAAGATATGGTTTGTTTTCTAGGGAAGCCATAACTCTCATCAAGTTATTTAAGGCAAAAAGATCATCTGTTACCAAAAGGGTTAGAGATTACAAGTCCCTGGTGAGGAGGAGAAGGTATGCTTGTTTTTAGCCAGCCATTTTAGGTAGTCTCATTTCCAAAACAGTTTTTCATCTTATGGACTTTATGATCTTAATATCCATACCTTATATGACTCTTTGCTAACTAATTGAAGAACAGGTCATGCATTTTTCTGTTAATGTTTTACTGTTTTCATTATAAAAAGAACTTAACCTTGCCTTGAAAAATTAACTTTGTACAGGAGAAATATATAGTATGAAAACTTAAGACTTTATTAATGTCTAATATCGGAATCCAATATGGTTATCACAAATATCTACTTCGGCCTATTAAAGTTTTTGCATGTTTCTCAAGATATTTTCTGTGCATATAAAATAGGTGTAAAAGTTGAAAATATAACCCTAACCATATATGATACATAATATAAGATATAGCATAGATAGAATATTTCATATTTCTCAATGCATATATACTTTAATGTCCTGCAAATTTTACATAGGCCTTTTTTTGCCGCTATACACAGCTGATCTTATCACAGTATTGAATCTGAAAGAAATCCCGATTTAGCTTTCTAAAGCTTTGACTATGATATATAATTTTATTGAAACTTGGTGAGCAGAGAGTGAGAGTATTGAGTAGCATTTTTATATTCTCTATATACACATACACAGAGAGAAAAAGAACAAAATTTCCCCAAAATCATCTGTAAACAATTTTCTCCCTCAAAGTCATGTATTATCTATCTATGTATCTATCTCTCTGCATACCTATTTATCTTCACTTCTAGTTCAATGTGTGTTAAAAAACACAACTCACTCACTCACTTCCTTCTTTCCCCAGGTAGTGCCACACTTTGTACTCTGCTTAATGTGAATGAAATGACAGTCTTTAAACTTCTCTTGACATCTCTGCCTATCATGTCTAAAGAAAAATTATAACAATCCAGGATTTGATATAAATAAATAAATGTTCTGCTAAAAAGGGTAAAAGCTTGGAGAGATTTTGGGGAGAGGAGAGGAGATAATGGATTACATATTTATGCTCATTACATGTTAAAATAATAAGTAGAGGGGCTGGAGAGATGGCTCAAAGGTTAAGAGCATTGCCTGCTGTTCCAAAGGTCCTGAGTTCAATTCCCAGTAATCACATGGTGGCTCACAACCATCTGTAATGAGGTTTGGTGTCCTCTTCTGGCCTGCAGGCATACACACACAGAGAATATTGTATACATAATAAATAAATAAATTAAAAAAATAAGTAGATACGAGAGGTCATCATAAACTTATCCTATATTGTATACCTTTGTTTTGCTTTATTTTTTTTTGAGTCAAGGTCTCACTCTGTAGCCCAGGCTGGCTTTACATTTTTGATTATCCATCTTCAGCCTCCTAAGTGCTGGGACTATAAGCACGTACCATAATGCATAGTTTCTATTTTCAACTTTATATTATATTTTCTCACCTATTATTGTATGCTTTGCTTAGAAACATGTCCAATACATTCACCTCACTTCCTGAAAGTATTGCATACTTGACATATTACTACTGTGGATACATAGTAATTATTTACCTTTACTGGTAATTATAGAAGTCATTTGCATTTCAATTTTCAAATTACTAATAGTGCTATTCCACCAAACATAGTTTTTACTGTCTTTTCCTTTGTAACACGCTTTTCTTTGATAGTTTTATCTGAGTAATACTGATAGGGGTGATCCTGACTGAATTTTCAATAAAGTTCCAAACCTAAGGATGACAGAAATTAATTATCCCCACATTATAACACCAGAGCCAAAATACTGCAAGTTACCCTCTCAGGATATAACAATTAGACACTCCATTATGTTAATCAACACTTAAAAGAAAGCCCACTGTAGAAAGATGACCCACAAAGAAGAAGTTCGTAAGATTTTAGTGAATTTTTGACCTAGTGATTTAACTGCAGCATTTTTTTTCACTGTTGCATTCAGTCCTGTTTTCAGGTACTGATAACAGTTACTCTTTAATTAAAGGTTTCCTCTGAAGTTACAGGTGCACAGGGCAAGCTAAAAAGGGGGGGGGGGGAACTAGCACCCAGAAGCAGCCTTCAGCTAACAGCCCTCTGCTGTTTATTTATAAACACCTTAGCTCCCTGAAAGCTCAAGTGGAAAAATTGGAGGGTCTTCTGATTCTGCCTAGCCTTAGTTGCCTACTTCTACAGAGTTATTAATAACCATCTTTCCCTTTCTCATTTCTTCCTCCCCTGCCAATATATCCTGGTTTATAATAAAACTACATTTTATTTAAGAAGTATTATTCTCGTTTATGAGTCTTTATTTCACAGCATGTAGCTTATTTCATTTATTTTTAGTAATTCACGGAGAAGAAATATCAACAAGAGTGTTTAAGAAAGACTTCTCACTGCCTTTTCTGCTAGGATACTCTATCATCATCTTTGCTATTGACATTTATTTTCATTTTGCTGGTACTCCTGAAATATATTACTTACTTTTGACATTGCCATATTAATACTCTTTGCCACTCTACAGCATATTTCAGGGCATTATTACACATAAAAATCCCAAGTCTCACTAGCACTATTATAAAGTTGAATAGACTGGGACATTGATTTTTGATCTTCTGCTTAGTCTAGGGAATTATTCCCTAGTAGCTGCTCTCCTCAAGTGTGTCCTAACCTAACCTACAGGTTTTCAGACTTTTCAGATCAGGAGTGTAACATTGGTTGGCCAAACCCAAATGTTGCTCTCTGTTCTCTCCAATCATCTTCATACTTCCAGGTGACCTAAAGTGGGCTAGCAGATTCTCCATCACCTTCATAGTCATCTCATCTTGTTTTTGAGAAAATTCAAATTATTTAGCTAATGTTGGTCATGGTATCAGTTGAAGAAAGAAAAATATGGAGTTATAATAGTGACAGAAATTCAATTAAAATTATCAGTAAATTAGACATGACAGAGAAAAGAGAACTAGACTGTGTCCTTTGCTTTACAGAAGCTTCTCAGTTTCAGGAGGTCCCATTTATTTATTGTTGCTCTTATTGTCTGAGATACCGGGATTATATTTAGGAAGTGGTCTCCTGTGCCCATGCATTAAAGGCTAGTTCCCACTTTCTCCTCTATGAGGTTCAATGTGGTCAGATTTATATTGAGGTCTTTAATCCATATGGACTTGAGTTTGGTGCATAGCGATAGATATGGATCCATTTCCATTCTTCTACAGGTTGACATCCAGTTATGACAGCACCATTTGTTGAAGATGCTTTCATTTTTCCATTGTATAATTTTATCTTCTTTGTCAAAAATCAGGTGTTCATAAGTGTGTGCATTAATATCTGGGTCTTCAATTCAATTCCATTGGTCAACCTTTCTGTTTTTATGCCATTACCAAGCTGTTTTCATTACTGTAGCTCTGTAATAGAGCTTGAAGTCAGGGATGGTAATGCCTCCAGAAGTTCCTTCATTGTATAGGATTGTTTTGGCTATCCTAGGTTGTTTTGTTTTTCCATATAAAGTTGATTATTGTTCTTTCAATGTCTGTGAAGAATTGTGTTGGGATATTGATAGGGATTACACTGAATCTATAAATTGCTTTTGGTAGGATTTCCATTTTTTTTTTGATTTTTCGAGATGGGGTTTCTCTGTAGCTTTTTGGTTCCTGTCCTGGAACTAGCTCTTGTAGACCAGGCTGGCCTCGAACTCACAGAGATCCGCCTGCCTCTGCCTCCCGAGTGCTGGGATTAAAGGCGTGCACCACCACTGCCCAGCAAGGATTTCCATTTTTACAATGTTGATCCTTCCTATCCAAGAGCAAAGGACACAGTCAATAAGACAAAAAGGCAGCCTACTGAATGGGAAAAGATTTCACCAATCCCACATGAGACAAAAGACTGATCTCCAAAATATATAAAGAACACAAAAAAATTAAACATCAAAACTCTAAATAACCCAATTAAAAAAATGGAGTACTGAACTAAACAGAGAATTCTCAACAGAAGAATTTCAAATGGCTAAAAGATACTTAAGGACATGTTCAACTTCCTTAGCTATCTGGGAAATGCAAATCAAAATAACTCTGAGATACTATTAACACCTGTCAGTATGGCTAAGATCAAAAACACTAATGATAGTTTATGCTGGAGAGGATGTGGAGTAAGGGGAATACTCATTCATTACTGGTGGAAATGCAAACTTGTGCAACCACTTTGGAAATCTGTATGACGGTTTCTTAGAAAATTGGGAATCAACCTACCTCAGGATCCAGCAATACCCAAAGGATGTCCAATCATACTACAAAAGCATTTGTTCAACTATGTTCATAGCAGCATTATTTGTAATAGCCAGAACCTGAAAACAACCTAGATGCCCCTCAAATGAAGAATGGATAAAGATGCCGGGCGGTGGTGGCACACGCCTTTAATCCCAGCACTCGGGAGGCAGAGGCAGGTGGATCTCTGTGAGTTCGAGGCCAGCCTGGTCTACAAGAGCTAGTTCCAGGACAGGAACCAAAAGCTACGGAGAAACCCTGTCTCGAAAAATCAAAAAAAAAAAAAGAATGGATAAAGAACGTGTGGCACATTTACACATTAGAGTAATACTCAGTGGTAAAAAGCAATGACATCTTGAATTTTGCATACTAATGGATGGAATTAGAAAACACTATCCTCAGTGAGGTAACCCAGAACCAAAAAAAAAATGAATTATCTCTCATAAGTGGATACTAGTCATAAACAAAGGATATTGAGCCTATAGTTCATGATTTTAGAGAAGTTATGTAATAAGGTGAACCCAAAGAAAAACATATATAGACCCACCTGTAAATTGGAAACAGACAAGATCTCCTGACAAAATTGGGAGCATGGTGGTTGGGGGTAGAAGGAAGGTGAGAATGGGAGGGTTAAGGAGAACTTGAGGCAATGGGATAGTCAAGATAGAAGAAGGACACATATGAGAGCAAGAAAGAGATATCTTGATTGAGGGAACCATTATGGGGTTAGCAAGAAACCTGGCTCTAGAAAAATTCCCAGGAATTCACAAGGATGACCCCAGCTATAACCCTAAGCAATAGAGGAGAGGGTGCCTGAACTGGCCGTGCCCTATAATCATACTGATGATTACCTTAAATATCACCATAGAACCTTCTTGCAACAACAGCTGGAAACAGAGGCAGAGAACCACACCGGAGCACTGGACTGAGCTCCCAAGGTCCAGTTGAATAGTGGAAGGAGTGAGAATATGAGGAAGGGGGTCAAGACCATGAGGGGTTTACCCACTGAGACAGTTTGCCTGAGCTAATGGGAGCTCATCAACTCCAACTAGACTGGGACTGAACAGGCATGGGATGAAACTAGTCCCTCTGAATGTGGTTGACAGTTGGAGCAGACTGAGGGGCCACCGACAGTGGCACTGGGATTTGTCTCTGCTGCATGTACTGGCTTTTGGGATCCTATTCTCTTTGGATGTATACCTTGCTCAGCCTAGATGTAGTAGAAAGGGCCTTGGACTTTCCACAGGGCAGGGTGCCTTGCCCTCTCTTAGGATTGGAGGGGATGGAGTGGAAGGGTGTGTAGAGGGAGTGGGAATTTGGATTGGTATTTTTTAAAGAAAGAAATAAAGGGGGATATGATATCGAAATGAATACTTAAGATTTGTATGGGCTTTGGTTTACTGATACAAATTTAAGGTCAATTTTGTTATATGTATATTTCTGCTCTTGTTTAAAGTATTATGTTTATGCAGTTCATTTAAAATATAATGTATAATTAAATAATAGTCAAACTTAGAGTCATGTTAGGTTTTCTAAATATACAGAGATATATTTCAGTTACATAATCTTCAGAACTTCAGAGATCTACAGAATATGTCATTTAAAAGGTTTCAAAACTTAGACTTTTCTTGACAGTGGCATGTCTGCTTCTGGTAGCACGAACTACTTAAGAGAGGTTGAGGGGAACTGAAGAAACTTGCTCTAGAATTTGCCTTCAATGTGACAAGGCTAACCATTTGGGTAAGAAACTTCTCTTTGCCTGGACTGCTTGATGATATGGTGTATGAACTGGGCATGCAGGACCCACAGAAAAGTGACTGCTGAACTTTCCAAGAGATAGAATGGTCGGTCCTTCATGGTTCCTGCATCACAGAAGAAACTGCCAGACATTTGGAAGGACATAGAAGAAAGTAACTGATGAATTTTGCCATTACACGGCAAAACAGATTTTCAAATTTCCTGCTTTGTGGAAACGTCTGCTGGATACTATGGGCCTGTAGGCTGAAGAGGGATGCCCCAACATTACAGAAGAACTTTGGGTGACTGTCCAGGCAGCAAGATGTCTCTGTCAATTCTACAGTCTTGGAATTTGTTTATAATGCACTTCCTGTTTGCTTAGATATTTTCATATCCTTCTGAGGTCTTTGATGGAATTGAAGACTGGTAGCTGTAGTTATAGTTTTCCTTAGTTATGATAAAAGATAAATTAGATATAAAACTTTAGAGTCACAAAAATAGGATAGATGATAAAGTATTTTCCTTAATTTGCCAAATGTAAATGGACTAAATATTGTAACTATAATTCTTGTTTGATAAATTTATATAAGTAATTTTACTATGCCTAGGTTAAAGCCTTTCTTTTTATTTGGACAGAAATGGGAAGATGATGTGGGATGTCCTTCTGTATATGTGTTGTTTTTATTGGTTGATGAATAAAGCTATTTTGGCCCATGACTTAGCAGAGTAAAGCCAGGCAGGAAATCTTAACAGAGCTATATAGAGAGAATAGGCAGAATCAGAGAAATGCCATGTAGCTGCTGAAGGAGAAGGATGCCAGAACTTTACTGGTAGGCCACAGCCTCATGGTGATACACAGATTAATAAAAATGGGTTAATTTAAGATGTAAGAGCTAGCTAGGGATATGGATAAGTCATTGGCCAAAGAGTGTTGTAACTAATATGAAAAAAATAAAATAAAAGAGAAGAGAAGAGAACTAGAATTGTTTCCTAAGGATCCTGGCTCTCAGCTGAGTCTAGGATGTGGTTCTTTCATGAATCCATCATGGAAGGTGGGCTCAACTATAAAACAAGCTTTTAGAGAAGAGGAGGACCAAAGCTAAACCAGATGACTTATTTATAAACACGGTTTCTACTAGGGAAAGACAAAAGAAACCATCATTCAATACCACTCAGGTAGGAACAGATTTTTACACCTGACCTTCCTGGTTGCTCTGCCTAATATAGCCTTTGCTTCCTCTCTAGAAGAAATCTCCTGCCAGGTACTGACATTTGCCCACATCTTCCTTTTTTTAACTTAGGATGACATAAGCCAGATAGTCTATCTTGAAAAACAACTTGACCCTGAGGGAAGGTCAAGTATCCCACAACTTAGGCCAGGACAGTTTCCACATTCAATTCAACAATAGCAAGAAACTTTGCTCTTTAGCTAAACAGGATGCTGTCTTACTTCTGGTGTTTCCCTCTTTTATTTCCTCAATATTACTAAAGCACAGATATGTGCCATCTCTGACCAACAGATTGTACAGGAATATTCTAGTAGAAGTTTAGTTCTTGGGCCTAGAAAACTGATTATTAAATATAAGTATAAACAAATTTAATAAAAGGTTTTGAGAGATTCATTTTAAATCAACAAGTAGTCAAACATTTGCCAATATTAGTAATCAGAACCAAAACTCAATTGTTTGTTGCATCATAATGAGTATATACTAAGAAAGTAAAGGAGGAAACTTGAGAAGGTATTGGAAATATTCTATATCTTGATTTGAGTGGGGGTTATAGGGAAGGGGAGTTTGCATAGAAGGTTGTGTACTTATATGTTAAAAGTTACCAGACTTCACAGTTAGGGTTCGTGTACTTTAAGAGTTAACTTTATGTCTATTATATCTCAGAGAAAACTACTCCAATGTAGATGGTCATAAAAACATAGAAACAATTTTCCTTAAGTCATTTGCATTCAAATAGCAAAGCCAGATGTGCTTAAATGTTCAACACGTGTGTGTCTAAAATGATCAGCCCCCATTGGTCTGATTGGTTAGCATAACAAAAATGGTTAGTGATTACATAGTCAATCTTTTGTTCAAGTCATTCAAAAGCTTTACAAAATGAACTCAGGATATGAACATTTATAAAAAGGTAAGTTTAAATTATGAGAATACATACCTTGCATTCCAAGATTGCTATTTCTAAGAAAAAGAAATTTCAAGATTTAAGATCTGAATACAGACTCCTATTTTTATCTTGTTGTTCTGCACAGTTTAAATGCCACAGGGACTGAGAAAAAAATCATGAAAGGAAATATAGCCTGCCATTAACATATTCTTTAATTTCCTATAAATACAACTTTGGGCGATGGCCTTCATTTAGGAATAATAGTTTCACGGACTGAACATATCGTTATGTTTATAGGGCTTAGAATAGTTTCTGGCACATAACATGTGCTCATACAAGTTAATTCTTTTTATAAATCATATGGCATGTATTGAATAAATTTGACTAGCAGGGTATCTTCTTTCTATATTTTGTAAAGTTTGTGTTGTTTTTCATAAAGGTGATACTAATTTATAATCCTATCAACAGTGTGTAAGAGTTCCCATTTTACAACCCTCACCCACATTTCAGAGATTTTTTTCTTTTTAAATTTCATTGTTAAATAAATTCATGCATAATTATTATATTTACTTCATTCCCACCAACCATCCTCTTCCTCCAATTTCTTCTACTAGCCCTCTCAAATTTATGTCAACTTCCTTCATAATTATTATTGTTATTTAATCATTAGTACTTCTCATATTTATTATGTGTTTAGGGCTGATCATTTAGGACTGGATAACTTATCAGAGTGTTAGTCCTTAGAAAAAAACTGATTCTTTCTATGTTAGCAAAGACTAATTGCCTGTAGTTCTTCATCTAAAGGTGAGGCCATTTACATTGGTGTTTTTAGTTGGCACTGTCATTGTGCAAGTCTTGTTTGGGCAACCATATTTTTGAGATTTCATGGGTACAGCTTCCCTGACATATATAGAAGACCATCTAGCAACAGGCATCCTGGACTTCTGGCACTTAGATTCTTCTGCCCTTCTTCTGTTTAGTTTAGTTACACTGTAGATGTACCAATTAGGTACCCCATAGCCACTTATTCTCTGAATTTTGATCAGTTGTTAATCTCTGTAATGGTCTCCAAATTATTCAGAAAGAAACTCATTTGATGAGGGGTGAGAGTTATGCTTATCTGTAGACATAAGGATATATATTTAGAATATAGTTAGCAACTATATTGGCTTAGGAAAATATCATGTAATAGGTTGTTCTTTAGGGTCACTGTCAGTTGGCTAAGTTTTTAGCACTCTGATAGAGGAAGGTCATTGGTTAATTATAATAAAGAAACTGCTTGGCCCTCATAGGTTAAAACATAGGGGGGAGTAGTAAACAGAACAGAATGCTGGGAGAAAGAGAAAGTGAGCTCAGATGCCATGCTCCCCTCACCCAGGCAGACACGATGAAGCAAGCTGCCAGGTCAGAATCTTTCCTGGTAAGACCGGTGCTACACAGATTATTAGAGATGGGTTGATCGGGATATCAGAATTATCCAGTAAGGGCTAGAGCTAATGGGCCAAGCAGTGTTTAAAAGAATACAATTTGTGTGTTGTTATTTCGTGGTATAAGCTAGCTAGGCGACCAGGAGCTGGGCGGCAGGAATGCAACCCGCAGCTCCTTCAACAGCACCCTTTGATTTCATGGCCCTTATAGCCAATTAGATAACTGTTAGTTACTTCCAAGATTAAAGTGCTACTATTATATGATTAGAGACAGCTTGCTGGCATAACTTTGAAACTAAGAATGCATTTCCCTTAAAGAGAAATAGTTCTCAGGTTTAAATTCCATTAAAAAAGGTTATCCTGGCTGAGATTTGGATATCTATCACCAAATAAAAGCTGAGGATGAAAATGTATGTCTCTAACCCTAGGGCTAGGTCAAAGGCAGAGACAGGCAGATCTCTGGAGCTCACTGGCTAGCCAGGCTAGCAGAATACATGAGTTCCAGGTTCAGTCAAAAAAAAAAACATGTTTCAAAAAATAATATTCAGAGGTGATCAAGAAATATACTCAGCACCCATGACTTCTGGCCTCCTCCCACATGTACATACAACACACACAAACACACATATACATACTCAAAATAGAGGCCCCACACTGATGTGTTTTGTGTGTGTGTGTGTGTGTGTGTGTGTGTGTGTGTGTGTGTGTGTGTAGGGTGCAGGCAGAGACTGCTCATTCATTTCCAGGCCTCCCAGACCTGAATAATAACATGGAAACTATATTAATTACAATACTGTTTAGTCATTAGCTTAGACATATTTCTAACTAACTCTTACTTCTCAAATTAACCCATTTCTATTAATCTGTGTATCACCACAAGGCTGTGGCCTACTGGTAAGATTTTGGCTGGCGACTGGCATCTTTCTCCTTTGACAGCTACTTGGCATCTCCCTGAATCCACCTACTTTCTCTCTATATCTCTGATTAGATTTCCTGCCTGGCTTTCCTCTACTAACTCAATGGCCAAAGTAGCTTCTTAATAGCTAATGGTAATAAAACATACTCATAGCATATAGAGGGGAATCCCACATCAGTAAGGTATGCATGTCAGGGTGAGAAGTAAGGAGATCTCTCTTAGATGATCTATAGATATGTCACTAAAAGGAAAAGATTTGTTGCTGTATAGCATGAAATTTGGGGGTGGTCTGTTATATATAATATTATGTTCAATAATGACTAATATACTAGGTAGCTTGCAGTCTAGGACAGAAGTTGACAAACTGTCATTTATATTCCAGTTCTGGTCTGTGACCTATTTTTTATATAAGAAATGCTTTCATATTTTAAAACACTGCTTACAAGGCAAAGTAGAAGGTGAGAAAGATAACTTGTATGTTCTGCAAAATCTAAATTATTGTCATTAGCTCTTTGTCATGGCACAGCTTAGGTTACCTAGGTTGCTGGCTATAGCAAGATGAAGCTAATATCGCCTTTGTAGCTCCCAGCTGTGAGAAAATCAAGTGGACAATGAACTCAAGCTTTGCACTTTCTGAGAGAAGTGCAGGGCCACAGAAGTACTTGCTGATGCTCTGGGTGAAGAGTGGACTGCAAGTTTCGAAGTTGTAGTGGCAATGACAAACAAGGTTTTTCCATGAAGCAAGGCTTCCTGACCCACAGCAGAGTGCCTATTGTTGAATAAAAGCTTCTTGTTACAGATCAAGGAGAAAGGGAAAGAGGAAGTGCAGATCTGTTTGCAGATGCATTGTGGATTCAATCTGAGTGTTCTCAACTTGGTTATTGTAAAATAATAAAGTTAAAAACAAAACGAAGAAGGAAAGGTTATTCCTAGACTGAAAGATACTACTATTCCTAAGTGGTTGCTTCACAAATGGGCTAGCAGACTCCAGAAACTTTCCAGTATCTCTAATGAAGATGACTGCCAATATGTTGTCAGAAAGCCTTTACACAAAGACAGTAAGAAGCCCAGGATCAAAGCACCTAAGATTCAAAATCTTATTACTCCAGGTGTCCCCCCCCACTAAAAAAAAAGCTCACCTATTGCTCTAAAGAAACAAATGTGGAGACTGCAGAATATGATAAACTTTAGCCAAGAGAATGAAGGAAGCCAAAGAAAAAGGCCAGGAATAGATTGTCAAGAGATGTAGGCTGCCATCACAGAGAGTTTCTACTTTTACCTAGGTTGCCGGCTATAGCAAGATGAAGCTGAATATCGCCTTTGTAGCTCCCAGCTGTGAGAAAATCAAGTGGACAATGAACTCAAGCTTTGCACTTTCTGGGAGAAGTGCAGGGCCACAGAAGACTTGCTGATGCAAGTGTGGATCCAGTCAAAAGTAAATCTTTAAGAGTAGCAAATAATGCTAGCAATGGGGCGCCACATCTTTAGTCCCAGCACTTGGGAGGCAGAGGCAGGAGAATCGCCATATTCAAGACCATCCTGGGTCTCCATAGTGAGTTCCAAGAAATCCAGGGCTATTACACAGAGAAGGCATGTCTCAAAATAAAACACCAATAAAAAAAGTAATCAATTATCAGATGTGGTGCTGAAGAGGTAGTTGAGAGTTCTACATCTGGATTGGTAGGCATCGAGAAGAGACACTGAGCCTGGCTTTAGCTCCTGAAACTTCAAAGTTCACTCACTCCTAGTGACACAATTCCTCCAATAAGGCCACACCTACTCCCATAAGGCCACCTCTCCTAATAGTGCCACTCACGATGGGCCTATGGGGCTATTTTCATTCAAACCACCACAGTCACCCAGACCCAAAAATAGAAATATATACAATATTCACTTATATGTGGATATTAGTCATTAAATAAATGATAACAAAGCTATGGTCCATACACCCAGAGAGGTTAGGTATAGAGAAAAAGACTAAGGGGAACACATGGGTCTCCCTGGGAGAGGGGCATAAAATAGATTTTATGGGTAGATGGGGGCAGGGGGTGGGAATAGGAAGATCTGGTAGGGAGGAAGAGGGCAGATAGGGTTAAGGGGGGAACTTAGGGAGAAGACAGAATTGGGGGGCATTTGAGGGGTTACCAGCTTCGACAAAAACACCTCTTGCCAGGGTAGGGGCGTGAGAATTTAGAAATATCAGTAAAGAATATGAAGACGCGTGTGAAAATAATAAAACAGAAAACATAGACTAGTACTGGGAGGGAGTTCCAGTGAATACTGAAATTGGCCATGTTTAATTTCCAATTGTTTAAAATACCCTGACCCTAAGAGGTAGGAGTAAGATTAAAAAAAAACTGCATTAATTTGGTATGAGGAGACAGACTGTCTTCTCGGTAGAGCCAGCACACTTGGGTACTTTTACCAAAGATGGCGCTGAGGTTTACACTTTGACCTTAACCAAAAAACGGCGGCTACCCACGTGTTTGCATTTTTCCAGAGCTGTTGTAATCTGGAGTTACAAGTTTTACAGATTTTAAACCGAGCACATACACACAGAGAGACATAAAACAAGCATGCTGATACCACATTATTTACATATACATTAATAGACCGACAAACAAAACTTGTTTTTCCAGGAAACTCTCAGCTGAACAACTTAAAAATCCTGGAGCAGGCTGCAGAAGTCAGGCGAGCACAGGTGATCCCTTTGAGAGCCTGATCAGCAGAGGCTGTAAAGGAGACTGAATATGCAATAATTTCCGCCACATAAGGCTCATACTTCCTGGTTCTAGGGGTCATGCAGGTGCAGACACGCCCTCAGGAAGAAGTGCCTAATGCCCCCCCCCCCAGGGAATGTTAAAGCCCCCCCCCCCCTTGTGGGGCGTGAATTACCTCATCTCCTATGACTCAGCTAAGCCCTTGCGCACATGCCTGAGCCCCATCATCTGCGTATGACGTAGCCATGTCAACCCCCCTGTGCCCATGCACGTGCCATCTTCCTACCTCTCTCTCTGCACAGCGACTTCCCCAGGCCTGTACATGCCCCCTCTAATAAACTCCTAAGCGGCTCTGTTGTGTGTTCCATGGTTTCCTTCTCACTCGCACTAGGTAATTTCAGAATACCTATGCAGTTCAGAGTGGAAGGAAGGGAGAAGGGATTCATTGTAGGGAGAATCCCAACGTGACCAGATCACATGCCAGGAATGCAGACAAACAGCAAGAGAAGCAGGGAGGGGATTTAAGGAGGGGGGAGCAGGAGCACAGCATCCAGAAACCATGGGCATAAGAGGAGTTTATTTACTTGTTCTCACACCGGCAAAAAATTTTAGGCGTTAAGAACATATGGTGTCAGAGAGCCCCAATTTAAAAAGATTTTGTAAAAGGCAGCCCAAGGACATTTGGAGATCAGGCCTCAAATTGTAGGTACCCATTTTGCAATTCTATGCCAGGATACATAGCCTAGCCCAATGCAACCATTGTGGTAGACATTGGGTCAAGAAAACAGAAGGGTGTGAGAAATACCTAGAACAAGATGTTTTCTGACAAAGGATACCTGGTACAGCCGCATCTTCCGCAAGACAGCCCGAAAACCGCACGAGGCCCTAGGCCTCTAAGGCAATGACTTGGAAATCAGAACTTACCCAGACAAAGCCCATCTTTGCCTGGCGCTGAGCAGGTGCAAGGGAGGGTAGTTCTTTTTATCACATGGTCCTTTGTTGGTGAGAAAAACAGTCCCTCGGTGGAACCTCCAAATGAAAAGTTTTTGCGCCCCAATATACCTCTCTGCCGATGCAATAATCCAAATCAGATCAAATCACCAAGTTAGAAAAAGTCCAGGTTCAATGGATACCAATGCTCCCAGGTGGCCTTCCAGCTGCCCAGAGAGGAGACAGGGAAAGAAGACCGGAAAACCACATGTTTGTTCTGTGGGGTACAATTTAAATACCCTGTGGGAGTGATCTTGAGCATCTCTGAGGAGGGGTCACCATTTGACAGGCTTTCTTGGAGGTGGAGTTTGGATTGAGGCAACTCCCAGGGGCTTGGGATGGAACTTCTACCCAAACATTCCAGACTCTTTGGATATATGGATGCCAGGGGCTAGGGCGAAGTCTGAACCCAAGCAGTTGCATATATAAGCTATGCATTCCCAAATCGTTGATTTATACAGAACAGACAGATGATAGTTAGTCTGGGTCATAAGCATAGTTGTTAAACATCTCCATGTTTATGAGGTCTTTCATTTCTAGTATTTTATGTTTCAGTCTAGCCTTTGCTGACAATCTGATATTGTCAATATATCATTTAGCCTCAACTTTGTTCTAAATGTTTTCAAATCTGGAACCGTGCTCTTGATATTTGGAATTGTATTGTACTTTAGCGAGTGAAAGAAAACTGAAAATCAATTGTTGACCTGAAATATATATTTATATATAATAACAGATATATTTAAATATGAGTATTGTATGGAAATGAAGAATCTTAGGGCAAAGGCATGTATTTTGTGAGGTTGAGGTTGATAGAACTTATGAAAAGCTTTGATATTGCCCCAAACTCATTTCTGTAGCTCTTTTCACTTTACTCCATTATCTCGATTGCATTTTTCTATCAGATGTAACTCAGGTGTTTGTAATATGAGCACAAAACAACCCATTTATTCAAAATATCTCATTATGCCCAGCATTTTTAATGTAAAATACTCTTTAATTTTTTTGTTGTTTTTGAAACTAGAATATAGTATTAAAGATTGAACTCACTCCCTCCTGCATGGAACGCAAGTACTTTACCAACTAAGCTGACTCTCCAGTCTTTTTGATTATATTTTGAAGCTATTACCAGTGTGTATTATCTGTACAAGTATACAAACCCACACGCTGCAGATTTAGGAGTCATAAGAACATGTATAAATCTGTATAAATCAACGATTTGGGAATGCATAGCTTATATATGCAACTGCTTGGGTTCAGACTTCGCCCTAGCCCCTGGCATCCATATATCCAAAGAGTCTGGAATGTTTGGGTAGAAGTTCCATCCCAAGCCCCTGGGAGTTGCCTCAATCCAAACTCCACCTTAGGGCCAGAAACAAATATACTGTGTGAGAGGAGAGGAACAAAGGCTGTTCTGCTATGGTTTCTGTGTACCCTAAGGAATTCTTCCCTTTGTTGAGGAACTCCTGAAACGTGTCGCTTTGTTAGTCCCCTTGGCTCCCTGAAGCAGCTTGGGAATGAGCAGTGTCTATGCAGAGGCCACACTGAAGATGTGCTTTTGATTAATAAAAAAATAGAAATAGGTGGGGATGGGAGGAAGGGTTTGCCTTCCAGCTTCAAGCCTTGGCTATAATTATCCTCCCCTTGCCCTTTGTAGCATTTCCCTTGCATCTCTATTTCATATGTTGATTTGTTAGGAGTCTTTGAATGTTAATAGGAACTCCTTCCTCAAGGATGCAGAACTGGAATTGATTTTTAAATGCCTCCTTCAAACTTAATGATTCTCTCACAGCAGCTTTAAGGGGAGAATGGAGAATATAACAAGAACCCTGAGCTCTCTATTCAGGCATCATTCTTCCATTGACCACCTTCTGGATGAAGCTGCCCCCTGCTTCCTTAGCCCACAGCTCTTCACAGAAACTCTGGAGTTGTTTCGTACTGGTTACTATTTCTCTCCCACCTGAATATAAATACCCCAGGGCAGGGATGTTCATGTGTTGTTCACAGCTGTATTCTCCGGTCTTAGAATACTATTTGGGACAGAGCAAACATCTAGTCAATATTTATTTCTTTGCTGCATTTTGTCTGAGTGTTCAGATAGGAAATGCAACAGGCTCCATTCCCCCACATCTGCCCTCTCTGTCCCACCCCTTGAGAACACACCAGTTTAACCAGTGGTTGCATCTCTTTACCTGAGGGATTAATTTGACTACTACTACTACTACAGCCTATTCTGGACTGCAACACATTAGAGACCAGAAGGGCAAAGGATTAGCAGTCTCTTGGAAGAACCCTTAACATGGCAGACTGACAGGAGTTGGTGGGTTAAAGCTCTTGCTTTCCCTTACCATTTTGGCTTAACTCTGAGGTGAACATTCTACACTAACTTTCCTAGTGCAATTAAGCTATAGTGGCCCAAAGTGCCACTTTTTGAAACACATATCTTGTATTAGCTGCCTGCTTTTCCCTGTCTCATTTCCTCACTTTCCTGGGATCGCCTTCCAAATAAACCATTTACATGCAAATTCTTGTCTCAAGGACTATTCACAGGGAACCCAAATTAAGACAGGAAGTGTTCAAAAATGTTTAAACTAATTAATGATTATAGTCTCACACTGCCTTTTATACCTATTAAACTAAGCATTAAACTAGCAGTCTGTGGGTAAGTTTTGCTTGAAAACATAGGTGGTTGTGAAAGATGACAACAACATTTGAATATATATATACTTATATATATATATATTTATATATATTATATACTTGACATTCACATATTTTTCTATAGCTCCTCTCCTAACTACTGGATTATTCCTACTGATTAAAAATGCTTTATTACCTGCATTTTTAATGGGTCTTATAAGCTAGGGTGCTTTTTTATATTTTAGGTTTTATAAATCCTGTGCTTTCTGTCACAACTACTCTATTCTGTGGTGTGAAGGCAGTTATAAAGTATGTAAACAGGCAATCATACCTGTAGCCCAATAAAATTCTGTTTATGGACACAACAATTTGAATATCATATAATAGTCGTGCTTTACAAATACGATTTTTTTATTATTTCCCATCATTTAAAAATTTAACAGTTGTTCACATTGAAATAATAGTTTTGGAGAGAATCTTGTATTGTGGAACAATCATTTTGTATACTGTGAAGAAGTGTTACTCTGATTGGTTTAATAAAAAGCCTAACAGCCAATAGCTAGGCAGGATTTTCAGGCATAGAGGACACTAGGAAGAAGAAAGAGTCATGAGGAGATACCAGAGGACAGAGAAAGCAGCATAGGTAATACAAAGTAAAGGTAATCTGCCCACATAAAAGAACATATATTAAAAGATATGGATTAATTTAAGTTATAAGAGCAAGTTAGAAACAAGCCTAAGCTATTGACCAAGCTCTTAAAATTAATAGCAGTCATTATTGGAGAGCCTATGTCCTGATGGAAAGACCTGATGACTACAATCTTCTTTATTTTCTCCCACCTCAGCAAGTATCTCAGCAAGTCTTAGTTCATTGCTTGGAGAGGTTATTTTTATTCCTGAAGAGTCTAGAATATTCATCATCCTGCTTGAATTGAATTGTTGTAGTTTTCCGATGGCCTTAATCACAAGCCATGGTAACTTAGAGGTGGCATTCCAGACAGATTCTTCATTACTTCCTTGTGGAATAGTAATAGAATTTCCCTCTGGTAATCTAGACAAATGGTCCTTGATAACATTGTAACATGTGCTAGACTCTTGTGTTGGGAGAAGTTTCCTGTCCCAACTGCTTGATCCCAAACAACTGCCAGTCACTTCCCAAATTACTGACTCAGAGACTTAATATAAATAATATAAATTATAAATGCTTGGTTGATAGCTCAGGCTTGTTACTACCTAACTCTTACATTTAAACTGACCCATATTTCTTATCTGTGCTTTGCCACGTGACTCAGGGCTTGTTACTTAATTTTCTACATGTCCTGCTTCTTGGCAGCTGGATAGCATCTCCTCCGACTCTGCCCTTGCTCACATCATTCTCCTAGTTTGGTTGTCCTACCTATAATTCCTGCCTGGCTATTGGCCAATCAGCTTTTTATTAAATCAATCACAGTGACAAATCTTCACAGTATACAGAAGGATTATTTCACAGCATTTCCCTCTTTATGTCTAATTAAAAAAGAAGGTTTTAACTTTAACAAAGTAAGATTATATATAACAAAATAGTTATCAAGTGAGAACTGCAGTTACAATATCTAGGCCATCTGTACTTGACAAAATCAGATAAAATATTCCATTATCTATCTTTGTGACTCCAAAGTTTTGTACCTCATTTATCTTCTATCATAACTAAGAAAATCTATAACTATTTAGTCTTTAATTCCAAAAGAATGAAATTTTAACTAGTAACAGTGACATTAGGCTTCCTGGATAGTCACTCAAAATTCCTCTGTAATGTTGGGGCATCCAACTCTGTCCTACAGGCCTAGCATATCTGACACTTTCCTGTGAAGCAGGGAATTTTGAAGGACTCTCATACATTGTCTTGACCAAGTTTGGCAGTCCCCTTTCTTGCATCCTGCTAGTCCAGTTTGGACAGCAACTGTCAGCAATTGAGGCAAGGACAGTTTCTTTGCTCACATGGTTAGCTTTTGCCATAAAGGAACAAATTCCATGTGGAGTTTCTTCTATACCCATTATCTTTGAAGTAAATTGGTGCTGCCAAGATCAGATGTGTCTTACTGTCATGAAAAGACTATCATTAAACATATTAGATTCCACATTCTGTAGGTCTTTGAAATGTTTGCATGACTCTTGGCTCAAGACTACCAGGTCAGCCGTAGTGAGAAAAAGCTCATGCATAGCCTATATTCTTGCAAAGATTGCCCCTTTATTCATTCACAAGTCCATTGAGCAATGACAAGAAAGGACATGGAAAGAATCCAGCTGATGTTTATAGAATAGATAAATCTATCTGTTGTGGAATATTAGTTTAAGATATGTCACATTTGTTTATGCTGTTGAATATTTCTTTAATGATGCAAAGATATGTTGCATTTGTTTAATTCTCTGAAGCTGCTGTTACTTCACCTGTTTAAAACATCTTATTGGTCTAATAAAGAGATAAATGACCAGGATCTAGGCAGGAGAGGGATAGGCAGGGCTGCCAGGCAGAGAGAATAAATAGGAGAAAAAGAGAAGAGGGAGGAGTAAGAAAAGGAGAGAAGATACCAGAGGGCAATCACACAGTCATTCAGACAACTATGGAGTAAGAAGGAAAGAAAAGAATATAGAGGAGAAAAAGGTAAAAGCCCAGAGGCAAAAGGTAAAAACTGGCTAAAAATAAACTAAGCTAAGGCTGAGCATTCATATATAAAAATAAGTCTCTATGTATTTATTTGGGAACTGGGCAGAGGACCCCCAAAGAGCAAAGAGTAAAAAGACAAACAAAGAAAAAATACCTATCTATTTGATTATTTAAATCCTTCTCTGCTAAGAAACCTTTTGGCAAGCATTTATATGGAATATATTCTTTGTTAATTTTGAAAAATCTTATCTACATAGTCCTTCCAAAAATGTCTTTTCAGCCAATTTCCAATCACATCCCTTCCATTTCTGCAATCATCCAGCCAAAACATTGGCTACAGCCTTGTGAGTCATTATGTAATCATGCATCTGGTCATTTTTCTTTCCAAGCAAAGTGGATCATCATGTGCCTGTCTGAAATTATGCCCACTGCAAGGTTTTCTTTCACCACTGTCCTACAGGGTAGTCCCAGAAAGGTATTATAATATTGAAACTATCCACTCTATCTGTGCATGCATAAATTACAAAGCAATCTATAAACACTATAAATAGTGTTCTATTCATTAGCAAATCAGTCATAATGCATTACCCAATAGCTTCTGCTTGGGGATAGAATGCATTGCAGCATTAGTATGGGACTATAGTCATTTAGGCTACTTTTTATTACTTATTTGTGTCTTTAGGACTTGTGGACTGATCATAAACATAATATTTCTGCACTAGCTGTTGTGTGAATCCTATTTATGATATAATGGGTCAGAAAACATCAGCAGCAGCTTAGATCATATGGTAACTTGGTTATCCACTGTTAATTGTTCAGTTAGCACTAAGGATTTGTAGCAGGCCAAGAACTTTATCTCAAAGGGAGAATACATTTGTAGAGTTATCTGCATATGATAGCTCCAAAATACCAAGGGACACTGCTGTGATTCATTTATTAGGGTCCCACCAGAGGCTCCAGATAAGATAAAATATCAATCAGATTGGAAGAAGCATGGTTGAGCCAGTGGCAGATGAGAATCCATTAAAATATTATTCAAGGCTCTTGCTTCTTGCCAGCCTGCCAGTCGCTTCCATTACTCATTCATTCAACACCCTTTCAGTTACTACCACATGCCTGTTTCCGAACTGCGTTCCATAGAAAACGAAAAGAATAAGACACGATTCTTGTCCATTAAGAGCTCAAAATCCAGCGGAGTAGTTAGAAGGGCAACAATAAACTTTCCTTCTGATATTGGGAAGGGATGCCGAAGATACCTTGTAAACAAATGACTGCACAGACATGGCATCATTTGTTACAACAAGCAGAAATGTAAAAGAGAACTCAGGGCAGAAGCAGCATGGCCAAAGGCCTCTAGATACGAAGTGAACAGGGCACACGTGCTGTGGTGGGAAGGCTCACTAAGCAGTGGCAGTCAGTGTGATTGAGGTAGTGAAAGCAGATACAGTGATGGGGCTAATGGAGAACATGTCGCTGATGCGGGCTTATCAAGCCTTCCCTAGGAAACCGGCTTCTACTCCTTGTAGAGAAAGACAATGAAGGATCTGAAGCAGAAGGAATGGAGTTACCAGTTCTGCATTTCAGAAAAATAACTGATGTGAGGAGCATCAGTAAGAGATGCAAGCTCAGTGTTTTCATCAGTGCAGCGGGCTCTGTAAGCTGCCTCAAATCTGCAGGACAACTGAGGTAACAGTCAAGTATAGCATACTGACCTCAGAAAAGGGGAGGCAGACTTTGTCATTAAAATTTTATCACCCCTCCAACCTCATCTTCTTTTCTCTGGTCCGCCTCATCCTTGGAAAATTTCTACCCAGGGAGAAGGTATAAGAAGCTGAAGCTTGTCATTCGAACAGGAGAAGTTGAGCCCTTATTTAAATTTAATTAGAGCCATTGTGAGTCAAAACAGTAAGAATACACAGAGTAATCAGCTTCTCTATGAAACTCAAAGGGAAAGAAATTGGTCTTAGAAGGAAGAGTTCTCAGCTTGGTCACTTACTATATGGTACTGGGCAACTCCCCCAACATTCTGAGCTTCACTTTTCTCAATTGGAAGAACCCCAATGCTTCGAACTCTGCTGCTCCTATTTCCCCCTCCCCTACAGAACCACTACCTTTCTGTCTCTCATTAGAAAAGAATAGGTTTCTAAGAGATAATAACAAAATTAACAAAATAAAAAGTAACAAGATAAAAACAAAAGCCATTATGACACTGAAGTTAGACAAGTCAATCTAACAGAAGAAAGAGTCCCAAGAGAAGGCACAAGAATCACAGACCCATTTGTTCACATACTCAAGAGTCTCATAAAATTACTAAACTGAAAGCTATACCATATACCATATATGCAGAGGACCTGGTGTTTGGGTGGAAGCATGACCCTAGCCCCTGGCATCCATATATCCAGAGTCAGGGATGTTTGGGTAGAAGTGTCACCCCAACCTCTGGCATCCGTATACCCAAAGAGTTTGGAATGTTTGGGTTCAGGCTTCAGCCCAGTCACTGGCATCCATATATCCAAGGAGTCTAGAATGTTCGAATGGAAGTTCCATCCCAAGCCCCTTCCCCTGGGAGTTGCCTCAGTACAGATTCCACTCCCCCAAGAAAGCCTGCTAAACGATGACCCTTCTCCACAGATGCTCAAGACTACTCCCCATAGGGTATTTAAACTGCCTCCCAGAGAACAAACACATGGTTTTTGGGTCTTCTTTCCCTGTCTCCTCTCTGGGGAGCTGGAAAGCCATCAGGGAACATTTGTATCCATTAAACCTGGGTGCTTTCTAATTCGGTTTATTTGGTTTGATTTGGATTATTGCATTGACGGAGGGGCTTATTGGGGTACAGAAAGTTTTGACCTGGTACAGACACATGTAGGCCTTGTGCTTGCTGCTTCAGTCTCTGTGAGATCTTATGAAGTTTGCTCAGTTGATTTAGAGGGACTTAGTCTACTGGTGTTAGCTGTCCCCTCTGACTCTGAAACTCTTTCTGCCTCCTCTTCCTAGGGTTTCCCTGAGCTCTGAGGGGGAGGGATTTGATGGAGGCATTACATTGAGAACTGTGTGTTCCAAGGTCTCATTTTCTGTGTGTAATGTCTGGCTGTGGATCTCTGTATTTGTTTCCATCTGCTGTAGGAAGAATGTTCTGTGATAATCGCTGACTAAGGCACTGATCTATGAATATAGCAAAATATTATTCGGAGTCATTTTATCACTACTTTAAAAAAAAAGACCAGTAGTATTTGCTTTTACCCTAGATACTGGGCTATCTAGTCTGTGGTTCCTGGTCACCCAAGCAGTGACAGAAATGGGTTCCATTTTGTGGAGGGGGCCTTTAGTCAAATCAGACATTGGTTGGTTACTCCTACAAGCTTTGTAACACTGTTGCCCTAGTATAATTTTCAGGAACTACTACATTACAGTTCAAAGAGAGTTTGTGTCTGGGTTGGTGTTTATTTTACTCTTCTGGTAGCCTGCAGAGTACCGTCCTACACCAAAGACACTAGCCTATAGGGATGAAGGATCTATGTAGGCTCCAGCTTGGCCTTTCCATGTTCATGAGTTTGTGTGGGTGTTGTCTTCAGCAATGAGGCCTTGCTGTCAGTTTGTGGAGAGCAATCTATTGTCTTGGCAACAGCATGGATTATTTGGGGATCTCCACGGAACCCTTTGGCCAACAACTCAAATTTATGCCACCAATCCATGATACTGAAAGCTTAATTCAGTGGCATGAAATGGCCGGTTGGAACTCTGTCTCCCCTATAATTTGGAGACTTCATTAGGGTCCCCTTCATATTCTTTGGAAAGTTTCTACTCTACTAGATTCCTATATCATGTGGAGGCCCAAAAATGTGAGTTTATTTCCACCTTGACCAAAGGTCAGAGAGTTGGAATTTACCTCTATTCCTTCAAGGTTACTGTGTTTCTCAAACAAAGGTCCCACCTAGATTCAGGTCAGAGAGTTCTGCTCTCTCAAGGTTATTGTCAACAGATGTGGCTAATATCTAGAACTTGTACGTCAGAAATAGAGTAGATATATTTCTACCTCAAACAAAAGTCTAAGGATCCAACTGAGGTTCCAGTTCCCTTAAGAAGATAACATTGGATTCTACCCAGGAAATGTTAGCCTTCGGAATGTTTTGGTCTAAGGTGTGAGCGTGACTTGTTATGTCCTAGCAACAGAATGTTTAACTGTGGATGTAACCTGCAACCTTCAGCTGGTCGATTCATTTCCTTCTATCATGTTAATGCAGTTTTTTTAAATCTTACTCCTACCTCTTAGGGTCAGGGTATTTTAAGCAATTGGAAATTAAACATGGCCAATTTCAATATTCACTGGAACTCCCTCCCAGTACTATTCTATGTTTTTCTGTTTTATTATTTTCACACGCGTCTTCATATTCTTTACTGATATTCTAAATCCCCATGCCCCTACCCTGGCAAGAGGTGTTTTGGTTGAGGCTTGTCTGTGACAATATCACCCCTCAAATGCCCCCCAATTCTAGCTGTCTTCTCCCTAAGTTCCCCCCTTAACCCTATCTGCCCTCTTCCTCCCTACCAGATCTTCCTGTTCCCACCCCCCGCCCCCCATCTACCCATAAAATCTATTTTATGTCCCTCTCCCAGGGAGACCCATGTGTTCCCCTTAGTCTTTTTCTCTATACCTAACCTCTCTGAGTGTATGGACCATAGCTTTGTCATCATTTATTTAATGACTAATATCCACATATAAGTGAATATTGTATATATTTCTATTTTTGGGTCTGGGTGACTGTGGTGGTTTGAATGAAAATAGCCCCATAGGCCCATAGTGAGTGGCACTATTAGGAGAGGTGGCCTTATGGGAGTAGGTGTGGCCTTATTGGAGGAATTGTGTCTCTAGGATTGAGTGAGCTTTGAAGTTTCAGGAGCTAAAGCCAGGCTCAGTGTCTCTTCTTGATGCCTACCAATCCAGATGTAGAACTCTCTACCTCTACAACACCATGTCTGCCACCATGCTTCCTACAATGGTGATAATGGACTAAACCTCTGAACTGTAAACCAGCCCTAATTAGATACTTTCCTTTCTTAGAGTTGTCATGGTCATGGTGTCTCTTCACAGGAATAGAAACCCTAACTAAAGATGATTTTTCTAGTTCCATCCATTTGCTTACAAATATCATGATTTAATTTTTTAGCAGCTAAGTAATATTTCATTGTGTAAATGTACATTTTTATCTGTTCTTATGTTGAGGGACATCTAGATTGTTTCACATTTCTGGCTATTATGAATAAGAAGCAATGAACATGGCTGATCAAGTGTCTTTGTGGTAGAATGGAGCATCTTATGGGTATATATGCCCAGGAGTGTGCACCTAGATCTTGGAATTATTCTCATATTTCTAAGGAATTGCCACACTTATTTCCATAGTTGCTATACAAGTTTGTACTCCCAACCAGCAATGGAGGAGTGTTCTCCTTGCTCCACATCCTTACCAGAATGCACTGTTCCTTATATTATTGATCTTAGTCATTCATTCTGACAGGTGTTATTGTAAGGTGGAATCTCAAAGTAGTTTTTATTTGCATTTCCCTGATAACTAATGATGTACATTTCTTTAAGTGTTTCTCAGCATAGTTTCCTCCATTGAGGGTTCTCTTTATATCTGTATCCCATTTTTAAATAGATGTTTTTGATATTTAGTTTCTTGAGTTCTTTATATAATTTGGATATTAGTCCTCAAGCAAATGTGGAGTTGTGAAAAGTCTTTCTAATTCTGTAGGCCTGCTGCTTTGTCCAAATGACAGTGTCCTTTGTTTTACAGAATATATTCAGTTTCATGAGGTCCCATTTATTTATTGTTGATCTTTGTAATTGTGCTATCTATGTTCTGTTCATAAAGTGATCTTCTGTGCCAATGAGTTCAAAGCTATTTTCCACTTTCTCTTCTTATCAGGTTCAGTTTAATGGTTTGATGCTGAAGTGTTTGCTCCATTTGGAGGAAAGCAGTAGTCTCCTTGGAATGGGGGGAGAGAGTGAAGAGAGATCACCCCAGAAGGTTTGCTATAGAGCTGAGAATGAGACGGGGGTATTGGATCTGCATTCAGTCTCCTTGCTTTCCTGGCAGGAGTGGCCTATGGATTGGTGAGGAGGAGTTGAAATTAGGGGGCTGGGATAAAGCAACAAGTAGAGGGAGCAAAGTTAGGAGAGGAAGATCTGTGGGATCCACTAGAAATAGGGTTGGGAGAGGATGCAACAGGCATTCTGATACAGAGGTGGGGATAAGACTAGGGAATTGGAGCTGGAGGAACAGAGGGAGAGCTGAATAACTATAGTCAGCCTACCTGATTTCCTGTGGATAAATAGGGAGTACCTGCTGGAGTTGGGGGATAAAGTTAGAGTCAAGTGAGGGAGGCGAGGAGAAGAAGGTCTGTGGGATCCACAGGAGGTGTATGTGGACATTATGGGAGGAAGGTTCTAACTGGTGTTCTGTTGCAGAGCAAGAGATGAGACTGGGAAATTGGATCTGGAGAGGAGGGAGTGGTGAATGTCCTCCATTAGTTTACCTATTTCCCTGGCCTGCTTGACTGGGATGTTCCCAGGGAAAGCCTGCCGGTGTTGGAGGCAGGGATAATGGGCATGAATTTTTTTTTAAAATTCTGACATGCAGAAGTCTGCAATGTGTGAAAATCCATTGAGTCACACTTTATTTTTTCTTAATATTTTAAATTAAAATATAATTACATTATTTACCCTTTTTCCTTTCCTCTGTAAAACCTCTCCTGTTTCCTCTCCTTCTAACTCATTCCATGCTCTCTCTAAAGTTCATGGCCTATTTTTCTTTGATTATGATTGTTGCACATGTGTATAACTACAACCTGCTGCATCCATTTAGTGTTGTTCAGGGCTGACTACTTGGTATTGTATAACCAGTTAGGAGGCTCATCCCTGGGGAAGACTGTTTCTTTCTCAGAAGTCATTTGTTCCTTTGTCTAGGGGAGGCTCCATGAGATCTCTCCCTTCTGTGACAGCATGTCTGTTAGTATTGTCATTGCTTGGGTTTTGTTTAGGAAGCCCATTGTTATGGTATTCTTAATGAAGCTTTGCTGTCACTTCTAGGACACAATCATACAGTAGACTTCCTGGTCCTCTTGCTCTTACAATCTTTTTTTTTTCCTGTTCTAAGATGTTCCCTGAATCTTAAGTACAAGAGTTGTATTGTAGATGCACTCATTGAGGCTTGGAACCCCACTATCAGTTATCTGCATATTGACCTGTAGTGGTTTTCTGTAGTGCCTGTTATGGTTTAAGTAAAAATCCTGCAGGTCTTCGAGTGGTTGCAGCAGGCAGTGGGCCATGAGACCATGCTGCAGATCTCCAAAGTGGCAGCAGACAGCAGGCAATGGGTCCAGAGAGCAGCCAGTCCCAGGTAGGGATGGTGCAGTTCCCTAAGTGACTGCAGTGGGCCACGAGGGGCAGTGAGTCCCAGGCAGGGAGCTGCTTGATGGGTGAGAGACCTCGATGCGGAAGCCAGTCTCATGAGAAGAGACAGATGGGCACACCACAAGACCATGCCACAGGTCTTCACAGGTGGCTGGTCCCAGGCAGGGAGCCATGTAGTGGGTGAGAGACAGAGACATGGATAGGCATGCCATGAAGAGTGAGGTTGGATATTCATTTAGTGGGTTATGGAAGGGAAATGGGAGAAGGGGAGAAGTGGAGAGAGTGACAGAGAGAGAGAGAGAGAGAGAGAGAGAGAGAGAGAGAGACAGAGAGAGACAGAGAGAGACAAAGGTGGCAGTAGAGGAGTCACAGCAGCAGCTACCTCTCTGGGAAAGAGACAGACGATTGACTGACTTACTGTTGTGGAAGGAGGCATGGCTAGTCTCTTAAAGGGACAGGACAGATTATTACAGTGCCCTCTATTGCAATGAAAAGCTTTTCATGAGGGGTGAGAGTTATGTTTATGTATGGGCATAAGGATAAGATAAATATTTAGAATGCAGTTAGGATTTTTGCCATTCTAGTAAAGAATAGTAGGTTCTCTTCTAAGATTCATAACCTCACTGGCACTTGGTAGTTGGATAGGTTTCTGGTACCAGGCATGACTTTCCTCCTGTTGAGGAGGGCTTAAGTTCAATTAAACAGGTGTTAGTTATCCCCAAAGTATTTTTGCCACTATTACATCTTTAGGGATATCTTGCCTTGTTCACTATTATTGTGGTTATTAGGTGTCATAGTTGGGTAGAACTGTTGATCAACCCCCAATGGCAGTTTGTAAAGCACCTTCTGGTATATAAAAGCTAGTCTTTAGGGTGAAGTCTTTTAGGTCAGACCCAACTCAAAGCTTCCACGTCATATCTTGTCTTCATACTACAATATCTTCAGCAATAGAGACATATGTTCAACCTTTGGGAAGCAGCCAAGGGGAAAAAGCAATAATTTGGACTTCCCTGACCAGTAACTGGGTGGGGTTTTGCTCTGAGGTTACCACTCCCTTTATGCTATTCAGAATCAGGCCTTTCTTTAAACCTTTTATTTACTTGAACACAGAACTTCAATATTACACTTCTTTGTTCTCTTTCTCTTTACAAACTATACATTTTGTATAACTTTTTTATTCAACTTGCTTTCATTATAGAACTGCCTAAGAATGATCACTGATGACCATGTGACACAGTTTTGAAATTTCCGCCGACATTAATCCAAAAGTCTTCAATTGAGCCATGTCTATTTGCACAGGGCAAAATGTAGCTACATTTGTGAGTGTTACAGCTCTGGAGGAAAAGATATCCTGATTGTCAGGAAGTTAGACTGTACCTGAAGCTACAAAGGGACAGCTCTGGAGGGAAAGATATGCTGACCTGGTGGGAAGTTAGGCTATACCTGCAGCTGGGGTGTGGTGGGGGATGTTCTCCCCACAGGTTATAGTAATCCTGCTTCACTCTGAGAGATAGCTGTTATAGCTGAGCTTTGTCCCTCCTTAAAGGAAGCTTTCCAGCAGAGGTATCCATTTCTTCTCAACTCCAGCCCAAGATGTTACTCCTGCTTCACTCTGCTAAAGGGGAAACCCTTGCAGAAATGGAGAAATCTTCTCTGGCTCTGGTGAGAAGTTGTTACTTCTTCTGCTCAGTCCCCTAAGGGAATACCTCAGCAAAGTAAACCCCAAAAACACTTTTAAGAAAGAGATTTATTTGGGAATAAGGAGTCTAGAAGAGTGGCTGCCTCTACCAGGGTGGGAAAGGACAGCTGACAACTGAACAGGCAGAGGGACTTATATAGGGCTTCTTAGGGGCTGAATTTTCCAGGGGGAAGATTTTCTGCTCAGGAATTGGTTAGTTTTCCTGCTTAGGGATTGGTTGGTTTAGTTGGTAAGGGGCAGATTTGGCTTTAGTTTCAGGGCCAAATTGTGTTTCTTTCACTGGCCCCTTTTTTGCTTTTTTGGCTCTATTTTTAGGGCCATGGCATATTTCTTTCTGGCTTCAGGGTCATTGTGTGTTTCTTAGGTTCTGGGTTCAGGGCTAAACTGTGTCTTTCACTGACTCTGGGTTCAAGGTCAAAGTGCTAGATTTTGTGCCCAGGGATTGGTTGGCTTTCCTACTCAGGGATTGGTTGGTTTTGTGTTCAATGTTTCTTTCACTGGCTCTGGTTTCAAGGGCCAGGGTATGTTTCTTTTACTGGCTCCGGTTTTAGGGCCAGGTGTGTTTCTTTCACTAGCTTTGGTTTCAGGGGCCAGGATTGGTTTCTTTACTGGTTCTAGTTTCAGGGTCAGGGTGTGTTTCTTTCACTGGCTCTAGTTTTAGGGCCTGGTTAGGTTCTTTTGGCCAACCCTTTTAGCCTACAACGTTATTTGCCAAAATATCACAAAAATGATCTCTAAGAGCAGCCAATAACTTTCTTTCCCTATGAAACCTCTTGAGCTGGGCTCCCATAGTTCAATTGCCCTAATACTACTGCCATTCATGCTTGTGCTACGATGTCCCATTAAGCCTCACTTAAAATATGCATGCCCCAAATTCCCAAGTCTTCCATATTACTCCAAACAATAGCATGGTCAGGCCTGTCATAGCAATAGCCCAGTCTTTTATAAAGCACTTAATTGGTGTTTTGCTTACAGTTTTATAGGACTAGTCCCTGATCATCATGGTAGGAAGTAAATAGGCATGGTGATGGCACAGTAGCAGACAGCTTTACATCCTGATCCATAGTCAGCAGGTTGAAAGACACTGGGCCTGGCATAATCTTTTGAAACCTCAAAGCTGTCGCCCATTGACAGACCTTCTTCACTAAGGCCACACCTCCTAATCTTTACCTAACAGTTCAAACAACTAAGAAGAAAGCATGCAAATATATAGACTTATGGGGGCTTCTCATTCAAACTAGCACATGGCTTATGGCTTTTGGTGAAACCATTGTTACCCAAATAGTATATTTCCTTTAACACAGACACAAACATATATATATATATATATATATATATATATATATATATATATTAAATTTTATTTAGTTCAAAAATTATATATACAGACTTTCAACCATCAGTAGTGTCCTTTGTTCTTCTTTCCACCTCCTTCTGTGTTGACCTTACCCTCTTCTTCCAAATTAAAGCCCTCTTCTTCCTCAATTTTCTCATCTTTCCTTTCATATCACTCATATCTTGCTATTGCATTCTCTATGCCCTTTCCACCATGATCAATTTTTACTTTCCTGATTTTTGTAGTTACACCAGGTCACATACTCAGATCTGAAAATTTGGACAGAGGAACCAGAGATAAAAGAGAACATGTGATGTTTGTCTTTCTGTGTCTGAGATTCCACACTGAACATATCATCTCCTAAATGAACAAATTATGGTAGATGGCTTATATCTTTATAATATTGTTTTGAAATAGTGTTCTACTGCAGATACTGTGCATGTGTAAATTAAACAGGTAAATTCTAGGGTGTGAAGGAAGACGAAACTGCTGTGTTTCCCAGGAAAGTAAATAGAGTTCAAATAAGGACAGAGTGATGAAAGTGATAGATATTTCAGTCTAGGGAACAGAGAGAGAAATGTATAGCAATGAATAATAATAGTAAAAATTTATGGAGTACTCGCTATGCACCAAGTTTGGTGCCTATCGTACAGGCTATTTTCATTTCATTATCTTTCGTTTTCCAATTCTTCAAGGTAGTTATTATTATCTCTGTCTTGCAAAAGAAGAAACCAAGGCCAAGGAGGATGTAATGATTTGTCCTATACTTCCAAACACTGATCCCAGACATAGAATCCAAATCCATGTCTGTCTTTATACAGATATCACTCACTTTCTATTAATTGTCATGTAGTAATCATTGTAAACATTTGAATAAAGATTTCTGTGTGCCACAAGTTTAAGTGCTATGCACACACAGTAGGATCCTCCTATTTAACATTTCACTTTCTGCACCTTTAGTTAACTTCAGTCACTTGTAGCTCAAAATTCCCAAGTGCAAAACTCTAGAAATAAACAATTAGAATATTTTCAATTACACTCCCAGAAGCATGATGAGATTTCAAATCATCCTACTCCATCTCACATCAATAATTCCTCATCTAGCATATTCATACTGTGTACAGTAATTATTATAAGTGACTCCTTAATAGTTCTCTTGGTTGTTAGATTTACCGTCATGGTATTATAGGGCTTCTGTTTGAGTAATCCTCAAACAACAACAACAGTGAACAACGATAACAGCAAAACCCAGTAAGGTATAAAACATGGAATGATGGATTAACTGTGGTACTGCATAGTAACGCGAATGATATTGCATAATCTGCCTGAGATATATGAAAAAACAGTGTCCATATGGTTGGGTACTATCAGCTGTTTTAGGCATCTGATGAGTGTCTTAAGACATATCTCCTATGAATAGGGGGAGAATGCAGTATTAGTTCATTTAAATTATACTTTGAGAATTCCATATGAAAACAATTGAAGTATGTCATAGACTGACTAATAAAGGATTTGAGAAATATTTCTGCTTAAGCTTAAGTTCTTTTTAATCTTCCTAAACCTGAAAAAATCAGATAATTTCACTGTGTGTGAAATTAGAATTTCCTTTGCCAGAATATTATTTATAGTTATTTTCCTTTCAAAAGATAGCTGGCATGGCTTGAGAGTGTTGAAATGTTGACTGCCTATAAATTATGGGAGTTAGCCAAGAAACTCTTTTGCATTATTTTTAGCTTTATATTATAGAACAGAAATATAGAACTTTATATTTTATTTGGCAACCATTGAGGCTTTATGAATATGGGACTGAAATGATGACTCCTAGAAATATAGCTCTATGTTCTGTGTGAGTAATACATCACAAGGTATTCTAGAGAATAAGTGTAGGTATAGTGCTTATGTATTTGAACACTATTCCTTGTATGCTGCAAAACCAGGCAGTGAATCTGGAAAAGAAGGGCCTATATATGAGATAATATGAATGAAGATGTAGTAAAAAGATGTTTGCAAGGAATGTAGTGGGAGGAAAGTATCATGGATGGCTTTCAAGTTTAGATCCTGGGAAACTATTCTGCAATTTTCTATTCTACAATAACACAGGGGAGTAACAAGATAATAGGCAATCTTACATTCTGATGTCTTTTAAAGTGAGAGAGAAATTGACAATTAACCTTCATTTAGAATTCTAACATTAAATAAGCAAATTTAGGAAGTATTTGTAACGTCTCGGTTTGCAACCACAAGAGAACTATACTGTGGTTCTATTCAGGACATTATTACAAAATTCTTTGAGTGGTTAAAAAAAACATTCAGAGAATGATAGACCTATTGCAACAGCTAAGCTCCTTGGTGTCCAAATTACAATCAATTTGATTGCAGTTTCTGAATGTGGTGAAAAGAAAGCTCATTGTGCAATTTCTAAAAACATACTGCCCTCCACCCAAAGCAGAGTTAGAGTTGCCAGTTCTCTGTCTCTTCAGAGACATGGGAAAGAGTAGGAAAGCAGCAACTACTCTTATTTGTTTCTGCACAAATTAGGAAAGTTTGAGTTTGCTTAGGTGCATTTTGCTGCTCATGCTAGCCCAAGCTGTTTGGAGATAGTAACAAGACAGTTTAGAGGTGGGGAGAGAGGGCAATAGAAAGATAATGGCATGGAAGTAGAACTGGGACTACTTGGGATGCAAGGTGCATGCAGGATAAACAAGGGAATGGGAGAAACAGTTGAGGCGAATCAAGGAAGACGTGTGTGAAAATGCCCTAATGAAATCTACTATTTACTGTGTTAATTAAAAACCAAGCAGCAGCCTGGCGGTGGTGGCACACACCTTTAATCTCAGCATTTGGGAGGCAGAGACAGGCAGATCTTTGTGAGTTCAAGACCAACTTGGTGTATAAGAGCTAGTGCCAGGACAGGCTCCAAAAGCTACAGAGAAACCCTGTCTTGGAAAACCAAAAAAGAAAAGCAAACAAACAAAAAACAAAAACAAAACAAACAGCACAGAAAAAAAAAGATAAAAAATGTGTGTGTGTGTGTGTGTGTGTGTGTGTGTGTGTGTGTGTGTGTGTGTGTTGGGGGTTGTGTAAAAACACTATTAAACAATATCAGGAGTAAAAATGTAGAAAACATAAATGACTAAGTAAATCAGAAACTTTAAAAATAATATGTTGTTTATGATCAGCCTTAGGGTCCAGGCACTTGAAATTTACAAATAAAATTCCTTAGGAAATATAACTTATTAAACCTGACTGAAAAGACATCTGAGTAAACAAGCTTTGAAGAACCTGAGTCAATAGCTAAAAATTCCCTCTTATGTAAGCACAAAACAATAGGCCTAAGTGAACTTACGGGCAAATTCTATGAACTATTCAAGCAACACTGAACTCCAATAATCTGTAGATTCTCCAGGTTTCTGTTATTTTGATGCCAAATCATGCAGGGATGTTTTAAGGGAGTAAAACTGCTAATGACTGAGTAATATAAATTTTAACATTCCAAATTTTAAGGTTTTAGTAATTTAATAGGTATCAAAATTCTCTCAATAAAATTTTGCCTGTGATAATTGTATTTTTAACATTCAAAATACGTATAATAGCCAGACTTTTTGTGCCAGGCATGTGCTTTCCCCTGTAGCCAAATCAGAAAGCAGTTGGCTATCCCACTCCTGTGATCATAATGTTTCACAAGGTATAAGACTGTTAACTTTCTCCCAGGAGCCTACACAGAACCATTTAGGACCATGAAAAGTAGCCAGCAGTGAGGAAGTTTCCTGGCCATTATCAACCTGATTTGCACATATCCTGTGAACAAAATGTGTGGTTCCTTCAGCAATATGATCTTATCATCAAGTTCTAGTGGGCAAACCAAAGCAATGGCAAATGCCTGGTTTTTGTGGGTCTCAGGAAGACCTCTGATCAGCAATTGAAGGGGAGTGTCCCATGCCCTTGGATTTTTCATTTAGCAATCTGTAATCTGTGACTTCTGAGAGGCACATTATCTCCTGTACAGGATAACTTCCATCAAACTCTTATATATGGACATATATATATATATATATGGATTTTTATATCTATAAATACTGCATTTTGTTCATATCCACACCCTACTACTCCCATTAACTGTTTCCAGGTCTACCTCCACCCCTTCCCACTCTATTCCAACTCCATGACCTCTCTTTTACCCTTTATCAAGTCCACTTTGTGCTAACCTTACATTATTATAAGGTTTTAAAAACACCTTAGTGTTAGGTATCCCTTCCTATCCCCTCCTCTGTCCAAGTCTCCCATATCTGTCCCCATCTAAACCTTCTTTCCTATTATTCCCCTTGAGGAACTCTCAAGCCCCAGAGGTAAAGATACTAATATTTTCTGCTAAATGGACATAATAGCAAGCTGCCATTTAAATTCACATCTGTATATCCATAGATTAGTGCAGCTCCCAGACCTCATCAGAGAATTTTCTTTGTGTAGTTCACAGCAATTAAAATGAAAACTCACAACTGGTCAAAGTGTAGAGAATAAAAGAGAGTGAATGCTTTGTCACAAATGGGACATCTATATCACAGCCTCCCACTCTGAATGTCTCATGGACCACAACAGCACAGGGGGTGGATGAATTTTAAGAGGCAGAGGTCAGGGAGGAACAGAGCAAAACAGCATCTTCTGGACATGACAGAGACATGACTCATAAACACACAGCTGCTATGGCTACCTGTATAAGACCTGCACAAAATCAAGCTGATTAGTATCTTAGCATGGAAGAGGAGTTCATGAGCTCCCATCCCCAAGTGAGGAGCTATGAAAATTAATAACTTCTAGATGAGGGAGATTCAGTTTTTTTTTCTGATGTGGCCCATAGTAGGATGATCACACACCAGCAAATGGTCCTCACACCTAGGAATATACACTTAGCACAAATTGAACTTGATGGATTACTGAATGGAAAAAGAGAGGACACTGAGTTGGAAGAGAGTAGGAAGGGGTGGAGTGGATCTGGAAGGAATTAGAGGGAGGAGTGGGGAGTGCATATAGTCAAAATACAGAATATGAACTCAAAAGTATTTAAAATATGTAATATAATCTCATTAGGTTAAATTTAGGGGAAATATAAGCAATAAATTGGAGAATATATTGTTGAATACCGGAGGTATGTTTAGAAAATAACTGATGTTTCTATTGCTAGTTGTTACTGCCCATATTTATCCCTTGGATCAGAACTAAGGCAGTCGCCATGACTCTTGTGTGTTTCGGTTATGTTTTATCATAGAAGAGTCTCAGTTTGATTAAAATATCAGCAGTAATTCAAGCTCTAATGTTTCTTTAAAGTTCAGGCTTCCACCTTTCATTTCAGGCCTGCAGTGGCTGAAAAACTAGGAAAGGGGATGTAGACAGTAGCTCATCACTTTTCCTAGAAAGTGTTTCTAATTCCCTGCTGCTATTTTTTCTTATAAGGGTTTCTGAGTTGGACAAAAGAGGACAGGCAAGAGAAAGAAAGGTGCGTTTTTCATACTATTGCTATGAACCACCATTAACATTGTCTGGGTCCTGCAAATGTTTAAATTTTTTTTTGGTGGGGTAGTTTAGTGGGAAGAAAGGGACCATTCTGTCCCTCGTATTTACCAAGAAGTGTGGCAAACCAGTATATTGTGTTTCCTGATTTTTGGACGACAAGTTATTTGCATTTAAGTAGTTTCTGTAAAGCTCTTTTCCCTAGAATTAAGGTCAACTAAGAAGACTTCAAACTAACAAAATGTCCTCCCAATCATTCAGCTAATTTTCAGGCCATTTCTTAAACTTGCTAGCTCTTGTTAAAGGCGACACTTTCCAGTCAGCTAACAGCTACACAACCAGTTTGTAATATGGCGCTCTCACATCTCCCAGGAATGTGGTATTTTTAACCCACATTTCTAAAATGAAAACTAAAAACCTTTTAAAAATCATCTTTCACTATGATAGTCTACTAATATCAATTCTACCAGTGCCATTCAACTTAATAAACAAAGAAGAAAAATGTATTCCTATCTTAATGGAATTAGAGTAATAATTTGATAAAAAATACAAACCTTTTAACAAACTTCCTAGCAGTAGAAAATCAATTCTCAGTCTTATTAAGAAACCATCAGAGTTAAGCATAATGGTGCACACCTTTAATCCCAGCACCCAGGAGGCAGAAGCAGGTGGACTTCTGAATTTGAGGACAGTCTGATCTTCATAATAAGTTCTAGAACAGCCAGGGCTACATAGTCACCATGTTGTACAAATAGATGGGTTGACTTTCTTTATCTTTTTGAAGATTTATTTTTTGGCATATTTATTTGTGTATTTGCATATTTGTGTGTGTGTGTGTGTGTCAATTAGTCAATGTGGTTATGTGTGTATAGATGTGCATGTCTATACATGCACAGAAACACAAAGAAGGTGCTAGATATCTTGGGGGCTGTAGTTGCAGGAGTTTGTGGGACACCCAGATTGGTGTGTGGTTGTTTGATCCTCTAGTCCTCTGATTAGGCAGAAAGCCCTCTTAACCACGGAACCATCTCTCTTCAGTTCCCAAACTTATTTTCATTAAAATTTTATATTCTTTGATAAGAATCACTATTCTATTCTGAGTTCAACATTTTTAGCTTCAACATGTGAGTGATACCATGTAGCATTTGCGTGTGTGTGTGTGTGTGTGTGTGTGTGTGTATGTATATATGTATGTGTATGACTTATTTCATTTGGCATAACATACACTCAGTGCGCCCATGCTGTAAATGCCAGGATTTTGTTTTATAAGGATCAGTATGTTATATTATTTATACAAATATCTTTTATTCATTCATCTGTTGATAAGCACTTTTATTGATTCCTTTTCTTGACTATTGAGAGTAATATGATGAACGTTTGAGGGTATCATTTTGACATATTAATTTTGTTTCTTTCAGCTGTGAAATCAGTGTTAGTAGCACTGATAGATCATATGACAAGTGTAGTTTTAAACTTATTTATTTATATTATTTTAAATCTCATGTGTGTATGTATCTGTGGAGGGGTTGTGCACACGAGTGCAGCTGCTCATAAAGGGCTGGATCTGGATTCATAAGCAGCTGTGAGCCACTTGATATGGATACTGGGAACTGAACTCAGGTTCTCTTCAAGAGTAGAAAGTAGCCGGGCGGTGGTGGCGCACGCCTTTAATCCCAGCACTTGGGAGGCAGAGGCAGGCGAATTTCTGTGAATTTGAGACCAGCCTGGTCTACAGAGCTAGTTCCAGGACAGGCTCCAAAACCACAGAGAAATCCTGTCTCGAAAAACCAAAAAAAAAAAAAGAGTAGAAAGTACTCTTAGCCACTGACCCATCTCATCAGATCCGTAGTTTTAAAGGTCTTGATTAATTTTGTTTTGTTTTTCGAGACAGGGTTTCTCTGTGTAGGTTTGGAGCCTGTCCTGGAACTCACTCGGTACACCAAGCTGACCTTGAACTAACAGAAATCGACTCCTCTCTGCATCCCAAATTCTGGGATTAAAGGTGTGCACCACCACTGCCTGGCTAGGTTTTTATTTTCTATTTTTTTTATTGACTTTTATTGAGCTCTACATTTTTCTCTGCTCCCCTCCCTGCCTCTCCCCTCACCTCTTCAACCGTCCTCCAAGGTCCCCATGCTCCCAATTTTCTACTTCCCCTGTAGTAGATTAGATCTAATGTAAGTCCCTCATAGTGTCCTCATTGTTGTTTAAGTTCTCTGGGATTGTGGTTTGTAGGCTGGCTTTCTTTGCTTTGTGATTAAAAACCACCTATGAGTGAGTACATGTGATAATTGTCTTTCTGTGCCTGGGTTACCTCACTCAAAATGGAGTTTTCTCGCTCCATTCATTTTCCTGCAAAATTCAAACTGTCATTATTTTTTTTCGGCTGTGTAGTACTCCATTGTGTAAATGTACCACAATTTCCTTATCCATTCTTTGGTCAAGGGGCATTTAGGTTAGTTTTAAAGTTTTCACCATACTACCTAGTGTTTCCACAGTGGCCTCATTAACATTCATTCCTATCAGCACTATACAAGCTTCTCCTGTTCTCTACACTTTCACGAATGACTGTTTCTTTTTACCCTTTATAATAGCCATTGTAACAGACACAAGATTATGATCTGATAACATTTTATTTGCTGTTTCCTTAATCATGCTGACTTTTTTTTTTCATTATCTGTTTGGCATCCTTAAAGAAATGTCTGTGCTGGTCCTTTGCCCAGTTTTAAACTCAAGTTCATTGTTTATTTATTAAGTTATTTGAGGTTTTGTACATTTTGCATAATAGCTCTTTATCAAATATTCTACTTTCAAATATTTCCTCCCATTCCTAAGTTGTTACATCAGTTTGGTTTTTTTTCACTTGCTGTGCAGAAACTCTTAAGTTTTCAATAGTCCTCTTTATCTACTTTCCCCTTTGTTATCTGTTTTTGGAGTCATAAACCAGCCATCATTCTACACCAAAAAGAAAGTGTTACCTGGATAATTGTCATGGAATTTTGCCTCTAAGTTTTTCTACTAGTAATTGTATAGATTCTGGTTTCATATTTAAGTCTTTATTCTTTTCAAGTTGATTTTTATGCACTTTGAAATAAAGGTTCAGTTTCATTCCTCTGCATGTGGGTATCCAGCGTTCCTGACACAATGTACAGAGACATGTAATTTCTCCATTATGTGTTCTTGGCAACTTTGTCAGAAAATGATTGAGCATAAATTCATGGATTTATTTCTGGGCTCCTTATTCTTTTCCTTTGATGTCTATGTTTGTTTATATGCCGGTATTATGAAGCTTAATCAGGAGAGCTTTGCAGTGTATTCTAAGCCAGGTAGTGTATAGCTTGCAGCTTTTCTCTTATTGCTTGTGATTGTCTTAGCTACATAGCAATTAAACAACTCCTAATGACATATTGCTATACCCATAGGTCAGTACAATGCTTAAGCCTCATCAGAGAAACTTCTTCTCACGGTAATTAGCATATACTACACATGGACAATATGCATCAAGTAAGAGACTGGAGTTCTACCTCTAAATGGATGTTTTTATCACATCCTTCCCCTCAGGGCTCAGCGTTCTATGTGGAAGAGGGGAAGGAAAAAATGTAAGATTCAAAGGTTGTAGATAAATTTAAGGAAGCAGAGTTATCCAGATACAACAGGGCAGACACATATGTGAACTCATAGAGACTGTGGCAGCAGGTATAAGACTGAATAAACTCAAGCCAGATAAAAATCCTAGCACAGAGGAAGGGAGGTGAACTCAAAGTCCCACTCCTAGCCAATTGATAGTTGCTACAAAGGGAGAATTGGTTTTCCCCAAAGGAATATCTCTGGCATAGCAATGACATTTCAGGGCAGGCCCTTGATGTGGGAATGACTTCTTTCTAATCTGTTGCTTTCATTGGTTAATTAATAAAGAAACTGCCTTGGCCCATTTGATCGGCCAGCCCTTAGGTAGGTGGAGTAAACAGAACAGAATGCTGGGAGAAAGAAGCCGAGTCAGGCAGTCGCCATGATTCTCCCGCCTGACACAGACACAGGTTAAGATCCTCCCTGGTAAGGCACCAGCTCATGGTGCTACACAGATTATTAGAAATGGGTTAGATCAATATGTAAGAGCTAGCCAGTAAGAGGTTAAAACTAATGGGCCAGGCAGTGTTTAAAAGAATACAGTTTCCATGTAATTATTTTGGGTATAAAGCTAGCCGTGCGGGCAGCTGGGTGCCAGGAATGTAGCCCGCCGCTAATATTACAACAGGCCCTCTGCTCAATGACAGCTGATCAATGCAAAATGGACTCCTTTTCTTTTTAATAGTTACTTTAGGAGTGAAAAAACCCATGAAGTTAGGTAGGGTGGGAAAATTTGTGGGATATGAAAGAATATGATAAAATAAATTTATTGTATAAAATTTTCAAACAATTTAAAGAAAATGGTTGACTTAGCTTTTCTGGATCTTTTGTCTTTTGCTATGTGCCATAGGATTTTTTCCTATTTCAACAACTATTTCATTGAATTTTTTTCTAGAAATGGTGTTGTAATAAGGGCGGCGGCGGGGCTGCGTCCCCAACACCCCGGCCGCCTGCCCAGCTAGCTTATGCCCCAAAATAATTATACAGACACTGTATTCTTTTAAGCACTGCTTGGCCCTTTAGCTCTAGCCCTTACAGGCTAATTCTCACATCCCGATCAACCCATCTCTAATAATCTGTGAGAACCGGTCTTACCGGGAAAGGTTCAGCATGTCTAACCTGGCGGCTTGCTTCATCGCGTGTGTCTGCCCAGGAGCCAGGAGCATGGCGTCTCTCTCAGGCGTCTGCTCCCAGGAGGAGAGCTGTCGCGTCTCTGACCTCACTTCCTCTTCCTCCCAGCGTTCTGTCCTGTTTTCTCCTCCCACCTATCCTCTAACCAATAAAATGGGCCAGGGCAGTGCCTTTATTAGCCAATGACCTTCCTCCATCAAAATGGCATTGAATTTATATATCGTTTTAGGTATTATAAACATTCTAATATTATTCAATCTATAACTACAAAATATTCTCTATTCGTGTGTCCTTTAATTATTTTTACTAACTCTCCTTGGCTATATGCATCCCAAGGGCCACAGGTTGGCTAAACCTGGCTCTATAGAAAATATTCATAAGAATGTTCACAAAATTTACTAAATACAGAACCATTATGTGAAAAAATCTATTGTATTTCTATATGTTGGTAACAAATGTAGAAGTAGGGAGAATACAAGGAGAGACAAACGAAGGTTTCTGGAGATATATGTTATATATATATATATATATATATATATATATATTTATATTTGAAGGTAGTAGCTGATGCACAGTTCTTAATTATATTCTCTTTTTTTTGTCTTTTTGAAATATTATGCCTAGAAAGAGTACTGAGTGTATGATGTTAGTGTTAGAATGACAAATCATAATCACAAAATGCAAGACTTGAATAGCTATTTACCCATATGCATTTGATTTCATACTGTGTTCTCTATTGCTTACTCCCATGTAAACTGAAGCAAATACTTTGTTATTCTTAACCCTTGATTTTTATATTTCTGAAATGTTATTGTCATAAGGAATTTAAAAATTATTAAGAATGAGAACAGGGCAAAAGTGTGAAGAAATGCTCTATTTTAATCTATGTTCCTTTGTAAACAGAGACTGTGCTTTTGTTTCCCGGCCACCCAAACTCAAATAATCACACAAAAGCTATATTAATTACAACACTGTTTGGCCAATGGCTCAGGCATATTTCTATCTAGCTCTTACATCTTAAGATAATTTCCAAGCCCTGTGTCTTTCCCTATTGCCTTCAGATTGAGATGTAGAACTCTCAGCTACTTCTCCAGCACCATGTCTGCCTGTGTACCACCATGCTTCCTGCCATGATGACAACAGACTAAACCCCTGAACCTGAAACTGTAAGCAAGCCCCAGTTTGATGCTTTCCTTTATAAGAGTTGCAATGAGCATGGTGCTTCTTCACAGAAATAGAATGCTGACTTAGACAGTGTAACAGTGACAAACCTCTATACATCTGTCTTAATCACTGATTCTCTGCAAAGTAATTTACTATTCTATGAACTGCTGTATATTACAGTTGTCATGCCTACATAAGAAATAAACTCTACCACATTGATAGTTTTGCTGTTTAAAGTAAAACAAAATAAAAATGATTTATTACACTTTTAAATGAGAATGCGTTGTCATAAAATAAATATATTAATCTTACAAATCCAAATTCCCAATTAGATGTTAAAAATTATGTATTATTTTATTGAGTCTTTTGTAATTTAATATAATGTGTTTTTATTATATTCACCTTCTCACCCCCCCCACTAACTCAGATCCATCTTCCACATTCCTACCCTCTCCCAAATTTGTGTCTCTTTTTTATTGTTTTCAATAACCCACAGTGTCCAATTTGTGTTGCCTATATTCATATGAGTATTGGGCCATACACTGGAGCACAGTCAACCTACCAGGAGCCTTACACCTAAAGAAACCGTCTTCCCCCCAGAAGTTTTCTGCTGGCAATAATTAAGTGGATAGTAAATCTCTTTCTCATTGAATTTAAAATCCATTGTGGAGGACGGTATAAAAAGATTGTAATAACCAGAAGTGGGAGAGAACCAGGTCAAAATAGGGTCTTCCAGAAGTCCCATGACCTATGTATTCAAGACCTCAAAAAGATGTAATTGTTTTCACAAGTCTTGAATAAGATCAATCCAGTTAACATTCCCCTACAATATTGCACCCATGGGCCTGTCTTGCCACACTGGTCATTATTGTAGCTCATAGGATTCATGGTTGTGTAAGTCTATTGTTGACTGTTTTCTCCAGCAGCAACCTCCACCTTCTAGTAATACAAAAACTAGCCAACAACGAGGAAGCTTTCTTGTCAATATCGACTTGATTTGTCCATACCCTGTGAGCAAAGGGTCTGTTTTCTTCAGCGATAGAATTTTATCATCAAGTTCTGGTGGTCAACAAAAATTAATGGCAATAGGACATATTGTTTTGTGGAACTCTGGGACACTTCTGATCACTGACTCATGTGGAAATATATTACATCTGATGCTAGGCTTTCAAATTTGTAGCCTATGGCTCTTGGAAGGAGCATTATCCCCTATATAAGGTAAAATTTGAAATACTGACATGAATATAAATATATAAGAACCTCAAATTTTAAAATTATATATTAAAAAAGAGCCACAATGGTCAACTTGGTGAATTATGAATTTCTAACTTACAGTTGTAAACACCCATGTCATTTTTAGTCATATTGGATCAAAATTTTAAAAATCTGATGGAAGTTTAAAAGATGATTTTTTTTTAAAAAAATTAGGACAATGTATTCTTAGAGTAAATTTTGGTTTATTTCTCTGTGAGGGAAGATTGTCCATCTGGTTTAGATGATGAAGCATCTGGGAATCAGAGCCCTTGGAGAAACACCATGAAATTCTGACACATAACTTAATCCTGTGAGCCAGGAAGAGTTTCACTCAAAGAAAATGTTGCATATCTATGTCATATTCAACCCCAGCCACACATGCGCATGAAAGAATTATAAATGATACTAGTCTTTACTTCCTGCCACTTCAATCATTTTGTTACCTACTAGCAGCCACTGTGGGGAAAGTTCAGTGATGGGATTCTAAGACTAAAAGTTCCCATGTGTTAGCCTAACTTTTTCAATCATGAACCAAGAAAGGACCATCAGCTTTGTCATTTACTAAAAGATTTTCAATTGGTCTGATGGAAAAAGTAATCTCTCACTTAAATGACTAGCACGTACTTGAAAAGAATGACCCAGAGGCTCTGCTCATAGAACGACAGCAACTTTAAACATGCCTGTACATTTCATCAAAATGTCAGCTCTTTAAATAGTTCCTGCACTTTGGGTATGAACCTCCTTATTAGATCAAAATAGCTATTAGATCAAAATTTTCTTACTTTAAAGATATAGCTACATTTTAAAAATTCAAATCAGGAACTATTAGAAATATTCATATCTTTTGAACTAAGTTGAAAATTGTCAACCATATTTCTCATTCAAGTAACAACTTGTGTCAAATGGGAATCATATGAACTGCTTCTCATTGTGCTAATCCTAAGGAATTCTAAATTTTATTTATATGCCTTTATTTACAAAGATTAAAATATGCCCTTGCTGATATTCTGAAATTTTCGTTGTGACTTAAAAAGGTCAATTTAGGATTAGAAGAAAACGTACACTCCATTCCCTACATACTGTCTGAGGCCTATTAAGACCATAGTAGTCAGCCCTTTTTCTCAAAAAATTTCAGGAGGCTATTGATTAATTAATTCAGCAATATTTATTAACTATGTACTTAGTTATAATTCTAGACAATGGATGCAGAGTGAACAAAATAAACAAAGGTGATTAGTAGATGGTAGTTTAGTTTTAGGAATGCTATGAAAAGTAAATCCATCAGTTTATGAGAATAGAATTTTGGTTAAATCCACTGAAGATAAAGTTTTCAGTGAATGATTCAATAAGGAGGTGACATTTAAACTGATATCTGAATGAACTCAGCTCTGAAAACGTTGCAAAAACAGAATGCAAAGTCTCTGAGGTGGGAATGTCTTTGTTGTACTAGAAGAAAAATAGGAGGCCAGTGTGCAGCGTATGTTTAGTTTAAAAATAAATGTCAGTGCTACTGAATGAGGTCAGAGAAACAGTCCCAAAAACATAAGGTCAGGGACTATGAAGGGCACAACAAAGACTGTATAACTGTATGTATTCTTTTGAATGTGACGGGAAACCATTGGAAAATTTTAAATATGGGGATGGCATATACTTAGTTTAGATTGTTCTTCCTGAGAACTATAAAAAGAAAGAATTATACAGGAGTAAATATGAAAGGGAAAAAGAGGGCGGGAGGCTTTCATGATCATCTAAATAAGCTCACTGTGGCTAAACCTGAAGTGGACTGGCGGCAGTGGTGACATAGGAGGGTATAAGCTATAGTCTTTATTTTGATTTGTTCCAAAGCCTTCAGGTGCATCATTATTCATTTGTGGTCTCTCACGTTCTGATGCTAGCATTTAATGCTGTTTTCCTCTCGACAGGTACCTTCATTGGGTCCCATAGATTTTGGTATATTGTGTTTTCACTTTCATTCATACCTATGAACTTGTAAATGGCTTCTTGAGTTCTCCCTTTACCCAATTATAATTCACTAGTATGCTGTTCAGTCTCCATAAATTTGTGTTCTTCCTTTATTTTCTATTGCCTTTGACATCTAGATTTATTCTATTGTGATAAGATAGAGTACAGGATATTAGTTCCTTTTTAAGTATTTGTTAAGACTTTGTATTCTAATACGTGGTAAATTTCAGAGAAAATTCAATGAGCTGCTGAAAAAAAAGTGTATTGTTTAGTGTTTGGGTGGAATGCTCTGGAGTTGTCCTTTAGGTCCATTTTATTTATGATATTATTTAACTCCAGTGTGTCTGTTTAGTTTTTTTTTCTCCATATGACCAGTTTAAGGGTGAGAATGGGGTGTTACAGTCACCCCCATCACTATGATAGGGCTAATCTGCAGTTCTTAGATCTAATAGTAGTTTTTTAATTGGGTGCCTCTGTGTTTGGTACATTTGTTTAGATTATTCTTTCAATGAGTATGAAGTGACTTTCCTTCTTTCTTCTGACTAGCTTCGGTTTAAAGTCTATTTGCTGTGTATTTGAATTTATATACCTGCTTATTTCTTAACTCAGATGGGATAGGATACCTTTTTTCATCCTTTTAACTAAGGTGGTACCTATCATTGATAGGTATGTTTCTTGGAAGCAGTAAAGATATAGAGCCTGATTTCTGTTAGTCTGTGCCATTTTATTGGGGGAATTGAGACCATTTATATTGAGCTATTATTGAAACATATATTAATTCTTGTCCCTTTTTGCTGTTCTGTGGTCTTTTCTTAGACCCCACCTTTTTTGAGACAGGATATCTGTAGCTTTGGAGCCTGCCCTGGAACTAGCTCTTGTAGATCAGACTAGCCTTGAACTCACAGAGATCTGCTTGCCTCTGCCTCTCAAGTGCTGGGATTAAAGGCATGCACCACATGGCCCAGCTTAGACCCCATTTTTAATTAAACTGTTCTGGAATTGTTTATTAATTCCATGTCTTCTTTGGACTGTTAATTCTTGTATTCAGATGAAAATATCCCTTCCAACGTCCTGTATCTGAAAGTATCCTTTCCAGCATCCTGTATATATCAAACTTACATGTAATAAATTTATTTATTCTGTTTTTCTTTTCATTGTGAAAAGTTTTTCTATTTATACTTCAACATTAACATATAGTTTTACTGTGTATAATAGTCTTGGTTGACAACTCCGACTTTCAGACCTTGGAATTCATCTTTCCATGCCCTGCTGGCTTTAAAAGCCTCTGTCAGGTAATGAGATATTATTCTAATGGGTCTGTCTTTATAAGTGATGTGACCTTTCTCGCTTACAACTTTTAATACCCTTTTGTCGTTCTGTGTTTTTAACATTTTAACTATGATATGTCATGGAGAGTTTCTTCTGTTCTTGTCTATCTGTAGGCCTCTTGTACCTGACTGGGCATCTCTGAGACAATTTTATTCTTTGACTTTTACTGAAAATATTCTATCTGTATTCATGATAGTATTCTTCTCTTTCTTTGCTCATATTCCAAAGGTCAAGTTCTTTCATGTTGTCTCAGAGTTCTCCCATATTAACCTGTGATTCTGTTTTCCATCTAATCAATCATATTGATGAGGATTTCCACTAAGGTTTTATTTGGCTTATATAGTATTTAATTTGTATCATCTTTTCAGTTTGGCTTCTCTTTAGCAATTCTATCTCTTTGTTGATGTCTATTTTTATATCTTAGATTTATTTTCTTTTTTAATTCATTTATTCGTTCTTTTAGAGTATATTCATGTCTTCTTTATGTTGTTTAAACATACTTTGTCTGAAAGTTCTTCCAAACAACACCCCACATTAGACAGGAAAATATTAAAATCAGGACAGGAATTAATGAAAAAATTTTTTAAATGAATGAAATAAAGAGTTGGTTCTTTGAGAAGGTTATTAAGATTAACCGAAAGAAAGGGAGAGGAAACACAAATTAATAAAAATTGTAGATAAAAGTGAGATATTACAATAGACATTGATGAAACTCAGAGTCATAAGGATATATTGTTAAAATTTAGATTTAACTAAACTGGGTAATTCAAAAGAAATAGATGAATTTCTAGATGCATATAACCTACTGAAGTTAAATCAAGATGTAGAATGTATTAGTCAATGTTCTCTAGAGTAACAAAACTTATAGAATAAATTTCTCTCTCTCTCTCTCTCTTATATATATATATAAATAATAAATCCCTGATATATATATATATATATATATATATATATATATATATATCAGGGATTTATTTTAATGACTTACAAGCTGCAGTCCAACAATGGCTAGCTACAGAGGGAAAGTCCAATAATTCAGTAGTTAATCAGTTCATGAAGCTGAATTTCTCAGTTTGTTTTCAGTATTCTCTTGAATCCCAAAGAAATAGGCTTCAATTTCATTGGAGGAATGGATTTTCTAGCAAGGCTAGAGGAAGCAGTCAAAGAAGTAGCTTCCTTCTTCCTTGTGGATTAAGCACAGACAGAATTCTACTAGATTTTTTAAGGAAGAATACTAATATTCATCAAATTATCCTATATAATAGAAAGGGAAGACACAGTTCAACAATCTTTTTATGATTCTAGTATTACCCTGATATCAAAAAGAGACAAACACCCCCCCCAAGGCAAATTATAAGCCCATCTCCCTGATGAGCATAGACAAAAAGTTTTCTTGGTAAAATATTCACAAACTAAATTCAAGTACATGTAAGAAAAATTTTCTACCATGAATTATTCAACTTCAACCCAGAGAGACATGGATGGCTCAAAATACATAAATCAATAAAATTTAATCTGCTATATAAATAGACTCAAAGGCAGAAAGTACAGGATCATCTCATTTGATGCTGAAAAGGCCTTTTGACAAAGTTCTTTTATGTTAATAGTTTTAAGTTTTACATACTTTTATGTTAATAGTCCTGAAAAATCTAAGGATACAGAGGACATACTTCAACATAATGAAGAATACAGCAAGCCTACAAGCAACATCAAGCTAAATGGAGAAAAACTCAAAATATTTCTACTAAAATCAGAAATGATACCAGGATGTCTAATCCTTCTCCATTCAATATAGTACTAGGAGTCTTATGCCAATAAGAGGAGATAAAAGGGACACGAATAGAAAAGAAATAAGTCAAGGTATCCTTATTTGCAGATAGGATGATTTTATATATAAAAGACCCCAAAGACTCCAACAAGAAAAATTTCTAGATCTAATAAATACATTCAACAAATTAGCACCATACAAAAGTAAACAATGAAAAGCAGTATCCTTCCTATGTACCAATGAAAAACATACCAAGAAAGAAATTAGGGGAGCAATACCACTTACAATAGTCTCAAATAAACCTTGGAATAAATATTATTGAGGAAGTGAAAGACTTTTACAATGAACACTTGAAGACACTGATGAAAGAAATTGAGAAAACACCAGAAGATGGAAAGTCCTCCTGTGGTCATGGGATAATAAGATTAATACTACAAAAATAATATCCTACCAAAACCAATCTATGGACTCAGTGCAATTCCCCATCACATCACAATTGCAATACAATTATTTATAACAATTGAAAAAATAAGCTTAAATTTCATTACATTTGGAAAAGCACACACACACACACACACACACACACACGCCAAAATAATTCTGATCAATTAAAACACTGCTGGAGGTCTCGCCATCCCTTATTTCAAGTAATATTTCAAAGCTATAAACTATGAAACTGGCACAAAACAATATATTGATCAATGAAAAAGAATTGAAGATCCAGATGCACATATAATCATCTGATTTTTGACAAAGAGGCCAAAAATTAAAGATAAGATAACATCTTCAATAAGTGGTGCTAGCCAAACTGGATAACTTGCATTTTGCAAGAAACAAGCCCCTTCTTTATCTGCAAGTGGATCAAGGACTTCAGCATAAGACTTGAGGCTCAGAATCTGTTAGAGGACAAAGTAGCGATAAGCTTTAAGTTACAGGCTCAAGAACAGACTTTCTGAACAGAATTCTCCATTGTACAGGCATTAAGAATTGACAAATGAGACCTTATCAAATTATAAAGCTTCTATATAGTAAAGGATATTATCATTGGAGTGAAAAGACAGCTTTCATAATGGGAAAAACCTTTAACCAGACGTTCATCTGACAGAGGGTTTGTGCCTAGATTAACAAATAATCAAAAACAAATAGTTTTTTCAACATTAAACTCCAAAAAAAGAAAACCTCCATTCAAAATTGGGATATGGAATGAAACAGAGAATTTTTAAAGGAAGAAATATAAATGGCTGAGAAATATTTCAAAACTTTTTCAACATTCTTAGCGATTAGGAAAAGTGCGAATTAAAAGTAATTTGAGATTTCCTTTTACCCTAGTCACAATGGCTAATTTTTTTTAAAAACTACAATAGATTCTGGTAAGAATGTGGGAAAAGAGAAATATTTATTCACTGTTGGTGGGAGTAAAAACTGGTGTAGTCACTATGGAAATCAACGTGGAGATTCCTCAAATTGTTATGATTTTAGCTAATATACGAATATTTTTACCACTTATTAAATGGGAAGCACTGAAGGAGAAGGCTTGAGGGGGTGGGAAAACTGGAGCTTAATTTGGGGCATGCTAATTTTAAGAACTTTGCTTGAAACATAAGGTCAGGTGATAAGATAGACAGTTGAAGCATTCACTGATGTTGCTTATACTGTGTTTAAATAAGGAAATCAGCTAAGTGAGGGGATAAACAAAAAGAAGTAGGTATCTCACATGTTACAGTTACTTAGTTTGGTCTTCTTGTGGGTCTCCTAAGAGTGGGAGAAAATGCTGTCTCTGACTCTGTTGCCTGCTTTGCTTTTGGGACCTATTCCTTATACTGGCTTCTCATCCAGCCTTAACAGGAGAGGGGGTGCCTAGGCTCACTGCAACTTGCTATACCATGGCTGGCTGGTATCTGTGGGAAGACTGCCCTTTTGTGAAGAGACACAGAGGAGGAGATGGAGTGATTGTAGGAGAGACTTGGAGGAGAGGAGGGAGGGAAGAAGGAAAATGTAATCAGGCTAGGGAAAATTAATTAGGAAAAGAAATTGTGAGCCACAATAAACCCTTCATCCTTTTAACTTGGTTATTTCAGTCATTTTGTTATAGTGACAGAAATCTGAATTCTATACCTTATACTAAATGTTGGCACCTGGTTAAGACCCAGCTATACTACTTTTGGGTATATACCCAAAGGATGCTGAGTCATACAACAAAAACATGTGCTCAACTATCTTCATAACAGCTTTATTTGTCATAGCCAGAACCTAGAAACAACCTAGATGCCCCTTGACCGAAGAATGGATAAGGAAAATGTGGTACATTTACACAATGAAGTATTACTTAGAGGTTTTAAAAAAACAACATCTTGAAATTTGCAGGCAAATGGATAGATCTAGAGAAAAACCATATTGAGTGAGGTAACCCAGACCCAGAAAGACAAATATATATGTACTCACTCATAAGTGGCTTTTAGACATGAAGCAAAGAAAAACATCTATAGTTTACAGTCCCAGAGAGCCTAGACAACAAAGAGGATCCTAAGAGAGACATACATAGATCTAATCTACATGGGAAGTAGAAAAAGACAAGATCTCCTGAGTAAATTGGGAGCATGGGGACCTTGGGAGAGGGTAGAAGGCGACAGGGAGGAAGGGAAGGGAGCAGAGAAAAATGGATAGCTCAATAAAAAAAAGTAGGTATCTAAGGATTAATCTTTAGACATTATAATGTATAGAAACATGGGACAAAACAAATTTAGAAGACACTAAAATAGTAACAATGAGGGGAAGGAAAGCCAGCCTTGGAAACCAAATGAAAATAGCATTTCATGGGAGAAAATTGTCAATTTTTGATGAATGGTATTGACTGACCCAGGAGTATGCAAATGGAAAACTGGTATTGGATTAGGCAAACTAAAGAAGACCCAATGATCCAAATTTCAATGCAACATTGATTATTTAAATCATGTTGTAGTAAATTCAAGGAATAGTTTGAGGGAAGAAGTCATGGTTGAATAGTCTATGCCTTCAGATTTTCATTGTAATACAGAATAACAAAAATTTGAGTGAATATTAAAAGAAAAGATTATTTTAAAATTGGAATTATTCTGGCATGTTTGTTAGTGAAATGATAGCAAAATAGACACTACAAGGAGAAAAAGAGAATAGCTAAAAAGTATCATTTTTGAACTGATGTTATGGGAATTTGGTCTTATATAAAACCAGGCAGTTGTGGCTTTACCTACAGAGAAGACAAAGTATATGGGTGCAGATATCTGCCGGAAAATGTGGCAGTTAAGGATCTGGTAGAACACATTCTGATGGTTTGTGAATGCAATAAGAAGTCAGATTATCAGACAAATGATGAGCAGAGAAAATACAAACTTTGGAGTCGGGAGCAATGGAGTGTCATAAACACCTTAAATAATGGGAGAATTATTTGAGTGTAGAGAAGGAACCTAGGCTGTCGAGCAGCATGGAAGGATCATGTAATATATCTCAAATGAGCCCACTTGCAGACTGCACTGCCCGTCATGATCAGAAAGGAAACTACAGACATGCAGAAGTTGGCAAAATGGACTTAAAGCTGTTGAGATTTTGTCTAGTACTACAGATTTGTGAACCAGTTCATGACATTTCTTTTGAGGCCACAAAACAAATAAACAAACAAAAAGAATATATCACAAAAAGGTGGAGTAGAAAAACCGACGTTGTGGGTTTATGGACTGGTGGCTGTAAACAAGTGTGTATACATATATAATGATAATTCCAGGGAATATAAGATTGTTGATTCTTCTGTTTTCCATATAAATTATTCTTTGGGTGAGCAAATTTTGTGATGGATTTGATTACTAAAAATGAAGAGAGAAAGAAATTTGGGGAAATTCACTCGACGGTTTCATTTCCAAGTCATTCTTCAATAAACCCTTCACAGCAACATCTCTGAGAGCAAACGTGGCATTGAGTAACCACACCTGTGCATGTGGTCTTAGCTGTAAGACAGTAACTGATGGGGGAATACAACAGTGGTACCGAACAAACCATGAAGCCTTTGATTATTCACTAGAGCATCCTTTCTCTTCCTTTTCAAACGGGCTATATCTTGACATAGCCTAAAAAAGAAAACATATTGCATGAAACCTACTCCTGCAAATGGATACGCTATAGCAGAAGACAGTGGCACATAGGATGCTTACCACATGATCCCCTTTTTCAAAAGATAGGCTGGATACACTCACTGCCTAAGATAATCCTCAAACAGATATCAACCAGCAATCCTCTATCTGTGGAAACATTTTAAAATCTCAATCTGTGCCTCTCCCTCTGTGTCCTTATCACTCTTTCACTCACTCGCTCATGTGTTGTAACAAACACCGCAGCTAAGGCAGCTGTTGGTAATAGCTTATGGCACATAGCTCTAAAAGCGTGTTCTACATGCCCCAGCACAGTTCCCTATGAATTCTCAAGTCAAACACACCCTGCGTAAGATAGACCCCCTTTTCCAGACTCTGCATAGGCAGCTGTTTGGCACACTGACAGCTGTTTTATTTGAATTTTTAAAATTATGTGAGTGGTGACAGCAGCCTAAACAACTATCCATGTTTTCCAGTTGTTCTTTAAGGAAAAAGAGCAAGATTTACCAACGATTAGATGTAGAGTACAAGCTTTATTTTGAACCTCTCAGGGTCTATATTAGAACGAACCATATCCCAGTGGACCTTAGAAAAGATGACTAATATGCTTGGATCTCTTCATTAAATGCAACAGCCAAAGGACAAGTAATGGAAGTCTCTTTTCCTTTTGACATAAAATGACATTTGTCTCTTCATCTTTCTTGGATGAATCTGTTGGACTGTCCAGCTGGTCTTGCTTAGACTCACTCCCGAAGCAGCATTCGAATGGAAGGTTGGCCGGACAGGAGTATTTTAGCCATATGCCTGGCAGTTGGTGCTAACCTCTCCTACTCCACAGAGACATTCATCTTCTAGTAGACAACGTGACTTTTCTTACATGGTAGCCTCAGGGCAGGAAGCAGAGGAAGGCAGCTTCAAGCTACACAGTGTTCAGAATCACTAATCATCAAGAAAATTCAAATTAAAGCCAATTACATCTCAATCACCTCACTTAAGGTAGGATAACTGTTCTCAAAAAGAGAAGAAAGACAAGATCTGGCAATGATGTAGCTAAAAGGCAACATTGCTACATTATTAATTGAAATATACATTGTTACTACATTTATGGAAAATACACAAAAATTCCCCAAGAATTCAAATTCGTACTACTATATTGTTGCACAATCCCTTCTCTGGCTATGTATCTACTTTACCCTTAAAAATCATATTTATATTATTTAAAACAATTCTACTTGACTTTTGAAAAACATTTGTTTGTTTGTATGCTTGTGGGCATGTGCATGCCATAGTTTGCAGGAATTGGCTCTCTTCTTCCACCATGTGGATCCCAGGGATTGAACTCAGGTATCAGGCTTGCTGGCTCACATTTTTACCGACTGAAACTCATCAGCCACTGGGTATATATAGAAAGGAAATGACACCAGTGTCTTAGACATTTGCTGGAGCATTCACCATAGCCAAGGTAGTCACTCAAGTGCCTATCAACAAATAAATGGATAAGATAAATGTATAATATGCAAACAATGGAATATTTTTCCATCAGTCTCTAAAAAGGAGGAAATCTTGTTATTTGTGACAACATGAATGAACCTGGTGAACATTATATTAAGCTAAACAAATCCAGCACAGAAAGTTAAGTACTATATGACCTAATATGAAAATTTTAAAATGATAAATTTGTATTTGAGATTTTCTTTCTATTTTAATGAAAAGTGTTGTGCTGGCTAGTTGTATGGTAGCTTCACACAAGCCAAACTCATTTGGAGAAAGAGAATACCACTTTAGAAAACTCCTCCATGGACTGGCCTGTGGGAAAGCCCATGTTTAATTTTCTTAATTGATGACATATGGGAGGTCCCTGCCTACTGTGAACAGAGCTGAGTAGTTGGTTCTGAGTCATATAAGAAAGGTAGGTGAGCAAACCATAAGGAGTAAGCCAGTAAGCATTACTTCTCCATGGCTTCTGCATCATTTTCTGCCTCTAGGTTCCTGCCTTGAGTTTTGCCCTGACTTTCTTCCATGATGGACTGTCTGTAAGATGGAGTAAACTCTTTCTTTCTTCCTCAAGTTGACTTTGGCCATGGTGTTTTTTATCAAAACAATGAAAACTCTAAGACAACTGACATTGGATATTGTTAAAATGTACACATGGACATAGTTTATCCTATCCTGTCCTGTCCTGTCTTGTCTTGTCATGTCCTGTCCTGCCCTATCCTTCTATTGCTTTGAAGAGATACCATGATCATGGAAACTCTTACAAAGGAAATAATCTAACTGGGGCTTACTTACATTTCAGAGGTTTAGTCCTTTGTCACTTTCTCATCATGGTGGGAAGCATAGTGGCATTCAGGCAGACATGGTGCTGGAGAAATAGCTTGAGTGTTCTACATATGGATCTGAAGTCAGCAGAAAGAGAGAGAGAGAGAGAGAGAGAGAGAGAGAGAGAGAGAGAGAGAGAATGGGTCTGGTTGGAACGTTTGAAACCCCAAAGCCCATTCCTAGTGACAAACTTCCTCCAACAAGGCCATACCTTTTAATCCTTACAATTAGTGCCATTCCCTATGGGTCTATGGGGGCTATTTTCATTGAAACCACCACACCTCACACCTATCCTATACAGGTTTGGTTTCTGTGTTCTGTAGACCTGGCTGTCTTAGCCTCAAACTCACGATCTTTCTTCCTCAACTTCCTTCTCTATTTATTGGAATCATTTAGAGTTATAATTTTGTAACTGTTTTCTAACTTCCATGGAGGACTATTTTTTCCTTTTATTGAAAGTAGTTTTTTTCTCGCATAATATATCCTGATTACAGTTTCCATTCTCTCTACTTCTCCCAGGTCCCCCACCCACACACTTCCCCTTCCATCTGGAACTGTTCCTTTTCTGTCTCTCATTGAAAACAAACAGGTTGCTAAGGGATAATAATAAAAACATAATATAATAGTATAAGACAAAAACTAACACATCACATTTGAAAAAAAAAATGGACAGAAGGAGGAAAGAGTCTAAGAGAAGGTACAAGAATCAGAGACCCAGTTATTCACATACTTAGGATTCCCATAAACACTGAGCTGGAATCCATAATATACACAAAGGACTGGTATAGACCCATGTAAATGCCGTGCATGCTGCCTTAGTTCATATGGACTTTGCTGAATTGATTCAGAGGGCCTTGTTCTCCTGGTGTCCTCCTTCCCTTCTAATCTTGCACTCCTTCTGTCTCCTCTTCCTTGGGGTTCTCTTGACTTTTAAGGGAGGAATTAGATAGAGATATCCCATTTAGGGCTACATGTTCTTTGTATAATGTTTGCTTGTAGGTCTCTGTGTTTGATCTCATTTACTGAAGGAGGAAGGTTCTCTAATGATGGCTGAGTGAGGTACTGATCTAGCAGAATGTCATTTGGCATCATTTTATTGCTACTTTATTTTTCCAGAACAGTAGTATTTGGTTTTGTCTGAGATCCCTGGGATAGCTAGTTTTAGGGTCTTAGTCACCCAAAGGGTGTCAGGATTGATTTCCATCTCATGGAGTAGGCTCTAAATCTAATCAGATATTGGTTGGTTACTTTCACAAGCCTTGTGCCACCATTGCACTAGTATATATCAAAGGCAGGACACAGTTGTAGAACAAAGGCTTTGTGGCTGGCTTGCCACCAGCAATAGTTGAGTGTTCGCCTTGTTCTTCAGTGAAGAGATATTTTTCCTAGATGGCTTAATTATTAAGTATTTTATTTGTAAATTATAATTTAGATCTGTAAATGGAGACTTTTTGTCCTGCCCAGTCCCTCAGTTGCTTTTAAAATAATCACTCAAAAGCTTAATATCAACTATGAATTGTTTGGCCTATTGCTCAGGTTTATTACTAACTAGCTCTTACACTTAAATTAACTCATTTCTATTAATGACCTGCTGGCATCTTGCATCTTGGGCAGCTGGCTAGCATCTTCCCCTGACTCTTTCCTTCTTCTTCCTGTATCCCTGTTTGGATTTCCCTCCTGGCTCTATCCTGCCTTGCTATAGATCAAAGTAGCTTCTTTATGAACTAATGGTAAAAAAAAAACATGTTCACAGCATACAGAGGGGTTATCTCACAGCTTAAATCTGATTATTAAATTTGATATTGCTTAGTTGCAAATGTATAAAAATGCAAGTGAGTCATTGTGTTGGTTTTATGTCCTGCACATTTGTGGAATTTGCATGGTAGGTAGGTCCTAGGTGTTTTAGATGCAAAATAATTGTTTCTTTGAATCTGCAGGACAATCTCTACCTGGTCTTTTTGCCTTCCTGTCTTTATTCTGTTCTTTCTGTTTCCTTCACTAGGACCTAAAATATGATAGAAAACTAGATGGGCAGATTCAAGCTGCTAAAATGAGTAAGAATCAGCTGTAGTTAGGCCTTTGGAGAAACATGAGACAGTACATGCTAGGGATAGGGCAGAACCTGCTTTATTTGGTGACACGAGACTAGCTGTGAATTTTAGGTGCCATTTGGATCACAGATCAGAAATGATACCAAGCAACCTCTTTGTCTAGCAAACCCAGTTTTCATAAGTCAATTCCCTTTGTATCCTTGCTAACTGCTACTATGAGGAACACTTCCATATGTGGCTTCATATGTTGATGGCCCTGTGTTATTTCAAAAAACTTATTAGACAAATTTTCTAAGCATCTCAAAGTAGTCATACATTGGCCCCTCCCCACTTTTTAAAATGATACCATGATCCCTGTAGATTAAGATATATTTCTAAATTTTAATTTCATATCAGCTTTTTTAGTATACTTGATGTAAAATACTTTTTTTCCCTCAGTTAAGGAGAACCATTTAAATTTAAGTTCAGATAAAATCTTTATATGAGAAAGGTGATATCTCTTGTCAAAAACAAAACAAACAAACAAAAACAAAGACCATATTAGTCAGTATTTTCTAGAGTAACAGGACTTATAGAATGAATCTCTCTATAGAAAGGGGATTTATTAAAATGATTTATAGGCTATGCTTCATCCAATCCAACAATGGCTAGCTAAAAATGAAAAGTTCAGGAATCCAATAGTTGCTCAATCCATGAGGCTGGATGTCTCAATTGGTCTTCAATATACACTGGAATCCTAAAGAAATAGGCTCAAATGCCAGTGGAGGAATGATTTGTTAGCAAGGTATGTGCAAGCAGGCAAAGAGAGAGGAAGCTTCCTTCTTCCACGTCCTTTATATAGACTGCCAGCAGAAGGTGTGGCCCAGATCTTCCCACCTCAACTATCTAGATTAAAGGTGTGACTTCCCACCTCAGAGATATGGATTAGAAGTGGTTCTTCCCACTTCAAATGATTTAATTAAGAAAAAATGATCCTTCATAGGTGTGCCCAGTCATTTGAGTTTTAGTTAATTCCAGATGTAGTTAAGTTCACAACCATGACTAGCCATCCCACATGCCAAATTTCATGCTTGACTGATTTAAAATGTTTGTGCCTTGATTTGGTAATTTAATTTATGTGAATGGAAGTTAATGAAACAACTTGAATTATAGAAAAACAAAATACATATACAATCATTATAACATTAACTATAATAATGTTAAAACTAGAATATCTTATGCAACACTAGGATGTTCTAATTAGTCATTAAAATTACATACATAAGAAGATTGTGACAGAATTAAAACATTGAATATCATAGTAAATAATCATTCAAAGCCAATACATACTGTTGAATAAAATCACTTAAGTAAAATATCTTAAAATCTGTACATAGGAAACACTTCACAAGAAATATACTTCAGCAGTAGTTTCTAAATTTTCATATATAAAAACATGGGATGTACTCACTCATATTTGGTTTCTAGCCATAAATAAAGGACATTGAGCTTATAATTCATGTTCCTAGAGAAGCTAAATAAGAAGGTGAATCCAAAGACAAACACATAGGCATCCTCATGAATATTAACCTTCATCAGGCGATGAAAGGAGACAGAGACCCACATTGTTGCACCGGACAGAAATCTCAAGGTCCAAATCACGATCAGAAGGAGACGGAGCACGAGCAAGGAACTCAGGACCACGAGGGGTGCACCCACACACTAAGACAATGGGGATGTTCTATTGGGAACTCACCAAGGCCAGCTGGCCTAGGTCTGAAAAAGCATGGGATAAATCCGGACTAGCTGAACATAGCGGACAATGAGGAATACTGAGAATTCAAGAACAATTGCAGTGGGTTTTTGATCCTACTGCACATACTGGCTTTGTGGGAGCCTAGGCAGTTTGGATGCTCACCTTAGGAGACCTGGATAGAGGTGGGCAGTCCTTGGGCTTCCCACAGGTCAGGGAACCCTGATTGCTCTTCGAGCAGATGAGGGAGGGGGACTTGATTGGGGGAGGGGGAGGGAAATGGGAAGCGGTTGCGGGGACGAGGCAGAAATCCTTAATAAATAAATAAATTTAAAAAATAAAAATAAAAAAAAATAAAAAAAAAACCTTATTACTCTGAGGTTGTCTACTATAGCCAAAACTCTCTATGCATACATAATATTGCTTAATATTACATAAAAGGTAATGTAACATTAGTATAATGTGAGTAAAAAGGTAACATAAGGTCATGTTTGGGAATACAGCTAAATCAGTGCTCAGAAACACATACTTACATTAGAAAAGAGGGAATGTTTCAAATCAATAACCTAACATTTTACCTCAAGGAACCATAAAAATAGAGTAAAATAAACCCAAAGTGTGTAGAGGTAAGTAATAACTACAGATGCATTAGTGAATGAAATTGAATATAACACAGAAAATTAAAATAAAGCCTGGGGCGAGTGAGATGATTCAGCAGGTAGACGCACTTTCTGCACAAGCCTGATAACCTAAGTTCAATCCCTGGAATCTACATAAAAGTGGAAGTAGAGAGCCAACTCTACAAGTTATCCTCTGTCCTCCATATCTGCACAGTAACATGTACATCTGTAAAGATACTTCTTGAACATTTATACATGCACAATCACATATAAGCAAACAGTATAATAAGAATAAATTTAAAGTTTACAGGGCTATTTCTTAGAAAAAGATTAACAAAATTCAAGACACATAATAAATAAAAGAAGGAAAGCAAAACTCACCAACATAAGAAAAGAAAGGAGATATTATTATATATCCAGCAGAGAATATTATTAAAAATTTTTTGACCACAAAAGAATTCTAAAACCTAGAAGGAAATGGACCAGTTCTTCAAAAACTACAAATGATCAAAATCAAGCAAGATAAAACAGAGAATTTGATTCATTTAATAAACATGGAAGAAAGCGAATTAATTATTAAAAATCTTCCAAAAAAGAAATCTCCAAGCCAGATGGTTTCACTAGAGAATTTTAGCAAATATTTAAAGAGGAATTAATGCCAATTTATATATTCTCTTTTAAAGAATGTAACATTTTACAACTCATGTTTCATGCCTAGGATTACTGTGACATCAAAACCAGTCACAGTGTAGAAAGTTGAGGGGAAAAAAAAGCCTATAGACAAATAATTCTTAAGAACATTTAGGCAACATCCTTAATAAAACATCAATAAATTGAATTCAGATATGTGTAAAAAGGGATTTATTTCAAATGTTGATGTTTCTTTGTGTCTTTCAACATTCAAAATTCAGACAATGGAATCCACTTTGTTAACAAGGTAAAGATTATCATGTTAATTTTTGCAGAGAAATATTCAACAAACTCTAGCATCCATTCATACTTAATCCACAACCAACTAGAACAGTGATTCTCAGTCTGTCAGTTGCAACCTCCACATATTGGATGCCTTGCATATTAGATAGTTACATTATGATTCGCGGCGTTAGCAAAATGACAGGCATGAAGTAGCAGCAAAATAAATGTATTGTTAGGGGTCACCACAACATGAGGAACTGCATAAAAGTCCACAGCATTAGGAAGCTTGAGAACCATTAAACAAGAGAGAGAGAGAGAGAGAGAGAGAGAGAGAGAGAGAGAGAGAGAAACTTCCTTCATAAAAGAGTATCTGCAAGTCTACCACTCTGTAGATCAAAAACAAGGCAAGGATAATCTCTACATTCACAACTCATGCTGGAGCTGCTGGAAACAACTGTACTTTCTAGTTTCTGTCTTCTATCTCCCTAACCTTGGGGATTCGCTGACTCTGGGAGCACTAACGTGGTTAGCCAATATGGAGAGCTAGTGAAAGATTTCTTTTGCATGCAAACTAACTGCAGTCCCAGCCACACTCATACTAGACTCAAGAATACACTACCTTAATCATTCTTCAGACAAGCATCAGAGGACTAGGACCAATCTTTATGCACCCGAGCCAACCCAAACATCCACTCAATCCTAAACTTGTCTTCTATGCTTTGCTCGTTCCTTTTTGTGTAAAGCACAATAAAGGCATTTGGCTTGTGTCCTTTCTTACTTCACCTCCTGAGAGATTACTGCAAATCTCCATGTGCCCTGCCTTCCATGTATTCTGTACCCCCCTAGTGGATCTGTTACTAGAAACCGTCTTTTGAATGGCTAGCATCTTCTAATCTGTTATCTCACCACTGCTGAATAAGAATGCCAGAGTTGGGACCTGATTAAGGGTTTCCATAACTGGCTGAGCATTGGTAGTGCACGTCTTTAATCCCAGCACATGGGAGGTAGAGGCAGGCAGGCAGGTCTCTGAATTTGACACCAGCCTGGTCTACAAAGCGAGTTTCAGGACAGCCAGAATTGTTACACGGAGAAACCCAGTCTTGGGGGGAAAAAACGAAAAAGAAAAAGAAATCTCAGAGCCAGAAGATAGAAAGAGCTAAGAAATGCTAGGTTTTGACATGACAAAGAGCATTGGATTGCCTGCATTAAACCTGTACAAGAATAGGTCTTTTTTTTTTATTGAAAAGGAAAAAAAAATTTCCGCCTCTGAAGTAATAAGAGTGGCGGGCCTGCGTTCCCAGCACCCCAGCCGCCTGCTCGGCTAGCTTATGCCCCGAAATAATTACACGGACACTGTATTCTTTTAATCACTGCTTGGCCCATTCTCTTCTAGGCTAATTCTCACATATTAATTTAGCCCATTTCCAATCATCTGTGTGTAGCACCCCAAGGTGCGCTTACCGGGGAGATTCTAGCCTAGTCCATCCTGGGTCGGAGCTTCATCCCGGGAGCGGAGAATGGCGTCTCCCTGAGGCGTCGGCTCCCGAGAGGAGAGCTGTCGAGTCTCTGACCTCACTTCCTCTTCCTCCCAGCGTTCTGTCCTGTTTTCTCCTCCCACCTATCCTCTAACCAATAAAATGGGCCAGGGCAGTGCCTTTATTAGCCATTGACCTTCCTCCATCATGCCTCCTCCAGCCTCCCATTTCCCTCCCCCTCCTCCCGCCCCTCTCCCCCTGCCCCCACTTTTCTCCTCTTCCCTCTCCAGTCCGAAGAGCAGTCAGGGTTCCCTGCTCCATGGAAAATCCAAGGTTCTCCCCCCTCCATCCAGGTCTAGGAAGGTGAACATCCAAACTGGTTAGGCTCCCACAAAGGCAGAACATGAAGTAGGATTAAAACCCAGTGCCATTGTCCTTGGCTTCTCATCATCCCTCATTGTTCGCCATGTTCAGAGAGTCCGGTTTTATCCCATGCTTTTTCAGTCACAGACCAGCTGGCCTTGGTGAGCTCCCAATAGATCAGCCCCACTTGTGTCAGTGGGTAGGTGCACCCCTCGTAGTCCTGACTTCCTTGCTCATGTTCTCCCTCCTTCCGCTCCTCATTGGGACCTTGGGAGCTCAGTCTGGTGCTCCAGTGTGGGTCTCCGTCTCTATTTCCATCCATCACCAGATGAAGGTTCTATGGTGATATGCAAGATATTCATCAGTATGGCTATAGGATAGGGTCATTTCAGGTTCCCTATCCTCAGCTGCCCAAGGAGCTAACTGGGGACATCGCCCAGGGCATCTGGGATCCACTATAGGTTCGAGACTCTTGCCAACCCGATGTCCTTCAATGGAAGAATGGATGAAGAAAGTGTGGAATATATACACATTAGAGTACTACTCTGCGGTAAAAAAACAATGACTTCTCAAATTTTGCATGCAAATGGATGGAAATAGAAAACACTATCCTGAGTGAGGTAACCCAGACCCAAAAAGATGAACATGGGATGTACTCACTCATAATTGGTCTCTAGCCATAAATAAAGGTCACTGAGTCTGTAATTTGTGATCCTAAAGAAGCTAAATTAGAAGGTGAACCCAAAGAGAAACATATAGTTACCCTCCTGGCTGTGGGAAGTAGACAAGATTGCTGGGCAAAAAACTGGGATCTTGGTGGTGGGGCGGGATGGGGGTAAGGGGAGAGGGGGAGAGAAAAGTGAGAAGGGGAGGATGGGGGGAACTTGGGGAAATGGGATGATTGGGATATAGGAGGGTTGGATAGGGGAGCAGGGAAGCACATAAGAATAGTTCTTTCAACAGCCAACCATGGGTGGGGGAGGCGCTCAAGAAGTCCTACTCCCGTTGAACTAATGGCTCCTGAGAGATGCTGGGAACTGGGAGTCACTACTATCAGCTGAGCGATTATGCTTGCGTCATAAAGCTCCAATGGAACATTTCAAACCTACATTCACACAGATAGTCCTGTTAACCCCACTGAATCTCGAAACAAAATAAAACCATGACGACTGGGTGGAAGCCCCACTTTTCTCTCTGCCCCAGAAACTGCCCCCTCAGAAAGCTCACCAAACAGCGGCCTCTTGAGGCCGCTAACTCCCCAGGAGTTAGTCCCTTCCCAGGGCTACTCCTGACCACGCCTACTGTCTATTTAAGATGCGCCCCATAGATCTGCTGTGTGAGCCCTGTGTACGGGTCCCCTGCCTTCTTGAGGGCCACCTGGGAGTGCTTTGCCTTGCCCTGTTTATTAAATCTGGACTTACTGATTCAGTCTGATTTGGCTTATTGCATCATTGGCAGAGGAATTCAGCAATAGGGGATCAAATACTTAATACATGAATATGAAAGAGGGATTACTGAACGAGCATGGGATCAAACTGGACCCTCTGAATGTGGCTGACAATTGGGGCACACTGAGAAGCGAATGATAATGGCACTGGGATTTGTCTCTACTGCACATACTGGCTTTTTGGGTTTTTATTCTATTTGGATGCATACCTTCCTAAGCATGGATTCAGTGGGGAGGGCCTTGGACTTCCCACAGGGCAGGGTACCCTGCCCTCTCTTAGGACTGGGGTGGGGAAGGTGAGTAGGAGAGTGGAAGGGGGGGAGGAAGTGGAAATTTTGAATGGTATTATTTATAAAGTAATAAAAAATTATTAGGAAAAAACTAGTTTAAAGAGGAATTACTAGGGAGGAGAAGGGGTTTATTTAAGAGGGAGGGAGACAGGGAGGGTAGGAAAGTAGAAGGAGATAGGATGCACTGTAAACATGTATGAAAATGTCAAGTTTAATTTAAAAGAAGAGAAAAAAGGAAAACTTACATTTTTATTTTTCTACTTAACCATGTTGTAAGCAGCTATACATTTTGATTACTTCTCTCTATATATGTGAAATATATATGTATATATGTGTTTTTTTAAAATTAAACACTACAACAATATGCCATTTTTCTATTTCCTCCTTCTAATCCCTCCCACGTACCTTTCTTGTTCCCTCTTGAAATCATGGCTTTTACACATACACCCCTAAATATATAAATAAATAAATACTGCTAAGTCTGTTTAATGTTTGGTATTACTTGTATGTATACGATTTCAAGGGTGACCATTTAGTGTTATATAACCAATTTGGGAGAGGGGGAGGAGACTATTCATCCACTCTCAGCATTCTTTAGATGCCTGTAATTCTTTGTCTTGAGATTTCCCTCTTCCAGGTTAGCATGTCTGTTGGTGTCATCTTTGTTCAGGTCTTGTTTAGACAGTCACATTGTTGAGTGAGGTACCAGGGGTATAGTTGCCTGTCATATCTAGGAGACACATTCTCATTGGTGATTTCCGGGTCCTCTGGCTCTTACAATCTTTCTGCCCTATACATTTTCCCTGAGCCTTAGGTGAAGGAGTTGTATTCTTTGGGTCTGGGCACTTCATGATACTTGTCCTCTTTTTTTTTTAAAAAAAGTTGTGGTTTTCAATAATAATCTGCATCTGTTCCAAAGAAGAAGTTTCTTTGGTGAGGGATAAAAGCTATACTTATCTGTGGGTATAAAGATAAGTTTTGAAAATGCAGTTAGAATTGATGTTGGATTTCCCTCTGTATGCTGTGATTACAATTAATGAATAAAGAAACTGCCTTGGTCTGATGATATGGGAGAACTTAGGTAGGCAGGGAAAACTAAATGGAATGCTGGAAGAAAGGAGGTGGAGTCAAAGAGAAGCCATGTAGCTCTGCCAGAGACAGATGCTAGAAACCGCTGGTAGGCCACACGCCTCATGATAAACTGTAAAATAATGGACATGAATTATTTCGAGATGTAAGAGCTTGCTAGCAATATGCTTAAGTAATTGACCAAGCAGTGTTTAAAAAAATATAGTTTCTGTGTGATTATTTTGGGGCTAAGTGGCTGGGAACCAACAAGCAGCCTCTCTTCATACTACATAGAATTGTACTGAAAATACTGAAAACTACCATATTAAAAACAGTTCTAGGTTTTGTTCAAGAATATTGTAAGAAATGTAATTTGATGGTTCATTTATGAAGTTTTTGGAGCCAGGTTAAATTCAGCTACAGATTAGTTAGAAAGCAACAGACCCCTGCTAATGCCTGTTAGTTTAGGTGCCTTTCCCCCAATTCTGCTAAGGTACCCCCCAAAAACTAGAAGTTTAGAGTAGAAATCCATCAATAGTCAAACTTGCCTGAAGGGTCACATGCCTGAAAAGCCTTAAAATAAACATTATATGCAAAATAATATAGAATGAAACTACACATGTATTTTTGTTGATAAAAAGACATGTGTAAGTTACAGAGGGAAAGGTAAGTCCTAGATGGCACATAAGATTACTCAGAAAGAGGAAAGAGAGGAAGGGTAATGCATTGGGGTTTAAAGACTGTTCTATAACAGGCTCAGTCTGGAACCAGCCATTGTAGGCTGATTGATGCCCATTGTTTTCCCTTTGATATTCTAAGTCTCTAGTGCTCTTATTAGGAAGTGAGGATTATTGTTTCTCATAAGTTTGAAGTAAAATGAAGAGAAAGAAATCCAGCTATCCTTCTTCATAGATGTTATAACTACTTAAGGAATTTCCAATAATATATATATATTATTATATATATATATTATATATATATATGATGGAGGAGGGTCATCTTTCTATCTATTGTTTCATTGGTTAAGTCATAAAGAAGCTGCTTGGCCTCTGATAGGACAGAAAATTAGGTAGGCAGAGTAGACAGACCAGAATGCTGGGAGAAAGAAGCTGAGTCAAGTCAGTCACCATGGTTCTCCCACTCCAGACAGACGCAGGTTAAGATCTTCCCTGGTAAGCCACCTCGTGGGCTACACAGATTATTAGAAATGGGTTAGATCAATATGTAAGAGCTAGCCAATAAGAGGCTGGAACTAATGGGACAAGCAGTGATTAAAAGAATACAGTTTCCGTGTAATTATTTCGGGTAAAGCTAGCCATGCTGGCACCAGGTGCCAGGAATGTAGCCCTGCTGCTCCAATTACAACATATATATTTATATATATCCCAAACTTAAGCCCCACATAGAATAATTAGCAATTATAGAAAGGCTACAGGACAAAGGATCAACACAAAAGATGAAATTTAAAAAAATCAAATGGCATTTACAACTATTTCATGAATATAAAATATTTAGTTATAAAGTTACCAAAACCTAGAGCATTTGTATCCTTAAAATTATAAAATTTTAGTGAAATGAATCAAATAGGACCTTTGAAATGAGGGAAAAAACTTACCATGTTCATGAACTGAAAGACTCAACATAGGGAGAATGTCAATTCTTGAACAAACACTTGAGTTTAATGAAATTTCTAGCAGAATCCCAGCAAGTATTTTATTCTTACAGAAACAGACAAGGCTATTATAAAATTTACAGGGCAAAGTAATAGACTTCAATAGACTAACTTTTTTAAAAAGAGCAAAGTATGAACACTAACTCTCCCTAGTGTTAAAGCTTGCTACAGTAACCAAACATTGCGGTGCTAGTAGAATAATAGACACATACTCACCACTTAACTTATTAATTTTATAATCAAGAAATTTATTAGCCTATATAATTTCATATCTGACATAATTTCAAGTAACATGCTAGTAAGTAAAAATAACTCAGTTAGCCAGGCGGTGGTGGCGCATGCCTTTAATCCCAGCACTCGGGAGGCAGAGGCAGGTGGATCTCTGTGAGTTCGAGGCCAGCCTGGTCTACAAGAGCTAGTTCCAGGACAGGCACCAAAGCTACAGAGAAACCTTGTCTCGAAAAAACAAACAAACAAACAAACAAACACTCAGTTAAACAAAAATCACAAATATATATATATATATATATATATATTGATATATATATCAATAAGAAACTGAGCTTTAATTTGATTTTGTCTAATGGAGAATCTTTGCCTTCTGTGATGTTAAGGGTAGATAGTAACAAAGAGCAGAGATAAAACATGGAACAAAGTAGATATACAACAAATACGAATATATTCTATTGAATTTTGACAGAAGTCAGAGGTTTAAAAACAATTTAACAGAGGAAGAAAGATCAACTTTGCAGCAAAATCATTCTTGCAAAATATGGCATCAATGCACAAAGCAAAAGAAAGCACCTTAACCAGAAGAAAGGTTTATTTTGGTGAAAGCCAGTTTACCAATTTTCCTTTTATCTCCTATGCTTTTGTTAAAAAGTGTTTTACTTCTGTCTGTCAGTCTTCAAAACCTTGAAATATATTGTTATTAGTAATCGGAAGTGTCAGACATAGACTTGTGTGATCCTTAAAGATAACAGCAAGGGAACAAGATTAAAAGCAAAGCAAAAAAGAAAAATAAATTATTTATAAAGCATTAAATGCCAAAACCAAACATAGAAGTAATAACAAACAAAACTCCTGAAGATCAAGGCAAAGGTAAGGCTGTATGGTGGGCATGTTGGAGATCAAACAATGTACTTAATGGTTCTGTGTTTTTTGCTCTACTTTTCTGTGATGATTTTTCAACAAATTCTTATATTTCTTTAAAAATAGTAACAGCGTAAGTTCAATAACTGCCTATGTAACATAGCTATCGCAGGATACCTTCCTCATATGTGGACTACTATACCAAAAATTTCTTCTTTTAAAGGGCATTCATTTAAGGCTCTGGAGTTTCTGGTCTTCCATAGTTTCTTATTGAAACACACATCTTAAGTCCATTCTCTGCTGTTAGCAGGCCATAAATTACTTTTTTCATGTATTCATTTTTTTATTTAAATTTTTAAAAATTTTATGTACCAGTCCCAATTCCCTATCCCTCCCCTTCTCCTCCACCCCTCCCCATCCACTCCTCAGAGGGGATAAGACCTTCCATGAGGAGTCAACAATGTCTGTGGTACCAAGTTGAGGCAGGACCAGGACCAAGTGCTTCCTCTCTGCATCAAAGTTGAGTAAGGCATCCCACCATAGGGAATGGGCTCCAAAAAGTCAGCCCATGCACCTGGGGACAATTCCTGGCCCCGTATAAACAACAAAAAAGAGAAATGCTAGGTGAATCTCTTTGGGAATCAGTATCAGCCCTTTAAGCTTGCTTTGCTGAAATCAGGCGCTCCCTGAGAATTTCTCATCAAGTATAGGTCTGTACAAGAGAGCTGGGACAGTCCATGGCATTCTTCGCTTCATTGTGGCATTAGTAGTCCCTGAAGCTGTTGCTGCTTTTGTTTCCTCCAATCTTGTGGCTATTAAGGCAAATGAGCGCATCACAGCACTGATCTTAATAGATTTTTTTAGGCAGGAAAGGAAAGTTCTAAGCTTTCTTAACAAAGGAAAGCATCCCTACCCCACACATACTGCTTTCTGTTACTATCTATATTACTATCTGAAGGGTAGATTTTATTTGTCAAATAAAACCTGAAGTGGCAAACAATGTTAAAATTCATTTTCATATTGACGTGCACATATATGCCAATATTTTAAAATATTTTTTAGATTTATTAAATTTTATATGTATTAAACATTTTGCCTATGTTTATATATGTATACCACTTATGAGCCTGGTGCCTAAGGAGGTTAGAAGAGATGTTGGAACCCTTGTAACTGGAGTTATGGATGGTTGTGAGCCACCATGTGGGTGCTAGGAACTGCAGATTTATTTTTTCCACCAGTAAACAAGTGCTCTTAACCACTGGGCCATCTCTTCAGTCCATCCTGATATTTTTGTTTAATTTAATTGATGTTTTGATATTTATTCATTTACTCATTTACTTATTTTGAAGAATATGTGTGTGTATTAATGGAGATCGAGCCTGTTCTTTCATTTTCTGGCTGCCAAGACCTGAGTAACCATACAAAACTATAATGATTACAACACTGTTTGACCAACAGCTTAGGTGTATTTCTGGCTAGCTCTTATATCTTAAATTAACCCATTTTTATTAATCTATGTATTGCCATGAGGCTGTGGCTTACCAGTAAGGTTTTGGCGTTTTTCTCTTTAGGCAGCTACATGGCATCTGCCTGACTCTGCCTTCTTTCTCCATGCATTCAGTTTAGTTTTTCTGCCTACTTATATTCTGTACTGCCATAGGCCAAAGCAGATTCTTTACTAACTAATGATAATAAAAACATATTCATAGTATACAGATGAGGAATCCCACATCATCTCCCCTTTCTATCTAAATATAAAGGAAGATTTTAACTTTAACATCAGAAAATTGCAAATAACAAAACAGGTATCAAGCAAGAATTACAGTTGCAATATTTCTTTGTGAGTCTAAAATTTCTTATCTAATGTATCTTTTATCATAACTAAGGAAAACTATAACTATCTGTTTTCAACTCTATCAAAGGCCCTAGAAGGATATAATATTACCTAAGTAAATAGGATGTACAGTGTAAGCATCTTCCAAAACTCTAGAATTGACAGAGACATCTTGCTGTCTGGACAGTCACCCAGAATTCTTCTGTATCATTGGGGCATCCAATCTTTAGCCCACAGACTCATAGTATTCAGCAGACTTTTCCACAAAGCAGGAAATTTCAAAGACAGTTTGCCTACATTGGAAGTTTGTCAATCACTTTCTTCTGTGTCCTGCAGAATGTCTCGCAGACTCTTTCCTGTAGCAGGAACCCTGAAGACCTGTCTCACTTTCTTTAGGCAACTTCAGCATTTTTATGTGGGTCCTATATGTCCAGTTCATCCAGCATACCATTAAGCAGTCCAGACAAGGGAAGTTTCTTGCCCAAATGCCTAGCCTTGTCATTTTGAAGGCAAATTCCATAATGAGTTTCTTTGATGCCCTTCAACATCTCTGAAGTAATTGGTGCTGCCAGAAGCAGACATGTCTCACTGTTGAGAAAAGTCTAAATTCTTAAAACCTTTTAAATGTCATATTCTGTAGATTTTTGAAGCGTTGAAGATTATCTATCTAACTGAAATATATCTCTGTATATCTAGAAAAGCTAGCTAACATAATTAAAAGTTTTATTATTATAGATGACTATCTATTAATCTGTATTTCTTAATTATACATTACTTTTTAAACAAGAGTAGAAAGATATATTTTACTAATAGACAAAAATCCATACCAATGCAAAGTATTCATTTCTACATCATATCCTCCTTCTTTTTTATTTTTTTAGATATTGACTGTGACCATTAATCATTTATAACCAACCATTTTAAAATGAAAATAAATATTTATAAATAATCATTTTGGGGAATTTGGGCATAGTTTTCTAAAAACAGCTTCCTGCTGTTTGTTGGGTGAAGTACTTTTAGGGTTCAAAGAGACTTTTCAAGGAGTCTTGTTCTATCAAACCACATTAGCTTGGAAGAAATCCATAAGTTCTCATCTTCTGTAGAAACAAAAGCAAAATTTCTTTTTCAAAGTAACATATCCTTAGATTCAAAATTTGAAGTCAAGGTACTTTTATGTTGGTTTAGCTTAGCAGCCCCAGAATCAAGTGTCTCTCCTCAGTTAAAAAAATTCAAAGGGAACGCAATAATATGCATAATCCAGACTGTGTATTTTCCTTTTTATGTGATTTATTTGTTTTATAGTATTTTTACTGTCTCTCTGAAAACTTTGTTCTTTTAAACTGCTTATTTCTTTTTATAAATGCCTATATTCTATTCCCTCTTTCTCTCTCAAACATATATATATATATATATATATATATATATATATATATATATATTCTTTAAACACACTGTATCTCCTTTAAAGGTCTTTTATGTCTGAATCTGTCCTATTGTGTATCTGAAATCCTTTTCTGACAAGGAGCATTTTTTAAAAATGGTAAGCAGTGTGGTTGCTGTAGCACTGGATGCTGACTCTTCCTCTCTCAGCCTTTCAACATGGTGGAGGTATGGTTTACCACCAGCTCTGTGAGCCATGTTCACTGTCCCAGCTCCAGGGACCCAGAAAGTCTATGTTGTCACCATTAAGCAACTTGCTTCATGCTGCTCACAAACCCCATAAATACTTTGGAGCAAAACCTCCAGAAAGAGCTAGAGCCATTTGTGCCACCAATACAAACCAGGAAGCTGTCTCATAAAGGAGCCAAACAGTTTTTGCTGCTAAGGCTGAGTTAGAAAACTTACTCTTAAAGGACTCATGCCTCTGCTCACCACCAGCAAGTAGAGCCTATCTGAAAAAAATGCACCTATGAAGAAGCTCCAATTGTCTCTATTTCTGTGAGTCTAGAGGCCCTTTTTTTAAGTTCTCTTAGGCTTTATGTGGATATTCTTGCCAAATGTTTGGGTGCCATTTGTAAACAGAGAGTGTTCTTCATTTTCTGGCTACCCAGATGTGAATAATCACACAAAACAATATTAATTACACCACTGTTTGGCCAATGACTTAGGCATATTTCTAGCTAGTTCTTATATCCTAAAGCAACCCATTTCTATTTATATGTGTATCACCACAAGGCTGTGGCTTACCAAAAAGATTTTGGCATCTTTCTTCTTCAGCAGCTGCCTGGTGTCTCCCTAACTGTGCCTTCTTTCTCCCTGTATTCAGTTTAGATTTCCTGTCTACATATGTTCTGTCCTTCCATAGGCCAAAGCAGCTTATTATTCAGTGGTCATAAAACATATTCATAGCATACAGAGGCGAATCCCACATCGTGTGTGTGTGTGTGTGTGTGTGTGTGTGTGTGTACACATGCAGTGCCTGCCGGGAATGAGGTCAACTTGCAGAGTTGATTCTCTGCTTCAATCACTTCCATCGTGATGTGGGATTCCCCTCTATATGCTGTGAATGTTTTACTACCATTGGTTAGTGAATAAAGCTGTTTTGGCTAATGGCTTAGAAGAGCAAAGTCAGGCAGAAAATCCAAATAGAGATATATAGAGAAAGTAGGCGGAATCAAGGAGATGCTATGTAGCTGCCTAAGGAGAAGGACATGCTGGAACCTTACCTGGTAAGCCACAGACTCATGGTGATACATAGATTAATAGAAATGGGTTAATTTAAGGTGTAAGAGCTACTTAATAAGAAGCTTGAGCTAATAGGCTGAACAATGTTGTAATTAATAGTTTCTGTGTGTTTATTCTGGTCTGGGCATCCGGGAAACAAAATGAATGAGCAGTCTCAGCCTACACTATCGTGTGAGTCCCAGGGATTTCTGCTTAGCAGAAAGCACCTTTACCTGCAGTACCACCACACTGGCCCATGAATTGGCTTTTTATGTTAATTTAAGTTATTTAAAATAAGAAACACTGATTGGAATATTGATCAGTATTAAGAAATTTTGAGAAATGAAAAAAAAATTAATATCATTCCCAATTCTGCCATACAGAGACAATTGGTAGTAGTTTGCCTGGAAATTAACTGTGGTTTTAATTGAATATTGTAAAAAGTTAAACTGAAGTTAATGTGAAAGAGTTAAACAAGCAATTTTTTTCTTTAAGAGGTTTCTTGAAAGTAATAATAAATATGTGAAGAGTAGGAGAATTTGATTATTATATTGAAAAAAACTCATATACTTTTATAACTGTAAGTTCAATCATCTTTTAAAACTAAAAAAAAAGAATTAAGAGAAATCATTAGGATACAAACCAAACCAGTCATTAGTAACTTTTAAATATTTTTATAAAACCTATCTTTTTTGTTTATGTCTTTGTTTTTCTTTTTTGAGACAGGGTCCTATTTTGTATTCCTGGCTGACCTGGAACTCACTATGCAGACTAGGCTGACCTTGAACTCACAGAGATCCACCTGCCTCTGCATCACAGGCACTAAGAGATCTTTTTAAGAATTCATCTTGTGTAATAACTGACTTATAGGTAAGATGTGCCATAAAACAACTAATTTTTAGGTTTTTAGGCAAATTAGAGAGTATCATCACTAATTGACCAGTGCTATAATTCACTGCAAAATGAAAGACATTGTACAAAGCTTAGAGGATCCATTGACTTTCTCATTTTGTCTGAATTATCTGATCACTAAAGATGTGTCATGTTGATCCTTATTCATATAACCATTTCTTTCCAGTCATACAACATAGTAATATACTTCATTTTAAATTTTGTTTGTGTTTTGAGACAGGGTTTCTCTGAGTAACAACCTAGCTGTCCTGGAACTAGCACTTGTAGACCAGTCTGGCCTTGAACTCACAGAGATGCTCTTGCCTCTGCATCCGGAGTACTAAGATTAAAGTTGTGTGCCACCACCACCCGGCTAAAACTTTTAAAATTTAAAATCCTTGTAAAATTTTGTTTACTTACATAGTCGGTTACTGTTCTGTCTTCTTAATTAGAGGAGTCAGATATTTTCATCTAATTAGCATTGAGCAATAGGCCTATTTCCGTGCTCCTAATCATGCCATTAATTATAATTTGGGAGTTGTATTAACATTTCTCTCAAGAAGTTTATTTCGTACCAAATTCTTCATCCCACTGGGATACCAATGGCAGAGTACTTAGTGCTATCCCAACTACAGCTATTGATGCTCTCCCCCTCCTTCCTCTCTGCTTAGGCTACATTAGAGATTAGTCTTGGGAGGTATGAGGTTCAATTGTGAAACTTTAGGCATGCCACTTCACCTAGGTTATTCTGTTTCTACCATACATGAAATTAGAGTATAGGATTGGAATGGCGTGTTTCATACTTTACCATTACTACTACTACTGTTGCTCATGCAATGCACATTTTAGCAAATCGAATTATATTTGAAATACAATACACAAAACATCACACAGGGAAGTACACTTGCTAAAATGGAACCCATTGTCAGAAAATGATGGCAATTTCAAACAGTGCCCCTTTGACTTCCTCTTTTGCCATTATATACTCATTTTGAGATATTTTTTCCATACATTATCTTCGAGCTTGTCTCTGAGTTCTACAGGTACACTGTGTTTGTGTTTGGGCATGTGTATTTGTTTGTGTGTGTGTGTGTGTGTGTGTGTGTGTGTGTGTGTGTGTGTATTGGATTACAGCTTTAGGAAAATGTCAGAAAAGATCTAAATATGAGCCAGGCAGGGGTGGTTCATGCCTTTAATCTGTTTGATATTCCAGTTTCCCTAAATATGAGCTTCATAAACCCATTTTTCCTATATGTTCCTAGCCTTGTGTATAAGAAGTGTTTGACTACACAGTGATGATTTGTCTTTCATTTTAGCAAAATCAATCACATTATCATGTGGAGTATACACTGTTGGGGAAAGAGCACAAGTGGAGAAACCATTTTAGATATTATATGTTAATTATGCATGGAAGTTTGTTTGACTCCATACAGAGTGATATCTATGGGAGATAGGCACTAGTTTATGTATGTGAATATATTTGGGAGAAGTCAGATCAAGCAGGCTTTGTTGAGGAATTAGGTGGGATATTTATGCATTAGTATCTTAGAAATATTTACCAATCAGAATGGCAATACCGAGTGTAGATATTCTAATATGTAATGTGTAAAGTTCATCGATTTCCATGATGCACACTCCTATCATAGCTAATGTCAATCTATATTGTAACATCACTGAGTACACAGTTGGTAAAGATGTATACCATTAACTTTAATTGTGTCACTTTGAGCTAGCTACAGAAGGCCAGAAAAAGAAAAGTAAACTATGGTGTTAAAGTATCCCTGCTCGGCACCTGGAGAAACGGTGCAGTCATCAAATAGACTGGGGATACTGTAAATAGATGGAATTTAGATAGGATTGAATGGTATTGGACCACTAGGTATAATAAGATGTATTCTTAGCCATTCACCTGGAGATGACAGCTAAGTAAGCAGGGTATGTGCTTCTGAAGTTCAGGCAAGACATCTTGAATAGAAACATGAATATGAAAGTCAAAAGCCTTTAAATGGTATTTAAGTCTGTGACACTAGACAATTTGAGAGAGGTGAGAGCAAACAGTAAAGTCTGAGTTTGGGGGATTACAAGGGCTAGAAGCCTTGAAAAGCAGTGGATATGGGAGTCAGAAAAAGATCAGTCAGAACTTAAGAGCTAAACTAGGTGAGTTTAGTGATCCGAAATCAATGTAAAGGAAATGTTTTAGATAGAAATATTGGTAAATTATTTCAAATGCTACTACTATATCAGGAGAGATGATTGAGGATCAGCTGTCATGAAAATCCACAGAGATTAGACGTTGGAACAGTTTTGAAACTACCTCACTGATTGCTAATGACTCTTCTAATCTGAATGTCTTTATGGAGACTACTTCTGTGGGAATTCTTGAACGTTTTCTCAACTGTGGTATGTTTAGTACTATTATTAAGCCTGGATGTTTGAGCCCCTGCTAAAGGCTTCCATGCCCTGAGACCCAGTGCTTTTGAATTCTCTCTCTCTCTCTCTCTCTCTCTCTCTCTCTCTCTCTCTGTCTGTGTGTGCATGTATGTGTGTGTGTGTGTTCCTGCCTTCATGGCAAGCACTTTACTAACTTTATTATCCCCAACCTTATAAACTTTTTAAAAGGCCTCCTGGTAGCCGGAACTTACTGGAATCAGCAGTCTGTTCTGGGGCAGATCAAGAATCAGATATTCTCTCTGCTCTCCTTCTGCTGGAACATCCTTTGTAGCAATTACAGACTAAAAGATGCAAGAAAAGACATGTTTGGAATATGAATTGTTCTGCATCTATTAATATCTGACAGAGGAGTTTATTCTATCCGAAAATGAGTTATCATTCATATTTAACCACATACTTTGGCAGGACTTGCGAGCATGGACATCATTGGTGAAGCTTAATAACAGCCTTTGAGGGAGCCATTGGAAGTCAATTTTCAAATGCTTCCTCATCTCTATATCATTTGTTAAGGCAGCCCTATTTATTGTAAAGCTTTTTTTCCCCATTAAGGTCTATTTATATCAGACCTTTAAAAATCAAAGGACCTTTACAAGATGCTATATGCATTAACACAAATTCTCATTTGGAAACAAGCTGGTGGAATACAATATATAGCAATTTCTGTAGGTTTTATAAAATAAAACCATTGATGACAGTCTAACAATACAAACAAGCTAAATGGAAGCATAGGTTAAATGTTAAACTTATTATATTCACTTGATAGACTATTACACAACTATTTTTTTAAGTGGGAGAAGTTATGCTATGTGACTTCTGAAGATAGATTATAATATGCTATACCGATCCCACTCACTTACTTTTAGGAGCCATCTATACTTGGAAATTCAGTCATCACAGTTTGGGGAAGTCCAGGCCACAGGGAAAAGTCACATGTGATGTTTCTACTAACAGCCTAAACTGGAGTCTCAGCCAGCAAGCAGCATGGATCAGGAGCCATTTGAGTGAGCAAGGCATCAGATGACTCCAGCCTCCAGTCATTGAAATGCCCCAATTAGTGCTGAGAGGAAGAGTCCAGCTGTCCCTGACAAGTCTTGCCAAAACTGCAGGTTGGTAAACAAAATGAATCTTTTTGTTTTAAGTCACTAAATTTTGAGATGACGTGATATGAAGCATTAGTTTAGCTGAAGAAGACTAGATGAAAACAAGGAAAATAGAGCTTAGGACAGCAAAAGTGAAAAAAACTAGGCGTCGTTGTGCAATAATTCCATCTAAATGATTCTATGCATGATTCGGAGACAAGAAGAAAGCATGTAAATGCTCATGAAGTTTGTGTAAACATGGCAATATCTTTAGATATTTTTGCTCATTATTTTCCCAAATTTTTACATAAACACATAGAAATAAAGCAGGTGTTACCTTTTACTGAGTTCCTTTTTGGCTTACTGCTAATGCTTAAGAAATTATTAAAACAGTAAACCTTGTTGCTGTGGACTGACTCAGTCTCTCATTGTGTACCAAAACATTCCCAGAAGTTCTTGTTGATCAACCAAGCAGACATTGAATGCAAGGCAGACGTGATTGAAATGTATTCATTTATCATAAATTAAAGATCTTAATTGGAAACAGGCACCCAATCCAGACATTTCCCATCTGTTGTTGGTAATGTTAACATTAAAAATGTCACTATGGTAAACTCATTAATTGCATATTCTTAAGACTGCTAAACCATTAACTTACATCTGAAAGGGCTCAGTCAGCTCATATTCTGACTACATACAAGATTAGAGGGGGCTAACCACCCTGCCAGATGACACTGGGAAATTTCTAAGAATGAAATGATATGCGAGCAAGATATATTTTCACATGCTCATTTACATTTTCTCATGAACAAATCATTAGGGGTTTTCTTTCAAGACAGTCCAAATTTGGAACAAGGGACAAATTCAAAAATCACTTGAATTTAGACTTTGAAGCTCTTTACTACAAAACTCATGAACCTTCATGGTCTAGTTATGAAAACAAAACTAACTTCAGCAATAACTAAGTCTGGGCATTGGTCTTTGATTGGGAATCCTGCTAGAAATTTAAATAGGGCCTACTCAAAGCATGGCTTCTTGACATCAGTATGCTCCATGTGATAAGCTGGTTGGAAATGCAGGATTTCAGTTCCTTAATCCCTGAATCAAGATTCTTACAGTGAGGCCAAGGTATCTGCTTATTTATTAATTGTGTGGGTGATTCCAATGTCCATTGATATTTGGCAAATACTGGTATAGCTTAGCTCTACCACCCCCAGCAAAAGAAAAAAATGGACCTAAACATACAACTAAAATTCAAAGAAAGGATTTGAATGGATCAATTTGGGCTCTGCATAGATCTTGTTTTTCACAGCAATGAGTTTCATTTGTGTGCTGTAACTGAGGAAGGACACAGACATATCTAGACTCTTTGGCATTCCTGATTTACTGAGACATGTTTTGATACCTTTGCCCTTCTTCACTTATCCATACAAGGTAAAGTGATTTCCTTGGGTATAGCCATACAGTGATAACAGAGGATAGTTTGTTATAAGGCAAACTTCTGTGGTAGGTTAAATGTACTTTTGCTTTCCTCACCTCCTTTCTGCTCATTCCCTCATACCCATCTTGTTTTTTATCTTTTATTCCAAATTCATTCTTTCTAGTATCAATTATCTCTTAATTCTCAGGCCTTCTCTAGGTCTCTCTTATGCAAACAAGCACTCAATTCTGTCTAAATCCTGACAAAATATAACTTTTCAATTCTTTCTGTTTTTATGTCCCACTTACTTCAAAGCAATAATTGATTGTTAAATAAAACTGTGATTGAACATTCAGAAAAGTTTTGTATTAAATGCACTTTATTGGAAATTGATTTTCATGCAATCAAATGTGCTAACTCCAATACCAAGTTCAATGAAAGTGGACATATGTTAGCTCATGTAAGCAAAATCACAATTAACATATCAGCATTTTCTCTCATGACTCTTTACAATTAATCCTCCCCTGACACTTGGCAACCACTGATGTGTTTCTATTATTGATTAGACCCTCCTTTTCTAGAATTTTGTTTAAATAGAACAGGCAGTATACAACCTTTTACATCTGAATTCTTTCCCTTAAAGCAGTGTTTTTGGCATTTATTTATGACATACTATTTCATTGTGTGTACCAGTTCATTGCATGTATAGACCGTGATTTACTTTGTGATAGATATTTAGGTCACTGATGGATTTTTTTTTGCTACCATGAGAGAATTCTCATGTTCATAACACCTGTTATTTTATGGTATGATTAAAGTATACTGAGGATGACATATGAATAATACCCTATATTTCCAGTGGTGAATGTTGCAAAAACAATGAAGGGGGGGATATGGGTGGGCCATTCAAATTCAAAGAAAGGAATTGAAGGGATCAATTTGGGGTCTGCATAGATCTCTTTTTTTCACAACAATGAGTTTCATTTGTGTGCTGTAACTGAGGAAGGACACAGACGTATCTAGACTCTTTGGCATTCCTGATTTACTGAGACACAGCCAATGATAGTTCTTCTACTTTGTTCCCCAGTATGTTGCATCCACATTTGTCTAATGTGATGTTCAAATATTAATGCAGTCCCACTGACAAACATATGTAAGTTCAAATGAAATGCCAAAGGTTACTAATGACTGTTAACACACTCATTTAAGTGGGCCTGTTCATTTGTTAAAAAAAAAACACCTCCTCCTTCCTGAGCTATGCAATTGTTTATTGTGAATGTACACACTTGGATTGCAGAGTATCTTTTTATTTGTCAAAACTGAGTCATCAAGCTGTTGTTTGGCAAAGGTATTGAGAACTTTACTTCAAAATTACTCACTTTTTAAAGTATGTGCTTAAATTTTTAAAAATCAAGATTATGTACTCCTAAACTGGAGAGCTTTCAAGTACCGAGAGCTTTGGGAAGAAAGAACGAAAGAAAGAAAGAAAGAAAGAAAGAAAGAAAGAAAGAAAATCTATAATATTTTTATTCTTTATCTTTTTATGTTTGGATAAGAGACAGCAGAGCTCACGGGAAATGGATGTCCTGGGAAAACTTTATCACATAAACTCTGGGAAGCTGTAGAGTGATCCATCTGAACTCATTACGAGATTTGTTTTTTTTTATTGATTTTCCTTTGGGAGGTGGTCTCAGTTTGCGATGCTATCAAGAAAAGACTGTATCAGTTGTTCAAGGTTATCATATAGTATGAGAGAAAATCCGGAAGCCATACTAGGAGAGTGAGAATTGACGCAAAGAAGGGAGAGAAGTGGATGCAGGGTTCTTTATCAAACAAGTTGTCGTTCAAGAACTGTGGCGTTCACATCCACCAAGGAGCTTCTAAAGCCAATGTAGAATAATCCTCCAAGCTGCCTACTTTCTATTCCACCCCCATAGAGCAAAGAAGCTAGGTCATTTTCCAGCTCTTGTTTGTCACTGGCTAGGCCTTGGCACTCACAGAAAATATGTGCTAAAGGCCAGGATTCTGAACATCAATTGCATCTGTTACAGAGCTCATTTTCTCTTGTGTAAGTTCTTTTCAACTTCGAAATGAGCAATGTTAAAATGAGTCACCCAATAAATGTTATTTCCAAGTGTCATTTAGCACTCATGCTGTACTGATCTTGTTAAATAGGTATATAATCATTGTTTTGCTCTAAGAGTTACATAATTCAAAATTAGTCCCTTTAAGATCATAACACAAAAACAAAGATCACAAATGTAACTAAACATTTCTTTTATTTCTGCTGTGGAGAAACAATATATATTCTAAATTACTTCCTACATGACTAATCAGCTCTATTGAATTCTGTTTGTAAACAAAGGAACAAATTGCTATTATTTAGAACAAAGGATCTACTTAAGTTCTAGAATCTACATTAGAAAAACAGCTTTGAAATATGCATTCTTATAAAATTGAGTGGAAATGACATAAAAATATTGGGATATAACTATTGTATAGCTGCATAAAGTTTAACAAAGTTTTTAAGAGCAAGTCAGCATATAGAGACAACTTTCATCCTCGCCCTGTTCTATTTTTAACACTGATTGTTTGAACTATTTAAGGAAAGGATTTGATGCAAGAAGTATTTGTGAGACCTAGTGAGGTAGTGCGATCAGCAAATTGCAATATATTAAAGTTCTCAGCCTACTCCATATTTAGGGAACTTAGATATCTGGGTGAAAACAAAATCATAAACAATAACAAAAATGCCCTGACATTTGATTTTTTTTATTTTTATCACTCTTAATGCAAGATGTCACAGATGTCACAGAATCAGGAATGACTTTTAGAATTTCTAGCAAAGACCTTTTGCTCTAGTTACTTTACTATAGTTCATCACCACTAGCTCTTAAAAAAACAAAATCACTTTTAGGTCTCTATGAACAGCTTTTCTTTTTGATGTTTTTCACTTTTGATTTCTCACTGTTGATATACATATGACTGTATATTTACTTTATCTTTAAGACAGCAAAATTATTTATTGCTCTGTCAATGGTTTCTAACAGGTCTGGAAGTCCTTATGTCTCAACACAATCAAAGAACAAATATGATCATTTAAATACCTATAGAGACATTTCACTCAATTTAAAATACAAAGAACAAAACAACACTAAAATGTTACAATCTAGATTTATTTTTTTAATTTTAAATACTTTATTATTTTATGTGTATGTATATTTTTCCTGCATGTTGGTTTCTGTATCACATGCAGGCAGTTCTTGGAGAAACAAGGAAAGGGTGGCATCAAATTCCCCTGAGAATGGAGTTATAGGCTGTTGTGAGCCATCATGTGGGTGCTAGGAAGTGAACTCTGGTCCTTTGGAAGAGTAGTCATTGTTCTCCAGCCTTTACAATATAAATTTAAATTTTATTATTGTTTTTATAAGGTCATCGCAAGAACTGGTAGATGGAATTGCATGAAATTACAAAGCTTCTTCTGTAGTGCAGAGGAAATAATCAGTAAAATGAGGCAGGATAGAAGAAAATTTTACCAGCTCTTCATTTGACATGGGATTAATGTCTAGACTATACAACAATATTAAAAATTTAAACACTAAAAGAGTAAATAATCTAACCAATAATTGGGGAAAGAAACATACAGTTGTCAAAGGTTAAAAAGCAAACACCTTTGGCAGTCAGTGACATGCAATTCAAAAATACACTGAGGTTCTATCTTGCCTGTCAGAAAGGCTATTATAAAGAAGACAACAAATGCTGGCCAGGATTCATGTACTGTTGGTGGGAATATAAATTAATCCAGTGACTAGGAAAGTAAGATCTACATGGAGGTCCCTCAGAAAACTAACACTAGGACTGGCGAGATGGCTGAGCATGGAAGGGAGCTTATTGCTCTCCAAGTATCAGAATGAGGCAGCTCACAACTACCTGTAACTTCAGCTCCAGGGGATCTGATTCCTTTAGCCTCCATAGGCACTGCATTAGCATATACATATTGATACAGAGATGCACACACATACACATAATTCAAAATTTAGAAAACCTAAATGCTCTAGGATGAGATTTTCTTAACAGCCTTATAGATACAAATATGTGTTCAATTTTGGATGAACTAGTATCACACTGTCTGTGACATCTAATAAAATTGTTGTTTCAACTACTGTATGTTATGTCCAAATCTACAAAACCATCATATAGTGCTTTCTCACATAAAGCATAACTATACTGTGAATAGACTGTATTCATTCCCTTAGATCCCTATAACTTCCTGTATGTTTTACTTCCAATGGTTTGAACTTGTACTCTTTGGTGGGGTATCCAGCTATCAGGCTACTGGAATTACTTCACCAATGTACAGAAGAGTTAGAATGCCCAGTGTTGTGTGTGCTCTTGGATATCCCTGTAGCCAAAGACCGATTCACAAAGAGAACGAGCTGAAAACCCAGTTACATTAGCCTCAACATGGGACAAACTCTGAAATAAAAAGGTCTCGTGTGACCAAGCTGAGACTGAGCCATCATTTGAATCATTCCCCTGCCTCCGGTTCCTATCCTTCTCTTCCCAGTCTTTTATCAGTGGTTTTTCTAGAAAGTTTTCTTTCAATAAATCAATGGCATACAGATCTTTTTCCCAAGCTTTAGTTCTCAAGCAGTGCTATCGCTAGAAATAAAATACAAGGCAAAAACATGAGCTGTGTATATAATTTAAAATCTTTTATTGGTCACAGCAAAAGATAGAAGAAGGGCTGCAGTGATGGCTCCATGGGTATTATGCGCAAGTTGTGTTTGTTGTGCAAGTATGAAGACCTGAGCTCCCTAGCACCCATGTCAAAAACAGGGTCCGGCAGTCCACGTCTGTAATCCCAGTATTGGAAGGTGGAAACAGGAGGACCCCAAGGCTGACTGACTAGCCAGTCTAGCCAAATCGGCAAGCTCCAAGTTCAGTAAGAAAATCTGTCTCAAAACATAAGGTGGAGAGTGATAGAGAGAGAGATTCTATATCATCCCCTGGCCTCCTCAAGTGCGTGCACATAGGCACCTGCATGCACACATGCGCACGTGAAAAGTAAAAAAAAAATAATTAATTAATTTCAATAATATATTTAATTTAACCTTGTATATAAAATGTCATTCAATATAGGACCAAATAAAATTATCAATAGAATATTTTACATTTTCTTCTTATTATATCTTCAAAATCAGGTATGTATGGCCATGTAGGGATAGAGGAAATAGGAGGTAAGGCACCTTTCACTGTTTACTAGCTATATGTGTTGAGTGACCACAATTTTATTCAGCATAGATTTGGAGGATCTAAATTAGAAATAAGTTACCATATTTAATTTAACTGGTGTCTTATTAATGATGTGCTAAATATTTGAGGGTCTATCATATTTGTAAGATTATTTTTATGATAAAACCCTCAAGATTGTTTTTAGACATCAAATTGTCATTTAGGGCAGTTGTCAGTTTCTCAACATACATTCAGTATCTTGGTTATTGTTCTATTGCTGTGATAAGACACCATTACCAAGGCAATTTATAAAAGAAAACATTTATGTGGGGGCTTCCTTACAGTTTCAGAGGGTGAGTCCATGACCATCCGTATGGGAAGCATGACGGCAGGCAGGCAGGTGTGGTGTTGGGGTAGTAGCTGAGAACTTACATTCAGATCTGCAGGCAGGAGACAGAGAAAAGAGAGAGAGACAAAGACAGACTGGGCATAGCATCGGCATTTGAAACTTCAAAACCTATCTGCAGTGACACATCTCCAACAAGACCACACCTCCTAATTCTTCCTATATTAGCCTTTGGAGGACATTCTCATTCTCATTCAAACCCCACACTGAGCCTTGTTAGCTTTTCTCGTATTTGTAAATCTGATACTGAATGTTCAAACTTTAAATAACACATCACCTTTAGCAAACAGAGAAGCAGGCTTCCCTTTCCTTTCTCCTTCTCATTAACCTTGAAGGCAATAGATTGATAGGAACTTCCTATTGCTGCTCTTATCTGAGGTATGAAAGACTCCTGCACATACATAAATATTTAATATTACAGCACATAAAATATAATTCTACACTGTACCCTCATCCTCTATTAAATAACATTAGTGACTAATCTAAGAATAGTCCACAGGACATTTTCATTGATTCCTACACGCCAGCATACCTGTAGTCTGATTTTTCAAAGAGAAGATTAAGGAAACTAGAGGCAGTTACAGTTGAACAAAACTCTGAGCCATACTAAAAACAAATTCTGTCATGTAATACATTACAAATGCTCCAATTTCATGGGCTATTGGCCAACATTACCTGTTTGGGAAGGGATTTTTCTTAAGGCCCATATAGATAGTGATTTTATTAAATAAGGAAGATAGCTAAATGAACTTAAAGTAGCTGGCAAAAACAATCTTCTGGGATCTAGGTTGTTTATAAGTCATTTTGCAATAAAAGTGAAATAATTTGTCATGACTCAGAATTGATAACTGAGGCCCAATGATGGGAAAAGATGCCCTATTACTGATATAAAGGATACCATTTTATCATATGCTCAAGAAACCTGATTTGGGTATGTCTAAATATTTAACCCTTTAATTTGAAAAAAAAAACCTATCCACTGGATATTGTTCTTTAGCGAACATTTTGTAACTATATTATCATCTAGGACCACATGGATATAGTTTTCCTGTTTGCTTTATTCCAGAGAACCTCTTGGATTATGGGCATGAGCCATGACACTTGGCCATGAATATAGTTCTCAAAACTAGTTATTTCACTGATTCAGCTGAAAAGCTGTTCACTCTGCATTCCTACATTTAAAAGGCATGTAGGTAAAAGAGACTTCTTTAATGTAATAAGGTGACAAAACATGGGGCTTCAAATAAAGATGTTCATGCTATGTTAGTACATTTTTCCCCATTCTTATATACCTCTTACAGCTCATGTCTGAGATATAGGGGCCAGGATTTTTCTCATGTTAAAATAGGAATAAAGAATAGGCCGTAAGTGTTCTAAAAATAAAGTCCTCCTAATACTATCATTTTTCACCTAAAAAAAAATCTCTTTAGTTTAAGAAGAAAATAAAAGACCAAGCATTTATGAGTTGCCTTAATGCAGTATAAACTAAAAGCTCATTTAAAATAGATAACACACAAATATACTCACACCTAGTCTATGGCATCAAGTATATTTCTGAACTTTATCATTTCAAGTAGCAACAGATTTTCCTTAAAGTTCTGGCTGTGTCATGATAACCAGGATCAAAGCTCACTCCGTTTTTGTTCCTAGGGAGGAGTATTATGTTTAACCTGGGTGTTTCTTTTTGAGGATTCATTTTATGGGGCTGCTCCTCTGTTAAGACCTGTATCAGAACGTCTCATGAAAAAGAAAATACAAACAATATTAGCCATTTCAAATAGGAAGAATTCAATTTCGGGAGTTTTTTCCACAGAACTGATCAACATGCAAGGAAGCAAACAAAAGAAGAGGAGCTAACTCAAGAGATTTTTGCTGAAGAATGGCATTGTTAGTAGAGGCCAGGGCAGAAATGGTACTGCCTGCCAGAGGTCAGGAGTCATAGAAATCCAGCAGAAACTGGAAACAGGTTATTGATGGCCATCCGTGATGGGGACATATGAGACCAGGGAGTGAGAAAATTGCTGAAAGGACCCAGAACCACAGAAGGAAAATTATCTGATGCCAAAGGAAATGAACAAACTAGAAAAAGAATGGGAACCTTCCTCCCTCCTTTTAACACCCAAGCCTCTATCAGTATCTCCAGCTAGATAGCTTCTCATGTTGGAAAGCAATTGACAAGAAACATGTCTAGAGAAAAATGGAAAAAAAATGTGGAGCCAAAGATAAAAAGACAAGAATATGTGGCAGCCTCTTGTTTCTTGAATGATTTTGCAAACCCCACTGTCATTTTCTGTAGCAGTTTCCATATGATTATTTGTGGGGGTAGCATATAGGAAACCCAGCTACAACACAATTCAGTAATAAATATTGAGTGTTTCATTTTTAAATAGACTCATAATCTAGAAAGAATAAAGCAAACTGCATTAAAAAGCAGAAGGTAGACTTTAATTTCTAGAATTTCCCTTAATTTTGTGTATAGAAGATGACTAGACTTCCACAGTCATTTCTCTATATGTGATAGCCACACAATTATACCACATAAAAAATGTATTTCCTAAATTGCTTTCAGGTGAGAGCTTATTGCTTTACTGATGACCTTCACCAAGATCTTCGTTTCCTGTCAGATTGGTTTCCTCCATACTTCACAAAGACCTGCTCCAATTCAGCCTGACCTTTTCTTTCCTCAGATTGAGCTATTACACAGTGAACCACTGCTGAATTGCCCCTATTGGATTTGGAAGTTTTCTTTGCCTTAACTTCTTTTATACACATTATCATTCAGCATTTAATTAGAACAGCCAGAAATGAAGACAAGGCAGATTTTCTTTTCTTTCTTTCTTTTTTTTTAAAAAAAACATGCTAACATGAGGAGGTGCCTGGCTGGAATAACATGAAGACCAAATCTGCTATCACCTATACCTGAACTTCATTACAGCTTAGAATCCTTGGGTTAGCTTATTTTTTTTATAACATTAAAATTCAATGTTCAAAGTAAAAAATGTGCAAATGCACTAGTGAAGAAAGAGGCAGTAGTTCTGATTTTATTACAGTCTTGGAAGTCACAGAATGTCACTTTTGATATGTTCTATTAGCCAAAGCAGTCAGAAATCAGCATCTACCTCGTGATGGGGAAAGTCACAAGGTTACAGTATAGAAAACTACGTAAGATAAAAGGTATTGTTGCTATTATCTTTGGAAAATAAAAATTTTCCATGACCTCATTCTCACAGAGATTAGAATTACTGGGGCATTCAAGTAGTATAAGAGACATACAGAAGAATGATTTCAGCTGATAAAGGAAAACACTATTGTTAAAAAATACAAATAAAAGAATCTGGCTCAAGATATTTAGCACAGAATTCTACCAGACTTTTAAAGAACAGTTAGCACCAATACTCCTCAAAATATTCCACAAAATAGAAACAGAAGGAACACTGCCAGATTTATTGTATGAGGCCAGTCATCCTGATACCAAAACCATACAAAAACTCAACAAAGAAACAGAATCATAGAGCAATTTCCTTCATGAACATAGCCGCAAAATTATTCAATAAAATACTTACAAACCGAATCCAGGAGCACATCAAAAGATTTTTCTCTGTATCAAGTGGGCTTCATTCCAGAGATGCAGGAATGGTTTCAGTATATGAAAATCAGCAAATGTAGTTGACTAAATAAATAAACTAAAAGAAAAAAAACACATGATCATCACATTAGATGCAGAAAAGGCATTTAACAAGACCAAACGCCTCTTCATGGTAAAAGACTTGGAGTGATTAGGGATGTAAGGAACATACCTAAACATAATAAAGGCAATTTACTATAATCTATAGCCAATATCAAATTAAATGGAGAGAAACACAAAGCAATATCACTAAAATCAGGAACAAAACAAGACTGTGTACTCTCTTCATATCTATTCAATATAGTATTTGAATAACACAATAAGACAACTGAAGGAAATCAGGGGGATATGAATTGAACAAGAAAAACTCAAAGTATTGTTATTTGTAGATGATATCACAGTATATGTAAGTAATCCTAAAACAAAAAAAAATCCAGGGTAGCTAAAACAGTACTGGACAATAAAAGAACTATTGGAAATATCAGCATCACTGATTTCAAGATGTACTACAGAGCTGTAGTAATAAAAAACTGTATGATATTGGCACAAAATCAGACACCTTGATCAATGGAATTGAATTGAAGTCCCAGACACATTTTCACACACTTATGGACACCTGTTTTTTTTTAAAATAAAGAAGCCAAAATAAAAACAGTGGAAAAAAGCATCTTCAATAAATGATGCTGGTCAAACTGGATGTCTGCATGTAGAAGAATGCAAATAGATCCATGCTTATCACTCTGCACATAACTCAAGTACAAGTGGGTCAAAAACCTCAACATAAATTCAGTTACACTGATCCTCATAGAAAAAAAAGTGGGGAATAGCCTTGAACTCATTAATACAGGAAACATCTTCCTGAACAGAATACCAATAGTGGAGGCAGTAAGATCAACAATCAATAAATGGGACCTTATGAAACTGAAAAGCTTCTGCAAGGCCCAACACACCATTAATAGGACAAAACATCAGCCTACAGAATAGGAAAAGATTTTTACCAGCTCCACATCCAATGGCTGACTAATATCCAACATATACAAAGAATTCAAGAACTAGATATCAAAAAACCAAACAATCCAATTGAGAAATGGAGTACAGTAGATCAAAACAGAGTTCTCAATAGAGGAAACTCAAATTGCTTAGAAATACTTAAAGAAATGTTTAACATCTTTAGCCTTCAGGGAAATGTGAATAAAAACTATTTTGAGATTCCATCTTACACCTGTCAGAATGGCTAAGATCAAAAATCATAAGGGACAGCTCATGTTGGCAAGGATATGAAGCAAGGGGAACACTCCTCTATTGTTGATAGGAGTGAAAACTTGTGCAGCCACTATGGAAATCAATGTGGCAATTCTTTAGCAACTTGAGAATCAGTCTACCTCAAGGTCCAGCTATACCACTCTTGGGCATACACCCAAAGTACACTTGTTCAACCTTGTTCATTTAGGCTTTATTCATAATGGCTAGAAACTGGAAATGACCTAGATGTCCCTCAACAGAAGACTAGATAAAGAATATGTGGTAAATTTATATAGTGGACTATTACTCAGCTGTTAAAAAAGTGACATCATGAAAGAAAAACTTGGACCCCAATCCAGTCACAAAACCTTTGACCTACAATCTGTTCTGCTTTTCAAAATATGCTAGGGAAATGGTGGCACAGAACTTGTGGGAGTAACCAATCAATATCTTATTTGATTAAGGCTCACTCCATGAGAAACAACTCATACCTGGAACTGATGTGGGATGCCCTTCTGTATATGTGTTACTTTTATTGACTAATACATAAAGCTGTTTCAGCCAATGGCTTAGCAGAATAAGCCAGGCAGGAAATCCAAATATATACAGAAAGAGAGAGAGAGAGAGAGAGAGTAGGTGGAGTCTAGGAGAAGCCATGTAGCTGCCAAAGAAGACAGATACCCTGGAATCTTACCAGTAAACCACAAGCCTGGTGGTAAAATATAAAATAATAGGAATGGGTTAAATTTAAGATGTAAGAGTTAATAAGAAGCTCAAGCTAATAAGTTAAGCAGTGTTTCAATTAATACAGTTTCTGTGTGTTTATTCCTCATGTGTGGGCAACCGGAAATGAATGAGCAACCTCTGCTTACAAAATTTAACTGCTTGGGTAACCGAGAACTAGAGACATAGATTGCCCAGAAACCTAGGTAAAAACCAAACACTATACTTCCTTGTTTCTATTCAAATTTTGAAACCCCCTGAGCCTGTAAGAGAATTTTCAGTAAGAAAATTCTTGGCATGACATGGTTTTGGTAATCAGTGTCATGAAATAAATACATAGAATAAATAGCCTTACTCTCACTCATATCTTTAATTTCAGTAACTGGGTTCTGGACTCAGGAATCTGACTGACTAATGAACTCTGCCAAGAACCTCATCATATCTTTATCAACAGGTATTTATTAGGTGTAACCTGTGTTAGTCAACTTTCTTTCACTATATTTAAGTTTCTTTATTAATTAACCAATGACCTTCTCACATCACATATGGATGCTGAGGATTGAACCTTAGTCCTCTGCAAGAGCAGCAGGTGTTCTGAACGACTGAACCTTCTATCTGTCCTCTTTATCTGTTTTTAAATCCTGATCTTGATGACTGGATGAAGGTGATAAAGCAAACACATTATTCTAATCATGCAAATGAAAATGCTGCGCACTAACTGAAGAAGCTGTCTAGATGTTTTCTAAAGGACCTTTAGTTGATTTCTCTATTGCGGTGTTTATTTCTAATAGTTATTCATGTGCTACTTGAAACAATAACCCTGAGAGATATTATTTCCAAATCCTGTGTGTGGAACAGAGAAAAATAACAGGCTTTGAAACAAAGTAATTGGCTTTCAAGAAAAGAATCATCCTTGAATTTTCATCTGCGTCTCAGCTTTTATTGTCTACCTACCACTGTCAACATACTGGCTGGAGAGGAATGATTGGACAGATCTTCCTCTTGGCTACTGGAAATAAACACTTCTTAAGGCATAATGTCACTTCTGCAACTTCTAAAAGCAACTTTTACTTCTCTAACAAGCAAACATAAGTTGTTATCAAGTACATCAGCTTTACTAATTTTTAAAGTACTGTATTCTGACTACTTCCTTAAACATATAGTAATGATTTTTTCCCCTTCAGGCTTAGACAGTGTAGAGAACACATGGCAAGACAGTTCCCAAATAGTCTGTATTTCTTTCCATGTAACATACCCTCCTAAGATCTCTCACCTGACATAAGGTCTATGCCTTGCTAAAGAAGGATAAATGTGCTTTTCTTTCATCTGTCCTGCAATCTTTTTAGGAACACACAAGTGAATGGACTAAAATTTTATAACTGTGGGACCAAATTATATAGAACATTCATTATGTGTGTTGGATTCTCAAAGACAATGGTATGATGATTTTATTCACTGGTTTTTCAACCTGTTAAAAGCTTCTCAATCAAATGTGCCATGCTAGCTGTTGAGTAAAACCTAGAAATCACTTGAGAAACAAATAAATCACAAGCACAGTTGAATTCATTACTGAGCCAGCAAGTCATTAAATTTCAAGGAGACGTCACTGATTTCTGAATAACCAACGATCATATATACAAGAAACTGAGGTGCTATCTCTAATAATACCACCAGACTTTGGGGGGATAGCAGAGTATAATTCAGACGTTTTAGTCACATGTTTTCTAGATAAATGTTTCTACTACCTAGAAGTATTAAAGAGTCTAAATTCAGAGAATTTAAAGATTATTTCTATTCAGTTTCTAAAATAATCAACACCAGCTGGATCTACTCACTCCCTTTCTGCCTCTCATTTAAAAAGAACAGGAGTTGAAGAGATAACACAAAAACATAACATAATAAAGTATAATAAGACAAAGTAAAAACATTGATCAAAGTTGGACAAGACAAGCAAACAGAAAAATAAAAGAGCCCCAAGATAAAGCACCAGAATCAGAGACCCACTATTTCACATATTCAGGAGTCACATAAAAGTACTAACTGGAAGCTTTAAGATACACACAGAGGACCTGATGCAGAACTGTATCATCCCTGTGCTTGCTGCTTCAGTCTCTGTGAATTCATATGAACTTTGCTCACTTGATTTAGAGGGACTTGGTCTGCTAGTGGTAACTGCCCCCTCTGGCTCTTACATTCTTTCTGCCTCCTCTTCCCAGGGATTCCTTAAGCTCTCTAACTCTTTTGCCTGCTCATGGGACCCTTTCCTCCTACTGGGTTGCCTCATCCAGCCTTGTTATGAGGGTGGATATCCCTGGGAGGCCTGATCTTTTCTGAAGACAAATGGGGGAGCAGTTGCATTTGGGGGAGACAGGAGATGTGTGGGGAGGGCTGGGAGGAGGGAAGAGAGAGGAGGCTGCATTTAGGTTATATTGTATGAGAAAATAAAATAAAATAAGTTTAGACAGAAAAGAAAATACCTTTAGTCATGTGGGTCTTTAAGCCCTACATCGAAGCAGCTCCCCACCAAACACAATTGAAACCTACAGAGCTCTGAATGTTCAGTCAGCAAAAATGAGACCCCCAACTACTTTATTTTCTAACTAGTTTTGCTCAATTTCCCATATTTATACTAGCTGCCTAAAAGAAGAAGCTGTGCCTATTTGCACACATAAATATTAGTACAAGTCTCTATTACTAATACAATACTTAGCAGTCAATCAAAAATAATAAAACACACAAAAAGTAATCCAATATCAAAAGTAAGCACAATTAATAGAGTCAAATCATGGAGCCATCATAAAAGGTTTCTTACATAACTCCAAGTTAAATAACTCTAGATTACAGATCTGCTGGAAACAATTAGACAAAGCAATGGTAAAGGAATATTGTGAAACTCAGTAGAGAAGAGGGAAACATGAAGAGTCAAGTGGAAATGGCTGATAGGAGGAGTTCCCTTAATGGACTTATTAGAAGATGAATATATTTGAAGACAGACCCAGGGAGGTAGAAAACTATATATATATATATATATATATATATATATATATATATATATATAGTCTAAACTAAAATACAAAAAGGAAAATGTCTGGGACAGAGTTTCCAAGAGCTGGTTGCTGGTAAACATCACATGGTTGAACCTATTGTCCTAGGAAAGGAGACAAAAGGAAAGGGGGTGGGGGAGGAGCTGAAAAGAAGAGAAATGGCAAAAAACATATTTAAAGAGACAATGGCTGAGAATTTTAAAATACAATGAAACATCAAAGGTATCCAAGAGAGTCCGGTTTTATCCCATGCTTTTTCAATCACAGTCCAGCTGGCCTTGGTGAGCTCCCAATAGATCAGCCCCACTGTCTCAGTGGATGGGTGCACCCCTTGTGGTCCTGACTTCCTTGCTCATCTTCTCCCTCCTTCTGCTCCTCATTGGGACCTTGGGAGCTCAGTCCGGTGCTCCAGTGTGGGTCTCTGTCTCTATCTCCATCCATCACCAGATGAAGAACTGAAATCCTTAAAGGGCCATGTTCTTCCAAGCTGCTGATGGAGCAGAAAACATGGCCAGGTCCTCGATTCCCTCATACAAATGTCAGACAAACCTGAGACCATAATATGGAGAAAAGCCACATTTCAGAAAGTCACACCAGCCTTACACTGCAGACATCTGTGATCTGTAAACTGCGTAGCTCTAAATTCAGATGGCTGCTGTGGGACAATGGTCTTGACCCTGTGAAGATCTATCAGTTGTATTGGTTTAATAAAATGCTGATTGTCCAGTAGCCAAGCAGGAAGTATAGTTGTGGTGACCAGAACAGGAGAATTCTGTGAAGAGGAAAGGGTCAGTCTCCAGTCATCACCCAGACACAGAGGAAGCAAGATGAGAATGTCTTGTTGATAAAAGGTACTCTCTGAACATGGTGAACAATGAGGGCTGATGAGAAGCCAAGGACAATGGCACAGGGTTTTGATCCTACTTCATGTTCTGGCTTTGTGGGAGCCTAGCCAGTTTGGATGTTCACCTTCCTAGACGTGGATGGAGGGGGGAGGACCTTGGAATTTCCACAAGTCAGGGAACCCTGACTGCTCTTTGGACTGGAGAGGGATGGGGAGAGGAGTGAGGGGAGGGGGAGAAGGGTGGAAGGAGGGGGAGGGAAATGGGAGGCTGGGAAGAGTTGGAAACTTTTTTTCTCAATAAAAGATTAAAAAAATAAATTAAATAAATAAAAACCCACTGGGGAAAAAAAGGTATCCAAGATTCTCAGAGATCCCTAAACATGAAAAGTTTTCATTAAATCACTTGTAGATACATCTTAGTCACACTAAGAAAGAACAAAGAAGACTATCTTGAAAGATGTCAAGGGAAAATGATATATTACATATAGAGTAACAGATAGAGGGTTTTTTTTTCTCAGCTGAAACCATGTAAGTCAGAAAATAATGGAGTGACTTTAAAGAAATAAAAGGAAAAATCATTTCAATCTAGAGGTCTATGCTCAAAGAAACAATCTTAAAAACAAAATGAAAAAAAAAGGTTGGTCTTTATAGATTAAGTAAAAGCTGAGAGAATTTGTTGACAGCAAACACTCTGTAAAAATATTCAAATTAGCCAAGTGGGGGTGGTGCACGCCTTTAATCCCAGCACTGGGGAGGCAGAGGCAGGCGGATCTCTGTGAGTTCGAGACCAGCCTGGTCTACAAGAACTAGTTTCAGGACAGGCTCCAAAGCTACAGAGAAACCCTGTCTCAAAAAAGTTCAAACTGATTTCTTCTGAGAATGATAACAAATAATAACTGAAATCTATACAAAGAAATAAAAGTACCTTACAAAATACAAAAAAAAAATAAGTAAAAGTTAAGATTCTTGATCAATGACCTTGAACATTTGTGGTATTTTACTTTATTTAGGGATGCCTATCACAGAGAAGGAGCACAAAATGAAAAAAAATATCCACAAACCTTCATGATAACATTATCTACAGTAAGGGATATTTAAATAATAACTCTAGATAATGAAGACTTTGAGTAATGAAGAAAAATATTCATAATAAAAGTCATGAAAAATAAAAAGATTCATCATTTTTTCTAACATATAGCTGTGTTGTTGCTTTCTTGTTTGGTGTAAACAACTTAAATGCCTGATAGAAATAGTGGGTTTATGTTGGATCCCAGTTTCGAGTGTTGCGTCAATTCTTGGCCCTCTGCACTCAGGTACAACAGAGCATTGTCAGGAGAATGTAGTAGAGGATATTTTTCCCCTTCCCAGTGGAAAGGAGCTGGAAACCAGAGAGAGCTTGAGATTACTATAATCTTAAAAGGCATCTTTTATGTATACAATATGTATAGAAGGAGGTACAATACAAATATTAAGAGTCACTCTTATTGAATTATGATATTTTTATTTTTGTTTTAATTATCATTTTGTGCCATTCATAGCTTTATAATGTATTTCTTTTGTTTTCCTATAAAACACTGGATCAACAGATTATTTTACTCCTGCAAATATTACCAAAGCTTTCTTAATGTTAAAATAATCTTATTTTCATATATGTAATGTGTTTACCAATTGGAAATCTTTCAGGTATATCAATTTGTATACTTGAAACTAGCCCAAGTTAAATAAATCACTGTGATGCTACAATATTGCCAATACAGAGACGTGTTTAGTGAGTGCTACTGCTGGGGAGAATCTTCTTCCTGGAATTACCGAAGCTGAAATGAGATTCTTTCAGTTTATCCTTCACATAAATAAAATCAAAACCCAAAGAAAAATGCTCAAAGCCCACAGAATATAATATTCAAACCAAAAAATAGAACATGTTCTTTTAAGGCTAATTTCCCTTCTTATATAAGAATTAAGAAAATGAGACGGGGTCTTATCATATAAATCAAGCTGACCTCAAACTAACTACACTCCTGGCACAGCCTCCTGAGTACTGGGGTTGCAGGTGTGTGTCACAATACCCAATTCTGATCTCTTTTCTATGCTTTTATTTTTATTAATTTCTTTTTACTTTATTTTTAAAACAACCTTTATTATATTACATACCAATCCCAGTTCCCTCTCCCTCCCATTCTCCTGCTCCCCCCACCTTCCTCCACCCCACCCCCATCCACTCCTCAGAGAGGGTGAAGCCTCCCATGGGGAGTCAACAAAGTCTGGCACATGACTTGAAGCAGGACTATGCTCCTCCCTGTATCTAGGCTGAACAAAGTAGCCCTCCCCTCCGAGGAAATGGGTTCCAAAAAGCAAGTTTATACACTAGGGATAAATACTGGTTCCACTGCTAGTGACCCCCAAAATTGCCCAAGTCACACAACTGTTATCTACATTCAGAGGGCCTAGTTCAGTCTTATGCAGGTTCCCAGCTGTCAGTTCAGGGTCAGTAAGCTTCCACTAGCTCAGTCCAGCTGTTTCTGTGGGTTTCCCCACCATACTCTTGGCTCCTTTGCTTCTATTATTGCTCCCCTATCTCTACTAATTTACTCCAGGAGATTGACTCAGTGCTTAGCTGTGGATCTCTCCATCTGCTTCTATCAGTTACTGGATGAAGGTTCTATGATGACAATTAAGGCAGTCATCAGTCTGATCACAGGACAAGGGCAGTTAAGGCACTTGCTACACTATTCCTTAGATTCTTAATTGGGGTCATCCTTGTGGATTCCTGGGAATTTCCCTAGTACCAGGGTTATCACTAAACCCATAATGGCTCCCTATATTAAGATGTCTCTTTTTGTGTTCTGCCTCTGACTTTCCCCAACTCAATCTTCTGATCTCTCATATTTTCCTTCCCACTCCCTTTCCAGGCTCCCCCTTCCCCCATGCTCCCAATTTACTCAAGAGAACTTATCTATTTTCCCTTACAAGGGGTTTTGTGTATGTTTCTCTTAGGGTCTTCCTTGTTTCCTGTCTTTTCTGGGGTTGTGGACTGTAGGCTGGTTATTCTTTAAAATATGTCTAATACCCACATTTGAGTGAATAATACTATGTTTGTCTTTCTAGGTCTGAGTTACCTCACTAAGGATGTTTTTTCTCTAGTTCTATCCATTTGCTTGCAAATTTCAAGATGCCTTTTTTTTTAACTGCTGAGTAGTGGTCCATTGTATAAATATACCACATTTTCTTTATCCATTCTTTGGTTGAGGGGCATCTAGGATGTTTCCAGGTTCTGACTATTATGAATAATGCTGCTATAAACATAGTTGAACAAATGTCCTTGTGGTATGATTGAGCATCCTTTGGGTATATTCCTAAGAGAAGTATTGCTAGGTCTTGAGGTAGATTGATTCCCATTTTTCTGAGAAACCACCATACTAAATTCCAAAGCAACTATACAGGTTTGCACTCTTACCAGCAATGGAGGAGTGTTCCCCTTCCTCCACATCCTTTCCAGCATAACCTGTCATTGGCAGTTTTTTTTTTATCTTAGCCATTCTGACAGGTGTAAATTGCTATCTCCAAGATATTTTGATTTGTATTTTTATGATGGCTAAAGATGTTGAGCATTTCCTTAAGTACCTTTTGGTAATTTGAGATGCCTCTGTTGAGAATTCTGTTTCGATCTGTACCCCATTTTTAAACTGGGTTATTTGGTTGTTTTTTTTTTAACGTCCAATTTCACGAGTTCTTTTATATTTTGGAGATAACTCCTCTGTCAGATGTGGGGTTGGTGGAGATCTTTTTCCCATTCTGTAGGCTGCTGTTTTGTTTTGTTGAATGTGCCCTTTGCCTTACAGAAGCTTCTCAGTTTCAGGAGGTCCCATTTATTAATTGTCGATCTCAGTGTCTGTGCTCCTGGTGTTATATTTAGGAAGTGGTCTCCTGTGCCAATGTATTCAACACTTCCCACTTTCTCATCTATGAGGTTCAGTGTGGCTGGATTTATTTTGAGGTCTTTGATCCATTTGGACTTGAATTTTGTGCATGGCGATAGATATGGATCTATTTGCATTCTTCTACATGTCGACATCGAGTTATGCCAGCACCATTTGTTGAAGAGGATTTCATTTTTCCTCTAGCTAGAATTTTGAGTACTATGTTGAATAGATCTGGAAAGAGTAGACAGCCTTGTCTTTTTCCTGATTTTAGTGAAATCGCTGTGAGTTCCTCTCCATTTAATTTGATGTTGGTCAACAGCTTGATGTATACAGTTTTTATTATGTTTAGGTATATTCCTTGTATCCCTGATCTCTCCAAGACCTTTATCATGAATTGGTGCTGGATTTTTGCCAAAGGCTTTTTCAGCATCTAATGTGATCATAATATGTTTTTTCTTTCATTTTGTTTATATGGTGGACTATATTGACAGATTTTTACATGTTGAACCATCCCTGAATCTTTGGGATAAAGACTACTTGATCATGGTGGATAATATTTCTGATGTGTTCTCCGATTTAATTGGTCAGTAATTTATTGAGTATTTTTGCATCAGTGTTTATGTGGGAGATTGGTCTGTAATTCTGTTTCTTAGTTGCATATTTGTTGGTTTGGTTAACAGGGTAATTGTAGCCTTGTAAAGAGAATTTCTTAGTTGCAGCTTTGTGTGGATTGGGTAACAGGGTAACTGTAGCCCCATAAAGAGTTTGGCAAGGTTCCTTCCATTTCTATTGTGTGGAATAATTTGAGGAGTATTGGTATTATCTATCAGAATTTTTGAAATTCTTGCAGAATTCTGTGTTGAAACCACCTGGATCTGGGATATTTTGCTTTGTTTTGGTTTTTGGTTTTGGGGTTTTTTTTGAAACTTTTGATGATTGCTTTTATTTTCTTAAGGATTATAGGTATATTTAAATTGTTTATCTAGTCTTGATTTAATTTTGGTATGTAGGCGGTACCTATCCAAAAATTTAACCATTTCCTTCAATTTTTCAATTTTGTGGAGTACAGGTTTTTGAAATATGACCTGATGATTCTCTAGATTTCCTCAGCATCTGTTTTTAAAAAACCCCTTTCATTTCTGATTTTGTTAATTTGTATATTCTATCTCTGCCTTTTGTTTAGTTTGGATAAAGGTTTGTCTAGCTTGTTGATTTTCTTGAAGAACCAACTCTCTGCCACATGACTCTTTATATTGTTGTCTTTGTTTCTATTTTATTGATTTCAGCATTCAATTTGATTATTTCCTGGCATCTACTTCTCCTGGGTGAGTTTGTTTCTTTTTGTTCTAGAGCTTTCAGGCGTGCTGTTAACTCACAACTGTGAGATTTCTCCAGGTTCTTTACGTAGGCTATGTAGGCACTTAGTGCTGTGAACTTTCCTCTTAGCACTGCTTACGAAGTGTCCCATAAGTTTGGGTATGTTATGCATTCATGTTCATTGAATTTTAGGATGTCTTTAATTACTTTCTTTATTTCTTCCTTGACATTTTTCAATTTCCATGAGTTTGTGGGCTTTCTGCAATTAGTTTTGTTAGTGTTGTTGTTCAATTCTAACTTTAAGTCATGGTGATCCGGTAAGACATAGAGTTATTACGTTTTTTGTTCATCTGTTGAGGTTTGCTTTGTTATGTGGTCATTTTTAGAGAAGGTATTTATGAGGTGCTAAGGAGAAGGAACATTTTTTATGTTTGGGTGGAATGTTCTATAGATGTTTGTTAAACCCAGTTGAGTCATAACATCTACTAGTGCCTTTATTTCTGTTAAGTTTCTGTCTGGCAGGCCTGTTCAGTGGTGAGAGTCTCAAATCCCAACCTCACCCGCTGAAGACCCAGAGACCTGGGAGCTGCCTCCTCACACTCCACCCTCCCTCAGCATCTGTGACCACAGGAAACTTGGCCATGCCTACATATGGAGGAGCAACCACCAGAGCCTTGCCCCCACCTGCACATGGAAGAGCCACTCAGTTGCATCAGTCATAGACTGACCTAACATGCAGGCCATTTAAAGTATAATAAATATGACAGTTCTTCTATATACTGCTGTAGACTGGGCATTTAATCAACCCCAACACTGTCATGATTTGAGGGAAAGGAGGAACTATTTCTGCTCAAGAAGCTGTTGTTTGACATTTCCAAATAATGTTTTCTTCACATATTATGTCTGATTTTTATGTTATGAGGGCATATGCCTATTGTATACTTCAACATAAATAAACAGATGTATTATATTATATTTTGGGAATATTCAGTTCAAGTCATTTCTGGCAGTATAAAAAAACAAAGCTTTATTTATGCATGTGTACTAGCAACTATTGACTTTCAGTCATAATAATAAGCAAGAGTGAGGTGTTAAATATTGAAATCATTAAGTGAAGTAGCAGTGGAAAGAACTGGAGGTGGGGCAGGGTGTGCATGGTCCTTTACCAACTCTGGAAAAAGCACCAACTAGCCAAGTCTGGTATGGCTTTCTCCAAAATATCAAACTCGTTTGAGAATTGACCCTACTCCTTCAAATGGAGAGGCATTCAAGATAGGGTAACAAAGTTGTGGAAATCCAAAAGTGCATCAACAGCTCTCTAAAGATAGCTGTGGTTTAAGGACACATCTGCTGATGGCCATTGACATAGTATTCACTCAATGCCCTACTTCCAAACATACTCAAATATAGAAGGAAAGGAGCTCTGACATTAGTGGACAAGTGAAAAATGCATTAAGTCTCAGCAGCAGGCCAACCTAGATTCAAATATATATGTTGCCAAAATGCTTTGTTATTCTTGGCAAGTCTTTAATTTTTTTCTGAACCTTAATTTTACCCTCTATAAAATTCACAAAACAGTGACACACTCAGAGAGTTGTTATGGAAATTCCACTAGAGGTAATAATCACATTTAAATGGCTGTTATGGAGGGAGTGCTGGGAAAGGTGGTAGCTTTATCCTGGGACACTACACCATAGTTCTTTATTTTAGATGTTGCAGAAGCCATTATTTAAAGGTGAGGAAAGCAGAAAAGAAGACAGGACTGTGATATAAGTAGAAGCAAAATCTCTCTTCATTTGTTATCCTGGGTATCTGCTCATATAAAAGCACATTAAGACTGGAAAGTTTCTATTTTGCAGAAGAGCGTGTAGTGCACTTTAAATTTTTCTTAATAGGAAAGGCCAAGAAACTGCAAATTCTGTTTTTCATGTTTAGTATAGAAGATTCAAGTAAGAGATTTTTCAAGAAAAATCTAATAAGCAAGCAAAGGTAGAGAACTCCAATCTCACTGCTCATTTACATCGCCCGATTTCTGATTGAATCCTGCGCCCAGAGTGCCATAAATCTCTTACAATGGGAGCTTCCTGTAGGGCACACTGTGTGACAAAATTAGAGGGGATGATTGCACATCAACATTAAAACAACATGAAGTATAGATCTTCAACACAACCAGGGAAAAGGGAGTTCTGAGAAAGTGATTTTTTTGAAGCACTGAGCCTATGTCTACGGATATTAAGATGATTTCACAGTAGCTATGCAAACTCTAATTCCTATGTGGTGGGGCTGGCAAATTATAAAAATGAAAGGATTTCCTCTACCACCCAAGATGAAGGAACAAAGAGAAACATCATGTACATTCCCTATGTAATATAAATAACAATGAGACAGAGATGCTACAAAAATAGAACAAAACCAATATACAAAGCAGGAAAGGACAGGTATTCGTTCTCACAGTCTCTATTTGGTGTGGTGGGTGGTTTAGTTTGGTTTTGCACACATAGTAAATAATCCTTGACGGTACCAAATCCTTCTCAGGTTTTCTGCATGCCCTATACCTGTGAAACGCAGGGGGAAAGATAAGAGGAGTAGAGAAAAGTGTTATAGCTTTAATTTGTTCACAAAAGTTATTTTATCCCAGAAGACTTAGATAAAAGAAGCTATTTTTCTTATGTGTGGAAAGGTCACCTCACATATATATTCTAACACAACCACTGGGTAGACATGCTATTCAAAGGGAGCAGATGGAAGGCCCCGTGTTAGTTTGAGGACAATTGATAATGCCCTTATCTCTCCCTTTTCTGATAAGAAAATAGACTTTCTGTGGCCTACAAAGAGTTCTCTAAGCTTTCAGAAAATAATCTTTATGCTTCTTTCTGACATTTGTATTCATAATGATAATTGTTTCCTTTCAAATTGTTCTTGCTGACTTGTAACAACAACCTCAATTAGCTCTGAGATATTAGTGTGAAGGTCACCAAATCCCCTTGAAATTCTGAGTTCTATGGAAGGAAAGCCCTGGGCTTGAGAGAAGCCTGAACTTTGAAATGAGAAAGAAATTCATTTGAATACCCATTTTACCCCCAACACACTGCATGAATTTATTGTACCACTGAAGCTCTGGAAATACAATTATTTACCTACAGACGAAGTGCAAAGAGGGACTTATTTGAGAACAATGTTTTCAACATATTTAGCAGGGTACTAAGCACATGGTAGGAATTCAATAAGTAACTGCTATTTATTCAGTTGGGAATATTTTTCCCAACTGACCAAGAAGTCATGCTAAGAAAGGGCCTGCGTACTGGTTAGTTTTGTGTGTCAAGTTGACACAAGCTGGAGTCATCAGAGGAAGGAGTGTCAGTTGAGGGAATGTCTCCCTGAGGTCCAGCTGTAAGGCATTTTCTCAATTAGTGATCAGTGGGGCAGGGCCCAGCCCATGGTGGGTGGTGCCATCCCTGGGCTAATGATCCTGGGTTCTATAAGAAAGCAGGCTGGCAGTCGGGTGGTAGTGTGTGCCTTTAATCATCCCAGCAGAGTGAGTTCCAGGAGGACAGGCTCCAAAGCTACACAGAGAAACCCTATCTCGAAAGAACAAGAAAAACAAAAACAAAAGCCCAAAACAAACACAAACAAAAACAGGCTGAACAAGCCAAAGAGAAGTCAGTAAGCAGCTCCCTCTATGGCCCCTGCACCAGCTCCTGCATCCAGTCTCCTGCCCTGTTTCAGTTTCTGTCCTGACTTCCTTCAGTGATAAACAGCAATGCTGAAGTGTAAGCCAAATAAACGCTTTCTTCTCTAACTTGTTTTTATGGTCATGTTATTTCATCACAACACTAGAAACCCTAACTAAGATGGCCTGTACGAAGCTACCACTGGAATTTAACATCCCAGAACAGTTTTTAGCTGCAGCCTGTCAGTCATTCAATTGAAACGTCTACTTTCTCTAAAGTTGTATTTGCTTCTGACCCTCCACCCAAATGAGGACTGTAAAGAAAGACTCAGGGTTTACTGATTTCTATTTATAATTTTTTTTGCTACAGAAAGTTTTTTCTTTAATGTATTTCTTTCATACAAAAACATACTTTTAAAAAAGCAAGATATCTCACAAGCTCCCCCTCTTAAGTTTTTTTTTTATTGAGAAATAGAAAAAAAAGTTTCCACCTCCTCCCAGCCTCCCATTTCCCTCCCCCTCCTCCCACCCTTCTCCCCCCTCCCCCCACTCCTCTCCCTCTCCTTCTCCAGTCCAAAGAGCAGTCAGGGTTCCTGCCCTGTGGAAAGCCCAAGGTCCTCCCACCTCCGTCCGTGTCTAGTAAGGTGAACATCCAAACTGGCTATAGGCTCCCACAAAGCCAGAACATGAAGTAGGATCAAAACCCCGTGCCATTGTCCTTGTCTTCTCAGCAGCCCTCATTGTTCGCCATGTTCAGAGAGTCCGGTTTTATCCCATGCTTTTTCAGTCATAGTCCAGCTGGCCTTGGTGAGCTCCCAATAGATCAGCTCCACTGTCTCAGTGGGTGGGTGCACCCCTCGTGGTCCTGACTTCCTTGCTCATGTTCTCCCTCCTTCCGCTCCTCATTGGGACGTTGGGAGCTCAGTCCAGTGCTCCAGTGTGGGTCTCTGTCTCTATCTCCATCCATCACCAGATGAAGGTTCTATGGTGATATGCAAGATATTCGTCAGTATTGCTATAGGATAGGGTCATTTCAGGTTCCCTATCCTCGGCAGCCCAAGGAACTAACTGGGGACATCGCCTTGGGCTCCTGGGAGCCACTCTAGGTTCAAGTCTCTTGCCAACCCTAAGGTGGCTCCCTTAACTAAGATTTGTGCTTCCCTGCTCCCCTATCCAACCTTCCTTTATCCCAATCATCCTGTTTCCCCAAGTTACTCCCATCCTCCCCTTCTCATTTTTCTCTCCCCATCTCTCCTTACCCCCATCCCACCCCACCCCACCCCCAAGATCCCAATTTTTTCCCTGGGAATTTTGTCTACTTCCCATAGTCAGGAGGATAATTATATGTTTTTCTTTGGGTTCACCTTCTTATTTAGCTTCTTTAGGCTCACCAATTATAGACTCTGTGACCTTTATTTATGGCTAGAATCCAATTAGGAGTGAGTACATCCCATGTTCATCTTTTTGGGTCTGGGTTACCTCACTCAGGATAGTGTTTTCTATTTCCATCCATTTGCATGCAAAATTTGTGAAGTCATTGTTTTTTACCGCAGCTTAGTACCCTAATGTGTATATATTCCACACTTTCTTCATCCATTCTTCCATTGAAGGGCATCTAGGTTGTTTCCAGGTTCTGGCTATTACAAACAATGTGGCTATGAACACAGTTGAACAAATGCTTTTGTCTTATGATAGGGCATCTCTTTGGTATATTCCCAAGAGTGGCATTGCTGGGTCCAGGGGTAGGTTGATCCCGTATTTCCTGAGAAACCGCCACACTGCTTTCCAAAGTGGTTGCACAAGTTTGCATTCCCACCAGCAATGGATGAGTGTGCCCCTTTCTCCACAACCTCTCCAGCAAAGGTTATCGTTGGTGTTTTTGACTTTAGCCATTCTGACAGGTGTAAGATGATATCTCAAAGTTGTTTTGATTTGCATTTCCCTGATCACTAAGGAAGTTGAGCATGACCTTAAGTGTCTTTTGGCCATTTGAACTTCTGTTGAGAATTCTCTGTTCAGTTCAGTGCCCCATTTTGTAATTGGGTTAATTAACATTTTAAAGTCTAGTTTCTTGAGTTCTCTACATATTTTGGAGATCAGACCTTTGTCAGTTGCGGGGTTGGTGAAGATCTTCTCCCAGTCAGTGGGCTGCCTTTTTGTCTTAGTGACAGTGTCCTTTGCTTTACAGAAGCTTCTCAGTTTCAGTAGGTCCCATTTATTCAATGTTGCCCTTAATGTCTATGCTGATGGGGTTATACATAGGAAGCGATCTCCTGTGCCCATCTGTTGTAGGGTACATCCCACTTTCTCTTCTATCAGGTTCAATGTGTTCAGATTCATATTGAAGTCTTTGATCCATTTGGACTTGAGTTTTGTGCATGGTGATAGATATGGGTCTATTTTCATTCTTCTACACGTTGACATCCAGTTGTGCCAGCACCATTTGTTGAAGATGCTTTCTTTCTTCCATTGTATAATTTTGGCTCCTTTATCAAAAATGAGATGTTCATAGGTTTGTGGGTTAAAATCCGGGTCTTCTATACGATTCCATTGGTCGACTTCTCTGTTTTTATGCCAGTACCACACTGTTTTCATTACTGTAGCTCTGTAATAGAGTTTGAAGTCAGGGATGGTAATGCCTCCAGAAGATCCTTTATTGTATAGGATTGTTTTGGCTATCCTGGGTTTTTTGTTTTTCCATATAAAGTTGATTATTGTCCTCTTAAGATCTGTGAAGAATTTTGATAGGACCTTGATGGGGATTGCATTGAATCTATAAATTGCCTTTAGTAGAATTGCCATTTTTACTATGTTGATCCTCCCAATCCAAGAGCAATGGAGGTCCTTCCATTTTCTGCTATTTTCTTCAATGTCTTTCTTCAATGCCTTAAAGTTCTTGTCAAATTGATCTTGTATTCTGCCACATTACTAAAGATGTTTATCAGCTGTAAAAGTTCTTCGGTGGAGTTTTTGGGGTCGCTTATATACACTACCATATCATCTGCAAAAAACAAAAGTTTCACTTCTTCCTTTCTAATTCACATCCCCTTGATCCCCTTGTCTTATTGCTATTGCTAGAACTTCAAGCACTATATTGAAGAGGTATCGAGAGAGTGGACAGCCTTGTTGTGTTCCTGATTTTAGTGGGATGGCTTTGAGTTTCTCTCCGTTTAATTTTATGTTAGCTGTCGGCTTGCTGTAAATAGCTTTTATTATATTTAGGTATGACCCTTGTATCCCTAGTCTCTCCAAGACTTTTATCATAAAGGGATGTTGAATTTTGTCAAATGCTTTTTCAGCATCTAATGAAATGATCATATGTTTTTTTTTTCAGTTTATTTATATGATGGATTACATTGATAGATTTTCATATGTTGAACCAGCCCTGCATTTCTGGGATGAAGCCTACTTGATCATAATGGATAATTTTTCTAATGTGTTCTTGGATTCGGTTTGCCAGTATTTTGTTGAGGATTTTTGCGTCGATGTTCATGAGTGAGATTTGCCTGTAATTCTCTTTCTTGGTTGAGTCTTTGTGTAGTTTTGGTATCAGAGTAACTGTAGCTTCATAAAAGGAATTTGGTAATGACTCTTCAGTTTCTATACTGTGAAATACATTAAGGAGTATAGGTATTAGGTCTTCTTGGAAGTTCTGGTAGAATTCCGCATTGAAACCATCTGGTCCTGGGCTTCTTTTGGTAGGGAGGTTTTTGATAACAGCTTCTAATTCTTCGCGACCAACAGGTCTATTTAGATTGTTTACCTGGTCCTGGTTTAACTTTGGTATATGGTATTTATCTAAAAAAGTGTCCATTTCTTTTACATTTTCCAGTTTTGTGGCATACAGGCTTTTGTAGTAAGATCTAATGATTCTCTGAATTTCCTCTGTGTCTGTGGTTATGTCCCCCTTTTCATTTCTGATGTTATTAATTTGCATATTCTCTCTCTGCCGTTTGATTAGTTTGGATAGGGGTTTATCAATCTTGTTGATTTTCTCCAGGAACCAGCTTTTTGTTTCATTGATTCTTTGGATTGTTTTCTGTGTTTCTATTTTGTTGATTTCAGCCCTCAATTTGATTATTTCCAGTCTTCTACTCCTCCTAGGTGAGCCTGCTTCTTTTTTTTCTAGAGCTTTCAGGTGGGCTGTTAAGTCTCCAATGTGTGCTTTCTCTGTTTTCTTTAAGTGGGCACTTAGTGCTATGAACTTTCCTCTTAGGACTGCTTTCATAGTGTCCCATAAGTTTGAGTATGTTGTTTCTTTATTTTCATTGACTTCAAGGAATACTTTAATTTCTTTCTTTATTTCTTTCTTAATCCAGGTATGGTTCAGTAGTTGACTGTTCAGTTTCCATGAGTTTGTAGGCTTTCTGGAGGTAGCATTGTTGTTGAATTCTAACTTTAGTCCATGGTGATCTGATAAGACACAGGTGGTTACTAATATATTTTTTTAACTGTGGAAGTTTGCTTTGTTACAGAGTATGTGGTCAATTTTTGAGAAGGTTCCATGAGCCGCAGAGAAGAAGGTATATTCTTTCCTATTTGGGTGGAATATTCTATAGATATCTGTTAAGTCCAATTGATTCATTACCTCCATAATTCTCTAATTTCTCTGTTAGGTTTCTGTCTGATTGACCTGTCCATTGGTGAGAGAGGAGTGTTGAAGTCTCCTACTATTAGTGTGTGCGGTTTGATGTCTGCCTTGAATTTTAGTAATGTTTCTTTTACATACGTGGGTGCTTTTATATTAGGGGCATAGATATTCAGGATTGAGACTTCATCCTGATGAATTGTTCCTGTTATGAGTATCAAATGTCCCTCTCCACCTCTTCTGATTGATTTAAGTTTGAAGTCAACTTTGTTAGAAATTAGTATGGCCACTCCTGCTTGTTTCTTAGGTCCATTTGCTTGATAAGCCTTTTCCCAGCCCTTTACTCTGAGTAGGTGCCTGTCTTTGTGGTTGAGGTGTGTTTCTTGTAAACAGCAGAATGTTGGATCCTGTTTTCGTATCCAGTCTCTTAGCCTGTGCCTTTTTATAGGTGAGTTGATCCCATTGACATTAAGTGATATTAATGACCAGTGGTTGTTAACTCCGGTCACTTTTTTAGTAGTAGAGTTTGTGTGTTTCCCTTCTTTGAGTTGAACTGGTGAAGGGTCTCTAGATATCTGAGTTATTGTGGTCTTTGTTGGACTCCTTGGTTAGTTATTTTCCTTCTATTACTTTCTGTAAGGCTGGATTTGTGGCTACGTAGTGTTTAAATTTGTTTTTATCCTGGAAAATTTTGTTTTCTCCATTTATAGTGAACGAAAGCTTGGCCGGGTGTAGTAGTCTGGACTTGCATCTATGGTCTCTTAGCTTCTGCAGTACATCTGTCCAGGACCTTCTGGCTTTCATGGTTTCCATAGAGAAGTCAGGTGTAAGTCTGATCGGTTTACCTTTATAAGTAACTTGGCCTTTTTCCTTTGCGGCTCTTAATATTCTTTCTTTATTTTGTATGCTTTGTGTTTTGATTATTATATGGTGAGGGGATTTTTTTTTTGATCCAGCCTATTCAGTGTTCTGTATTCTTCTTGAACCTTCATACGTACAACTTTCTTTAGGTTGGGAAAGTTTTCTTCTATAATTTTATTAATTATATTTTCTGGACCGTTGAGCTGCACTTCTTCTCCTTCTTCTATCCCAATTATTCTTAGGTTTCGTCTTTTTATTGTGTCCCATATTTCCTGAATGTTTTGTAATGAGAGTTCGTTGGACATGCTGTTTTCTTTGATCAGTGCATTTATTTTCTCTATGTTATCTTCAGAATCTGAGATTCTTTCTTCTATATCTTGTATTTTGCTGGTTATGCTTGTTTCTGTAGTCTCTGTTCTTTTACCTAGATTTTCCATGTCCAGCCGGCCCTCTGTTTGTGTTTTCTTCTTTGCCTCCATTTCAGTTTTCAAGTCTGGAAATGTTTCCATTATCTGTTTGATTGTTTTTCCTTGGTTTCCTAGGGTATCATTCACTGATTTATTCAATTCTTCAAGCTTTCTTTTTTACTTTTCATCCATTTCTATAAGGGCATTTTTTACATGCTCTTTAAGGGCATCAATCACTTTTATAAAGTCAATTTTTTCTACTTCTTCTTGATTAACGTGTTCATTTCCTCCTGTTGTGAAGTCGCTGGGTTGCGGTGGTTTCATGTTGTTTTTCAGATTGTTGGGTGAATTCTTGCATTGGTGCCTGCCCATCTCTTCCTCCGAATGCTTCCCTATGGATCTTCTTTTACAGGATCAGGTCTCCTTGCCTACTCATGTACCTTCCCAGTGATGGCACTCCCCAGTGATGGCTCTCCTGGTGCTCGAGTGATGTCTCTCCTGGTGCCAAGATCAGATCTCCATGCTGGATGGGTAGCTCGTATATAAAGCTCATACCTTGCTTGCTTGCTGCAGGCAGGCTATTGAAACAAAGGAGCTCCTGCCTGCTAGGTTGTCCTCGGGATTTGGCCCCAGAACCCCAAGAGGGAAGGGAGGCAGAAAGGGGGAGGGTTCTGGATGCACGCTGGGTGGGATAAGAGGAGAGAGGCAGTATGCTGCAAGTATAGGCCCAGCAGGAAGCCCAGAAAGTATAGGGAGAATGAGGAACTTCTGAGTTCCCTGTCCAGGGCTGCTGTCGCGGTTCCAAAACTCATCCCAGTGATGGCTCTCCTGGTGTTGCGATCAGATCTCCATGCTGGTTGGGTAGCTCGTAAACAAAGTACCTACCTTGCTTGCTGCAGGCAGGCTATTGAAACAAAGGAGCTCCCACCTACTAGGTTGTCCTTGGGATTCGGCCCCAGAGCCCCAAGAGGGAAGGGAGGCAGAAAGCTTCTATTTATAATTTATATAAAAATGCTCCCTGGAGACCAATACAATTAAGCTTAAGAATAAGAATTGAAAGCTGTTCATCAAATCTCACCCCTCTTCTTCTTGAGCCAAACTAGAATGAACTCTCCCTAGCCTCCCCTGCAAACATGTGAGTTTTAAGCAATGGAGTGTGAACAGAATTGAAGTACCGTCGTAGACTGGTTTGTGAATAACAAATAATTGGCATGGTATTATAGATTGAATGTTCATTTATTATAGCAACTAGCTTTATCCCAAATGTTACAAATGACAAACAGAAACCCTTTCTCCCCCAGTTTTGCACATTATCTAATTCTTCCCTGCTGAACCTTTCCACTATTTCCAGCCACCTCTTCAGACACACTCAGCAGTAGCTACACTGTTTTGGTTATCACAATAGGAAAGTGTGATTGATATTCTGTGGGTGAGGATAATAAGTGCAACCAAATATCCTACAATGCACATGACAGCCCTCTCCCCAACAGGAAGGAATTACCAAGTCTGAAGCCTCAGCTAAGTAGCCCTGCTCTCCACTTTGATGAGGCCATAACACCCTTCTCAACGCTATGATTCTACAAATGACTTGTCCTTCTTCTTTCCCCCTCAAGCCGGCCTGCTTTTATAAATAATGAACAAATTGGCTTTTATTTTTGGCTTCCTATAACAAAATGAAAATACGTCCAGAGATATGGCTTGTTTCCCAGCCTCTATGCAACGCCTTCCGTCACAGCTGTCACACGCTTGCGAGCTCCGTGGAAAGTAGCTGTGTCTTCTTGTTTGTCCCTGTATCTTTAGACCGTAGAACAATACTTAGTACATATGAGAAACTGAACCAATGCTTGTTGAGAGAATAACTACATTTTAGAAGCCACAGAAAGGAGCAGGAGCTGGGGCATATAGGGAGTACCTGCTCCATTTCAATTGGCCAGAAACTCCTCAAATCTTTTAACTATTGTCTAGGGAAGAAAACCTGGGTCAGTTGGTCTTATGTAAAATCTCCAAAATTTCAAATTGTGCTCAACAACTTAAAAAAAAACTGTGCATGGGGTTAAAAAAAAACAACTGCGCAGGGGATTGGGGATAAGAACACTTGCTGCTTGTCTAGTGGACCTGTGTTCAGTTCCCAGAACCCACCTGATAGCTCATAGCCATCTAAAACTCTAACTCCAGGAAATACAGCACCCTCTTCTGGCCCCCATGGGTGCCAGGCACACATGGGGTGTACCCAGGTGCACGCACACACACAGGGAAATCATTCACATGTAAAAATTAAAAATAAATAAACCTGTATGGTCTGTTTAAAGCAGACAACATTCATCCACTTCTCAGTCTCCTACACTAAGTTAATATTATAGCTACTACCACTGACATCACCGGGCTTTCCCTCTCTGTCAAGCATTTGTAAGTGAGTTTTCATGGCACCCTAATAGCTTAAAATAACGAGTTAAATTTTATCTCCTAATTAATGTCGACAGCAGAAGCTTGGTTAACATGAGAATTTGTAGCCTTGGTTGGCCAGAGTCAACTTTCAATCTGCTGTGTGGTCATTCTCTTGGTAGGTTGTCTGGTTAGCTTCAGGATTTGTTGGGCTAGTGAGACACACGCTTGCCTTCTTCTGGGAGGTTGGGTTGAGCTAGGTTTAGTGGCAGTGACAGTCTTCAAAATTGAATCCAAACTGAAGTACGGGTCCTCTTGAGGCCCCAATGCAAACTCCTTCAAATGTCCCCTAACTGTTCACAGCAAATACTTAATTCAGCAGACTGAGGGGCTTGCTACCTGCCTAGAGTTTGAGACAGTGGTAACTGCTGTTCTGCCTGGATTTCAGAAGGTTGTTGGTGTTGGATTCCTCTTTGCTGTTACTCAGATGTCTGCTCTGCTAGCTCTCTTTTTCCTCCAAGGTCATCATATCAGGAAGGAAGTATCACCGGTTACCTGTTAGTCACCTTTCAGCGGTGGGCTTTGCCTGTTGGAGTGCTTGTTTCTGGCACCTATGCCACTCGATGTTAGGCAGACCTAAACCCAATGCTCTGTCTCACCCTCACGGTACTCACCCTCCAGAGCTAAGCAGGACTTATTCAGCCCTGCTCAAAACAGAGTCAAACTGTCTGTCTGGGGACAAAATGACTAGAAAATATTTCTAAATGGGGTTCCAATCTACTGCCGAGAGACACTGAAAGCTTCTAAGTCTTCGTTTCTAAGTCCTGCAGAAGCCCTATTCCATCCTTAGCCTATGTACTCCAGACGCTGAAAATCCCAAATGTCCTCAAAGGCTACAAGCATATTTGCCGAACGCCTAGGGAACTAGTTTCATGAGTCCCAGATTGCTGAATGTTAGCCCTGCATATGTTGGAAAAGCACGACTGGTTTGCAAACTGTTGGGGACAAATGCCTTGTTTTTCTTCTGGCTTGGTTTTCAATAGAGAGTAGGATGCTAGGCGGGACGGAGTGGGTGTAGAGCTAGAACAGGCATTGTTGTGCAGGGCTCTGGATGCCCCTGCACGAAGTCTGAAACAAAAAGCAGAGAGTCATTTGGCAAACAGCTTTTAGGATGAGTCATGCGAGGGAAGAGGGGCTGGGTGTCCACTCTTTGTGCTTTCTGGAGATCATGGCAAATATTTAAATTGTTGGGAAAATAGAGTGGGTGGAAAGCAAGAAGAAAAGGCTAAGGAGAGTGAGAGCAAGAGCGAGAGCGAGAGCGAGAGAGAGAGAAAGAGAGAGAGAGACTTGAAGTTACAGGCTTCACTAGCTTTAAAGCACGAAATAAAAGAGCCCCTTCATTTAACAGTATCAATTCTAACAAGAGAAATGGCCTTCTTTGATTTTAGAAAGCTCTTAAAATTCTGGGGTTTGGGGAGGTTTAAGAAGCTTTAATTAACGTGCCTATAACTTCAGCTCTCAGGATGAAGCAGGAGAAACACAAGTTCAAGACCAGCCTAGACTATATAGAAACCCTGTCTCAATTTTTAAAGACAGGAAAGAAAAGAAAAAGGAACAGAAGCTGAAATTGAACACTCCAGTTCAAGGTTTTTCAGAATTTTCTCTGAGATAGATGACTGGAGGAAGAAGAATTTACATGATTATGATGCTTTCTGGGCCAGGCACATCCCAGTTTGGGGCGGGGTAATCTCACACATGGGTATTTCCTAAAGTATTACAAGCAGTTTTGACGTGCAAATGATGAAAACACTATTCTAAGTAAAAACGGACAAAGGGTTGCACGTGAGGGGATTCACACTCAGTGTGAAAACCACAAGGCAGTTATACTGTCAGACTTCCGTGAGAAAGCGCAATACTGCAGAATGCAACCCATTCCCCTTCTAACAAAGTATCTGATCCATTTTGGTTTAATACATGAGGTCATTTTCAAATTTAAATTGCTGGACCTGATGTTTCAGATTGTGTTCTTGAGATTTAATGCATTCAGACAAAAGAAAGAAGATAAAACAGAAAGTTCTGTGGCAGTTTCTTGTTTTGTTGAGGGCTTCTCTTAAAGGATACCAGTTTGGGCAGGTTCTGTATTTAAAATGCACAGATGAAAGTTTACAATCTTCTAAGTCTTCATTTATAAGCACTGAACAAGCCCTATCCCACAATTAGTCTATTCCAGAAGCAGAAAACCTCAAATGTCCTCTTTTATGATTGCTTTCATCATAACAAAATTTGACTTAGAACATAAATAAATAAATGAGCTATACTGAAAAATCACTCCATCATTCCATGAGACTTTGTGTCAATAATATTGTCAGTCCCAAAGAAACTCAGGACAAATGGCTAACTGGGGTGCGTGTTTAGCATACCAAAGTGTCTGCTTGGCCTCTGGGCTCACTCAATTTCAGTGGCTCCTCTCAGCACTTATCACCTACCCCTCTTCCCCCCACCCTAAACTTCTCTAGCCTAGGGGTTAAGCTTCCTGTTCCCCAGCTTCTCTTTCCTATGTACCCCTGCCATTTGGGCCTTGCAAGCTCTTGGTTCTTCATCTCTTGACTCCTCCTCCTCCTCTTTCTCTGTCTGTCTTTCTATCTGTCTGTCTGTCTCTCTCTCTCTTCTCTGTTCTCTTTTCCCTCTTCATCTTCTTTTATCTTCCTCTCCTCTCTTTCTCTCTTGTTATCCTCTCTCTCCTTTCATGACCAAGTTCAGTCTGCAGGCCAAGTTTGTGTACTTCTCTCTCTGCTCTGAACTCATATCTACAATAAAAACCTTCTCCTCAACCATACCTAGGAATGGTCATGTCCTTATTTTCATTCAAATATAAAATAATAAAACAACATACTTGTTATTCTTTCAAGAGAACAATGAATATATGGTGTGTTTCGTCTGTTCTTTATCATATTCAATCTCAAATATGTCTAAACTGAGCATGTGGATTAATTCAGTAGAATTTTTACTATTATTCATACTATACCATCATAGCTTGAAGGTATTCTGGTTTTCCTTTGGCAAAATTTAGGACAAGTGTTACAATTAGTTGTCATTATTATTGTTACCAGAAATCATGGTAATGAGTCATTCAGCCTACCTTCACTGCAAATGAAAAAGGAAATTTAGGAACCTATGGCTAATAAGAAATGTAAGTATTAGTCAAATATTGGATCTTATATCAGAACCTCTGACTTTTTAACAGCAGTCTTAAGTTATAGCTGTACCTATTTTATATATTTTATTGGTATTTATACATATTTATACACATTTCACATTTTGTTTTCATTTTGTTTTTAAAAGTATCATTTGTGTTTCATACATGAATACAAAGTGCTTTGATCAAATCTACCCCACTTCTTCCCCTCCATCTCTTCCCTCATTCCCCACGTTTCCCTCCCAATTTCATGTCTTATTTTCTCAAATGCAGAGTTCTCTTAGTACTGCCTATATGTGCATGGGTGTAGGGCCATCTATTGGAGTATAGGCAAAGGCTTATATCCTTAAGGATACTGGCTTCCCTTACCCAGCAGCCATCAACTACCAATATCCCCTCATCTAACCATTGGACTTCATGTGCCCTTCCCTGTTGTATAGCAGCTTCCTCCAAATTAACACATTCCCTTCAGGAAAGAGGGGAGACTCATGAGATTCAGGAGGCAAACAAAATGTTAGGTCTGGGAAAGCAGAAATACAGAAATTCCCCCCAAGGTCTTCTGGGGAAGGAGATTGGCTGGCTGAGTTTCAAACAGAAGATCTGCAGGACCTGGTGAGGTACCTGCAAACAATGCAGAAAGCTTCAGATTTGCAGCTTTCATGAAGAATCACCTCTGTTGAGATAGGCTTTCGGGAGATGCATCTGCTTTTGGGTCTGCCCTGCTCCTATAAGCAAACCCTTCAATCCCATTCCTGTTAGTAACTACAATAAAAACTTCACCAAGTTGGAGTTTGGTCTCTCATGGATTCCCTTTTTTGGGTAAACAGAAATTTTCTTATATGTCGCGTCTCCCCAGGAAAAGTCATTCACATAACACTCCCACATCCGTGCCGGGGCTTTGGCAGGCTTGATCTTATGTAGGTCTTCTGCATGAAGTTACAGCTGCTTTTAGTTCCTGCGTGCCGCTTCCATATTGGACCTGGAAAACTCTGGTTCCTTGTAGTTACTCATCACCTTTGGCTCTTACAATTTTTCTGACTCCTCTTCCATGACGATGCCTGACTTTGAGGACAGGAAATGTGATATAAATGTGAAAATGTGATATAGAATAAAAGAAAGGAAAATTCTTTTATTCCTTTGAGCTTTGACCAGGTGTGAGTCTGTATTAATTGCCATCTGCAAATAAGAAGTTTCTCCAATGAAAGTATTGTACTAATCTATGGGTATAAAGATAAGTATTTAAGGTGTAGTTTATGCTGTATTTCGTAGTCTATGCTGATTTAATTGAATAATGATAATATATTATCCCTTAGAATTAATGGCCTAGCAAGCCAGGGGTTCTTGGTTCAATTAACAGTACAAATCAAGAGTTGTCTTAAGGTGGACATTAAATCCAATCAGAAGGTGGTTGGTTACTCCCATTTCTGCTGTTATTGTACTAGTTGTCATATTTTGCCATGTTGATCATTATTTAATTCCCAAAAATTCACAACTAGGCAAGACTGTTGTTTACGCCCTTCCCCTTGGTGTGCATAGCACCTTCTAGCACTATAAGAGATAGTCAGTATGGAGAAAGCTTCCAGCTGAGTGCAAATTCATAAACCAACAACTGGAAGGGAGGTAATCCACATCTGGAACTAGATTTTTTTTGCTCGACAGCCTAGGATATCTAGGAGAGATTTATTCTCTTGTAGTGATGAGGCAAGTAGGCCTGCTTTTCATCCCGCCCACCTCCCACACCGCTAGCTTAGCCCTGGAAAAAATAACACAGAAATTGTATTCATTTAAACACTGCCTAGCCCATTAGCTCTAGCCTGTTATTGGCTAACTCTCACATCTTGATTAACCCATTTCTATTAATGTGTATCGCCACTTGACTGTGGCTTACCAACATGAGCCTAACCACCCTCCATCTTGGGTAGGAGAAGCATGACATCTTCCTGTCTCTGCTTTCTTCCTCCCACAATTCTGTTTGGTCTACTCTGCCTATCTAAGCTGCTGTCCTATCAAAAGGCCAAGGTAGTTTCTTTATTAACCAATGAAAGTAACACATAGACAGATGACCCTCGTACACCATTCTCTTGTTAAAGTTAACTCCATTTAAACTCTTTTTATATTCATATTTTTAGAAGCTTCTACAATAATCAGCTTCTGTGTGACTTTTGCAAATCTCTTTAGTATGAGTTATCCCTCCCTGTTCTCCTTCCTCTACATGGCCCTCCCACTCCACTTAACCCTGTTCCATTACCCTCTTTTTCCCTTCACAGTGCCTGTATATATTGCACTATGTTTCTTCTTCTTGAAGTCTCTCTGCTCCATATCATAAATTTAGTTTTCCCCTTCTACTAATTAGCTTATGTAAATTACATATTTTTAATCTCAGTGCCTTAATATTTAGAATCTACCAGTGTCAAAACTCAATTTAATATTTTCCTGTAGCATGCATATTTTAATTCCATTTGGTCATTTTCTTCTTTCTTTTTTATGTGTGTGGAGTCGTGAATGTGGTGGTAAAGACTGAACCCAGGTCCTCATGAGGTCTAAAGACATGCAAACTGAACTCTCATCGCCTCTGTTTCTGAATGTTATTTTATATTGCACTTTAGTTCTATATAGTCATAATTTCCAAATTAGAAATGTCTAATTGGCTGTGTACCATTGCATTTTAATGTTATCAATACTATAAATGTAGATGGCTTATAGAGCCAACAAACTCTCTGACACTTCTTGATCAAAAAATAGCTGTGTGTTGTCCCATGTCTCTCTATCAAATTTCTGAATACCAGATAAGACAACACTCAGTGATGCTTAGTTGTTATTCTAGATTTCCTGTCATAATTCTAAACAGAATTATTATACAAAAGCTTCTTGATTGCTGGGTTTAGAAAATATATGTTTTCTTTCCAGTGTGGATTGTTATATCAACTGCCACCATTATGGTTTCATAACTCGACATTTCTAGCTCATTTGGACCAGAGAGTATACAATGGATACAGGATATTTCCTAGAATCCTGAAGTTAATTTTCTGTTTTGCCTTTTGCCTTTTTTCTACATTCTTATTAAGAATACAACTTCAGAATTTTGTTGTTGTTATGTAAATCTCCTCTGAATATGATAAAATGCAATTCTAAGATAATTAGGCTGAGTTATTTCCTTGAAGAATCCCATGAACAATGATATTCTTGTCTTTTCTCAAGATAGGTCAGATTACCCAGGGAAGAAGCTTCTAGTGAATTCTCTCAAAGAATAAAGCTGATTAACATTGTGAGTGCAGGACAGAAAAAGAAAGCAGAGTTTTAGTATTTTGTATGAACACTTGGGCTCAATCTTCCTTTTTCATACAGTACCTTGTTTTTAGTTCAGAACTGGCCTATTATACTCTCTCCAAAAGAAGAAAGACATCTATTTTTACTGTCTTTTTAAAATAAGAAAGACACAAGTCTGGCTTGGAAAGAAAGTGGTCTTCCAGGATAGTAGGGGAAATAAGATAAAATTATTTCTTAAATAGGCCTTCAAAAGACATAGAACTAAGAAGTCTGCTGTGAGATTGTGTCTTCTAGATATGACAGGGAAGCAACACCCATAAAATCATGACAACAACAAATGATACCCCAATGTGGATAGGGGAAATGTCACAGAGTCCCCCTCCTGGATGAAGAACCATACACAATTAAGTACTACTGAGAGAGGGAGAATTCCAGGGATGAACCCTTAATGGGCTTATCTCACATCAAGTGATCAGCCCTAAAAACATGCACAAGCAACACTAAACTGACTCAGCAGCTGTATTTTGTATATTTGCTCAAATATATTTTTTCTTTAAATACATATATTTTATATATAATGACTATATATACATATATATGTATATATATATAATTAATGAAAAAAGGACATGAGTTTGAGAGGGAGCAGGGGCTGGGGGATATGGGAGAGACTGGATGGTCAAGAGAGAGGATGGGAAATGGTATAATATTTTAACTAAAAATTGTGGTGTGTGTGTGTGTGAGAGAGAGAGAGAGAGAGAGAGAGAGAGAGAGAGAGGAGAGAGTGAGAGAGAGAGAGAGAAATTCTGTTACTTTGAACTACACTTTCCCCATTCCCTTTCAGAGGTAGCTCATGCCTCTAATTCAGTGTTCTCTGATAAAATTCCAAGATGCTCTAGTCCCCAAATTCAGTTCACTCAGACTTCATAAGTCATTTAATATTTATTCTTTTGGTTTCTATCTTCTATAACTGCTATATTTCTTCCTGCTTTTTTTGTGTTATTCTTATGAATTCATACCACCAAAAATCTCTTTATATTTGTTCCACTGGGTTTTCTGGAGGTGGTAGAAATGAGTGTCAATTTAGGCAAGGTAGGCTTTAAGTTAGAGTTATTGTCATTCAATCATTATTTTTTATTTTTATTTCCATTATGTCTTTCTGTTTCTTTATCCTCCATTATTTTTTTAACATTCAGTCCATCCTTTAAAATGACTTTTCTTCTTTTAATGTTGAAATTTATCTATAGTTACTAGTGTATGTATGCATGTGTGGGCACTCACCTGAATGCCATGGTGCACATGCGGAAGTCAGAGGACAACGTTTGGGAGTCTGCATGCATTTTCTCTTCCACCATGGGATCTGGGGGCAAATTTGAGTTACCAGGCTTTCAGAGCAAATGCTCTTACCTGCTGATTCATTTTTGCAACTCTTACTTTTTCCTTCAAAAGTATATTCTTTAGAAGTTCTTTTAGTAAAAATTTGCTGTTGCTTTGTCCGAAAAGTAGCTCACCATTTGTCTTTAATAATAATATATCATGGTACACATTGATGGTTATTTTTCTCTCAATACTTGGAAAAATATGTAATTAATATGTTGTTATTGGAGAGAAATATATTCATTTTTAGTCTAATCTTCATGTTTCAGTGTTTTGTATTTCCATTGTCTATATCTCGGTTGTGAGATGTCAATCATTTTCCTCACCTGAATTTGTTCTCCTGCTTTAACCACTAAACTTTGTTTCCATTAATAATTATATTCCTACTTCTAGAAATACTATTTAGTTGTGCTAATCTTTCAGGGATTATTTTGTAATGGGCTATTTGTCACTTCTGTAATTACTTTAAACATACTTATTTTGTCCTAAATAGCCAATAGTTCTCTCATCTGAATTTTGGAGGGTGTAAACCTGCTGCTTCTTCTTCATATTATTCCCCACCGCCACACATGCCAAGGAATCTTCTAACCTTGAATTATGAGTGCCTAGTGAATCTGTCTTTATACAGTAGAACTCTGTAAGGAGTAGAACATGGCTTTGTGGAAATATGGGAGTTTTCTTTTATCAGGCAAATTCAAAATGACTTTAATTTCTTCCATGGATTTAGTACCTCCTAAGAGATATAACTGGCAAAAATTTGAACACTATCTCCCCCCAAAAGCCTATCTTCTTAAGTTTCCAATATAGGGATTTTTATATTTTATCCAGAGACCATATCAGTTTGTCACTGCAAATTTTTTTGTCATCTTTCATGGCTCTCCATTTCCTTCATTAATCGTGTAGTACTCTTCAATGGAAGAATGGATGAAGAAAGTGTGGAATATCTACACATTAGAGTACTACGCTGCAGTAAAAAACAATGACTTCTCAAATTTTGCATGCAAATGGATGGAAATAGAAAACACTATCCTGAGTGAGGTAACCCAGACCCAAAAAGATGAACATGGGATGTACTCACTCCTAATTGGATTCTAGCCATAAATAAGGGTCACGGAGTCTACAATTGGTGATCCCAAAGAAGCTAAGTAAGAAGGTGAACCAAAGGAAAAACATATAGTTGTCCTCTTGGCTATGGGAAGTAGACAAAATTGCCGGGGAGAAAATTGAGATCTTTGGGGTGGGGTGGGATGGGGGTAAGGGGAGATGGGGAGAGAAAAGGGAGAAGGGGAGAATGGGGGGAACTTAGGGAAAAAGGAGGATTCGGATAAAGGAAGGTTGGATAGGGGAGCACGGAAGCACAATTCTTAGTTAAGGGAGCCACCTTAGGGTTGGCAAGAGACTTGAACCTAGAGTGGCTCCCAGATGCCCAAGCCGAGGTCCCTAGTTAGTTCCTTGGGCAGCTGAGGATAGGGAACCTGAAATGACCCTATCCTATAGCAATACTGACGAATATCTTGCTTATCATCATAGAATCTTCATCCGGTGATGGATGGAGACAGAGACAGAGACCCACACTGGAGCACTGGACTGAGCTCCCAAGGTCCCAATGAGGAGCAGAAGGAGGGAGAACATGAGCAAAGAAGTCGGGACCATGAGGGGAGCACCCACCCACTGAGACAGTGGAGCTGATCTATTGGGAGCTCACCAAGGCCAGCTGGACTGTGACTGTAAAAGCATGGGATAAAACTGGACTCTCTGAACATGGCGAACAATGAGGGCTGATGAGAAGCCAAGGACAATGGCACGGGGTTTTGATCCTACGTAATGTGCTGGCTTTGTGGGAGCCTAGCCAGTTTGGATGTTCACCTTCCTAAACACAGACGGAGTGGGGAGGACCTAGGACTTACCACAGGGCAGGGAACCCTGACTGCTCTTTGGACTGGAGAGGGAGGGGGAGAGGAGTGGGGGAAGGGGGAGAAGGGTGGAAGGAGGGGGAGAAGGGTGGGAGGAGCGGGAGGGAAATGGGAGGCTGGGAGGAGAAGGAAACTTGTTTTTTTTTCTCGTTTTCTCAATAAAAAAAAAGTTAAAAAAAAGAAATTATTTAGGAATCAAATATCCTGAGCTTCAAGTTCAGTCTCAGATTTCCATCTTTGTTTTCTACTCTCAGTGGATTTTTATCGTCTCCAGATATCTATACACTCCTAGAAGCTAAGGTGTTCATTTAAAATAACATGGTAAGACCCTATTACCAAAGATACCATATACTTCAGAGACAGGACTTGGAAGGATCAAGCTAGGACTAACTTGGAAGCTTCCTTTTTGAGAATTAACTCTCACAGTATCAAAAGTTGCTATACAGGCTTCAAAGGAAGAAAAGTATTCAGTAGAGCTATCCTATTGGAAAGTTTTGAACCAGAACAATGAGCTTGGCAAGTGTCTTAGTTAGGGTTTTATTGCTGTGAAGAACCACCATGACCATGGCAACTCTTATAAAGGAAAATATTTAATTTGGGCTGGTTTACAGTTTCAGAAATTTAGTCCATATCATCATGGTAGGAAGAATGGCAGCATGCAGACAGACATGGAGCTGGAGAAGGAGCTGAAAATTCTACATCTTGATCTGCAGGCAACAGGAAGTGAATTGGCACAGTGGGCGTGGCTTGAACATATATGAGACCTCAAAGCCTGCCTCCATAGTGATAGACTTCTTCCAACAAGGCCATATCTACTTCTAAAAAGGTCACACCTTCTAATAATGCCACTCACTCCCTGTGGTCTAAGCATTCAAATATATGAGTCTATGGGGGGGAGGTCATACCTATTCAACTACCACAAGATATCTTCAATGGTTCAGTAGTGGTATTAATGTCTCAGAGGTAAGCAACACTTGTTTAATTGAACTTAAAACATGCTCAGTAGGTGGGACCTCATACCTGGTACTGTAAGCTTCCACAAGAAATATGGCTGGAATACTGCTAGAGCCTAAAGGAAAATCTACTACTGTAGTTTTCCTAATTCAATACAGATTCTGACTATATCTTGAACAGTATTTTAAATATGTATCTTTATACCCACAGATAAGTATAGCTCTCATCTCTCAGGAAAAAAGTTTCTTTCTGTAGCAGACAGAAATCTACAATTGTTCAAAATTCAGAGAAAAAGTGACTGGGGTGCCCACCCCAACTGGTATATCTAGTATAGTTTCTACATCTAAAGCTCAGGGAACATCACCAAATGGGACAGGGTAACTTGTAAGAGCCAGAGGAGCAGATGGCCTGCTGTGAGAGTGTTTTTTTTCCTAGACATTAAAGTGTGGCTGCATCCATGAAATCCCAACAATATGGATGCTTAAACAAGAACTACACGGTGACTAAACCAGTTGTCATGCCACCATAGAAAGGAGAAACCCACGATGAAGTTTTCAGAATCAGGAAATATTTCACAACATGTGCTTCCAAACAAATGTCATAGTCATTGTGAATTGTCTAGACCAGTGGTCTCAACCTGTGGATCATGACAGGTATATCAGATAGCCTGCATATCAGATGTTTATATTATGATTTAGAACTGTAGCAAAATTACAGTTATGAAGTAGCAACAAAAATAATTTTATGGTTGGGGGGTCACCACAACATAAGGAACTGTACTAAAGAGTCACAGCACTAGGAAGGTTGAGAACCAGTGACCTAAATTAAATGGTATAATCATTTGTGGATTCATTTGTCAAATAAATCATCTTTCTTTTTAAAAGTTTCTATTTTGCCATATGAAATTATTATCTGTGGAATATATATGCACTTGGAAAAGCAAGATCCAGCATTTCTCCTTTTGAAAGCACAGACAAGAATTGTAAATTCTCACTTGGACTAGTTTGTGGTCACTGTGGAAATTTTATTATTATTTTTTATTAATGAAATGGTGCTCTCTTGTAAGATTTGTGGTTTTTAAATCTAAGGCATCATGTCTATATCAGACTTGATGTTGTGTTATGATTAAATTATAAAATATGTAATGTAACTGGATATCATACACACACTATTGAACAATTAGGGGAGAAATTATGATGGGTTTTTATTTAGTACTATAATTAAGATGCTTAAGTCACCATCTCTCTCTGCTGCTTTAGAAAAAAAAAATGACAACTTAGATTTAAAAAATAAACTCTCCCAAGTAACTCAATCAAGAATATAAAGCAATAAATAATACCTATATGTGCACTGTATGTTAATTATATATCTGTAAAAATTATTTTATAAAATGTATACCTTTAAAATTAGTTGACTTTTACTTAGGTGTTGGGAAACTTTTTCTATAAGAATCATATAGTATTTTCATTTTTGCAATATATGAAGTATTCATTGCAGCTAGTTAAATCTGCTGTTACAACACACCATGAAATCAGCTAAGGATAATATTTAAATGAGTGGGCATAGCCATGTGCCAATAAATTTTATTTATAAAATCAGACTGTAGGCTGAATTTGGCCTGTGAGTTGTAATTTGTCCCTGTTTTAACTTTCATGTTGGAATTAGGTTTCTCTTAAGGTAGTGTTCAATACTTAAAAGGGAATAATTGGCAAAAGACTTCAGTTTGGCAAAAATTGTATTAGTTACTCATGTTCCCCCCATACTGTGTCAAGGAAAATATCAGAGGCGCTAACTGTCAAAACTCAAGTAAAACATTCCGTCTACTTATGTCAACTGAGAAATTCCAAATAAAGTTCCAAGCAAGCGAAAATCAAATCTAGCTTTCCCAAACAAACTGGCACAGTGGTCCACACTGCAATGCCAGCACCAATGCGGCTGAAAGAGGAAGCTCCGAAGCCTCCATTATCCCTATGCTACAAAGTCAGTTCCAGGACAACTTCAACTACACAATGAGATCTGATCTTAAAAGAAAAATGGAACCAGAAATCAATCCTCTCATTGTGTTATACTTTTTAGTTTCTCCAAGCTTTCGTGCAGTTCCTTTATATGCTATGAGGTAGGTGGTTAAAGAATTAAGTCCTACGATATGGCAGTGCATGTATGAAGCTCTTATGGCTGCCACACAAAAGCAAACTAGTTGACATTCCAGAATAGACAAGGAAGCGACTCATAAGGTGCCATCCCTAGCAGAGGAGTTGTTGGTATTTGATGGCTTCTGGTGAAAGAAGCATAAAATTTTATTACTAGGAGAAATCAGCAGCTTAACTTACCGGTAGCCCCGGTAGATTCCCCTCTGCTTCAACGGATGGCCCTATATCCATGCGCATATGGGCAGCATGAACTGGATTCAATGGCTGATATATTTTTAAAAACTCTTTTTCTCTTTTGAATTAGGGAGAGAGAAATGATGGAAAGGAGGTTCAGAAGGAATTGAACATGAAAGTGTAGGTACGTGCCTATGGTAAAAATACCTTGTCACGTGTATGAAATTCTCAATGAATAAATATAAATTAAAAGAAAAAAATTAGTCTTTAGTGTAGTGCCTTAGTTCATCTACCCAGAAGGTTAAGAGAATAGCATGTCAACTTCAAGGCCCGCATGAGTTCAAGACTAGCCTGGGTAACCCAGGGAGAGCCCAACTTGAACAACAAATACGAAATAAAGGACTGGAGGTTCTGTTAAGTGATAGAGTATATAACTAGTATGTGTGAGGTCCTGAGTTTCATCTCATACACTTAAAATTAAGAAAAGACAGCTCTTATACTTCAAGTTAATTTTTGATAGAAGAATTTATTACTGAATTGAACAATTTTTATCTTTGGTAGTAGAGTGTCCAGTTCCAACTATCATACTCACATACTCGTGAACTTGCCACCTAATATTTTTAATTCTCCTTGAATAAAATGACTTTTATTCAAATCCAACACAAGCTTGTTCATGTGGTTAGTACATTCAGCATGGAAAATCCAGCACACTTTGTAAAGGAAAACAACTGTGTTAAAATTGTTCCCATATCATACTTTTACTATGCAACATCCCAGTAATGATTGTCAATTTCAGTTGATAAAATATTAAACACCCCCTCGGAACTTAATCTGAAACATTAACTTAAACTTATTTATTGTGACAGCTGAGTCATTAGAATTTGTTGATTTCCTTATGTTAAGGGCATTTTCCAGTTTCATCAGAGTAGTTTTCTAACCTTGGATCATTTTTCAAGTACCTTTTTTTGACATTATTTCTGTTGATATAATAGCAATATGCTTCTATGTGCCTATGTAAAATATATTTTTCGTTATTCTTTGAATGTCCAATGCTGTTGTAGAATAATATTTTAAAGTGTGTTGGGGCCTAGCAACAGGCGCTGTCAGAGGTTCTGATCATGCCTAGCCCAATCACGGGCAAGCATGCAATGTCAACGAATCAGAAGGCCTGAGTTCTGGAAGGGTGATAGGTTTATCTCTGTTGTTAAATATGCGAGTCTGCCCTATCCCTTTTACCAATTCCCGGCATCTGTGTTCATTGACATAATACCTCCCTCCCCTAAGGAAGACATTAAGGCCCCGCTACATAATGCATTTAAACTGATGGAGGAAGGCCCTTGGTTAAGTAATAAAGAAACTGCTTGGTCTCATAGGTTAAAACATAGGTGGGAGGAGAAAACAGAACAGAATGCTGGGAGGAAGAGGAAGTGAGTTCAGAGAGGCCATGCTCCCCTCTCCCAGGCAGACGCGATAGCTCTGCTCTCTGAGGCAGACACACACAATGAAGCAAGCCAAGCAAGCCACCAGGTCAGACATGCTGAATCTTTCCCAGTAAGACTGGTGCTAAACAGTTTATTAGAAATGGGTTGATCAGGATATCAGAATTAGCCAGTAAGGGCTAGAGCTAATGGGCCAAGCAGTGTTTAAAAGAATATAACTTGTGTGTTGTTATTTCTGGGCATAAGCGAGCCAGGCGGCCCGGGTGCTGGGGACGCAGCCCCGCCGCTCCTATTACAACATTAAACAATATATTTTGATCATTTCTGTCTTCCGTTACCTCTCTCCAGCTCCCCCTGTGCTACCCTTCTATTCTCCCAACCTCATGTCCTCTTTTTTTTTGAATTAACTGTTTCTTTATTAACAATGTACACACACATTTAATTTAGAAAACTAAGCTCTACTGGAGCAAGGCTGTTGAATAATACACCTAAAGCAACTGCAGATACTTAATACACAGCATAAATACTTATTGAACATATAAATGAGTGGACAAAAAAGCAAGACACTTATTAAAGCTTCTACTATAGAGATGAGGAAATAAAAATTCAGAGCTATCCAATGATTCATTTACGGCTAAAATATCTGGTAAGTAGAATACAAATGCAGTCCAGATGAAATAAAATAATGTGAACAATGCGTTTTGCACAGCACTTGGGGTGCACTAAGTGTGTGATAAGTAACCCTTTTATTACTTTATTACAAACTAAAATACTTAGTGTTCTTTCTGCTACGTGAAAGATATATGACAGTCACAGAAATTAATTCACTATTTCGAGTGTCTTAAGTCTTATCTATTACATAGTATCTACAAAGGCAAATACATTTAGCATAGCAAAGCTAACACAGTGTGCCTTCTCTCATTGTCACCCATTTCCAGTGACTTCATTCAAAACATACAGAGAATTACATTGGATTTATTCTAGAATGTAGAAATTCAGTCTGTGAGCTCTCATCTGCCAATTTTCCCATGTCAAAGAGGAAAAATTCCATTTAGCCCCCTGAAATCTATGCAGGCTGTTGCCTCCCTTGGCAAATTCTGGGCCATTTACTCTGTAAATTACTGTGAATTGCAAACAAAAGTCCAGAAATAGGTCTGTGCAGATTCACACCAGTCAGGCAGTTCTGTAAATAGCCTTGCTCGAGTTCTGTTTTAAATACTTTCATTATTCATGATGTCATGTTATCTTTAAAGCTGATTACCAGGCAGTAGCCCCCAATGATAGTGCAAATATTTCAAAACAAGAGCTACCAGAGCTGGGCTTTAATAGAAACCAGTTAGCCATGTTGCTGCTAAACCAAGCAGTCTGTTGACACAAAGGAACCATTTACCTTCATGTGCTAGCCATTTGGAAAGTGCCACGTTTTAGTAAGGGCAGAGAGCTGTCAGTTTTTAAACTAAAGCTAATATTTACTTTTTAAGACACAGATAAATTTTCTTCTTTTCTTTTTCTTGAAGATTTTAAAGGAAGTGTTTAGAGGTATTGTTTGCATATTATTACCAAATAATTTTTTGAAAGAGTTTAAAAGGATTCACTGTTCATATAATAAGTTTTCTACATCTTTCTTATTCTAAAATATTTCTCTAGCTCCTTACCTCCCCAAACTTTAAAAGGTATAATTACTACAAATAAATAGTGTACAGAATTTGGTAAGTTTGGAGGCATATTCACCAATACTATCCAACGTCTTGTGGGGTTTTGTTTTGCTGTTGTTTTTGCTGTTCTGTTCTGTTTTGTTTTTAAGACAGGGTCTCATGTATCCCATGGTGGCCTTGAGTTTGACATGTAGGCAAGGATGTTCTTAAACTCTTGGTACCCCTGTCTTAACCGCTCAAGCGCTGGGATTAGAGGTGTGTGTTCACTAGACCTGGTTTCTGGGATGCTCGACATCAAACCCAGGGCTTCACGGAGGTTCTCCTTGGTTAGGATCATTATATTTTGCTGGAATTATTCCCCCTCTTTCATAATGTGCTTCAAATTTTGTGAAACCTAAAACTTGGGGTTGCGTGTATCTGGTCTGTTTTTGCATTCTTAGTGGCACATGAAACATGCTTATTTATTTATTTAAAAGACTTTAATTAAGTATGTGTTGTGTGCCAGTTTTGTCCTGATAAGCAAATATACCTTTGTCAAGAAGTCCAAGGTACATGTTACTCCCATGACGCTTTAATCCCAGAGAAGACAGACATGCAAGGAATGAAGGGAGAAAAAAGTACTAAATAAATGTTTATTTAACACTCGTGGGACAAGACAGAGAAGCCCATTATGTAAACGACAACCTGTGCCGTATTCGGATGAGCCTACTTTTTGTATAGCTAATACTTTTTCTAAGGATTGAAGGGAGAAGGGAAAATTAGATAAGAAATCCTAATATCATATAATTTACAGGTTGAAAAAATATCTCATAAGGAAGAAAATGAGAATCGGAGGATACTGACAATGGCCTTCATCATTTTCCATTTCAGTTAGCAAACGCCTGCCAAATACAAATGGGAAAGAGGTACTGCAAGAGAGAATGGATGGCAACAACGCCTTCTAAATAATACCTGGAGAATTGATGCACACAGTGTGTATTCTAAAAATGCTACCTCTCCCTGCTTCTCATAATGCTCTCAAGCCACTTGGTCAAATGGCAATTTTCATTGCTTTGAGCTATAGAAATGTATTTTGTCGTCATCTAGCATGTCTCTGGGTCATCACTTGAGAATCCCAGTGCATTGAAAACACTCCTTTGGAAATTTACCTTGAAACATTTCTGATTTACAGTAACACAAACTCTCAAATTCCTTCCTGAAAGTTAAATCGATAGAGACATTATATATCTATTAGTTACTAAAAACCAAAGTTTCTCAATTAAAACTATTAAACAAGGAAAGGCAACACTGATTAATTTAAAAACACTGTAGCAAATATTTAGAGTCCCTGGAACATCAGAAGTTCAGCATGTATAACCTCTATCTCAAATTCAGATAAAGAAGATGATTCTTATGTAATCATGCATGTCTTCTTCCAGCATTAAGACTCTGCACTCTTCCTCTTCAGTTTTTCCTCATTTTACACAGACGAACATTTCAGATGACTCCGATCTTCGGCTCTTGATTGTTCCATAGATCAGTCTTGGCAATTACATTTAACATTATCGTTTCTTGGTTCCACCAACTCTGGCTTCATTTGTCAGAGCTGACTATCTTAGGCCACGTGAAGAGATCTTTTGACTAGCGCATAATGTTATAAGTAATTAAAACAACAATTTGCGAGATTGAAAATACGTCGGCAAGCAGCTCCTTTCACTATCACTTGGTTTCTGTTAACATCTTCTTACACAAAAAACAAAGCCATTCTTAATGCTAGGATTTGGGTTTGTAGAATCTGTTTGCTGCTGTATTCACTCGTAGGAGAGTTACTAGAAACTAGCGGTGGCTTCTCTCTTTGCCGTAATCATCAGTTTACAGAAAGTGATTCTCATTTTCTTGACCCTAAATACTGTACAGGAAAAGTAAGCACTACCTTGGGAGTGTCAAGGGACAACATTAATTGATTTGGGAACAAGATGCTCTTAGTTCTTCATAAGGAATATTGCACAACTCTGGAAACAGAGAATTAACAATGCCATTCTGAAAAGCACCTTCATTTAGACAGAAAAATAACACTTGGTAATCAATATAAAACCAGTCCACTGAGACCCAGATGCAACCCAAACCGAAAAGTACACACATTAGGCCCTCTGAGGAGATGAATTACAGGTCTGACTTTGCCAATGCAATCTAATGTTGCTTATTTGCTTTCAAAGAAATGTAGTCAAAATGTTTTTCCTTTCCAGGCCCCATGCCAGGCACATGCTGTGCAGACACTGTCAAACGTGGATGTCATTGCAGCTAAACTCTTTTCCTGTCTAAATCATGCTTTTATTCCCATTCTTTGCTTCCTAATGTTTATCCTTCCCACTATGCCTTGGAGTAACCTCACTCTTCATCTCTCAGAGAAGAGAAACAATTGTATTTATCAATTATTAATAAATAGTAACTAATGCTGCTGGCCTTTGTTTGCCTTTCTATTACCCTATTACCAGCCATTTGTTACTCTGGTCACAGGAGGACATCTCATTTGCCTTGAATCATATGTATGAACAGTCAGAAGATGAAGAACCACATACAGCAGCCTGAAAGAAATTAGAACAGAAAGATTCAAGAAAAGTATAATTTTACGGTGCTAAAATCAACATTTATGCCACTGAACTGATGACTGACTTATCCGTTTACCTTTTGTCTTCAAGTTGCCTCCCATCTTGAAGTTAATGCCAATTGAATCTAAGTAACAAGTAGGCACTATTGATAACTTAAAACTTAAGAAAAGGTGATGCTCATGGGACCTTCTAATTTAGATAAATAAGTTCCTAGAATATATCAAAAGTCATATTCATAGTGTGACATGAACTGCTAATATTGCAGAGCTTATTGGCATACATTTAGGAAATACTTTTGAATACCTGTAGATAATAAGCATATTATTATTTAAGCAGTCAATTGGTAAGACTGTACTGAGTGTCTATGTGTTCAACATGGGCAAGTGTTCAGGACGTGGGAGACAAAGAGCACTAGTAGGTTAACAGGCTGCATGGAAATCCAAAGTTCATTTTGAAGAATATTTCAAGTAGAGTTCTAAGCCAAAGAAAAGTAACTGTCTTACTTAAACTACACTCAATACAGGTAATAATCAAAACTATTGACACAATTAAAGCACATGAAAATAAAATGAGATGCTCAAAACCATAGAGTGAGCACAGTCTAAACTGTAAACCCATTTTAGGCATTTAAAAAGCTAAGAGCACTTCTTTTATCCAAAATTTGGATTAAAAGTTCTTAGAAAATTCAATTTGCTACCTGGATTTCCTCATACATGAAGAAAAGACTCAAACGCACTACTAAAAGAGTAGCACTTAATGACATAAATAGCACGTGGAATTGGTGGTCTCCTCTGCAAGAGAACAGTTTATTTCAGGCATAGCACAGCTCTTGGAGTCTTTGTAACAGAGAATGATCACACATTGTAGGCTAATATGAGAAAAGTTATCACACACACACACACACACACACACACACACACACACACACACACAAACCCTAAATTGAGGAATTGTCTCAAAGATATCTCTAAGTCAGTGGTTCTCAGTTAGGGGCAATGTTGCCCTCCAGGAACATCTGAGACCCTTTTGGATTGTTTAAAGTTGGAGATGATGAAACTGCTCAGCTCATTCCTACAGTGCTCAGAACAGTCCCCTACAGCAAAATGATTTCTAGCCTAAAATATAAACTGAGATCTGAGGTAAAATGTGCATAAATTAGAATGCTAATTTTGTTCATGTTTCATTAGAATCACTGACAGTATCAGACACAGATGGAGGTTTTCTTAAACATAGATTTGCTTGACAAAAAAAAAAATGAAAAAAATTGTGTACCTATCTCATTCTTCTCTCATACAGTGTAACCTTAAAAATGTTAAAGGAAACATCAAAAAAAGAAATTATTTCAGAGCAGAATTTTATAGAAAGAAAATGGAAGGTTTTAACAGAAACCAAAACATTAAACAATTTTTGAGATCTGATCTTAAGCAATGGGGTCGTGCTAATACTATGCTCTTCTAAAGGTTCTGAATTTAATGAGTATTTCTACAAAGCTACCTTTTGTTCTTTTAAAATTCAAAGAATGGTTAAATTTCAATGGATTTGAATAAACTGATATTTTATTAATTTAATTTAATTTATTAATTAAAATCAGAGAAGAGTGGCTATTTTGTCTCAAGAAAACTTATTTATGGGGATGCACATATACAAAGAACAAATTTGGAAAGAGCAGGATAATGTGACCCAAGTAGCAAATCAAATGTAGATGTTTCTATCTTTACCATTCTGAACTACAAAAAAAAAAGATGAAAAGTAAAAAGATAATTGTAACCCTTCTGGTGACCGTTTTGCAATTTACAAAGTATTCTGACATTATTTTCCTTATTTCTGGAATAACGTGGACAATCTTATTTTTTTCATAAGGACTGTTTACTCTCAAGTGTTCAGGTGGAGCTCTAGTACCAGAAACCAAGTACCTGAGCACTTGAGAGTAAACAATGTGTGTATTCTAAGAGCCCAAGTAGCAATAATTGCAGTCTAAAAATATCTAACTTATTAATGACAGAGAGAAGTACATGAAAGATACAACCTACATGTGAAGACAGCCCATCACACCACCAAGCTGATGGACTGGGAAATTCTAAGTGGATAACTCTAGCTGCTGAAACTCACGGGAAGCCATGGAAACTCAATAAATCTCTTTCCACAGGCTGTAAACTTGCCAGCAAATCAATTACAATATCTTTACAATTCCTTTTGATTTGTAACTAAAATAAGAACACTAGGGATCTGAAAAATGAGCTATCATTGATTGCTTAAAAATCAGTTCTTGAGGTAATGAAAGACACCCCAGTCTCCATTCGTTAGCAATGCTTTCATTATATCATTTACAGTATGCATTTGCTGAATGGGAAAATGGATTCTCTACATATAAGTATGATAACACAAACCCATTATCAGTAACACTTGCATTTTCAGCTGCTTTTCTAGCATTTTAAATGAATTTGCTGGCTGAGGATATAGCTCAGTGGTAGAGTGTTTGTCTAGCGTGTACTACTCCTTGAGATCAATCCCTCGCACTCCAAAGTAATAAAAAAAAATATCTTGTGATTGCTACATATTCTTCCCTAACTTTAAGACAATAACCATATTAGGAATGTATTGAATCTGTGGTATAGCTTATGTCATTACACATCATTAGTAGCAGAGGGTAAGTAGCAATCTAAGTTTTACTTAAGTCACTGGTGGAATCCTTTTAGCAAATATGATATGATATGATTAGAACCAACAGAGAAAGGTTAACTTTGTTAAATAGTTGTTTCTTCGGATAATGGAATTGTACGTCATGACAAAGCCTTAAAATTTTTAATAACTGCTTATGTTTTATAGGAGAAAAAGCTAAGACTCAGATAGGTTATAAGAATCATCCAAATACATAGAGCCAAAGTGGTAGCTCACCTGGATAAAAACTGAGGATTCTAAACTTTTAGTTCACTGATCTTTTCATCATAGCACATAACATATTGTTCTGAGGTCAGGCTTAGTGTTACTGCTCATGGTGCTACATTCAAAACAAAAAATTTAGGCCAATTTATCAGGGGAGTTAGTACAGAGACGTGCTGCTAACTTGTTTGAATCCGCATAAAATAGACAATATTAATGTTACCAGTTAATGTCAACTGAAAACATCCTCTAATAATTACTTCTTCTTTTATCACTACCCAATGAAAGAGTGTATACAACCTTTCATATAAACCCCATCTTTTAAACTTGTGTATTTCCTCACATGCCCTGAGTATGCTCACATTCTCAAAGCTGACTCAAAGGCATAGACTTGTATTCTTGTCACTTATTAATTAAATGACACACTAACTGATTTTTAAAATTCAAAGATAGATTATCTGCCACTGACTGTAATAATATTTCCATAAATATTTTTCCAGTCCAGAAACAACTTTGCATGCATTAAGACTATGCCTGAAATCAAACTATTTTGAGATTTTATCTTACAAAAGTAAGAATTACTAGAATAAATAAAACAAGTGACAACTCCTGCTGGAGAGGATATGGAGGAAGGGGAATACTCCCTCATTGCTGGTGGGAGTGAAAACTTGGACAGTCACTATGGAAATCAGTGTGGTAGTTCCTCAGGAAGATGGAAATTAATCTACCTCAAGATCCAGCTGTACCCAAAGATGTTTCATCCTACCCCAGAGAAACTTATTCAACTATATTCACTGCTGCTCTATTCTTAATAGCCAGAAACTGAAAACAACCTAGATGTCTCTCAATAGAAGAACTGATAGAGAAAATGTGGTACATTTACACAATAAAGTATTATTCAGCTGTTAAAAAATACAACATCATGAAATTTGCAAGCAAATGGATGGAATTAGAAAACAAATCATCCTGAGTGAGGTAACTCACATCCAGAGAGACAATAGCTGTTAGGTCAATAATAACTAAGCAACAATCTGTGGAATCACAGAAGTTAGGTGTAAAGTAAGGGAATGGGGTGGGGGCAGGGGGGCAGATAGATTTTCCTAGAAAGGGGAAATATTTATGGATGGATGGAGGAAGTTATTGAAACAGGAAAATCAAGTGGGGAGAGGGAAGGCAGAAGGGGAACTAGGAAAAGAATATGGGGAGAAACAGTTAAAATTAAGGGCCATTTGAGTGGTATTATGGAAGCCTAATGTAGAAGCTTCCTAAATACGTATACATACTAGGAAGACTTTGCATTTAGAAGATGCTTGATGATTTGGTGAATAAATGAATGAATGATTCACCACAAAATCAGATTAGCAGTTAGTCAAGACAGAAAATTGGAGCTATAAGCTGCAGAAGGTAAGATGGGAAAGAGTGGTGTAGAGAGAACTTTTAGAAGCTCCTAACCAGTGGGCATGAGCAGCTTTAGGTGTGTTTGGGAGGATAAATTAGTATTTTTTAAGAAAAGTATTCTTCCCAGTTATGGTTGTATGTGTCTATAATCTCAGCTGAGGCTAAGACAAGAGAGGTTTGAGTATCAGTCTAGCCTGGGCTATATTGCAAGACCCTATCATTAAAATAAAAAGAAGAAAGAAAAAAATGAAAGAAAAAAAAGCACTATCAATAAGGTTTGTATGACAGAGTGCCATGTAAGACACTTCAGCACTTGGTTCTGTCTAGAGGTTATAGAATTATATATGATTTTTCAAACAAAGACAATATACAAGACTGAATTGAACAGAGACTTACTTCTTTGTTCATATAGTCCATGTCCGTAAAGTAAACAAAACAAAAACAACAACCAAAAAGACAAGGACTACTTGAGAGGGAGGATAGCTTGCTTCTTGAGGACATGTTTTGGGTCAATTTGGCAATGGACATATTGCTGTAAGCCTTTCTCTATGCCAGAGATTCAATATCCTTATGTTCCTCCTGTTTTCCTAAAGGGGCATTAACCCTTTACTTCTTCCTGAGTAAGGAAATATAATCCCTATACTGATCACTTCAGCAATATTGAGAAAACAGTCAATATCCCGACAGGTGCAAAGGTATACTATGTCTTAGTCATTATGCATATTGCTCCATGTCTGAAGGTACTAGGGGAGATCTGGGGAACAGAAAAGCCCATATCACTCACAGCAATGCCTGACTCATGTTCTCAGTTTATGCTCGGAAGGATATAGGAACCTGGATCCCACATAGAGCCAAGGGTGCAGAATTGTTAGCATTCTCCTCACTCTAAAAGAAGATCTCAGTATATGGATACAGTGGGAGGCAACTAGGAGACTGCTGAGTCTCTCAGAAGAGCCACATGGAGGTGATTTCATCATCATTGAAACTATTGAAATTAATACCTGCTCAATCTGAGATCATGACTGCTCAGTAAAATTGCAAGCAGTGCACTCACCCGTTACCATTGCTGACAACATAGAGCTATCCTTCCCTCTCCACATTCCTGATCACAAGTCACTTAAAGACATATGCCTTGATGAAAAAAATGGAAGTGGGATCAAAATGTACTTTGGTCATATTTCCTGTTCCCACTGTCCTCTTAATCCCCCTCCCTTTTTGCTAAATCTTTTCTCCTTCCCAACAAGCCTTCCTTCTACTTTCATGTGTTTTGTGTGTGCGTTCTGTTGAACTATAATTGCTTGTATGCTAACGGATTGAGATAACTCAAGTTATCAATGGCTACAACACAAAAGAATAAAATTTCTCCTCTCCCACCAATCCTTAGCTACTTATAGCTTTTCAGGAGGAGGTAGGGCCTCACGAGCCCCTCCCCAATCTGTGATATAATATTGATAGGCCCAGTCTTTACAGGTCTTGTGCATGTTACCATAGTTGCTATGGAGTTCGTGGATGCAAGAGTCACATCATATCCAGAAGGTAGCATCTATCAGTACTCCTTCTAATCCTCCGGTCCTTACATTCTTTCCACCCTATCTTCTGCAGTGTTATCTGAGCCTTAAAGGAGGGAGATAGAAATGTTCTATTCAGATCACTTATTCTCAGCACTTTGAACGGTTATGTGTCTTTGCATTAACTATTGCTCACTTTGAGCAGAAGTCTATTTGATCCAAGCTAACAGCAGTCCTAATTTCTGTGTATAAACATAAGTATGTAGAAGACAATTTGATACTATGCCCACTTAGTAAAATAATAGTGGCAAGTTTCCCATAGGGTCCATGAATTCTACAACCATGGGGTTTTGACCAGGTAGGAAATTTTCCTGTGGATTAGTCCTCAAATCCAATCAGAATGTCCTTCGTTACCCCCATAACAGCCATGCCTGCAGTAGATACATCTTGCCAGACAGGAGTTATTTGTAGCTCATCAGTGGGTAAGACCACTGATGTTTGTATTCCTCCAGCAGCCTGCAGAGCCACTTTCAGCACTGTGAAAGCTAGTCAGAAGGGAGGAAGCTTCTAGAACTTCTCATCTGGCAAAACCAAAATCTTCTGTACATTAAGCAACACCTCATTTTCCCAATCTACTGGTCCCTGTAACCTCCAGTATACTTTCTGTCTTTATTGACTACTCTAGATGTATTATACACATGTAGCAAACATAATTTGTACTTCAGTACATGATTTATCTTACTTAGGATAATGTCCTCAAGATTCCCTTATATTATAGTATGTTTCAAAATTTCCTTCCTTTTTAAAGTTAGAGGTTCTGCTGGTGCTTATAGGTTTTCCTTCAAAAATCCATGACTTCATTAACCATAGGTTATTTACTAGGTTTCCAGTAGCAAACATTCTTTTCCTCTTGTTGAGTGAGTCTTAAGTCATTGTTATGGCTCATAGACGTCATAGTGTGGTAGGAGTGTTGGTCGTTTCCCTTCTTTGAAAGCTTGCATGGTACCTGCTGGTATGAAATCTCGTCCTGAGTGAGTAGACTCTCAAGTCAATTCCATGAAGTGCATGGTGTCTTTAGCAATAGGGATTTGTATTCCACTTCAGAGGGGCAACAAAGGTTTTGAGAGTCTCTTGGGAAACCCTGAAAAACAACTCAAAAGAGGGTTTCTCATGCCTTCTGATGGGATTTTTGCTAAAAGGTCTTGTGTTCTTGAAGAGAGCATTGTCAAACCAGATGGGAGAATTGGAAAAATAGTCTTCTAGAGGTAAGAACACAAAAATTTATGTGTTACTAAATGACCCACCTCAAAGACATGCATAAAAGTAACATTATATGAACTTAACATGCTGTATTTATGTGTTTAGTTACATATATTTATATATAAATATATATAAAACAATTCATGAAAAAAGAGGGCATGAATTTGAAAGAAGTAATGAGTAGGTAGTGAGAAGGCTTAGGGGGAGGAAAGGGACGAGAATGATGTAATTATAGCATAATCTCAAAAAATAAAAGAAAGCATGTATAGCATGTGGCTCCTGCATGAACAATATGTGGTGCTTGGTTAACAGGAAGTGTAAAGAACTCCTGAAAAGAAGCCGTGTCTGCAAAGACTGATTGATTAGAATTTCAGTTCTGTGGAGAGACTGGAATTGTTGAAAGTCCAATAACTAGTTGTCTTGTCTTGGGCTAGTTCTAGCTCTCCCGACAGCCATTCCTTGCCCACCTCCATGCGGGAACTAACATCTTGTGACTAATAGAATCCTTTTGGAATATATTAACTTAACAGATCACTAGCTTCAACCAGCTCAAATGCCATAAGATACCTTGGACCTTCCCCCTGCTAACTGTAGCCACCTGTGAAGTACTTGCCTTGATTTATGAGATTATCTGCTTTCTGGAAATATCAAACTTCCTAAAATTGCTTCCATAGTGGAATATAAAATTTTGGGTAGCTAAAATCTGTGTTGATGGGTCATGGTCACTCAAAATGACTCCAGAATAAGCTATCTCTTGTTACTTTTAAAAATGTTATGCAAAAATAAAGCTGAATAGTATTCTATTCCATTATCATTATATCATAATTTAATTATTTATTTATCCATTAATGAGTATTTGGGTCACTGGCACCTTTTGTCCATTGTTAATAATACTTCTGTGAATATTGCTATACAAATACCTCTTCAACATCTTACTTTCAAATTGGGGGGCATATACTAAGCAAGAGAATTTCTGGAATCACCATGATTCTACTTTTAATTTTTAAAGAAATATCTACATTGTTTTTAAGAAATTTTTTATTATATCTCTTTTGTTATCCTAAAATGAAATTCATAAATAATCCATTCTATCTTCAAAGATATTTTTAAAATTTTATATAATATCAAGTGGTGGGACACTAAAAGGAAATTATTCATAACATAAAATATGTTTCAAATGAAAAAATTCAGGCATGACCATTAGAGTTACTTAATTTATCATAATAAATAAATTTCAAATTTAAAGAATAAGGAACCTTAAACACATGTTACATAATGAAAGACATTTATCTGGTGTCTGGTGTGTGTGTGTGTGTGTGTGTGTGTGTGTGCATGTGTGTGAGTGTGTGTGTGCATGTGTGTGTGTGTTTGTGTGTGTGTGTGTGTGTGTGTGTGTGCTAGACAGGATTCTGATTTCAACTTCATAAAATTCTCAAATAGTCAAAACTATGGAGACAGTAAAAAAGTTCACTAGCTGCCAGGGTTGTAAAAGGGAAGGAATAAACACAAGAGATTTTTAATTCAGTGAAACTATGGTAGTTCACTACCTGTATGGTAGTATAAGTGTGGATAGATGTCATTATAAATTTTCCAAATTTGTAGAATATACAGCACCACAAACCCTACGATAAACTATAGTCTTCAGGGAATAATAATAAGCCAATGTCCATTCCTTATAATAAATGTCCCATTCTCATGTAGAATGTTAATGTTAGGAAAGACTAGGGCTGGGGTGGGGTGTATGGAAATTCTTTGTACTTTCTGCTCCATTTTTCTGAGAAGCTAATGCTATTCTAAAAACTAAATTATATATCATTAACAATTACTTAAGCAGTCAAGAGCTGAATCTAGATACTTTTCAATAGAAAAGAAAGAGAGCAGACTGGTGAGGCAGGTTAGTGGTAGAGCTTTTGCTCATCAGTAATGTACTTGCGCTCTGGGTCTAATTTCTGGCACTGAAGTACATAAATCAATATGATTGACCATTATTGAAACCTAAATTTTAATATCTTGTAGTAAAGGCTAAATAACCACATAAACACACACACACACACACAGAGACCAACCCACATATACATAAAGGATAGACAGATAAATATGCAACTCAGTTCAGGAGTATTGTGTTGGCTACACAAATGATGTAACTGATGTTGCCAATAGTTACATAATGCTTTAGATTGCTAGAAAGTCCTAGCAAACTTCCAAAGGAAGTACATTGAAGCTTTCTTCAATGTAGATAGATAGATAGATAGATAGATAGATAGATAGATAGATAGATGATAGATAGGTGATAGAGATAGATAAATGATAGAGATAGATAGACAGAATGGATATATATGCATATATCTATACAAACACAGACACATAGATACATAGATGCAAATGAAGAGATAAGAAGATAGATATTGAAATATTTTACTGATTTTTTGAGGGTAAATTGCAGACTTTTTCCCCATGTTCCCCAATACATTAAGGTATGTTTTATGTTAAGAATATTCTCTTGGGATGGTTTTTCTAGATTCATCCATTTGCATTAAAATTTCAAGATGTTATAGTTTTTTTACCACTGAGTAGTACTCCATTATGTAATTTTCTAAAATTCTTTGGTTGATGGGCATCTAGGTTGTTCCATATTCTGGTTATTACAAACAATGCTGCTATGAACATAGTTGAACAAATGTCCTTGTAGTATGATTGAGAATACTTTGAGTATATTCCCAAGAGTGGTATTGCTGGAACTTGAGGTAGGTTGATTCCCAATTTTCTGAGAAACCATCATACTGATTCCAAAGTGGCTGTACAAGTTTTCACTCCCACCAGCAATAGAGGAGTGTTTCCCTTACTCCACATCCTCTCCAGTATAAGCTGTCACTGGTGTTTGCGATCTTGGACATTCTGACAAGTGTAAGATGGTGTCTCAGAGTCACTTTGATTTGCATTTCCCTGATGACTAAGAATGTTGAGTAGTTCCATAAGTATCTTTGGTCATTTTGAGATTCTTATGTTTAGAATTTTTTGTTTATATCTGTACCCCATTTTTAAAATTGGATTATTTGGCACTTAGATGTCTAGCTTCTTGAGTTCTTTGTCTATTTTGGAGATCAGTCATCATCTGTCTGATGTGGGGTTGATGACTATCTTTTCCCATTCAGTAGGCTGCTGTTTTGTCTTATTGACTGTGTCCTTTGCCTTGCAGAAGTTTCGTAATTTCAGAAAGTCCAATTTATTTAGTGTTGCTCTCAGTGCCTGTGCCACTAATGTTATATGTAGGAAGTGTTCTCCTGGGCCCCTGCATTCAAGGCTACTTCCCACTTTCTCTTCTATGAGGTTCAGTGTGGCTGGATTTATGTTGAGGTCTTTGATCCATTTGGACTTGAGTTTTGTGCATGTTGATAGATTGGATTTATTTGCATTCTTCTACATGTTGATATCCAGTTATGCTAGCACCATTTGTTAAAGATGCTTTCTTTTTTCCATTGTATAATTTTAGTTTCTTTGTCAAAAATCAAATGTTCATAGGTGTATGAATTAATATTAGGGTCTTCAATTTGATTCCATTGATCCACCTGTCTGTTTTTATGCCAATACAAAGCTGTTTTCATTACTCTAGCTCTATAAACCCTCCTGAGTGAGGTAACCCTGAACCAGAAAGACAAACATGTATGTACTTACTCATAAGTGAATATTAGATGTGAAGCAAAGGATAAAACAGCCTATAGTCCATAAATCCAGAGAAGCTAAGCAACAAGGAGAACTCTAAGAGAGACATACATGGATCGCCTGGAAAGGGGTAATACACAAGATCTCCTGAGAAAATTGGGAGCATGGGTGGGGGGATAAGGGAAGACAGAAGGGGAGAGGAGGGGAGGGGGAAGGAGAACATGAGGAACTGTATGGTCAAGATGGGGGAAGGAGGGAGCGGCGGCGGCCAGACGCGGCGGAGCGGCGGCGGCCAGACGCGGCGGAGCGGCGGCGGCCAGACGCGGCGGAGCGGCGGCGGCCAGACGCGGCGGAGCAACACCGCATACAGGAAGAGGCTTTCGGGGACTGGCGCAGAGACAGACCCAAGCGGCGGGAACAGGCGTGCAATAAGGAGAGCAGATCGCCCTACTACAATCGAATCAAAGAGGTAGGCCTTTGGTTGGCCAGGTCACTGGCACAAGGGGAGCCTGGTCCTGTCCTGAAGATCCTTCAGAGGGGTGAGAGGGTTCTTGGCCTGCAGCAGGAACCACGAAAGAGAGTGAGGGCATTTTGTAAGCGGAGCCCTTGGCCAGCAGGGAAACCTGATCCGGTTTTTAAAGGACCCATTGGATAGGATCAATAGGAGGAGATGGGCAGGCGCCAAGGCAAGAATTCTCCCAATAATCCGAAAAACAACATGAAAACATCAGAACCCAATGATCTTACAACAGAAGTATTTGAACAACCTAACACAGAAGAAGTGGAAAAAATCGACTTTATGAAGATAATAGAGTCCCTTAAACAACATGTAAAAAATGCCCTTATAGAAATGGATGAGAAGTACAACAAAAAGTTTGAAGAAATGAGTAAATACGTACATGATACCCTGGGAAACCAAGAAAAAACCATCAAACAGGTAATGGAAACAGTTCAAGAATTGAAAACTGAAATGAAGGCAAAGAAGAAAATACAAACTGAGGACCAGCTGGATATGGAAAAGCTAGGCCAACGAGCTGAGTCTACAGAAACAAGCATAATCAATAGAATCCAAGAGCTAGAAGAAAGACTCTCAGATGCTGAGGACACCATAGAGAAAATAAACGAACAGATCAAAGAAAACAGCAAAGCCAACAAATTCTCAACACAAAACATTCAGGAACTATGGGACACAATAAAAAAACCAAACCTAAGAATAATAGGAATAGAAGAAGGAGAAGAGTCACAGCTCAAAGGCTCAGAAAATATTTTCAACAAAATTATGGAAGAAAACTTTCCCAACTTAAAGAAAGATATTCATTTAAATATTCAAGAAGCATACAGAACACCAAACAGACTGGATCAAAGAAAAACATCTCCTCGCCATATAATAATCAAAACACAAAATATACAGGTTAAAGAAAGAATATTAAGAGCTGCAAAAGAAAAAGGGCAAGTAACTTATAAAGGTAAACCGATCAGACTTACACCTGACTTCTCGATGGAAACTATGAAAGCCAGAAGGTCCTGGATAGAGGTTCTGCAGAAGCTAAGAGACCATGGATGCAAACCCAAACTACTATACCCAGCCAAGCTATCGTTCACTATCAACGGAGAAAACAAGACATTCCAGGATAAGAACAAATTTAAACAATACGTAGCCACAAATCCAGCCCTACAGAAAGTAATAGAAGGAAAATCGCAACCCAAGGAATCCACCACTGCCAACACTGCCTACAATAACCCAGGCATCTAATGGCCCTTCACGAGCACATCTCAAAGAAAGGAGACACACAATCTCTACTACCAAAAGCAATAAGAATAACCGGAGTAAACAACCACTGGTCATTAATATCACTTAATATTAATGGGCTCAATTCACCTATAAAAAGGCACAGGCTAAAAGATTGGATACGAAAACAGGATCCAACATTCTGCTGTTTGCAAGAAACACATCTCAACCACAAAGACAGGCACCTACTCAGAGTAAAGGGTTGGGAAAAGGTGTTTCAAGCAAATGGTCCTAAGAAAAAAGCAGGTGTGGCCATACTAATTTCTAACAAAACTGACTTCAAACTAAAATCAATCAGAAGAGACCGAGACGGTCACTTTATACTCATAACAGGAACAATTCATCAGGAGGACGTCTCAATCCTGAATATATACGCCCCCAATATAAAAGCACCTACTTATGTAAAAGAAATATTACTAGAACTCAAGGCAGACATCAAACCACACACACTAGTAGTAGGAGACTTCAACACACCTCTCTCTCCAAGGGACAGGTCAATCAGACAGAAACCTAATAGAGAATTAAGAGAATTATTGGAGGTAATGAAGCAAATGGACTTAACAGACATCTATAGAACATTCCACCCAAATAGGAAAGAATATACCTTCTTCTCTGCAGCGCATGGAACCTTCTCAAAAATTGACCACATACTCGGAAACAAAGGAAACCTCCACAGATACAAAAAAATCTCAGTGTCCACCTGTGTCTTATCAGATCATCACGGATTAAAGTTAGAAGGCAACAACCACGCTGCCCCCAAAAAACCGACAAACTCATGGAAACTGAACAGTCAACTACTGAACCACGCCTGGGTCAAGGAAGAAATCAAGAAAGAAATTAAAGTCTTCCTTGAATTTAATGAAAATAAAGGGACAACATACTCAAACCTATGGGACACAATGAAAGCAGTGCTAAGAGGAAAGTTCATAGCACTAAGTGCCCACTTAAAGAAAACGGAGAATGCATACATTGGGGACTTAAAAACACACCTGAAAGCTCTAGAAAAAAAAGAAGCAGACGCGCCCAGGAGAAGTAGAAGACTGGAAATAATAAAACTGAGGGCTGAAATCAACAAAATAGAAACACAGAAAACAGTCCAAAGAATCAATGAAACAAAAAGCTGGTTCTTGGAGAAAATCAACAAGATCGACAAACCCCTATCCAAACTAATTAAACGACAGAGAGAGAACACGCAAATAAATAAGATCAGAAATGAAAAGGGGGACATAACCACAGACACAGAGGAAATTCAGAGAATCATTAGATCTTACTACAAAAGCCTGTATGCCACAAAACTGAAAAATACAAAAGAAATGGACATTTTTTTAAATAAGTATCATATACCAAAGCTAAACCAAGACCAGGTGAATGATCTAAATAGACCGGTTTCTCGCGAAGAATTAGAAATGGTTATCAAAAATCTCCCTTCGAAAAAAAGCCCAGGACCAGATGGTTTCAATGCAGAATTCTACCAGAACTTCCAAGAAGAATTAATACCTATACTCCTTAAGGTATTTCACAATATAGAATCAGAAGAGTCATTGCCAAATTCCTTTTATGAAGCTACAGTTACCCTGATACCAAAACCACAAAAAGACCCAACCAAGAAAGAGAATTACAGACCGATCTCACTCATGAACATCGACGCAAAAATCTTCAATAAAATAATGGCAAACCGAATCCAAGAACACATAAGAAAAATTATCCATTATGATCAAGTAGGCTTCATCCCAGAGATGCAGGGCTGGTTCAACATACGCAAATCTATCAATGTAATCCACCATATAAATAAACTGAAAGAAAAAAACCATATGATCATTTCACTAGATGCGGAAAAAGCATTCGACAAAATTCAACACCCCTTTATGATAAAGGTCTTGGAGAGAATAGGGATACAAGGGTCCTACCTAAATATAATAAAAGCTATTTACAGCAAGCCAACAGCTAACATTAAATTGAACGGAGAAAAACTCAAAGCCATCCCACTAAAATCAGGAACACGACAAGGATGTCCACTCTCGCCATACCTCTTCAATATAGTGCTTGAAATTCTAGCAATAGCAATAAGACAACATAAGGAGATCAAGGGGATTCGTATTGGAAAGGAAGAAGTTAAGCTTTCGTTATTTGCAGATGATATGATAGTGTACATAAGCGACCCCAAAAATTCTACCAAAGAACTCCTACAGCTGATAAACAGCTTTAGTAACGTGGCAGGATACAAGATCAACTCCAAAAAATCAGTTGCCTTCCTATACACCAAGGATAAGGAAGCAGAGAGGGAAATCAGAGAAGCATCACCTTTCACGATAGCCACAAATAGCATAAAATACCTTGGGGTAACCCTGACCAAGGAAGTGAAAGATCTACTTGACAAGAACTATAAGTCTTTGAAGAAAGAAATTGAAGAAGACACCAGAAAATGGAAAGACCTCCCTTGCTCTTGGATTGGGAGGACCAACATAGTAAAAATGGCAATTCTACCAAAAGCAATCTATAGATTCAATGCAATCCCCATCAAAATCCCATCAAAATTCTTCACAGATCTGGAGAAGACAATAATCAACTTTATATGGAAAAACAAAAAACCCAGGATAGCCAAAACAATCTTATACAATAAAGGATTGTCTGGAGGCATTACCATCCCTGACTTCAAACTCTATTACAGAGCTACAGTATTGAAAACAGCTTGGTATTGGCATAAAAACAGAGAAGTCGACCAATGGAATCGAATAGAAGACCCTGACATTAACCCACAAACCTATGAACACCTGATCTTCGATAAAGGAGCTAAAAGTATACAATGGAAAAAAGAGAGCATCTTCAACAAATGGTGCTGGCAAAACTGGATGTCAATCTGTAGAAGAATGAAAATAGATCCATATCTATCACCATGCACAAAACTCAAATCCAAATGGATTAAAGACCTCAATATCAGTCCGAACACACTGAACCTGATAGAAGAGAAAGTGGGAAGTACTCTACAGCACATGGGCACAGGAGACCACTTCCTATGTATAACCCCAGCAGCACAGACACTAAGGGCATCATTGAATAAATGGGACTTCCTGAGGCTGAGAAGCTTCTGTAAAGCAAAGGACACTGTCACTAAGACAAAAAGACAACCCACTGACTGGGAGAAGATCTTCACCAACCCTGCAACTGACAAAGGTTTGATCTCCAAAATATATAAAGAACTCAAGAAACTAGACCGTAAAAGGATAATCAACCCAATTATAAAATGGGGCACTGATCTGAACAGAGAATTCTCAACAGAAGAACTTCAAATGGCCAAAAGACACTTAAGGTCATGCTCAACTTCCTTAGCGATCAGGGAAATGCAAATCAAGACAACTTTAAGATACCACCTTACACCTGTCAGAATGGCTAAAATCAAAAACACCAATGATAGCCTTTGCTGGAGAGGTTGTGGAGAAAGGGGTACACTCACCCATTGCTGGTGGGAATGCAAACTTGTGCAACCACTCTGGAAAGCAGTGTTTCGGTTTCTCAGGAAATTTGGGATCAACCTACCCCTGGATCCAGCAATACCACTCTTGGGAATATACCCAAGAGAGGCCCTATCATACAACAAAAGTATATGCTCAACTATGTTCATGGCAGCATTGTTTGTAATAGCCAGAACCTGGAAACAACCTAGATGCCCTTCAACGGAAGAATGGATGAAGAAAGTATGGAATATATACATATTAGAGTATTACTCAGCAGTAAAAAACAAGGACTTCTTGAATTTTGCATACAAATGGATGGAAATAGAAAACACTATCCTGAGTGAGGTAAGCCAGACCCAAAAAGAGGAACATGGGATGTACTCACTCATATTTGGTTTCTAGCCATAAATAAAGGACATTGAGCCTATAATTCATGTTCCTAGAGAAGCTAAATAAGGTGAATCCAAAGACAAACACATAGGCATCCTCAGGAGTATTAACCTTCATCAGGCGATGAAAGGAGACAGAGACAGAGACCCACACGGGAGCACCGGACAGAAATCTCAAGGTCCAAATCAGGAGCAGAAGGAGACGGAGCACGAGCAAGGAACTCAGGACCACGAGGGGTGCACCCACACACTAAGACAATGGGGATGTTCTATTGGGATCTCACCAAGGCCAGCTGGCCTAGGTCTGAAAAAGCATGGGATAAATCCAGACTAGCTGAACATAGCAGACAATGAGGAATACTGAGAACTCAAGAACAATTGCAGTTGGTTTTTGATCCTACTGCACGTACTGGCTTTGTGGGAGCCTAGGCAGTTTGAATGCTCACCTTAGGAGACCTGGATAGAGGTGGGCAGTCCTTGGGCTTCCCACAGGTCAGGGAACCCTGATTGCTCTTCGAGCAGATGAGGGGGGGGGACTTGATCGGGGGAGGGGGAGGGAAATGGGAAGCGGTTGTGGGGACGAGGCAGAAATTCTTAATAAATAAATAAATTAAAATAAAAAAAAAAAAAAAAAAGAATAATAGGAATAGAAGAAGGAGAAGAGTCACAGCTCAAAGGCCCAGAAAATATTTTCAACAAAATTATGGAAGAAAACTTTCCCAACTTAAAGAAAGATATTCACTTAAATATTCAAGAAGCATACAGAACACCAAACAGACTGGATCAAAGAAAAACATCTCCTCGCCATATAATAATCAAAACACAAAATATACAGGTTAAAGAAAAAATATTAAGAGCTGCAAAAGAAAAAGGGCAAGTAACTTATAAAGGTAAACCGATCAGACTTACACCTGACTTCTCGATGGAAACTATGAAAGCCAGAAGGTCCTGGATAGAGGTTCTGCAGAAGCTAAGAGACCATGGATGCAAACCCAAACTACTATACCCAGCCAAGCTATCATTCATTATCAATGGAGAAAACAAAACATTCCAGGATAAGAACAAATTTAAACAATACGTAGCCACAAATCCAGCCCTACAGAAAGTAATAGAAGGAAAATCGCAACCCAAGGAATCCAACACTGCCAACACTGCCTATAATAACCCAGGCATCTAATGACCCTTCACGAGCACATCTCAAAGAAGGGAGACAATCTCTACTACCAAAAGCAATAAGAATAACCGGAGTAAACAACCACTGGTCATTAATATCACTTAATATTAATGGGCTCAATTCACCTATAAAAAGGCACAGGCTAAAAGATTGGATACGAAAACAGGATCCAACATTCTGCTGTTTGCAAGAAACACATCTCAACCACAAAGACAGGCACCTACTCAGAGTAAAGGGTTGGGAAAAGGTGTTTCAAGCAAATGGTCCTAAGAAAAAAGCAGGTGTGGCCATACTAATTTCTAACAAAACTGACTTCAAACTAAAATCAATCAGAAGAGACCGAGACGGTCACTTTATACTCATAACAGGAACAATTCATCAGGAGGAGGTCTCAATCCTGAATATATACGCCCCCAATATAAAAGCACCTACTTATGTAAAAGAAATATTACTAGAACTCAAGGCAGACATCAAACCACACACACTAGTAGTAGGAGACTTCAACACACCTCTCTCTCCAAGGGACAGGTCAATCAGACAGAAACCTAATAGAGAATTAAGAGAATTATTGGAGGTAATGAAGCAAATGGACTTAACAGACATCTATAGAACATTCCACCCAAATAGGAAAGAATATACCTTCTTCTCTGCAGCTCATGGAACCTTCTCAAAAATTGACCACATACTCGGAAACAAAGGAAACCTCCACAGATACAAAAAAATATCAGTGTCCACCTGTGTCTTATCAGATCATCACGGATTAAAATTAGAAGGCAACAACCACGCTGCCCCCAAAAAACCGACAAACTCATGGAAACTGAACAGTCAACTACTGAACCACACCTGGGTTAAGGAAGAAATCAAGAAAGAAATTAAAGTCTTCCTTGAATTTAATGAAAATAAAGGGACAACATACTCAAACCTATGGGACACAATGAAAGCAGTGCTAAGAGGAAAGTTCATAGCACTAAGTGCCCACTTAAAGAAAACGGAGAATGCATACATTGGGGACTTAACAACACACCTGAAAGCTCTAGAAAAAAAAGAAGCAGACGCGCCCAGGAGAAGTAGAAGACTGGAAATAGTAAAACTGAGGGCTGAAATCAACAAAATAGAAACACAGAAAACAGTCCAAAGAATCAATGAAACAAAAAGCTGGTTCTTGGAGAAAATCAACAAGATCGACAAACCCCTATCCAAACTAATTAAACGACAGAGAGAGAACACGCAAATAAATAAGATCAGAAATGAAAAGGGGGACATAACCACAGACACAGAGGAAATTCAGAGAATCATTAGATCTTACTACAAAAGCCTGTATGCCACAAAACTGGAAAATACAAAAGAAATGGACATTTTTTTAAATAAGTACCACATACCAAAGCTAAACCAAGACCAGGTGAATGATCTAAATAGACCGGTTTCTCGCGAAGAATTAGAAATGGTTATCAAAAATCTCCCTTCGAAAAAAAGCCCAGGACCAGATGGTTTCAATGCAGAATTCTACCAGAACTTCCAAGAAGAACTAATACCTATACTCCTTAATGTATTTCACAATATAGAATCAGAAGAGTCATTGCCAAATTCCTTTTATGAAGCTACAGTTACCCTGATACCAAAACCACAAAAAGACCCAACCAAGAAAGAGAATTACAGACCGATCTCACTCATGAACATCGACGCAAAAATTTTCAATAAAATACTGGCAAACCGAATCCAAGAACACATAAGAAAAATTATCCATTATGATCAAGTAGGCTTCATCCCAGAGATGCAGGGCTGGTTCAACATACGCAAATCTATCAATGTAATCCACCATATAAATAAACTGAAAGAAAAAAACCATATGATCATTTCACTAGATGCTGAAAAAGCATTCGACAAAATTCAACACCCCTTTATGATAAAGGTCTTGGAGAGAATAGGGATACAAGGGTCCTACCTAAATATAATAAAAGCTATTTACAGCAAGCCAACAGCTAACATTAAATTAAACGGAGAAAAACTCAAAGCCATCCCACTTAAATCAGGAACACGACAAGGATGTCCACTCTCTCCATACCTCTTCAATATAGTGCTTGAAATTCTAGCAATAGCAATAAGACAACATAAGGAGATCAAGGGGATTCGTATTGGAAAGGAAGAAGTTAAGCTTTCGTTATTTGCAGATGATATGATAGTGTACATAAGAGACCCCAAAAATTCTACCAAAGAACTCCTACAGCTGATAAACAGCTTTAGTAATGTGGCAGGATACAAGATCAACTCCAAAAAATCAGTTGCCTTCCTATACACTAAGGATAAGGAAGCAGAGAGGGAAATCAGAGAAGCATCACCTTTCACGATAGCCACAAATAGCATAAAATACCTTGGGGTAACCCTGACCAAGGAAGTGAAAGATCTACTTGACAAGAACTATAAGTCTTTGAAGAAAGAAATTGAAGAAGACACCAGAAAATGGAAAGACCTCCCTTGCTCTTGGATTGGGAGGATCAACATAGTAAAAATGGCAATTCTACCAAAAGCAATCTATAGATTCAATGCAATCCCCATCAAAATCCCATCAAAATTCTTCACAGATCTGGAGAAGACAATAATCAACTTTATATGGAAAAACAAAAAACCCAGGATAGCCAAAACAATCTTATACAATAAAGGATTGTCTGGAGGCATTACCATCCCTGACTTCAAACTCTATTACAGAGCTACAGTATTGAAAACAGCTTGGTATTGGCATAAAAACAGAGAAGTCGACCAATGGAATCGAATAGAAGACCCTGACATTAACCCACAAACCTATGAACACCTGATCTTCGATAAAGGAGCTAAAAGTATACAATGGAAAAAAGAGAGCATCTTCAACAAATGGTGCTGGCAAAACTGGATGTCAATCTGTAGAAGAATGAAAATAGATCCATATCTATCACCATGCACAAAACTCAAATCCAAATGGATTAAAGACCTCAATATCAGCCCGAACACACTGAACCTGATAGAAGAGAAAGTGGGAAGTACTCTACAGCACATGGGCACAGGAGACCACTTCCTATGTATAACCCCAGCAGCACAGACACTAAGGGCATCATTGAATAAATGGGACTCCCTGAGGCTGAGAAGCTTCTGTAAAGCAAAGGACACTGTCACTAAGACAAAAAGACAACCCACTGACTGGGAGAAGATCTTCACCAACCCTGCTACTGACAAAGGTTTGATCTCCAAAATATATAAAGAACTCAAGAAACTAGACCGTAAAAGGCTAATCAACCCACTTATAAAGTGGGGCACTGATCTGAACAGAGAATTCTCAACAGAAGAACTTCAAATGGCCAAACGACACTTAAGGTCATGCTCAACTTCCTTAGCAATCAGGGAAATGCAAATCAAGACAACTTTAAGATACCACCTTACACCTGTCAGAATGGCGAAAATAAAAAACACCAATGATAGCCTTTGCTGGAGAGGTTGTGGAGAAAGGGGTACACTCACCCATTGCTGGTGGGAATGCAAACTTGTGCAACCACTCTGGAAAGCAGTGTTTCGGTTTCTCAGGAAATTCGGGATCAACCTACCCCTGGATCCAGCAATACCACTCTTGGGAATATACCCAAGAGAGGCCCTATCATACAACAAAAGTATATGCTCAACTATGTTCATGGCAGCATTGTTTGTAATAGCCAGAACCTGGAAACAACCTAGATGCCCTTCAACGGAAGAATGGATGAAGAAAGTATGGAATATATACATATTAGAGTATTACTCAGCAGTAAAAAACAAGGACTTCTTGAATTTTGCATACAAATGGATGGAAATAGAAAACACTATCCTGAGTGAGGTAAGCCAGACCCAAAAAGAGGAACATGGGATGTACTCACTCATATTTGGTTTCTAGCCATAAATAAAGGACATTGAGCTTATAATTCATGTTCCTAGAGAAGCTAAATAAGAAGGTGAATCCAAAGACAAACACATAGGCATCCTCATGAATATTAACCTTCATCAGGCGATGAAAGGAGACAGAGACCCACACGGGAGCACCGGACAGAAATCTCAAGGTCCAAATCAGGAGCAGAAGGAGACGGAGCACGAGCAAGGAACTCAGGACCACGAGGGGTACACCCACACACTAAGACAATGGGGATGTTCTATTGGGATCTCACCAAGGCCAGCTGGCCTAGGTCTGAAAAAACATGGGATAAATCCGGACTAGCTGAACATAGCGGACAATGAGGAATACTGAGAATTCAAGAACAATTGCAGTGGGTTTTTGATCCTACTGCACGTACTGGCTTTGTGGGAGCCTAGGCAGTTTGGATGCTCACCTTACGAGACCTGGATAGAGGTGGGCAGTCCTTGGGCTTCCCACAGGTCAGGGAACCCTGATTGCTCTTCGAGCAGATGAGGGAGGGGGAATTGATCGGGGGAGGGGGAGGGAAATGGGAAGCGGTTGTGGGGACGAGGCAGGAATCCTTAATAAATAAATAAAAAAAAAAAAAAAAAAAAGATGGGGGAAGGACAGAGAGGGTGAGCAATGAAAGAGATATCATGATTGAAGAAGCCATTATGGGGCTAGCAAGAAACATGGCACTAGGAAAATTTCCCAGAATACACAAGGATGACCCCAGCTAAGACCCTAAGCGATAGTAGTGAGGGTGTCTGAATTAGCCTTCCCCAACAACCAGATAGACAACTACCTTAATTGTCTCTGAAGAACCTTCATCCGGCACCTGATGGAAGCAGATACAGAGAAGCTCAGTGAAGAACTAGATTGAGCTCCCAAAGTCTAGTCAAAGAAAGGAAGGAGCAATAACTTAAGCAAAAGGGTCAAGGCCATGATGGGGATACCCACTGAAACAGCCTACCTGAACTAATGAGAGCTCTTTGACTCGGGATTGACATCAGGGGAACCAGCATAGGACCAAACTAGGTCCTCTGAATGTGGGTGACAGTTGTATGACTGGGACAGTCTGTGGGGTCACTTGCAGTGGGGCCAGGATTTATTCCTAGTCCTTGAACTGGGCTTTTTGGAACCCATTCTCTTTGTTCTCTTTGGAGAGATACTTTGCTCAGCCTAGATATAGGGGGAATGGCCTTGGTCCTGCCCCAAAGTGATATGTAAGACTTGGTTGACCCCCATAGGAAGCCTTACCCTCTCTGAGGAGTAGATTGGGGGTGGAGGGAAGGTGGAAGGAGTGGGAACTGGAATTGGTATGTAAATTTCAATTAAATAATAATAATCATAAAAGTAATATATTATATAATACATTATTAAGAGCAAAAATTTAAACATGATATAATTTTATTCAATGTATAACCATATTTCCATTTTGTCAATTGTGTTTTTTTCTTTACAACAGTTCTTTTAAGATCCAGGATTCTGGTTTGGGCCAAATACTATTTTGGATGGTAATGTTGCTTTATTCTGAAAACGTCAGGCAGACTTTTACTATCTGTTATGACACTTATATTTTTGAGTAGGTAGTCATTAAATGTCCATTTGGTTTTATCTGATGTTTCATAGTGATTTTTCAGATCTTGTGTTTTCATAAGGAATCCTACATACCCTCTCATTGCATCTCATCAACAGGTAGATTATTTTATTGTGTTTCATTATTAGAAACAGAGAATGTTTTCACCAGGAAAAAAATTATCTAAGAAAAGTAAGCTCATACAAAATAATACAACATACTGCATAATTATGTTGTTTTTTATAACTAAGCAAAAGCATAAGTTGATTTCATCTAAACACAGCATTTTCATTGAAAAGAAAAGTAGTCCCTAGTGAACATAATTTAGTGTACAACAGCTTTATTTACAAGAACTGAGACTTTTGAAGTAAGAATATGTTGTGTTGAAAAATAATGTGCTGGGTAAAGCATCCTGTCAAAGGATGAGGTGGCACTTAGCTGGAGCTTAGTTGGTAGCCAAAAGATACTGCTCTACCGTCAGTTTACTTGGGAATTCCTGTATCAGAAGGAAAGGGGACCACCTCTCGAGATGGTATATTGGGTCGTTGAGACAGGTTAGCTGTAAACTGCTTTCCCACAGCTCAATGAAATGAGAAGAGCGAGATTCATTTTTCTCTCCTTTTGCTTCCATCTGATTTTGTTCTACTAGCAAAGTACTTGAAGTAAAGCATCTATTAATCTTGGAACAACCACTGAATTTAATTACCATGTCTAATGTTAGCTTGTACAAAGTGTTATAGGGATATGTTTTCTTCCATAAGAAGTACAGCACAATATGTTCTTCTATTTCAAATCCATTTTACTTAATTCCAGTGCTTTGACAAGAAAAAGCAATACTGCTGCCGACCTTCATATTCAGGCTGCTATCTCTTGCTGAACTGCACACCTGAGAAAAATAACATCCCACTTGCCTTCATCCTGACTGCTATGCAAAACTATTTCCATTTGCTACCCACTACCCTCCACCAAAAAATAGAATGAGGAGAACATGAATAATTGTTGTGTTCCAAGAGACCATAATGAATTTTATTAGTGTACAAAGCATATTGCATGAATTTGCCAGGGGTCTTTATTCTGAGCTCGCATATGTTCTACAAAGCTGTCATTTAAAGCTACACAGAGTGGCGCTGAATGGCTCATTCCTTTCCCTTGTATGGCTATTTACCTTTCTGGGCGAGTAGTGGGTGGGTATGACACTCCACACACTATGATGAAAATCTACACAAAGTTTCTCTTTCTCCATACATTTTTTTGGAAGAAGTTAGTAGAAATGAAAATGTGAAGTCATATTAATTCTCTGTGGGAGTCTCTTGAATTAAGAGGCTTTAAAAACTATTATCAGCAGAAAGGTTACTCAATGGGATCATGGATGGAAGGCACAGGGCAACACACACAAAAAACAGTACTAAAGGAGTGAGGGAAGAAATTTCAAGACTAGAAAGATGTATTCAGGTTATACATTGGAAAAACTACACAAACTCCTTAAAATTTGTCCAATGGGATTTCTTTTCTGCAGAGTCCAGGAAAGGGAAAATAATTCTGGCAGTTGTTTGCAATCTCATTAATGAAGGTGGATTAGAACACATTTCCATTTATAGTATTTGGGGTTTTAGTCTTATGAAGCAGAATCAGAAAGAGCTATATTAAACAAGAATAATAACCTTATCTTTACCATGAACCACAGCTTTCTAGATCTATTACATTTTATTTCTTCTAATTACTGGAAGTGATTTTATATTATAATAAAGTATAGCTTTCCTCAGTTTTACTCCTATCTAAAATAATTATTACATATTTCTGAATGGAACTATATACATATTGAAGATTTCAAATTAAAACAACAAAAGATAAAAATACTTATGAGTTTCTTTATATTTGATCTATGATAGTAACTAACAATGTATGGATTTTAATATTTCTGCTTTTATAATTCAAATCCTAAGTTTTACACTCATAGTTTATTATGAGTTGCCATGGTCATGGTACCTCTTCACTGCAATAGTGAACCCTAACTAAAACAGAAGTTGGTACCAGGGACTGAGTTATTGTGATAGGTCTGATCATGTTTTTGTTTGGAAGAATGTGGACTTTGGTACTTCAGGATAGGAAAGCAGTAGAATGCTTTAAGCACTGTTAAATGAGACATATTAGTAGGAGCATGGAAGACATAGTTGTTAAGAGTTATTTAAACTGCTTGGGCTCACTCAAGAGGTTTCAGAGAAGAATTTTAGTATGCTATGTAGCACAATTAAGAATGATTAATGTAGCATAAATAATAAAAACCCAGAGACAGAAATTGGGGTTCAACCTGAAGGTCAGAAAAGCAAAATAGCCAGCCACTCGTTCTTACCTCTACCTCAGTCCAAAATGGTGATCTTGCCTCCAGGAATCTCAGAATGATTCTGTAAGTGAGAGCTGTCTCCTCCCATTTTATAGTCCTCTCTAACGCTGGGAATAAAGGTGTGCACCACTACCACCCTGTTTTATGGCAAACTAGTGTGACTACTGAGATTAAAGATGTGTGTCACCACTGCTTGGTCTGTAAGGCAGTGCAGCTGTTTTACTCTGAACTTCGGGCAAGTCTTATTTATTAAAATGCAAGTGAAATATGTCTACAATGGTGCCTAGAGATCATTCTTGTGACATTTTGGTGAAGGAAGTGGCTGCATTTTGCCCTTGTACAAAGAATCTGCCTAAGGCTAAAGTGAAGAGTGTTGGATTAATTCCATTGGCAAAAGGAAGCTCAAAACAGCCCGGTACAGACTCTGTCATGTGTTTATTAATGATAACTCTAATGAAGATACATAAAGAAAGAAGCAATCTGAGCAAGAAAAATATTCGAGGAGAAAGCACCATAAAGCTGAATGGAGCTAAGTTCTTTGTGCAAGGAGATAAAAAAGATTAAGTAATGGAATAAAAGCCAGTTCAAATACTATTTGAAGTTCTTTCTCTTTGGAAGGATACCTTGCTCAGCCTAGATATAGGGGAGGACCTTGGTCCTTCCACAAAGAGATATGCCAGACTTTGTTGACTCCACATTGGAAGCCTTTCCTTTTCTAGGGGTGGATGGGGCTGGAGTCGGGGGAAGATAAGGGGAGCAGGAAGAAGGGAGGAACTGGGAACTAGGATTAGTATGTAAAATGAGAAAAGGTTGTTTTAAAATGAATAAATAAATAAATCAATAAATAAATAAATTGAATGGAATTAAATGATATAAAAGGAGTGGCGACCTCAGGGCAAGATTCCACCCAACTAAGTTTCAAATTTGTGGAAAGAAATTTTAAAAAGTTTAGAGCAGGGTGTGGTGGTGCTTGCTTTTTATTCCAGCACTGGGAATGCAGAGGCTGTCAAATCTCTGAGTTTGAGGCCAGCCTGGTCTAAAGATCAAGTTCAATGAGAGTCAAGTTTAGGCAGTAAAGAAAAACAGAAAGCTCGTGAAGATGTAATTAAACAAGGGGACCTTGTTCCAGCCCCAGTACGCAGCAGAACTTGGCAGCTTTGGCCACATGGTTCCATGGTTCTAGCTTTAGAGTTGAGGATAGAAGAAATGAGTTATAGAAGTTGTCTCTGTTGGAAGTCACATGTCATGATAAGTGTCCCTGAATAGAGGACTGGAGATGACCTTGTGTGAAGCTGTGAAGTTGCAGCCTTGAGAACCCAAGATGTTAGAGATGCCAGAGTAATGGGATACCTGCCATGAAGAGATGCTAATAAGGAGTGCCAAGAGAAAGAAGTGTGTTGCAGTCATAGAATGGAGTTGGGGACCTGAAGAGCATTTTGACATCAGGCATGGAGAGGCAGAGTTTGGAGTTTGCCCAGCCAGTTTTCAGTATTGTTTTGGTCAGTTCCTCTCTATCCTCCCTTCCCTGCACTTTGGAATGGCATTGTATATATGTATATATGTTGGAAATATGTGCTCTGCTTTTTGATTTTAATTTAACAGGAGATTACAGTTAATAGATTACGTGCGTCTCAGAAGAGATTTTGGACTGTTAGAGATTATTAGGACTTTTGAAGTTGGACTGAATGCATTTTTTTGCATTATGATTACAGCTATAAGCCTTTGGGGGTCGGCGAGTGGATTAAGGTGGTTTGAAAACATATGGTCCCCAAATGTAGTGGCACTATGGAGTGGTTGCCTTGTTGGAGTGGGTGCAGTCTTGTTGGAAGAAGTGTCACATGGAGTGGGCTTTGAGGTCTCTTTTCCCAAGCTTCACTCAATGTGACAGTCAACTTCCTTCGAGGCAAGATGTAGGACTCTCAGCTCCAGCACCACGTTTGTCTGCAAACTGACATTCTCCCCTTCATGATCATAATAGACTGAACCTCTGAAACTGTAAGCAAGTTACTCTCAATTAAATATTTTTTATAAGAATTGCTGTGGTCATGATGTCTCTTCACAGCAATATTAACCCTAAGACAGCTATTGTTTGCCCTTCCTCCTAATCCTACCTCTGCTCACTTCAAGCCCCCTACTTTGCTGCCTGGGTGCCAAATCATGTGCTTTTGTTGTCCCAATTCTTTTATCTCCTTGTCCTGTTCCCCTATTTCTTTTCTTTTTTTTAACTTTTTTTTTATTGAGAAAAGAGAAAAAAAAACAAATTTCCTCCTCCTCCCAGCCTCCCATTTCCCTCCCCCTCCTCCCACCCTTCTCCCCCTCCACCTACTCCTCTCCCCCTACCTCTCCAGCCCAAAGAGCAGTCAGATTTCCCTGCCCTGTGGTAAGTCCTAGGTCCTCCCCCCTCCGTGCATTTCTAGGAAGGTGAACATCCAAACTGGCTAGGCTCCCACAAAGCCAGCACATTACGTAGGTTCAAAACCCCGTGCCATTGTCCTTGGGTTCTCATCAGCCCTCATTGTTCGCCATGCTCAGAGAGTCCAGTTTTATCCCATGCTTTTTCAGTCACAGTCCAGCTGGCCTTGGTGAGCTCCCAATAGATCAGCTCCACTGTCTCAGTGGGTGGGTGCTCCCCTCGTGGTCCCGACTTCTTTGCTCATGTTCTCCCTCCTCCTGCTCCCCATTGGGACCTTGGGAGCTCAGTCCAGTGCTCCAGTGTGGGTCTCTGTCTCTGTCTCCATCCATCACCAGATGAAGGTTCTATGATGATATGCAAGTTATTCGTCAGTATTGCTCTAGGATAGGGTCATTTCAGGTTCCCCATCCTCAGCTGCCCAAGGAACTAACTGGGGACCTCGGCTTGGGTATCTGGGAGCCACTCTAGGTTCAAGTCTCTTGCCAACCCTAAGGTGGCTCCCTTAACTAAGAACCGTGCTTCCGTGCTCCCCCATCCAACCTTCCTTCATCCCAATCCTCCCCCTTTCCCAAGCTCCCCCCCATTCTCCCCCTCTCCCCCCTCTCTCCCCATCTCCCCTTACCCCCATCCCACCCCACCCCCAAGATCTCAATTTTCTCCCCGGCAATTTTGTCTACTTCCCATAGCCAAGAGGACAACTATATGCTTTTCCTTTGGTTCACCTTCTTACTTAGCTTCTTTGGGATCACCAAGTGTAGACTCCGTGACCCTTGTTTATGGCTAGAAACCAATTATGAGTGAGTACATCCCATGTTCATCTTTTTGGCTCTGGGATACCTCACTCAGGATAGTGTTTTCTATTTCCATCCATTCTACACACTCATTTTCGGAACTTTGCCTACTTCACTTCCTCCTAGACTGGGTTATTTTTAGGAGAAAAGAATAGAGACCATATTTCATACATCTCAGCTTGGTCTTGAATTTGCTATATAGCTGAATATATAGTGATATATATGGCTTTGATACATACGGCTTTGAACTTGTCATGCACTAGTCTCATTCTCCTGAATGCTCGAATTATAGGCATGTTCTACCACATCTAGCTGGACTAATTATAAATGCATTCCCACCCGAATATAGAATCCCCCTTATTTATTTTTCATAAGCTTTTGATCGTATCTTTTGCGCTGTGTTTTGTACCTTTTGTTCATGCATTTATGCAACAGTTATTTATTAAATGTCTCCTCACTTCTAGGTGGCATATGTCAGAGACATAGCTATAAATAAGACCCTGTAGATCCAAGTTCTCAGGCAGCTCTCATTTTCTCAGGAAATAAAGACTAAGGAAACAGAAAATCAAGGCTTTTGTAAAAAGAAATATAAGATGAGGTGTGCATGCCTGACTGATCGTATCTCTAACTTAGAATGGGTCCGAAGTACCTGTCCTTGGTCAAGGGGATCAAATTATTTGACATGAGGATTAATTTACAGTTTATTGGCTTCAATAATATTTGATGAAAGATGAGCCGAACGATTGCTGCACCTCACACCCACATACATCCTGGGATACAGAAGGCAACTGAAAACAAAGCCGACAAACATTGTAGCCAAAGTATTTGAGAATCTCCCTGTTAGAGAACGATTTGAAGTTGCCAACCCCATAATAGAGACTTTTCCTAAGGCTTCTTTACAGGCCTATCCTTCTACCAACTACTAGGGTGACCCTGCCAAGGGCATGCCATGCTCCCTCCTTCACGCAGCTTACAGATGTGACAGGAAAGACTTGTGAACAAATATCTGGTTATTGATCCACGAACCCATCCATACGGCTTGGTGCCTCTGGCTTTGTGTAGAAGTTAACTCAATTCGAGAAATAACCAAGCTAGCTAAAAGATAAAACAATTATATTTGTATTTATTAGAAGAGGAAAACTCACAAAACAGGAACAAGAAGTCCAAGCTCAGCTGTGCCCCAAGGGAACCACACACAGAGAGGGAGCACCTGGGTCGTGCGCCATTTTTCTCTGGGTCTCAGAAAACCACACCCTAACTTGGTTCCACCTCTTAAAGATAATGGGTTAACAAGGCCTCCCCATCAACTTTGTGCGCTCCTGCCACTTTCTTTCTTTCCCAGGCCATCTATAAGTAGTTCACTAGCAAGGAATTAGCCTTCATTTTGCAAATTAGTTATTTGTCACTTGGAGGCTTGCAGGCAAATCTTGACCTTTCCAGACAGACTTTCTGTAATTTCTGTAACGGGGTATCAAGCTGTGCCTGCTAAGGCCCCAGCTACCTTAGAATACAACAAAGGAAGGGAATGGCAAGTTGTCTATTTTGTTTCCCATACAATTCCTTTAGTTTCAGTCTCTACGGCATATTTAACTGAAAAGCTATCACAATACTGTTGTTTTGAAAGAATTTGTACAGTAGATGGATTTTATCTTTGGGAGTTCTTCTGTAAGTACTGAGAAACAAAACCTTCAATGACTGTAATAGCATATCTTAACCCTTTATGCTGCTGGAATAATAAGTAATACATTTTCTGAGTTCAGGAGTCCCTTCTATCTACTGAATTCTTTTATTTTCTTTCTTTTCATTGATTTTTATTGAGCTCTACATTTTCCTCTGATCCTCTCCCTGCCTCTCTCCTCCCTCTTCAACCCTCCCCCAATGTCCCCATGCTCCCAATTTACTCAGGAGATCTTGTGTTTTTCTACTTCCCATGTAGATTAGATCTATGTAGGTCTCTGTTAGGGTCCTCATTGTTGTCTAGGTTCTCTGGAATTGTGATTTGTGGGCCAAATTTCTTTGCTTTATGTTTAAAAAACATTTATGAGTGCGTACATGATAATTATTTTTCTTGGTCTGGGTCTCCTCAGTCAAAATGATGTTTTCTAGCTCCATTCATTTTCCTGCAAAATTCAAGATGTCGTTTTTTTTTTTCTGCTGTGTAAATGGACCACATTTTCCTTTCCCATTCTTCTATTGAGGGGCATCTAGGTTGTTTCCAGGTTCTGGCTATGACAAACAAAGCTGTTATGAACATAGTTGAGCACATGTCTTTATGGCACAATTGAGCATCCTTTGGATATATACCCAAAAGTGGTATTACTGGGTCTTGAGAAAGGTTGTTTCCTAATTTTTTTGAGAAATTGCCACACTGACATCCAAAGAGGCTGTACCAGCTTGCATTCCCACCAGCAATGCAGAAGTGTTCCTTTTTCCCCACAACCTCTCCAGCATAAGTTGCCATCAGTGTTTCTTATCTTGGCCACTCTTACAGGTGTAAGATGGAATCTCAGAGTTGTTTTGATTTGCATTTCTCTGATGACTAAGGATGTTGAACATTTCCTTATGTGTCTTTCAGCCATTTTAGATTCCTCTGTTGAGAGTTTTCTATTTAGGTCTGTACTCCATTTTTTTTAATTGGATTATTTGTTCTTTTGATAACCAATTTCTTGTATATTTTGGAGATCAGCCCTCTGATGTGAGGTTAGTGAAGATCTTTTCCCATTTTGTAGGCTGCCATTTTGTGTTGTTGACCATTTCCTTTGCTTTACAGAAGCTTTTCACTTTCAGGAGGTCCCATTTATTAATTGTTTCTCTCAGTGCCTCTGCTGATGGGGTCATATTTAGGAAGTGGTCTACTGAATTCTTTATGGCAGTGTGCTGTTACTAACTGTGCAATCAGCTGGTAGAGTAGTTGAAAACCTGAGTAAAGAATTGGAGAATGGAGAAACGAGGGAATAAATAATCAGTTAAAGAAATCAGCACTTAACTTTCTAAGTTGACCCTAAGGTTCAGTGGTGAGAAGCAGGCAGATTTCTGTGAACTTGAAGCCAACCTGGTCTACATAGTGAACAGTGAGACTAGATCTACCTAATGACATACAGTGTCTCAAAAAACCAAAACAAAAGATGTTTAAAGTCAACGTAGAAAGTGGAATGTGAAATAATGATTCCATTCCACCATTTTATTTATTTATTTATCTGTGTAACAGCTCTGACTGTCCTGAAACTCACTTTGTAGACCAGGCTGGCCTCGAATTCATAGAAATCTGCTTGCTTCTGCCTCCAGATCACTAAAATTAAAGGTGTGCACCACCACTGCACAGCCAATCCCACCATTTTTATTGAAATACTTTTATAAGTAAAGTCAGATTTACAGTTTAAAATTAATGATCTTCTGCTCCACATACATGAAAAGAGATCATGACCACCCACAAAAGGTCAAAATGGATGTTAGCATCATCCATTTCTAACTGCTTCAATTTCAGGACATGTCTGAATGCACAGTAGTGGAACCAAAATAAAGCAGGTAATTACTATTTCTTCAAAAAGATATTAAATATATAAAAGCTTCTTTTTTGTCTTAAATAAATTAACAGTGAAGGGCTGCAGGACAGGAAAGCAGCACAAAGAAAGCTTGATTGTAAAGGAAACATTTCTTCCTCATTAACTTTTTTTTCCTATGTTCAAAGTTATGTTACTAGTCTTCTTATTTGAAATATTTCCCAGGCATTTAAAAACATGTGAACAATACTTTTTTCTTAAAAATCCCTGATATTGCCGGGCAGTGGTGGCACACGCCTTTAATCCCAGCACTCAGGAGGCAGAGGCAGGCGGATCTTTGTGAGTTCGAGGCCAGCCTGGTCTACAAGAGCTAGTTCCAGGACAGGAACCAAAAGCTGCGGAGAAACCCTGTCTCGAAAAATCCAAAAAAAGCCGGGCAGTGGTGGTGCACGCCTTTAATCCCAGCACTCGGGAGGCAGAGGAAGGCGAATCTCTGTGAGTTCGAGACCAGCCTGGTCTACAAGAGCTAGTTCCAGGACAGGCTCCAAAACCACAGAGAAACCCTGTCTCGAAAAAAAAAATCCAAAAAAAAAAATCCCTGATATTTATTAAGAACAAGATGAATAAAAGCAGCATTATAGAGAAGAAAACCAAAAGATACAACCTAAACTAAGTGATTAGTTTTAATAAAACTTTATTATTATTATAAAATAAGGTTTTATGATTTTTTTTAGTTTTATTACCAATAATGGAATAAGCCAACATCATACACTGCCTGAAATGAGACATTAGGATGGACACTGCATCACTTTTATACCATTTCTGCAAAAGAGCTTTTTTTTCTGCAAAAGAACTAACCCCAACCTAATAATGAAAAAGCGCTAGGAAAACACAAATTAAGGAACTTTCAACATCATAACTGACTGCACTTATCATAAATATCAAAGTCATAAAATTCAAGGAAAGAATGAGGAGCTGCCACAGATTGAAAAGACTAAGAGAGGCATAAAATACAATGCGATATGGGATCCTGGCTACAGTCCTAGATCAGAAAAAGAACTTCAGTGAAAAAATTAATGGTCTGTGATTCTGAGAGCTATAGTTTAGTCAATAGTACTGTACCACAGTTAATTTCCTAGTTTGAGCCTTGTATGATGGTTATATAAAATGTTTATTAGGGAAAGCTGAAAGCTATGGTTTAAATGCATTCCCCAAATTTTGTGTGCTGAAAATTTACAACCTGATACCAGGGTTGAGAGATGGGAATTTTACAAGGTGTTTAGTCCTAAGGGTATGTCCTCACGAGTGAATTAATATCACTATTGATGGTATGGGTTTATTACCAACAGAGAAAGTTCATTATAAAAGTGGGTTTGTCTATCTTCTTGCTCTTTTTCCAACTCTACCATGAGATGACACAGCATGAAGGACCTCACCAAATGCTAATGGCTTAATCTTGGACTTCCCAGACTTTAGAGTGTAACTGTAAGAAATAAATGTGTTCTTTATAAATTATCTAGAGTCCAACACCACCTAAAAATGGGGTGATATAAGCATATATACTTATAAATTACCCAGCAAAAATGGAGTAAGAAACTAGGCAAGAATTGAGTGGAAACACTCTATATCATTTTTGTGATGTTTCTGAAAGGCTCAAATTATTTCAAAATATGCTTTAGAGTAGGTTGCACATTAATGTTAATGATTATGTGTCACAGATGAATAAGTAGGGATTGTCTTAGTTAAGGTTACTATTGCTATGATGAAACATCATGACCAAAGGCAAGATGGGGAGGAAGGGTTTATTTGGCTTATGCCTCCACATCACAGTTTGTCATTGAAGGAAGTCAGGACAGGAACTTGAACAGGGCAAGAACCTGGAGGCAGGAGCTGATGCAAGGTCTATGAAGGGGTACTTCTTACTGGTTTGCTCCCCATGACTTGCTCAGCTTCCTTTTTTATAGAACCCAGGACCGCCAGCCCAGGGATAGCACCACCCACAAGGGGTTGTGGCCTCCCCCATGAATTACTAATTAAGAAAATGTCCTCACAGCCTTGCCGCCAGCCCCATCCTATAGAGGCATTTTCTCAGTTGAGGCTCTTTCCTCTCAGGTGACTTTAGCTAACTAGTGTCAAGTTGATATAAAACGATCCAGGACAGGGACACATCACAAAATGATCAAAATAGGATTGGGCAGAATGGTGTGATTTAATTGTTGAAGTTATTGGTAATACCTAATTATTGAGTCTTAACTAGTGGGATTCATACTGGGATCACCCCCAAATACATGCACAAGTCAGGCTGTGGGCATCTAAGCTGAATGTAACATTGTTATTCAAGGTATATTGTTATTCAATATAACATTACAGTGTTGTTGTCTATAACATTGGAACTGTTATATTGCAAGAATTTGAAAACCCAAAGTAAAAGCTTGAAGAATGTGTTCCCACCTCCTCCTTACTGTGGTGCCTTTCCTTTCTCCCCCATACTTTCAGTCCACCAAACCAGAAATATGCCCACCATCATCATTTCATTCTAACTTCGGTGGCTTTTGTTTACCACTTATCAAGGAAAAAAAATGCTCCAAAATTTCTGGTATTTAAGTGTGAAGACGCAGTTGATCTGAGTCCAAATATAAATAAAAACAAAATGCACCCCCCAAAGCACCCTTCACCCAATTTGCCTTATTTCCAATGACTGGGAAATGAATTTTGGGAACACTTCTCATCATACTGTGGAAAGTATTGTAGTTTCCAACCAGTTTCCAGTGAGTTAAAGGCTTAATTCTGTCAGAACCGCCTGTGATTTTTACAAAGTCAATTAAGACTTTACCAGCTTGAGGCTAAGTCTTCAGATTCAGTCAGATGCCAAAGCAGAGGTGAAACGCTACCTAAGTGTGGAGAGATTTTCATCTGTATTCTACTAACTGGATTGCAATTGTGAAAGCTATACAAAAATTCTGGACTATTTTTAAAAGCAAATGTTGGTTAAATCTGGAGGTTTCTGATATTTAGCAGTGTATGTAGTATTTGCTCAGCGTAGCTTGAGAAAAGTTAGGATCTCAGCTATGCATCTGTTCATTGTTCATTTGGATTCTCATTGAAGGTGACATTTCCTTGAGCCCTAATCTAATCTAGAATTTTGCTTCAATTTACACATATAAGTGAAGCAACTTATACTGCCATCCAAAACATCTGCAACTTTCCTAATCTTTGTGTTGATATTAACTTTATTATCCCCTAGCCATTCATGCTAGAACTGACTGTGACAATAGGGTTTCAGATTATGCCTGAGTGCTGTGTGCTTCCTCTTCTCTGAATTCCTTAATTGCCTGTAGCTCTTTGGGTAGAGTTGAAACATCATAGGAAACTGCCTCTATTGTTAACAGGCATTTTGGAAGAAATAAGTTAAAAACAGAAAAAATATAGAATAAGCATGGAAAAAGAGACATTTTGTACAGTTGAATATGTGCTATCTTTCAATCTAAACATTATCACAAAGGAGTCAAAACCTTTAAAAATGATGATGTAATATAAAGTAGGAAAGTTATAATAAACTAAAGTTGTTGAAGAAATAGTTTTTTTTTTATTTTCTTTTTTTTATTGCGAAAAGAAGAAAAAAAACATAAACAAAAAACAAGTTTCCACCTCCTCCCAGCCTCCCATTTCCCTTCCCCTCCTCCCACCCTTCTCCCCCTCCTCCCACCCTTCTCCCCCTCCTCCCACCCTTCTCCCCCTCCCCCCACTCCTCTCCCCCTCCCTCTCCAGTCCACAGAGCAGTCCGGGTACCGGACTCTCTGAACATGGCGAACAATGAGGGCTGTTGAGACACCAAGGACAATGGCAGGGGGTTTTGATCCTACTTAATGTGCTGGCTTTGTGGGAGCCTAGCCAGTTTGGATGTTCACCTTCCTAGATATGGACGGAGGGGGGAGGACCTAAGAAATAGTTTTTTTAAAAAAAAAATAGGAGCCCAAGATATAGCTCAGTGGCCAAATGCTTGTCTTACATGTAAGTTCAATTCCAGTGCCATAAAAATGTATGTATCGAAGTGTATGTTTTTAAAGTCCATATTAGTTTATGGCAACAACCCAAGCCTTCAGTCCCTTACTCATTGACTTACCTAGTGAAGCTTCCTGTCCTGATAACACCATTTATTGTAAATGACCTGTACCAGTTTTAATCATTTATGCTGTTTAGATTTCTTACTGTATCTTTTCCATACTTATCATTATGTTATAAATCTCTATAGTATCCAATAGAATGCTCTTCTGTATAGCTTTATAACTTAGGAGCAATGAGGTATATGATATATATACACCATGTAATTTTATGTAAAAATACTCTACAATGCTCAGATGAAATAGCAAATAGCCTTTCTTAGAATACATCCTCATCATTAAGCAAAACATGATTGGATATGCTCATAACAAACAAAAGCATACATTTATTAAAAATTTGGCACGAATACTCACACTAGTATTATAACTTTGGACTAGATATAAAATGAATATTTATCAGTGGATAGTTAAATATAATTTGGTGCACCCATATAGCAGATTGTTATTCAGCAATACAAAGGAAGGAAGTATTTATATATACTACAGCCTAAGTGAGCTCTGAAAGCATTGTGATAAGTGAAGGTAGAAAGTCACCTAACATCATTTTGTATGATTCTCTATTTTTATGAAATGCCTGGAGGAAGCAAATATATAAAGCTGGCAAGTGCACTAATGGTTACTTCAAGTTAAGGGGCTGACTACTGAGGAGTATAGGGCTTCCTATAGTAGGAACAAAAGTGTACTGAAATTAGAATGTAGTGTAAACACATTGGTACAGGCCAGCAGCTCCAACTATTTGGACGACTGAAGAAGAAAGATCACTTGAGTTCAAGAATGAAAGGCCAGCCTGGAGACACAGAACCTGACCACCCCCCCCCCCAAATATTCTATCAATAGTCTCATAATTCTGAGAGCATATAAAAATCTACTGACTTATATATTTTAAGTGGCAATTCACATTGAATATTAGCTATACATCAGTAAAGCAAGTTTTGAGTTTTGTAAGATTTCGGGATATAGTTGTGATTACCGTCTTTTAAATCTTTTGTGCATCCGTAATTAGAAGCTCTTGAATGGTCAAATAAGGGAGATATCTTTATTTCTTGGGTAATCAGGAAGACTAATATTGGCGGAGAAATATTATGGGTGGATTTTTAGGAAAGAGAAGGACTTGGATATGCAAAAATAAGGGCAAAGGCTGAGTGAGAGTCTCCAAGAGCCAAAGACCAGATCACAAGCAAGCTCAAAACATGTATGGCAAATAACTCTACTTGTCTGAAGAACATGCTCCATTCAGAGAAATACTATTTTTCTGTAAAGGCACATTAGAGCTTGACTTTCTGACTAGGGACATTAAAAGAAGAAATTTGAACATTATTGAATACAAAATAGAAGTTCATTATGAGGCCACTGTTATGATGACCATTGTATTTTCAGGATATTTGTCAGACTTAAATATAGTTTATGGTGAGATCAGAGAGAATCAGGTTGAGAAATGACAGGTTCCTTAGCCTTGGTTAGCAATATATAGATTACAGATTTGGACAATAATGATGATAAGAATAAAAATAATGGGAAATGGAAAAAAAACTAATAAAGCAGAACCAAAAAGTTAAGGTAATGGATAAAAGATACCAGATAAAATTTAAGATAATTCAGCATAATTGTCTGGGAGCTCATTTGAAGCTTTAGTAGAGCTACTCCAAGGGAAGTGTAGTTTATGCTGAGACAATAAGAAATACAGATGAACTCATGAATAAGGCTGTATGTACTATTGTTTCCTACTGCTGTGACAAACACCATGACCAAAATTAACTGGCAGAGAAAATGGTTTATTTGGTTTACTCCTTCATGGTCAGTTGTTGAAGAAATCTAGGGCAGGAACTCAAGGCAGGAACCTAGGAGCAGGAACCAAAGCAAAACCATGGAAGAGTGCTGTTCACTGGTTTGCTCCCCAGGCTTCTAGTCATCTGCCTTTTTTAAACATTCCATGACACCTGCCCATAGGTAATACTGCCCAGAGTGGGCTACGACCTCCCACATCCATAATTAATCAGAAAGATGCTTAACAAACTTGCTTATAGGCCAATCTGAAGGAGAAATTTTCTCAAATTGAGCCTCCCCTTTCCCAGCTACGTCTTGGTTTTTGTCAAGTTAACAAAATCTAACCAGGGCAGAGGTCAAGAATTAAATATATATTTGGGGATCTCTATTAAGGCAAAAACAAAAACTAGATGATGAATAAGATCTGACAAAATATACAACAGATAGAAAAGAGAAGGAAAATTCAGTATTTGGGCAATATCTTTCTCTAAAGAAGTAGCAAAATTACACAACAAATAGATGGCCTGAAAGTGAGGTCAAAAATCAGTAGAGAACACAGTTCTACATGCAAAAGCAGGAAAGTTTGTAGACTGAGTCTTGGAGAGCAGTGATACAGAAAATCTATGTTGCCTAATTTGAGATGTTTAGGAATAACAGAAAAATGTCCATAGTAACAAGATCGTGTTTTAGCTAATAGGAAGTATAGAAGTAGCAAAGAAATAAGGTTATTAAAAACAGAGTAATCTCCAAGAGACTTCAATATCATATATACAGTAGAGGGAGGAGGACATCATATATATGTAGAGAGAGAGATGTGCTAGAGGAAGGATATATCACATATACAGTAGAAGAAGGATATCTTATTTATTGTACATCATATATACAGTATAGGGAGAAGGATATCATATATATCATATATGCAGTAGAGGGAGATACTCAGTGTTATGGAAAGTAAAATTTTCTGATAAATTTTGGGAGAGCTTTAAGGGTACACAACAAGCTCTTATAAGAAAAGTAGAGCCTTAACTCTCTTAGTGAGACAAAGGAAACCTATCTTTTAAGTAATAATGTTACCAAAACTGGAGTCACAATCTGTGACCCCAGCCATGTCTGGCAACTCATCCTTTATAAGCTAATTAAAAGAGATACATTAAAAGTGGAACAGACTCACTGATAATGAAGCCAAAGGGATTCAGCTAATGAACCCCCTCCCCCAGCTCTGTCTTCCAGGTCCTGAAGTGAGCTTAAAGTTTAGTGGACCGAGGACATCTAAGCAGTCCTGGCCAAACTGTCATTCAACCGACTACTGAGCCATTCTTGTCTGGACTACAGTCTCACCCTGTAAAATGGTATAAAGAGCTGTTAAGTCTTTCTGGGGCCTTTTTATTATGCCAGCATGAGATTTCTGTGAATGTTTTTTCCATTTTTACGGTTCACTGTTTCAAGGGTAGTTTGAGAGAAATGGGAATCTCTTGCCTAGGCTTTGAAGTTTTTCGTCTAACTCTGAGCATATTATTTAGGATTTTCCTGCAATTTTACAATTTCTTTGCTGGTCCATTTTAGATAAGTTACATTTACTCTGAGGCTGGCTAGTTTTATATCAACTTCACAAAAGCTAGAGTCATTTTGGACGAGGGGACCTCAATTAAGAATATGCTCTTACAAGGTTGGCCTGTGGGCAAGCCTATACTGCATTTTCTTGATTGATGATTGATGTAGCAGGGCCCAAATCACCATGGGCTATTCCACCCATGTGGGAAGGGGTTCTGGATGCTCTTGAAAGCAGGCTGGACAAAATCAAGGAAAGCAAGCCAGTAGGCAGCATTCCTCTATTGTCTCTGCTTTAGTTCCTGCCTCCAGGTTCCTCCCTGGAGGCCCTGCCCTGACTTCCATGAGTGATATAAGATGAAATAAACCCTTTCCTCCCCTGCTGCTTTTTGTCACGATGGCTTATCACAGAAACGAAACAGAACCTAAGACAGGTCTTTTTCTAGCAAAGGCTACAATGGGACATTCCCATCTAGATTGAAACCTTCTTATTGTAGTATCATAGCTCTGGTCATTGTTTCCAACTTCGCTTCCACCAAGTGCTAATACATTGTTTCAACCTTAGTCTCTTCTCTTCTAGTCATCCAAAAGTTATTAACAAACAGGGAAGTGTACTCTTTCCAATAAATGACAAGCAGGCCTTTTTGTGAATCTAGCAGCTGTGTTGAAGAGCAAACTTTCAAAATTGTGTTAATTGAGGATTTGTCACTTGACAATGAAAGTGGGGGACAGATGAAGTTAATCAGGGAAGGAGACAAATAGATCCAAGGAAAATATTTTATTTTGCATTTTGTTTCTCTTCAGGCTTTCTACATAAATTAAGTTTCACTGTTACATATCTGTTCTCTGGTACACTCTTCTCAGTTAAAAATCAGCATCCTTGTTGATGGGTTTTCTGTCACCCTGCTCTCTAGCACAGGGGCTTCCTATGTCACAATGGTCTATCTCAATTTGCATTGTAATTACTCCCTAGACATTTGAAATTGCCATTTCTCAGACTCTCAAATTCCTTCCTCTGATTCTATAACTCTCTTTCCCACATCTTCACACATAATGGGCTTCAGTTTTCATTTTCTGGCTACTTAGAGACCTTTCACTCCTTCCCATTCCTGTACATTTCACCCTAATTTTTAGTTAACCATCTTAATGGAGCATGTCTTAGGTGTAAAACCCGAAGTATACAATGCCTTATCATTGTAATCTTCCTGGCTTTTTCACACTACTGACAATGTTACCAAAGGCTGGCTACTGTCATCTGGCTGTACCGTAATTGCTGCTATCAAATCTTGGATGACCATTAACTGCTCATAAAAAACCTTTCATTTTCCACTACAAAAAAAGGAGTTTATGAGGTGCCTCCACAACATCTTCTCTGGCTCCAGTTACTGTCTATGAGTATAGCATTTCAACTTCAATTCTCTCCATTTCAAAGTCTCTCTTTCTCTCTCTCTCTCTCTCTCTCTCTCTCTCTCTCTCTCTCTCTCTCCTTGTTTTGTGGAAGAAATAGTTCTTCTTGCTATTGCTACTATTGTTACCCTCCTCCAGTCCATCATTAAAAAAGAAAATCTGACTAAAAGATGGCAATCTCTTGCTCAAAATTTTCCAGTAGAGCCATCATATCCCTCTATAAAATGATCAAATTTACCATTCCACATCGCTTCGAGTTATTTCCTGTATATCATGTCTTTACGTTACCATCAACCTGACCTATTTGTTCTTTTCCAAGGGAGCCCCAAATTCCATGCCTCAATGCTTTCTAAAGTCAATGTGTAATCTTTTATTTCTATGATTGGAGTTCAAACCCAAACCACATCAGTTGAAAGTTGGGTAACTTTCCGTAAAGATACAGAATTAATGACAGTTGGTTTATTCCCTAGTTGCTTTGTGAGAATCAAATAATGACTGTTGCAGTGCTGAAAAATAAAAAAAAAAACAACCTATATAGTGCTAAGAAAAATGGGGAAGGTTGTTTCATTTTCTATTCCACAAATATTCATTTAGCACCCACTGTTGACAGGCATCAGTACCGCAACTATTCACGTTCCCAATGAACACTATCCATGTCCCTACAGAGTAGAACTAAGCTACATTCACAGAGCTACATAAACAAAAGCAACTGAGAAAAGTCAAACTCACATAAGCAAGAGATTTGGTAATAAAATTAAAACATTTTTCTCATAGGTTGATGGCCAGTTTTGGCTTAAACCCACCCTCCAGTAGATCATACGTCATCGCAATTGCATTTGTGGACAGCAAAATCAGTTTAAGGCATTAACTTAAAGGGATTTTGAAATTTTATGAAAATCAGACCAGAATCTTTTATTTCTCAGAACAACAAAAAAAATCTGTTTTAAAAACTGTATTGCTTTAAGTAAGCTCATGTCTTGAATCTCTTCAATCCATGCCAGATGGGATGTTAAGGAGCAGATTGCACACACAAGCTTGCAAGAGAACATGGCTATGTAAATATAGCTTCTCTTCATGGTGGTTGTGACTCTACTTTGTATAGGAGACCTCACTGAAAAGAGTGTTGCTGGTTTTTTCACTATCACCAATATCAAAAGAATATGGCAAAAGTACATTTTTCCAGTACTAACATTCTTGTTATTCTAGTACCCCAAAACTGAACTGTTGAATCCTAAGGAATTGGGGGGTAGGTAGACAAAAGCTACCCCAGTGAATAGGCTGTTTCTCTCTCTCTCTCTCTCTCTCTCTCTCTCTCTCTCTCTCTCTCTCCTCCCCCTTCTTTTTGAAAAAAAAAATCTAAAATAGAAATTTCAAAGCTTAAAAAACTTCAAAGCAATTTAATTTAAGTTGCTTCCCATGACTTTAAACACTGAATATTCACACCTACGTCAGTACTACATTGAGAACCTCCTACTCAGAAACTGTATTTAGGAAAGGAAGGATGCTGTGGTCTGAAATGAGGACTAGATTTGAGGGATCTTAAGTTATGAGATGAATTCTTCAGCAAGACTCCGGAGTTCAGCCAATTTTATCCTTACTCCTCCATGGAGAGTCAGGGCAGCATTCTCAAAAACCCTCTCCTTAGAAATAATGACAGGAGACTAAAAACTATTTATTCCAAGATAAACAATAACTTCTAAAAAACTCCTTCCCAGGTTACATAGATTCTGATTCAAACAATAGGTTGTTCTTAATAATCTGTGTGTACACTGAGTTTCAACCCCTGCTAGAACCCCAAAGGACAAGCATTGCTATGTATTGCTGCTGACAACACCTGTCCCCAGTTCTTTAATAGTGCCTGTTCCATCGTTAGATTTTAACATATAGGGCACATTTGCTGACCATTCCTCTTCTGGGAAAATCAATCTTAGCTTTAGTGTTTAAGCTATGACATGGTCAAATTGCATAGCTGGCATACTGCTTCACACGCCACCATTTTCATGCCTTTTTACCTTAAGCCAAGCCAGGTGAGTAGGCGTCATCCGAGATAAAATCTTGCTGACCTTTTTCCTTCAAAGAAAAGCTAGCGAACAGGAGGTAATAAATGCTATGCTTCCTACTCAGACTCTGTCACATAAGATGTCACTTCTTTCTTTTAATTAAATTCCTTGCCAGCTCAAAGAGGCAAGTAATTTTGCTGCACATTATCCTAACTTTGTTAGACTTCTTCAGTAGCAACAGGGGAAGGTCTTTCATTTGTTGTGCCAGAGCTGGTCTTAATATCCAGTTCCCAACCCAGCCACTCCCTTGTATCTTGAGAAAAAAACTAGTAGTTAATGTATTGTTGGGGGGAGTGGAGGCAGGCCGAACAGTTACTGAAATGAAGCTATATTTGAAATATAAAATGCCTCTTTGAAGCAATGCAGCAAGCAGTAAAGAGAGTTTAAAAATTTTATTTTAAAGAGAAAAACTCACACAGTACAGTCAAGTAGAGACATTGACCAAAGGGGTGAACAAAATTGCAGGCATCATCGAGAATATGGGATGGATGGAAAACTAAGGTTTCCTCTTATTAGAATTTCGGAGGCCAGGTTTTGGAAGAAGGTTCCATTTGTGTGCTTGAAAGGCAGAGACCACTGATAGAATAATGAAGAAGGACTCTAGGGAAGGGAAGGCAAAGGAAAAGGCACACTGCATCTCCTACCACCACAGCAGCAACTGGAGTGAAATTCTGACAGAAAGTCCTAGCAAACAGTACAAAATATATTCTTCATGATTATCCCACTTTGATGTGGGATCATTTATTGGGAACAGATACCCAACTTCTGGCAGCCATTGGCTGAAGGCTATTGATGTAAAAGAAAAAGTTTATTTCACTGCTATATGCCATCTCTTTTTCCATTTTCACAAGAACAGTCCTTATGTCCAGAGATTCAGATACTGGCAGCTAGGAGCTGGAAGGAGGCTAGAGCTTGATGGGTGTTCAGGGTCAAAGAAGAGCATCACACTAATAGGTTCTACACTTTCTTTGTACTGAATCAGGGTATCCTGAGTGAGAATGTTGTATCGATTCCTGGTTATGGAAGCTCCAGATACAGTTGGTGGATGTAGCAAACAAAGCTATAGGATAGAAACAAGGTCACTATATAAAGGAGGGAATAATGATCTAGTTGCCTTCTTCTCTCCCTACTATTTTCTGGCACTTGTCTTTACTCAGAAGAGACACTTTTGCCTTACATGCTAAAAGTCAAGGTGTGGGATTTTGGGGGAATGTGTCTGTGGAAAGTTGCGAAACATGGATTTGGTCTTTGGAACAAGTTTGTCAAGTTTTTTTTTTTCCCAAGATGTTATGTAGGTACCAGCAAATAATAACACATGACATACATTTCTTGAGGGTTTTATTTTTGAGAATTCCATACATGCATACAATGAAATATGATCACATCTACACCTCATTCCTTTCTTCCAATTCCCGTTATTTCATCCTAAACACACTTCATATTTTTTGATAACCTGCTAAATCTATTTAGTGCTGCCCATATGTTCATGAGTGTGGGTCATCCACTGGAATAAGAGAATCCAAACAGTTGAAACCTACTCAAAGAAAAGTGACCACTCCCAACACCTATCCACTGACAACAGCTTCTACAGGAAGTGGGGCCTGGAAATTTTAGACTCCAGCTAGGCTGGCTTGATCTTGTGTATATAATGTATAAAACTACTCCAGTTTGGCTGGCTTGATCTTGTGTATATAATGCATAAATAACCACAGTTGGGGCGAGCTCTTGAGTGCACTAGCCATTTGATGCCCACAAGATAGCATTTCACAACATCCTCCCCATCCTTCATCTCTTACAATCTTTCTACCTCCTTTTCGATGTTCCTTAAACCTTGGTGATAGAGATGTTAATGTAGATACTCCATTAGGGCTGGGAACTCATTCTCTTATTGTCAACAAGTTAACCAGCTATTCTCTGCATTAACTGCTGTCCACTGCAGAAAGAAGCTTCTCTGATCAAGACTGAGAGCATCCTGGGTCTATGTATACAAATATAGAAAAGGCTGCTTGGCAGCACAATAACTTAACAAAATGACAATAACAAGTTCAACCAAGCTGGGCCGTGGTGGCTCACACCTTTAATCCCAACACTCGGGAGGCAGAGGCAGGCGGATCTCTGTGAGTTCGAGACCAGCCTGGTCTATATAAGAGCTAGTTCCAGGACAGGCTCCAAAACCACAGAGAAACCCTGTCTCGAAAAATCAAAAAACAAAAACAAAAACAAAAAAAAAACAAGTTCAACCATAAATCCACAAACTCAGCAGCTGTGAACTTTTACCAGGATTACAGTACCGGGCATGAAATAAACTCCTGAGGAGCGGACCTCAAATTCAATCACAAAGCCTTTGCTTACCTCATGACAGTCAAGCCACTGTTGAGGCAGTAGGTACAACTTGCCTGGTGGGTCAGCACTGCAATATGCAGGGTCTAGTGCTGAGTAAGATTGCTGATATGATTACTCCATCATCAGTCTGTAGAGCACCTTACAGTACAATGAAAACTAACCACAAGGAGCAAGTTCCTCAATTGCTTTAGATTTCTCCTTATCCTGTAGCCAAAATTTGTGGAGTCATCAGCAATAGGCTCTTAGCAGGTAGTATTGTGTGAATAACAAAGAGTAATGGCAATACTTCTGGAGCCTCCCTGACTTTTGGGGAGGTATCCGATACCTGGCTCTATGATTTTCGTTCAATAAACTCTGTCTTCTGGTAGCAACATTGCCCAACCACACAGGGAAATTCCATTCAAAATCTTTTATATTAATAATGATGATTATAATAATAATTGCTATTATTATTAAGTGGATGGATGTTTTGCCAACATGTATATCTGTGCACCACAATTGTGTCTGGTGCCTGAGAGGTCAGAAGAAAGCGCTGGGTCCTCTGGAACTGAAGTTACACACAGTTGTGAATTACCATGTGGATGCTGGAAATAGACTGGATCCTTCAGAAGAGCAGACAATGTTCTTAACTGCTGAGCCATTTCCCCAGCCTTGCAACTCTTTTAAGTTGTTTTATGAAGTTAGCTTACTAAGATGTGGGTTTCTCTAAGGTTTTTCATAGATTCTTAGTTTTGGTAAACACCCCTCCCACTAGTCTCCCTTTTCCTTCTGCTCTCATCCCCACTTAATCCTTTAACCCTAAGTAATTTCCTCTCTTCTTCCATTTTGCATGTTGTCTGCCTCTTCACTTTAAGAAAAAGATTTCTTTGATTTTCCATTCTGTGTCTTGTGTGTTTGTGTGGGTTTTCACGTGTGAGAGTAGGTGCCTGCAGAGGTCAGAGGCAGTGAACACTCCTGGTGCTGGAGTTTCAGGTAAGTGGGAATCGCCTCATATGGATGATGGGAACTGAACTCTGGTCCTCTGCAAGAGCAATGTGTGCTCTTAAGTGCTGAGTCATCTCTCCAGACACTATTTTTATTCTAAGTTGTGTTGTGAGACAGAAAGACTTCCATATTTTTTCATATCCCCTTCCTTTGGCTTAGTCCTCCCTTTCACTTCCTTTTCTCCCATACTCCCACACTCTTCTTTCTTAAGTTTTTCTATCCTTAGTATTCCAACTTATTAACATGTTTTTGCTTTGGGGTTAATCTACTCTTCTCCCTCCCTAATGTGTTTTTGCCCCAAAGGCTTCTTTCTAGTTCTCTGGCTTCCGCTTGTGCTTTAAGTTAAACTTATATGTTGGGAGCCAGTGATAGCAGGAAAAATAGTCTTCCCCAGGGAAGAGCAAACCAATTTCATATATATATATATATATATGTATATACATATATATATATATATGAAACATATGTACCGAGCAGGCTGTTTTTATATATTTAGGGACATACATACATACATATATATACACACATATATGTAACAACAATCAAAGAAAAAGAGACCATGAATTTAAAAGTGAGAAAGGAAAAGCAAAAGAAAGAATAAATGATGCAATTATAAACTAAAAACTTAAAATTATAATAATTTTTAAATTGAAAGAAAAAAATTTGAAGCTAAAATTCATATATGACAGAGAATGTAGGGAATTTATCTTTCCAAGCCTGAGTTAACTCACTAATTATAATTTTGCCCAGTTCCATTCATTTCCTACAAATTTCATGGTTTCATCTTTCCTTACAGCAGAGACATTCTTTATATAAGACATTTAAAAATTATTTTATTTTATGAGTATGAAATTTTTGCCTGCATTTATGACTCTGAACCACTTGTGTGTCTGGGGTTGTGGAGGCCAGAAGAAGGTATCAGATCCTATGGAACTGGAGTTACAGATAGTTGTGAACAGTTTATGTGAATGCTGAGAACTGAACCCGGGTCCTTTGGAAAGAGCAGTTTGTGCTCTTAACTGCTCAACCAACTCTCTATCCCCACAAGATATGTGTCTAAGTGATTTGTATGTGTTATTAATTTAATCTTCACAACAACATTATAAAGCAGGTACTATCATTATCTCTTATACCTAAAAAGTCGAAGACAGAAAAATGAAATAGCTTGCTGAATATGGCCTAGCTAGAAACTATCTTCAGCAACCATGTTAATGATGGAAAGGGGATAAGAGATAAACAGCAGGAAAGGATCACCAAGAAATGAAAATGAGCAATATAGCGAGGAAGGTAGAAAAGAAAAAGTCTCTGGGCAGTGGATTAGACCTGAAGACTTAAAAAAACTAAAAATAGGAAATAATTACAAGTAATTATCTAATCCCTTTCCTACCACAGGAAAAGACAAGTTTGAAAGAGAAACCACCAGCCCAACAGGATCTAAATAAGTGCTCAGATGAGCTAATGCATACCCAAACATTAATCTTGCTACTGCAAAATTGATAAGCTAAACTGAATAAAAATAGCAGAATAAATGTAAAGGAAAGATGTTGTTTTTAATTAAATTTGCCTTTTCTTTGGAATTAATTTCCAAATGTAAACAAGATGTTCATGATTATCATAAGTAAGATGAGATAAAAATGGAAAACAATGTAGTTTTATAAGATAATAAAGTGGTAAGTTGACTTTGAACAGAAAATAGTTCTGGATAGAAGCTGTTGAAAGTTTTACACCTTCCAAGTAGCCCATCTAAATACTTGAAATAATGTTTCTCTTAGAAGCTAAACATGCAATGCACTTGAAAGAGAGTTTTAGGTAGCTTTTCTTGTCCAGCCTAGCCTATCTCTAAAACTGGGCAAATAGCAGCAGATAAAAGTCAGCATGGGGGAAAAGGGTTACTGCAACCTTTTCTGGAACCAGGTTATAAGCACATGATTGTAATTCCAGAAGTTGAGAGGCAAAAAGACAGTTGCAAGTTCAAGGCCGGACTGGTATATAGCCAGTTCTAGGCTCACTGGGAAATCCTGTCTCAAAGGAAATAAAAAAGATGAAAAGAATAGAAAAGAAGGGAAGAATGGCAGGGAAGGGGAAAACAAAATGTTTTCTGGAACCAAAGTTGTTAAGAAAAGCTGTCTAAAGACATAACTGGCTATAGAAGACTATAGAAAGCAATGGCTGCCAATAGTCAGTAGAGACAAGTGCAAGAACATTCATAAACTCATGGCAAAGAAGCCACAGACAGCTGCAAATCCTCCGATTCATTTTATAATCCATCAGAATGATGAAAATGGAAACTCAAAGTGAACATATCATTTTGGGGTGGAGGAGCCTTTTCTAGTTTTGTTCACTGGATGAGCCCAGAAACAATGAAATCCAGTAGCAATGAGCACACCTAATGTCCTGATCTGGTTTTTAGTATTTACCTCTAAGAAGAAATAAAGTTCTGTAGAGAAATGGTTGTTTTCAGCTCTTGGACAGGGAAAGCACAGTAATAATTTTGAAATATGTTAGCATGTCAGGGAGTAAGAAAAGCATTCAGAATATTAAAAGGACATGAGGGCCAGCTTGAGATCATTCCTACTGGGCAAATTTGAGACAATTTGAGCATCAAAAATAATAATAGGCATAAATTAGTGTTGGCTGAATAAATAAAAACCCGTGGGTCTAAATGATCCTTAGGAGAAAAGAGAAGAGAAAAGAATAACAGAAATGTTATTTTCTACATAAGGATGCTGACTAATAAATGCAGAAGTACTGGTAGACATTTAAAAAATAACTCTTTTAAAAACAGAATGCAATAATTGGTTGTCACAAGAATGATAAAGCCATTGAGTAAAGAGTTCTTGAGAACAACATGTTTTTAGATCGTATCAACATCTACTCTTGCATACTTATTGATTGCAAAGCTTTCCTCTGTATTATTAAAATCTGGTGGGTTCAGTAAAGAGTCCACCTCCAAAATGTACCTTGTACTGTCTTCAGACAGTTGTTATAAAGATTAAATAATCCAATCTATATGAAAGACAGAGCAGCAGAGACCTCAGTAGGGACTCCATACATTAACAGTGGTATAGTAAAGAAAATCATGACTATATCTAAACTCAGAGCCTAGAATACTCTCATTTCAAATTGTTTTCTTATCTTTGTTTTCCCCAAAGACCCTAAACAAATCACACTCTATGGTAATTACATGGACACTATCAAAAAATGACAGAGAGAGCATCTCAACAGCAAGAGAATGTGTGTGTGTGTGTGTGTGTGTGTGTGTGTAGGTGTGTGTGTGTGTGTGTGTGTGAGAGAGAGAGAGAGAGAGAGAGAGAGAGAGAGAGAGAGAGAGATCAGTCTTCTCCAGACCCTTCAGTAATGGAACTGCTCCTGGGCTCACCAGAAAAGACAGCATGCTACCCTCCCTTCTTTCCTCCCAATAGGAAAGAGACAGAGGGAGTCAAGAAGTTTATAAAAAGAAACTTCTGCTGAGATCTCTGAAAGAAGATTAAAGTTATACAGGACCTATTACTCCAATGCCAACTGCTTTATTTCATACCTGTGAAGACTTCACTCCTTAGAAAAGGTGTCTGGATGAGAAGTGTGTACCTTATAGTTACTTCAACTCAACACACATTTCACCTATTCATGTACTTATTAAGAAGGGGATGATGGAGCCAGCAGGAGTTTGCTCTGGGTTATCTCTTCATTTAAGCCTATTATCAGGGCACCTTCGACCTTACATTTATAGTGCGACTTTGACAGCAATGAATTATAATTACCAGTGTCTTATTTTCTTTGACATAGAACTTTCTCTAATGACTTGGGCCTGCTCTACGTACTCCCACAGAGCAGGTCATGAGAATTAGGATGTTGAAGGCTTCTGAAACTTCAACTCCTGAGAAACAGATCTGTTACTCAGATCTTTGAGTCTTTTGGTAGGATAGCTTTGAGATCTGTATTCAGTACTGGAAGGAGTGGTAATCCAAAAAAATATGTCGTTTTGCTTGATCTAATACTCTTTCCTTTTATTTTCTGGTTACCATTCTCTCCTTGCCTCAGGTTATCATTTATAAGGCTACTGTGTCAGAATCCTCATCCTTCTGGAGAAACTTAAATTAACATGCCTGGCTAAAACAAAACTGCTGCTCCTAGAATCCTGAAGAAACTATGTAACCAAATCAGTCACGGAAACAGCTGTGAAAAGCTACATTGGAAACATGCATCTATCACTAAGAGATGATGTAGATCCCTGAAAGAAGTTTTGGTACTGAATTTCTACTGAACTGATTCAAATGAGCAGCAAAGAACAGTTTATAATCCATCTGGAGCCAAAATCATGTTCTTATATGGCCCCATTACTCAAAACATTTACTAAGTGCCACAGTTAAAAATCTGAAGCAGGGGTTGAAAAGAAGTGAGTAGTGATGGGACCTCGACAAATGTCAAGGGAATTGTAGCTGCTCTCTGGACTGAGGCAATTTACTAGTTGGAAGGTAAATTACTCTCTATTTCAACCATTAACACAACCCTGTCAGTTTACAGGGGTTGAACATCAATGTTCTTCTTAAGTACTCATTAGTGTTGATATTTGGATAATGGGCCATTTTCAACATTAATTTTTTGTTCTTGTTCTTAGGAAGTCAAGAACAAATGATAGTGAAAAACAAACTCTAATGTACAATGAGTTCTTGAGCATCCAACCCTTTGCTTTGATAGTCAAATCTTGAGCTAATAACTTTAAAAGAATTAACCAACAACAAAATAGATTGTACTAAAGCCAAAAATTGTGGATTGATCATTTTCTTCAAAATAATCTCAGGGTCATTATAAAAAATATAAACTTTCATTGTTTTATTGGCATTTTAAATATGGCCACAGAATAGGTGTCTTGATACTATGTCAGTTACTTTGTCCCCAAGTAATTTTGAAAAAAAATATTAACATAACTTTGGCACATTTGAGTGCATTTACCTCCCTTAAAATAGTTGCAGACAAACAGAAGTTTTGTTTTCACATCTGAAAAAAAATCCCTAACCAGGCTACTGATAAATGTATAAACTCTTAGGAAAAGATACCCTCCCCTAAGCATCTGTAGAATAATATTAAAAGGGGCCTGGAGAAGTGCATGGTTCAGCATTTAAGAACATTTGCAGCTCTTATAGAGTATTCTTTGGTTCCCATGTAAGTGACTCACTGATGGAGGTGGGTCTTCTATATATCTGTTCCTTTCATTGGTTAATTAATAAAGAAAACTGCTTGTCCTGATAGGGCAAAATTTAGATAGGCAGAGTAGACCGAACAGAATGCTGGAAGGAAGAAGGCAGTGAAACAGATGCTATAGCTCTCCTCTCCAGGATGGATACATGTTAAGATCCTTCTTGGTAAGCCACCACCTCGTGGTACTACACAGATTATTAGAAATGGGTTAATCAAGATGTGAGAGTTAGCCAGTAAGAGGCTAGAGCTAAGGGGCCAAGCGGTGTTTAAAAGAATACAGATTCCGTGTAATTATTTCAGGGCATAAGCTAGCCAGGCAGCCGGGAGCTGAGTGGTGGGAAGAGACCTGCCGCTTCACACAACAACTCACAACTGCCTACAACTCAAGATCAAGAGAATTAGATGCTCTCCTCTGGTCTCCACAGACACTCATGCACATATGAAACAAATGTCCATATATATCTTGAAATTAAAGAAAGAATACAGGTGTGGAAATGTCAGAATGCAAGATGTTATTAAAAAAACTGATCTTCATTATATGAAGACCCATTTAATGAATACTTGTCCTATATGAAAACCTCGAGAAGCTTTTCTGCAGCTGAAAATCATCACTGAGTCCTAGCTGATCCTTTTCTATCAAATAGGTTCCCCCCAAATTCATTAATTAAAGATTAATTTCTAATACTTTTCCTTAAAACAGCAAGAAATGGGGTCTTGAGTAGAAAGTGCTGATCAATATCATATAGCCATAATGTCATAATTATGTGAGCATTCAAATAGTCTTGGGATAGCATAATTTTTTAAAAAAAAATGGAAGAAATGAACAAAATAGCTTCAAGATTTTCACCAAAAGCAGCCTGTGTTGCCACAAATGATGGTAAGATGAATCTAAGTGTTTAGCTCTATTTGCTTCCTCTATTTTTATCATTCTATGTTTTTCCTGTTCTTGAGTGCATTGAATTATTTTTAATATTTTCCTTCTTCAATTTATTTTTATTAGTGAATATCATTGTAAAATAATAACAGGTTTAATGATGTTTTCATACCTGAATGTCATGTACTTTGCTCTATTGCTGCTTAGCAATGCTGTACTTTAGTGTTTACTCTAAAAATTACAACCAATAGAAACTCACTGAACTATTGAAAACTGACAATTCTCTTAAAAACTGAAAGGGTCATTGCTGGGGTTTTTTTCTCCATTTGATTGTTTTTCGCTCTTGTATTGCTTTTATGTATCATACGTCTAATTATTTTAAACAATACAAAATACCATGATATCATAGACTGGGTTTTCAAAACCTTTGCTACTGTATCCTTCAGTATAGATTCCTAGCATTTTCCTGCTTTGAACTAACATAAATCCTTGAATATGTATCTTTGTAGGTGTATCAATTCTCAAATATTAGATCTTTGAATATGGCCTTTGCCACATTTTTTCACATTTCTCATCTGTATCTAAAATAATACATATTGCAATTTTTCATTTTGTTCCATGGACATCTGTGCTTCTGTCTGTACATTCCATCCTCTGTTTTCCATGTTGTTTGGATATTTGTTCTTATCATCATTCCAGTTTGCTATTGACTTTTAAGCTATGTCGAACATGTGATTTAGTCAACCTATTGAGTTCTTAACTATAAATAGTGCATCTTCACTTTTTCAATTTCTGTCTGATAACGCTATATTTTACAATTCCATGATGATCTATCTATTCATTAAAACTTTTGAAATATTAATCACAAGTATTTTCAATTTTATTTTTTGAAAACTGTATTTTTCAACATCCCCATGTTTCAGTCAGTTTATATTGCAACATGGTTTGGTTATTTTTTATTAAGTGCTAGAAAAGCTTTTAGAAACAATTTAATATTTCGGATGATGTTTTAGTCTTAGAGAGAGAGTTTATTTTTGCTTCTGGCATTTAGGTGGTCTAAGAAGGCCACTTTAGTCTCATCAAAGATTCAGCTGCTTCGAAATTGACATAAAAGTAACCATCTTATTGAGTATAACGTCTGATAATAGCATCTCTAAACCTTGGTCATTTTGACATAGAAGAAAACATAACAGCAGTATACTCACCTTTAGAGCCCAAACTTTTAAAACTGTATTGATCATTCATATTCAACCAGATGACTTTCATTTTGACAGTGTTTTAAGCATAGGCAAATGAAATGTAAGAGTCTCTTCTCAAAACCTCAAAAGAGGCTTTCAGATCAATATTTTCTATTTAGATTGTAATTATAGCACCTGTAGTGTTCAGAAACAATTCAAACTAGTAATTTGAAACATACCTTTAATCTATAACAACATGAAGCCATACAATGTAACTAGTAAATGTATATTCAGAAGTCTTTACCAAACCCATGCTCAAGAGCTGAATTATTTAGAATTTATGTCCCATCTCATATCATAATGTTTCTTTTCTTATAAATGGAGAAAAGAGAAAGAGAATTGTGTTATCATCATTATCTACTGCCACCCTCGACAGCCTGTAATAAGCTTCAAGACTATCTTCCTTTACTACAGAACAATGACTCACCTACAGTTACATAACACACAGTTCCCAGGAATCCAAATCTCTCATTTTCTCCTTAGTCTCAGAGGCACTTATTGTTTGAAGCTATAAATGGTTTTAAGGAAATATTCAAGCTGCAAATGAAGGAGAAAATGCAAGAATCTACCAAGTTGTGCTTACCATGATGATGACCTATCTCAGTTGTCTAGTCACACATTTTGAGTCTTTCAAGTGTTGACACCAAAATTATATGACCCTGAGAATAGCATCTCCGTAGGTGATGTGTTAGTTACTTTGCATAATTATGACCAGAATGCTTGTCAGAAACAACTAAAAGAAGGAAAGATTTCTGAGATGTCAGTCTCTGGTCCTTAACTCCATCAAATCTGGACCCTTGGCAAGACAGAGTGTCACAGCAGCAGGAGCATGTAGTGGAAGAAACAGTCAGGAAGCAGAGAAAAGGGGAGGGATTGGAGGCCTGTTATAGCCATCAAAGGCATACCCTCAGAGATTTCCGCCAATTAAGCCCAGCTCCTAAAATTTCCAAAACTTCCTAAAATACCACCATTAACTTGGGAACCAAGTGTTCACCTCATGAACCTGTGGGAAATTTTTCATATTCAAACCAAAACAGTATACTTTACTCTGTCTTCTCAGAAAATAGATTTAATAGGTATGGAAAGGGATATAACTCCACAGGGGGAAACTATCAGGTATGATGGAGGAAGGTCATTGGTTAAATAAAAAGAAACTGCTTGGCCCTCATTGGTTAGAAGATAGGTAGGAGGAGTAAACAGAACAGAACGCTGGGAGGAAGAGGAAGTGAGCTCAGACTCCACAGCTCTCCTCTCGGGAGCAGACGCCTCAGAGAGACACCATGCCCAGCTCCTGGGCAGACACACACCATGAAGCTCTGACCCAGAATGGACTAGGCTAGAATCTTCCCGGTAAGACCGGTTCTCACAGATTATTAGAGATGGGTTGATCGGGATGTGAGAATTAGCCTGTAAGGGCTAGAGCTAAAGGGCCAAGCAGTGTTTAAATGAATACAGTTTGTGTGTTGTTATTTCGGAGCATAAGCTAGCCAGACTGCCGGGGTGCTGGGGATGCAGCCCCGCCGCCCTAATTACTACACAGGTAGTTGACGAAGAGGCTAAAATGAATCAACATGCTTTGTAACCCAAGAAGGCCTATTTAGAATAAAGAGATACAATCATCTTGTCGGTTAATGTTCAAACAGTCTTCATTACTGAGAACTGCCATCTAAGAAGATGCTACATTTGAATTTTATATTTTTATTAGGTGTCTATTTTAGTTTTATGTGTATGAGTGTTTTGCCTACGTGTCTGTGTGCCTGTGTGTTCCTGTATCCACAGAGGCCGTCAGAAGTGTTGTGTCTCTTAGAACTGGAGTTACAGATGGTTGTGAATCACAATGCAGATGCTTGGAACAGAACACAGGTCCCCTGCAAGATCAACAGGTGCTTTTAATCTCTGAGCCATCGCTCCAGTCACTAAACTTGAATTTTAAAAATACATTGTAAGTGTAAATTTTAATTAGACACTTTTAATACACTCTTTTGGAGAGGAATTAGAAATGTTCTCTCAAATATTGCTGATGGGAGTGTACATTAGCGTGACTTGTGTGGGTAGGTAACTATCGAGTTACTTGGAGGTAGCAATTCTATACTACCCAACATATTCTCGACTCCTGTGTTTGAGAAAATGTATTGCAACATTGATAGCAAATATTGAAACACCTAAGTGTTATGTAGACTGGGTTAAATAAATCATTGTATTATTCTATATTATAAGCTAGTTAAACATTATGTAACCGCATAAAGAAGAGTGTGAACTGCATAAGCACTACCATACAATCAGTGATACTTGTACTAGTATCTTCAGTGGATTTGTGACAGGGTGAAAGATTTGGTAGATGATAGCCTTGAAGGAAGGGAAAGAGCAATTCATCACATGGAAATGAAATTGAATGGCATATTAAACTTTCCATGTTTAATAATACAGAATATAATGTATATACATTAATTTGATTTAGTTTATATTAAAATTATTTGGGTATTATAAATTCTTAATGTTCTTAATGTAAATTTTAAGAAGTTGTAGGTACAAATTGTATAAGCAATGTACTGGGTTATTAATTAATGTTTGTGCTGGTTGTGTTTATTTTTCATCAACTTGGTATGTGCTAGAGTCTTCTAGGAGAAGAGGACATCAATTGGGGAATTATCTCCAACATATTATTCTCTAGGAATGTCTGTGGAGCATTTTCTTCACTGATAGTTGATGCAGAAGGGCCCATCCCATCCTGGGTGGTGCCATGCTTTGGGAGATGTTTCTGGATAGTGTCGAAAAGCAAGCTGATCCATGGAGAGAAAGCCAGGAAGTAGTGTTTCTCCATGGTCTGTTTCATTTTCGGCCTCTATGTTAATTCCCTGCCTGAGTTACTGACAGACTGTGATCCAGACATATAAGCTAAAGAAACCTTTTCCTCCCCAAATTGCTTTGGTCGAGTTCTTCACCATAAAAATAGAAAGAAAACTGGGCTATTATTTGTTTAGATGATGGAGAAAGATTTTAGAATTAAAGACTAACAATCATAAATTTGTACTTAAATCTATTTTCAATCTGTTTTCATAATGTAGTTAAATTTTTAATTCTAGTCACAAAAACTGTCAGAAGATGTTCTCTATAACACTAGTAAGATTTTCTTATAAAGCTCTAAAATTACCAACTTGTAACCTTGAAATTACAAATGTTTATTATCATAAACTACGTTTGTTAAGATGTTTGCACAGAAAGACTTTTTTCACTTAAAAATGTGAACTTCAGTTGATGAGTTGCTGTGAACTCTGGAGTCTGTATTCAACAACTGGAGGCTGAATTTACTCATCATCCTTGAGCTAATTAACCTGCATGTTATGACCAAAACAATTTAGCTTTAATTGCTTAACTGATGTAAAAGACCATGTAAATTTTCTAAAATCAAGAAACAGGTTTAAATGTTCCTTATTGAAGGCGTTTTCCATGTAAAATAAATAAGCATACAGAGTAACTAAGAAGAGGGACCAATTCTTTTGTCTTTCATAATAAGGCATAGGCATAAACACCAGAGTTATTTTTCTCAGAGAAGATGGAGCCATGCTGTCGTGAGAGCAAAAGGAAGAAAAATGTGTTTGTGTTTGGGGGAGGGCGTGCCCTACCTGAGAGCGTTTTAGGTGAAACTGAGTCTTTTAAGGAGATGGGTGAAATCTAGGTTATATGGCAGGCAACACAACTATTGTTTTATTACTAAACATGATTCTCCCAGTGTGCCACACAGAGATGTGGAATTGTATTTACCAGGGCATGAAGGAGAATGTGATTGGATAAAATATAAAAAGAAAGAGATAAGTTTTAGAAATTAAGCATTGTAGGTTTCCATGTGTCGTTGAGTGGTGTTGGGGTAAATCATTCAGGAATAACTAAAGAGCAGACAATTGTAAATACAGTTTAGAAGGGGAATATGGGGACAGGGAAGTTGAGACTGTTGTATGAGATGATTATGGCTCCTGTTGCAATTCATGCTGTAGCTGAAACGCTGGGCAACAGGCTCTGTGTTGGCTTGGTTGCATTTTTTTCTACTGCTCCCTACTCTACACATTTCTATTTCATTGTCTTTTCTTTAATTTCCTTTCTTCTCACCTTTATCTGAACCCCCTCTCTGCTGCTAACTTCTCCACTTGGTGCTTGCCCTTACTCATTAAACATGCTTAAGCTTTCGTTTTATAAAGAACTCTTTCCCAAGAGCTACTTCTTTTAAGATTCCCCACAGCCCACTATACACATATTTTTCTTCCTGGTGACCTTTTCAAAAATAAAAGAGGCATTTGACAATTGCACTTCGTGTACCTCCCCCTCCCCCACCACCACTCTCCAGCTTCCTGCAATCTGGCTTTCTTTTGTAGCTTTTGCAGTTAGATGCTCTTAAATTCTCTCTAGCCACACCCTAATGTCTAAATCTAAATTAGCCGACTGACCTCTTAGCATCATGAAGTTTTGTTGAGAATACTCTTCACAAATGTTCGTTCCTAACCTTGGCCAGCACTGCTTTCCTCTCTTCTCTCCAATTCTTCCCCTCTAATTTTTACTTGGCTCATTCTGCTCATTTTACCCTCAAGTAGTGCTGCTGTTTGTGTCTTGGTGGATATTGCTTCAGTCTGAAACTGGAAGGAGGAAGACTAACTGAAAGCCACGTAACTTGGGAGCCATACTCGATCTCTGTCACCAAGAGACATGCCACCACCACCGGCTGCCACAGACAGCACGAGAAAATAATAAGGCTTTCAGGTGGAGTTTCATCTGATATTCAAATGATTAATAAGATGTCACTAAAATAGAACAATCACAGAATTCTACCTAGCACTTAACATTCTGCCACTCTCAGCTCCTGGCTCTTAAAACTGGCTAAACATGCCACGTGTGCGGTCCTCTATTGTGACTTAAGGTACATTCTCTCAAGCCAGAACTCGGTTTTAACAGGGTGATGAGAATTGACACCAATCATTTAGTATCAGACCTACATTCCTCTGTCCCTCTTTTTCATGTGTCACCGGTGAGAAAGAGACAAAACTGGTAGAAATTTAGGCTGAAAACTTCAAGGCACCTGGGGTTTTATGAATGTGAGAAGGCCAAGTTTTAGGTGTTTAGAAGCTTTGCCAATTTTCATCGAATTCTCAAGCTTGGCACGCACTATGTGCTCTGAGATCCCTGTGTCATTGCCTTTAGCCCTCTGGTTCTCTTCTGTTCAAGGTCCTTCCTTCCTTGGGGCAATTAATCTTTATGTCTAGCTCTGGGTCCAGGCCTGGTCAGTCTCCTGCATTTCATATCTGTCCCTCCAAGTGATGGTTGGAGAACTGCATATAGATATCCTGCAGGTATTTTGACTCTGTACTAACTTATTTTCTGTCCCCTTCAACAACTTCACCTCACCCCTAAACAATAAAAACACAGAAGTCTTGCATCAGGGAATGGAAAACCATCCTCAACTCTTCCTTAGCTCTCTTCAGTCCTACCATGTATTTCCACCGACGCTGACTCCATGCTATTTCTCCCATCTGTCAACTCCTTCACACCCACTTCCATTGCCCTAGTTTCATGCCTCGCCACTTTTTGCCTGGACTTGCATAGCCTCCAGATACTCCCCTCTCCAATCTGTCTTCTACACTTTTCTCAGAAATATGCTTCTTAAAAACAAATATATCCAGTGTCTGGTTTAAAACTTTCTATTGAAAGACTGTTGCAAAATAAATTCCAAATTCATTGACCTGTCTTGCTGGCCAGCCTGAGATTGCCCTATGCCCCCCAAAAAAAAACTATTGCTAGGAGAATTTTTTAATTGGGATAGAATTTACATACAGTAAAATGGACAGGTGTTATTTTGATTGGCTTTGATAAATGCATACACTCAGGTAATGGTCTAATAAAAATACAGACCATTTCCATCACATTAAAAAATTCCCTAATTCCCCTTTCCAATAAATTTTTGCACTCCCATATACAAACACTGCTCTACTTATCACCATTGATTAGGCTTGGCTGTTTTCATCATAAAGTATAGCTTCCCTCTGTGACACAATGTAATAGTCTTGAGAGCCTTCATTTTGTTTTGCATGCCTGTAGGTTACTGTTTCTGTTGCTGCCGTTGCTGAACATTCCACTGTAGGATGATACCACTTATTTGAATCATTTCCAGTCTGTGGCTATGAATCAAAAAGAAGTCACAAGCATTATTGCAGAATGCCTTGGTGGAGCTAAAGCATCTATTTCAGGTACACATTTTGGGATGGGATGGCTGAGTCACAGAAGCATTTAGTTAACTGCATTTGAAAAGGTTTTAGCTCTTTGTATGTGTTTATAAGGCATCAAAGTATCTTATTTTGCTAAGTGTCTATTCCAGTATTCCAGTCTGTTCATCATTTTTGTTGGACTAATCACCTTTATATCTGTTTCATAGATGCACTGAAAGTTGTCATTGTATACCCTTACATCAAGTCAGAAATCTATATTAAATTCTTTTCCACCAGCCTATCTTTGCATTTGCAATTTTTCCCAGCTTTAAAAAGCAGAAGTTACAAATGTTGATAAAGTCAATTCATCTACTGCTTCTCCAATAAGTTTTTATTGTTTGAATATTGCATATATTTATACAGTGTCTTTGGTTTTCCTTGTGGCAGAATCTCACTATGAAGCCCAGGCTAACCTGGAAGTCACTATGCAGATCAGGATGGCCTCAGATTCACAGTGATCTACCTAGCCCTGCCTCTGGTGTACTAAGATTAAAGGCATGTACCGCCATATCAGCCATTAAGCAGTGTACTTCGATCATATTCATCCATTAATGTCTCCTTCCATTTCCTTCAAGTGTCCTCTTCTCAAAATTACTCCAACTTTATGTCCTTGTTGTCATTTGCTGTTAATTGCTCCTTGAGTTCCATTAGTGCTTCCCATTACACACATGCGTGGGGAGGGCCATTCAGAGAGGCATGGGTAACCTACCAGCAGCCATGTTGCCATAGGTGACTCTCTATCCATCAAAAGTCATCAACTAACAATATTTCCTCCACCATGTAGCCCCTGGTACTCCTATCTATCTATGATGGGATTTTTGCTTACTGTATCTTATACAGGTAACCACAGCTATTGATTTGAACTGTGAAACAATCATGCCATGTCCAAAAATCAGTATTTCATGTCTCTCTTCTCTGTCTTTGCACCCTTCTTCCTCCATGTTCTCTGAATCTTTGATAAGGGGAGATTTATATAGATGATTTATCCATACCAGAGTACTCACAGTTATGAGTTTCTGAATTAACCACTGCTCAACTGTAAAAAGTTGTTTCTTTGATCAAAATTGAGAGCAACACAAATTTATGGGCACAGGATAGGTATTTAGAAAACAGTTTAACATAATGTCTATGGGGGTTTGAACAGGAATGGCCCCATAAGCTCATATATTTGAATGCTGAGTAACCAGAGAGTGGCACTATTTCAAAAGGATTATAAGATACTGGTTGAGAGTATCTATGGCCTTGTTGGAGGTTGTGTGTCACTGGGAGTGAGATTTAAGGTTTCAAAAGCCCACACCAGGCTCAGTCTCTCTCTCTCTCTCTCTCTCTCTCTCTCTCTCTCTCTCTCTCTCTCTGCAGATCAGGATATAGAATGCTAAGTTACTTCTCCAACACCACCTCTGTGTGTCATGTCACTATGATCCCCACCATGATGATGATGGACTGACCTCTGAAACTGTAAACAAGGCCTAGTTAAATGTGTTCTTTTATAAGAGTAGCTTTGGTCATAGTGTCTCTTCTCAGCAATAGAATAGTGGCCAAGTCATTTACCGTTAATTGAAAATGAAGAGACAGGAAAGAGGAAGGAAGGAAGGAAAGAAAGAAAGAAAGAAATTAGGTTCCATCCTAGAGCCTATGATCTCCTCAATCAAGGGCTCTTGACTATTTTTTACAATACCAGGCATAAAGTCCATCCTGTGAAACAGAACCTCATATACAATTATCAAGAGGTTGATTGCCTCCATAAACCACTGCTGTGCCCATGTCTTACTAGGCTGGTATTGTAGCATATATGGTACAGTTGGGTGATACTATTGGTGCATTTTTTCTCCCAGCACCTTGTGTAGTAATTCTAGTATTAAACACAGCCATTTAGAAAATCAGTCTAGAGTTTTCTAAAAAATAACCAAAGCCAGTCGGTGGTGGCACATAACTTTAATCCAAGCACTTGGGAGGTAGAGGCAGGCGGATCTCTGTGAGTTCGAAGCCAGCCTGGTTTACAAGAACCAGTTCCAGGATAGGCACCAAAGCTACAGAGAAACCGTGTCTCAAACCCTCCCCCCCCTTAAAAATAGGATTACCACATGACTCAGCTATACTAGTACTGGGCACATACCCAAAGGACTTTACACCCTACTATAGAGATACTTGCACATTCTTGTTCATTGGGATAGTATTCACAATAATCAGGAAATGGAATTAACCAAGATGTCCATCAGTTGATGAATGATAAAGAAAATGTACATATGTACAATGGCATATTACTTATCAGGAAAGAAAAATGAAGTTTACAAATAAATGGAAGGGTCTACCAAAAAAATGTACTAAGTGAAGTCACTCAGACCCAGAAACACAAATATTGCCTGTTCTCTCTCCTATGTGATGCTAGCTTAGAATACTTGTTTTGTGTGTTTAAACTGGAGTACACATGGAAACCAGGAAATTGTTTGTTTCATGTTTGTTTCTGTTCACCATATTATTCCTTCTCAACAAACAAGAAAGTTTCTCTCTGGTAGCTTTATTCTAGAAGATTTTTAATTTTAGCATTAATATGTCTTTGACACATTTTGATTTGATATTGTGTATGATTTCAGTGTTCATTATTTTGAATTGTTTTATGACTATATTAAGAATCAGTGGACTTCCAATATTTACAAAACGAGGAGGAGAAGCAAGAGAATTAGTCAGTGGTTGGGACCATTTGCTGCTTTCCTAGAAGACCTGGATTCACTTCCCAGTGTACACATGGTGGTTCATAGCTCACTGTGACTCCAGTTCTTGGGAAGCCTTTGTCCTCTGGCAGCCTCACTACCAGACATGCAGTGCACATAGATACTTGCAAACCAAATATTACAACACATAAAATAAATCTTTTTTATTTCGCTCTTTTTTTCTTTTGATAGGATTTCTCCACACACACACACCCCAAAAAAAGAGAAGAAGAAGAAGAAGAAGAAGAAGAAGAAGAAGAAGAAGAAGAAGAAGAAGAAGAAGAATGGTGTGGGAGGTTCTTCTGTCTGTGTGTTGCTTCTATTGGTTAATGAATAAAGAACTGCTTTGAGCCTATGGCAGGAAAGAACAGAACTAGGTAGAGAAAGCTAGGCTGTATGCTGGCAGGAAGAAGGGTGGAGTGAGAGAGAAACCATGTAGCCGCCAGAGTCAGACAGGCCGAAACTAAGCGGGTAGGCCATGACCTTGTGGTGAGATACAGATTAATAGAAACTAAGATGTAAGAGTTAGCCAATAAGAAATTAGAGCTACCTCACTCAGAATAGGGTTTTCTATTTCCATCCATTTGCATGCAAAATTTGAGAAGTCATTGTTTTTTACCGCAGCATAGTACTCTAATGTGTAGATATTCCACACTTTCTTCATCCATTCTTCCATTGAGGGGCATCTAGGTTGTTTCCAGGTTCTGGCTATTACAAATAATATTGCTATGAACATGGTTGAAAAAATGCTTTTGTCATATGATAGGGCATCTCTTGGGTATATTCCCAGGAGTGATATTGCTGGGTCCAGGGGTAGGTTGATCCCGAATTTCCTGAGAAACCAAAACACTGATTTCCAAAGTGGTTGCACAAGATTGCATTCCCACCAGCAACGGATGAGGGTACCCCTTCCTCCACAGCCTCTCCAGCAAAGGCTATCATTGGAGTTTTTTATTTTAGCTGTAACACAGACCCAAAAAGATGAATATGGGATGTACTCACTCATAATTGGTTTCTAGCCATAAATAAGGGTCACGGAGTCTACAATTGGTGATCCTAAAGAAGCTAAGTAAGAAGTTGAACCAAAGGAAAAACATATAGTTATCCTCTTGGCTATGGGAAGTAGACAAAATTGCCGGGGAGAAAATTGGGATCTTGGGGGTGGGGTGGGATGGGGGTAAGGGGAGATGGGGAGAGAAAAGGGATAAGGGGAGGATGGAGGGAACTTGGGGAAAAAGGAAGATTGGGATAAAGGAAGGTTGGATAGGGGAGCACGGAAGCACAATTCTTAGTTAAGGGAGCCACCTTAGGGTTGACAAGAGACTTGAACCTAGAGTGGCTCCCAGGAGCCCAAGGCGATGTCCCCAGTTATTTCCTTGGGCAGCTGAGGATAGGGAACTGGAAATGACCCTAGCCTATAGCAATACTGATGAATATCTTGCATATCATCATAGAACCTTCATCTGGTGATGGATGGAGATAGAGACAGAGACCCACACTGGAGCACTGGACTGAGCTCCCAAGGTCCCAATGGGGAGCAGAAGGAGGGAGAACATGAGCAAAGAAGTCGGGACCACGAGGGGTGCACTCACCCATTGAGACAGTGGAGCTGATCTACTGGGAGCTCACCAAGGCCAGCTGGACTGTGACTGAAAAAGCATGGGATAAAACTGGACTCTCTGAACATGGCGAACAATGACTTTACTCAGAATGAAAAAAACTTTTATATTCATATTTGTCAGAGAATTTTCGTGATGAATGGAAGCATAAATTTGTTCAAATTCTTTTCTTCATCTATTGAGATAATCTGGTGTGTCTTCTACCTAATTCTGATAGCAGTTAATTGAATGGATTTAAAATATAAAACCTGATAACTCTCATTTAGAGTATATTGTCTTTTTAAATGTGTTGTTGGATTAAATTTACTGTTTTATTACACACAAATCATATTTGAAAGATTGTAATTCTCAGTTTGTTGAATTTATATCAAAGTTCATAAAACTTTCTTTTAAGATATTTGCTTTTTATTGTATATATTGAAAAAAATTGTTTACATACTATATATTTTGAGCTTTTTTTCTCCTTCCCCGACTCCTCCCAGATCCTCCCTGCCTTTCTACCCACCCTACTTTATGTTGTTTCTCTGTCTCTATTTTGTTTCCTTTTTTAAGGAAGAAAAAAGCGCGTAAAATGAAGATCAAAACAAACAAGCCAAAGACCAATAAAGCAAAATATGCCAAGAACAAAGCAAAATAAAACAAAATACAAGGTTGTTCTAAAAAACACCACTGAGTTCTGTTTGTGTTGGGCAACTACTCCTGGAGCATGAAGTCTGCCCTGAAGTGTGGGTGACATTCCCAGGGATATCTACTGCAAGAAGATTCTATGATGCACATTGAATGAAACACTGATCTAAGGGTATATCATCAGGAATTAATTTATTGCTGTTTTACTTTAGCAGAATAACATCACTATGTTTTTCATGGCCTAGCTATCTACTTTCAGGTTCTTGGCAACTTTGACAGTGTCAAATAAAGGTTCTATCTCATGGAGTGGGTCTTAAATCCAATCAGGCAGTGGTTAGTTATTCCCATAACATGTGTGCCATGTTTGCATCAACATGTTTTGCAGTCAGGTCATGGTTGTAGTTGCACGTTTTATAGTTGGGTGTTATTGATGATTGTCTTTTGCCTCCAGTAGCATGCAAAGTATCTTTAAAGTTTTGTCATTGATTGTTTTGTTTTATTCTGTTTTTATCATCATCATCCTAGAAGTTTTATACTTTGCTTAGTTAAATATTCAAGTTTGGATTTTTTTCTATTTAACTAGATTTCCCCCCATAGCTTGTCATTTTGGTTCTTCTATTTTCAACTCAGATTACTTTGCAGGTTTCTCTTTTTAGATAGGAAACATTCATAATTGATTTTGAATTTCCCTCATTTCAAATATCAGCACTTAAATTTTTTTAACTATTTTTGGATGCATCTTACAAATTTTTACAGGATGTAAAATGTGTTCTTTAACTTTTTAATACTAGAGAAATTTGGGGTATCTTGTTGATTCCAATTTAATTCATCTATGAAGAAACAGTATAGAATTTTAGTCTTTTGAAAGAAACTTAAGCTTCATTTTAAGGCTTAGTATGTGATTTATCCTGGTGAATATATCACACAACATTCAAAGAAATATATTCTGTAGTTCCAGGGTATAATTGTCTACAATTTAATTTAATTTTTAAAAGAGAAAATAAATTATCTATCTCCATTTTACATACCAATCTCAGTTCCCATTCCCTTTTCTCCTCAGATACCCTCCACCTTCCTCCCTACCCACTTCCATCCACTCCCACGAGAGGGTAATGCCCATTGCTCCAAGAAAGGACCAAAGCCCTTCCCACTGTATCTAGGCTGAGCAAAGTATCCATCCAAAGAGAATGGGTTTCAAAAAGCCACAGTCTGCTCCAGCCACACAACTGCCACCTACATTCAAAGGGTCTAACTTGGTCCTATGCTGGTTTCTTTCCTGTCTGGCTGGTGTTGGTGAGCTCCCATTAGCTCAGGCAAACTTTCTCAGTGGGTGAACCCCTCATGGTCTTGACCTCTTTACTCATATTCTCACTCCTGCCATTCTTCTACTGGACTTTGTGAGCTCAGTCCAGTGCTCAACTGCGGGTCTCTGCCTCTGTCTCCATCAGCTGCTGGATAAAGGTTCTATGGTGACATTTAAGATAGTCATCAATCTGAGTACAGGGCAAGGCTAGTTTGGGCACCTTCTTTGCTATTGCTTAGCTGGGGTCATCCTTGTGGATTCCTGGGAACTTCTCTAGTGTCAAGTTTCTTGCTAGCCCCATAATGGCTCCCTCAAACAAAATATATTTCCTTGTTCTCTGTCTCTGTCCTTCCCCTATCTTGACTCTCCCATTCCCTTAGATTCTACTTCTCCTCCTCTTCTGTCCTCCTCTTCCCCGTTTGCTCTCCCTTCTTCTCCCACCCCCATGTTCCCAATTTTGTCAGGAGATCTTGTCTATTTCCCCTTTCCAGGTAGGTCAATATGTTTCTCATAGGGGTCACCTTGTTACTTAGCTTCTGTATGGTCATGGACCCTAGGCTCATTATCCTTTGCTTTACAGCTAGTTTCCACTTATGAGTGAGTACATATCATGTTCATCTTTCGGGGTCTGGGTTACCTTACTCAGAATGATTTTTTTTTCATTCATTTGCATGCAAATTTCAAGATGTATTGTTTTTTTCCATTGGGTAGTACTCCATTGTGTAAAATGTACCTCTTTATCCATTCTTTGGTTGAGGGGCATCTAGGTTGTTTTCAAGTTCTGTCTATTACAAATAATGCTGCTATGAACATAGTCGAACAAAATCAGGAACAAGACATGGTTGTCCACTCTCTCCATATCTATTCAACATAATTCTTGTCTACAAATTAATTAAATCAAGTTGATAATTTTGTTCAAATCTCAATGCCATCTGAGTTTTGCCTACTTAAGTATTTGTTTCTGAAAAAAGAAAATTTAAATATTAATGTATGATTATGGATATGTCTTTTTGTCTTAATTTTGCCAGGTTTAATCTCAGGCAATGAGAAGAATTGTTTTTTATTATCTGGGTGATGGTGGCCCACACATGCCTTTAATTCTAGCACTCGGGAGGCAGAGGCAGGTGAATCTAAGTGAATTCGATGCCAGCCTTGTCTACAAAGTGAGTTCCAGAACAGCCAGAGCTGATACACCAAGAAACTCTGACTCAAAAATGCAAAAAAAAAGTGCTTTTTATTGAAGACTATGTCACATCCTATTGATAAGTTGATCTTATTATTCTGAAATGAACTTCATTATTTTGGCTGGTCATCTATTTATAAGGTTACTCTGTCTGATATTAGCCACACTAGCATTCTGATTCTTATTCTTTGTACAGCGCACCTTTTCTGTCTCTTTTCTAGCCTTGGCAAACAAACATGACTTCATATATTACCCAACATCCCACAGAGGCAAAATCAGCCCTTGGATATTCGCTACAATATACTCACAATCATACTTAATGTGGTTACTTTTCACAATAAACTCATAGTAATCTTGTGTGCTTAGCTTATCACAATATACTTGTCAAGGACTGTGTAAACTTTCTCTGCCACCTTTCTTCACAGCTCCATTTTCTCTAGTATTCAGTCTCTAAAGCAGTAAGGAGCATCAATTTCTGCCTCTGCTTGAGCTCTACCTTCCAGCATAAATATAATATTCATAAACAAAACACTTTACCTCGTATGCTTCCTTCCTTTCAGATTATAGCACTGTACTGTCTATTGCCTGAAAATAATTGCTGTACATATTTTCTCCAATCATTTTTTATTAACAATACAGTAAGTCAAGAGTAAGGTATGCTGTAATGGCTTGAAGTGAAAGTTTCATACACTTACCATTTAATTAAAACTAAAAACGTACTGTTTATCTTTTGATATCAGAAACTTAATCACAGTCATCATGTGGTGTGTGTGTCTGTGCATGTGTATGTGTGCATGCACGCATGCTCACACACACACACACACATTCACGCACACTCCTTGTATGTCTCATACCTTCAGTCGCTTCCTGCAGTCATCACTTATGTCTTAAAATTGTCAATGAGGTGCCCAGTGTGTGGTAACATGCACCTGTAATCCTGGCTTTGGGAAGCTGAGACAGCAGGATCACAAGTTTGAGGTCAGCCTAAGCTATAGAAAGTCTGTTGCAAAGTCAAAACCTGGCTACAGTTCTTTTGGGCACTCTGAATGAATGCAAACATCAGATCATTGTGTATTGCCTTATGGGCTGGCTGCTCTTAGCTCCAGCAAAACCTTCTATTATCCTGTTCCTGGCTTCCATTTCCCCTGCCCACCTTCTCTGAATTTCTGTACATGAGTATATATTACAAACACCCTTCCTTTTTGCATTGGCTGTGTTGTATTTGAAACCCTCCCATACTCCCGGAAAGGTTCATTTTCCAAACAATTCTAGTTATTTCTAAGGAAGTCTATTTATGACTTCTTCCACTAGCTGTAGGTTATAAAAAATTCTTAGACTCAAGTAATAAACACTTCTATTGCATTCAATCCCCCTCTGAAATGTATTGGAACCTTGACTCTGTAAAGACATTCATTCCTACACTTTTAACAAGTCCCCAAACTGCCTCCTCAATAGCTGGGCTGACCTGTCACAACATGTACTCTGAACCACTGCCCATGGGAAACGATGGCGAGGTCTGTTAATTCCTTTAAAAAAAAAAAACTTCCACTTCTATTTTTGTATTATCTTCTTTTGTGGAAATTAAAAAGCCTACAGCCCAGTGTCGGGGGTGCTTTCCGCAATCACACTTCTCAGGAAGAAAACAAAAGTGACCCCAACCAAACAGCCAATGTCTCAGCAGTGTGAGTATAGCATGTTCAGTCATTCCCAAGTGTCTCTTTGTAGAAACAGCAGCTTTGCTGTTACTGCCTCCTGGAGTTTCTTGATCTAAATGCACTGCTGTGGGCAGAGAGGAAGCTAGCAAATCCCCCTTTGACTTTACTGCTTAGGAAACTTCATGCAAATCAAAACCCTGTGTTCTGCTTCAAGAACTCCAGGCTTCCCCAAAGGCACAAATAGATATACACCGAGCTTGGAAATGATCCTAGCCATCATGTTTTCATTTGTGCTTCAGTATTTTTGTATATGAATTGTGAAAATCACAGTCCCTTTAACTAGCTTGCCTCTCCTTGAGGGCAGCAATTGAATTTATTCTTTAACAAGTGCCTGTCCTTCCCATCAGCCTGCCATGGCCCCAGTGTAAAGTTATATACCTGAGGCAAGGGGACTTCACAAATGCTGAGAGGAATAGTTTCTGTACAAATACTGTAGGTTTATGTCAGAAAAGCAGCACATCATTCAGATTGGATTTCTAGCCCCCTGAATTGTTTTCAAAGTGAAAACATGGCCTACAGAACTCTGTTCTTTACTACAGCAGTTCTTTCACCGCCGTTCAATTCACAAATACAGAGCCAGAAGCAAAATCATATACGGAGTGATTACCTGACAGGAGAAACAAGCATTCACAGATACATGTGGGCTTTCACTAGTCCTATCTAGGTTTAAAATTCCAAATTCATGTTTTATTTGCTAAGTTTTCCTCAGAGTGGAAACAATGTCTGCATCATCTCTGTTTTCCTGTCCTCAACATGAAGCACTGAATAACGTCAGGAACATTATAGGCCTCAGATATCCATGCTCTTCAGTGGATAGAGGACAGCATCTTTGTCAGTCACCTGCTCCAGCTATCTGCTCTCAGAAGCCATGAACTAGAGGCAGCACATCAAGTGGGAGTGTAGACAATGGGATGCTTTTGAGATTATGTCTCTGCGACTGGTTTCGTATACACAACTGTTTCCTGAATCTAAGGATCCTAGGATTGAGACAGAATTTTAATTTAGAAATCTTTCACGGATCTGAACTTCTAAACTTGGAATGAAATTAATAGAATGGTTGGCTGGATTTAAAAGGTAATCATGGAGAAGTATTTCTCCAGGGTTTGTAAAGCTAAATTGTGGTTTTTAATCTGATTCCAAGGTTCAGAGCTTCCAGCTACCTTCCTTTATCTGGGAATGGTGGCAAGATAATAGAATACAACCAACAACTACAATACATGATCACTGCAGTAGCATTGTGGGAAGTCATTCACATTTCTGGGCTGAAACAGCTGCAAAACGCTGGAAAAATAAGGTGTGCTTATGATGCCTTGCTAGAGAAAAGAGTCATCTTAAATGTGTTTATGACTACACATTTTATTTCCCCACGCACATGTCACTGCAGTAAGGCAATTAGCAACTGTGCTCAAAAGATGGAAAATTAACACACTGAGACTTGACTAGAAATCAAGTTTTCTCAGTTGAACTAAGACAAAGGTTATTTTAACCTCCATGTCTGTTTCTGAGGTGAAAAAATATATAAAATTTGAAAATTATTAAATCTACTGTGCAAATCCTACCTAGACAGTTCATGGTTTTAGTGTAGATATTTTGCAATTTTAGAATCTTTAATGGATACTTACAGTTTCTGGCTCTTGACTGAAATAGCTCATCTCGCAGGAACATTAATTGAACATATTAATATTAGTCCGTGTTCTTTTAAAACATGTGGCTAATAACTCCTGATCGGGATATCTGATAGGTCTGTTTCCATATTCTGCCTTTCTCTTTTCATAAAATAAATTGCTATCTCTTGTCATTTTTGGTTACAGTTTTCTAATGGAAGACTGCACACTGTGTTTGAAAAATGGTGAAGATAATGTGAGTCTTTCAACGGTTATTTTCCTCCAGTAATGTTCCATGTTTGCTTCTCGCAGGGGAGGGCTGAGCTGTTTTGAGGTTTGGCTTTAGTCTTTGAAAAACCTGTTCCATTACCAGTTCACTCCTTTCACTCTGCAAGAGTTACACCTGAAACTCCTCAGACCGCCCTGAATTCTCGTTATTGAACTCTAGCCCATGAGATGCTTACTGTTTAATTTCTCAGGCTCCCAAGGAGTGCCTTCAAATCAGTAAGTACCTTGGGAATTCTTGATAATTTTCTCATCTTACCCAAGCCATAGTTTCGCTATATGTAGTGTAAAAATGAAGATATTTTAAACAGACCCCTGTCTCTCAATCTGATTATCAGACTATTTAAGAAATGGACCCCAAAGAAATGGGAATTTCCTGCTGGAAGAAGGAAAAGGCACCAGCCAGAGGGTAGCTTGGGAAAAGATTTCACACAGTCTGACAACTCATCAGACCACCCTACAGGGTGAGACTGAAAGCCAGCTACTGATGGGTCAAGTGGGTGGGACCACACCTTGAATGGGACTTCTTAGCTGTACCTATTTGCGGCCCTCTATTTAAACTTCAATCTCACTTCAGGACTTTAAAGACAGACTTTGGAGATTGCTGGACCTCCTTATCTCTCTCCCCAATGTGGCCGCATTGAACACATTCTTTTTTCTGCTTTCCTCTTTTAAGTTGGCTCTTTTAAATGGCGTATTGAGGATGGGCTGTGATCCCCAAGGTCTATAACAGTAGGATGAGGTTAATCTATAGATCTGTAGAAGACTTTGTGAACTTTCATAAAAACAAGTAATAAAATGTTTGGTAGTTAATAGGACCGCGAAACACAACATTTTTCTCCCATCTTTTGCAAATCCATTTCTTCCTGTCAAAACGTTCAAAGCAAACTAACAATGACTGCCATATGGCAGTTGTTGTAGACAAGGTTTGAAGGAGAGGAAAGCATTTTTCCAAGTACCTTTTTACAGCATTTGGAGCACAAATACCGTATGCCTATCATGTATGTGGAATTCAGCAACACTGTTCTTCACTTTCCTCAAAATAACCCAGAATAAAGCACAAAAGCACAAGTTATTTAGAGGTAAAGTACCTAATTCAGAATGCAATATTTATGCACTAATTTGAATTTCATATGAGAGAACATCCAAGCATTTTGCTTACCCTTGGAAAATAAACTGTGTAACATATGCATAAATATCATTAAAGAGCAAAGGGCATGCATGGGTTGAGGGACATTCATGATGGGTTCTTCCAAACGCTTAACAAACACTGGACACTAGTTGGCAGTACCATGGATTGGATTACACCACAGAGAAAATCTCTTCTGCTTGCTTGTTTACATCAAAAAGAGATACTTCTCCAACAAACAAACAATAAAACAGAACTTGAAATTGTGTGAGCATAGAGGTAAGGAGGATCTGGGAGGAGTTAAGGGGGAAGAATATAATTAAAATATATTGACTGTTTTATAAAGAGATACTTCTCCATTAGGTGTGGACTTTATTGTTGTTTATTATTTATATATTTATAAATTTTATAAAAAAGAAAATCTACTTCTGGGTATTTTATTTATTCATTCATTTATTTTGGGTGGAATTAAGTGTGTGCCATCATGCCAAGTTCTCTCCTGTGTATACTAATGACCAAATGAGATACAGATGTAAAGATAGTAACACATAGTGCTTCTCAAATATTGTCTACTCTTTTCTAAGTTTTACCTTTGAGATGTTGCTTTATCTTCCCAACAACACTAAAGAATAAGTACTCATTTACATACTCAAAGGATGAAGAGATTAAGTCAAAATTTACACAGAGAATGGATGATGGTTTGGAATTTGAATCCAGGCAATGTAATTTCCAAGGATCAGAGTTTGTGATTCCATTTGCTGCTTGCACACTGTAACAGGCTTAAGAGTGAATATTAGTGACTGTTGCCGTCAGTCCAAGCAGCTTGTCACACAGCTGTTTTATGACTTGCCCTTTGCTAAGTCAATCAACCAACAGAGCCCCTCTTGCTTTTTCTGTTCTCATTGTTGAAGTTCTGTTTCATTTTGTAAATTATTAGCATCTAAATATAAATTGTACTTAAAAATGACACATACCATTAATTCCAATGCTCTAAACGCTGAGGCAGACAGATCCTTCTAGATTTGAGGTCAGAATAATCTATATAGTGAGTTCCAAGCCAGCCTAAGCTCATAGTGAGACTCTGTCTCAGAAACAAAACAAAACAACAAAAATTACTTCAGACATCTAATACCTACCTGTTCCCTCTAAGCCATTTAAAAATGTTCCAGAACATTATTAATCTATCCTAGTGTCCTTTCTACCTGAAATGCTACCCTTGAAGATAAGCACCTCTTTAGTTGGAAATCTATCTGTCAATATCTACTAATATGGAGCCAACTCTACAACTTAGCAGTCCAACTCCCAAAAACATTGCCTGGCAGAAATGAATGTATATATTTATTAAATTAAGTATATTAGAACATTCATGTCAGTGATGCTTGCAATTAGAATAAATAACAAATGACCAGCAACTGATACAAAAAAAATATACAGCCATGAAAATAAACAAATCACATCTTTGTGCACAAACACATAGTAGATGCACATGAAAATCAAATAAGCATACTATTGAGTTAAAAATTCAGGCTCAGAAAAAGCAATAAAGTGTAATTCTTTTTGTATGAAATTTAAAACAATGAAGAATAATAGTTACCCTGATTAGATTAGAGGGGGCAGGTGAGAGTTTGAAAGAGTATATGAGCTGGACCTCTGGCGTGATAGTGCTGTTATGTTTATATGGATGTTTGTTTATCTTGGTGTTCAATGTGTGAGAATTCACCAAGATGCAGAATTATTTATTCCTGTGCTTTCCTATGTTGTACTGCAAATAAAAATTCATAATAAATTAATTGCCCTCACTGTTTCTTCGTCCAAATATCAATCCATTGCAAGCTTCTTCAAATGTTCCCTTCTTTTACTGACCCTTCTTTTAAGTATCCACTCAAAGATAACTTGTAAGAAAGTTGATCAAAACCATTTTTTGACACAAGCTAGAATAATCTGAGAAAAGGGAATCTCAATTGAGAAAATGCATCCATAAAATCCAGTTGTAAGGCATTTTCTTAATTAGAGATTGATGGGGGAGGACCCAGACCATTGTGGGTGGTGCTACTTATCAGCCCTTAGTCCTAAGTCCTTTAAAAAGACAGGCTGAACAAGACATGAGAAGCATCACCTCTCCATGGTCTCTGTACCAGCTCCTGCCTCCAGGTTCCCACCCTGCTAGAATTCCTATCTTTTTTTATTAAAAATTTCCACCTCCTCCCATTCCCTCCTCCCTCTCCCTCTCCAGTCCAAAGAGCAGTCAGGGTTCCCTGCCCTGTGGGAAGTCCAAGGTCCTCCCCCCTCCATCCAGGTCTAGGAAGGTGAGCATCCAAACAGACTAGGTTCCCACAAAGCCAGTACATGCAGTAGAATCAAAACCCAGTGCCATTGTCCTTTCCTTCTCAGTAAGCCCTCATTGTCAGCCACATTCAGACAGTCCGGTTTGATCACATGCTCCATCAGTCCCAGTCCAGTTGGCCTTGGTGATCTCCTACCAGATCAGCCCCACCGTCTCAGTGGGTGGGTGCACCCCTCACGGTCCTGACACCCTTGCTCATGTTCTCCCTCCTTCTGCTCCTCATTGGGACCTTGGGAGCTCAGTCCAGTGCTCCATTGTGGGTCTCTGTCTCTATCTCCATGTATCGCCAGATAAAGTTTCTATGGGATATGCAAGATATTCATCAGAGTGGCTATAGGATAGGGCCAGTTCAGGCGCCCTCTCCTCAGCTACCCAAGGAACTAACTGGGGACATCTCCTTGGACACCTGAAAACCCCTCTAGAGTCAAGTCTCTTGCCAACCCTGAAATGGCTCCCTTAATTAAGATATATACTTCCCAGCTCTCATAACCACCCTTCCTCCATCCCAACCGTTCCATTCCCCCAAGCTCTCCCCATCTTCCCTTTCTCACTTCTCTCTCCCAATCTCCCCTTACCCCCACCCTACCCCACCCCCAATCTCCCAAATTTTTGCCTGGCAATCTTGTGTACTTCCAATATCCAGGAGGACTATGATGTGGCAGCAAAAGCTGAATAAACCCTTTCCTCCAAAAGTTGCTTTGGTCATGCCATTTCATTACAGCAATAGAAACTCTAACTAAGACACCCAATGTTAAGCAAAAAAAAAGGAAGAAAATCAAAATCCAAACTAAAATGCAGTACTTTCACAGAGCAGCGACTTGAGGTTGGAAACAATATTTTGGCCAGTTAAGCCTAAGGGGGCAGTCTTGAAGAATGAGTAACTTGGAAAATCTGCAGCAGCTCACAGCAAACAGCGTGGGCATTTTAAAAGTTCCTTTAAAAATGTAATTCAGTTTACCAAGAAGAAAGTCATTGATCTTGGCCTACTTCCACTGGTAGTAATGCTTCTCATATTGAAACCTGCAATCACAGCATTTGTCATAACTGCCCCCAAACAGAAGTATGCTAAAGCCAGAAACTAGCTGGGCAAAATATATTAAAATATGTTGATCTTTGAGTCATTCCTTCATATTAATTATTTAAGCAACTTAAATCATGAGAGTGTAGCCAGCTAAAGTTCTTGTCTTCCGATACTTTAGGCAATTATTATTTTTTGAACTTATCTGGCAAAGAAGTTTTCATGTGGGATGGTACCCAGCCTATCGTTGGTTATCATTCATTTGGCTTTTTGATAAATTTTCTTGGGTACAGTGAGAGCAAATAAACATCTTTGACATTTCACTGCTTATGCTCATCGATAGCATTTGTCCTTGTTTTCTTTAAACATAGAGAATTTCTGGATCCATGCTGAGCTATCTGACTGCCAAAGAGAGAGTAACCGGATAATCCTGGAAGAAGAACTGGCTGACTAACCAAAGTGGGGTCTCTAGACCAATAGCACCGTCATTCTTTGGAAACCTGTTGGAAAAACAGACCCTTGGCCACTTCTCTCACCTACAGAATTATACTTAGTGCCCTAACCAGGTTTCATATGCCACCTTTGACTGTGCCTGCTTGGGAAACACTGTTGCAAATAGGTATGAATTTCAAGAAAAGCTGAGTCTCCAAGAAGGGTCCAAAAGTAGCTACTGGGACTAAGCTCAAGTTGGAGTCTGCTAGACATTTGCTGACTGGGTGTTGCATACATATTTTTGTTTCTGAAAGAACTACATACTGACATTTGCAGCCCTTGCCTTGGTACCTGTTTCAATTACTAAGATAAACAACCCCCAGAAAATCCCATTTCGCCACCTAGAATTGACCAATGAACAGGCTGTGACCAGCAATCAAATGGAAATATCAACTAGCCAGGACTAAGAACATCTGTCCTACATGTTTGCATTCATTATTTCCACAGTAGATGCAGGCGTGTATCCAGGAAATAACTTTCTCAACACAAAATATTCACCTATTCTTCTGATAACATTCACTTTCCTTTTGTATGAAAGGCTGCAACTTTTGTATGAAATGATGCTTTTGTTGAGGTAATTCTTTTCTAGTGAATTTTTGTTGACGCAGAAACACTGTCTTTTTTCTCTGAGCAGTAGACGAAAATTTTTTACCGTTTTGTGTTAAATGCATTATGTTCTTTCTTACAGCATACAAAACAAATACCACTTTAGAGCCTGTGCCCTAACCCTCCTTAACCAGACAGAAAGCCCTACACCTCACAAGGTTTTAAGAAGAAGCATGCTATTCAAATTCTCCGTGTAAGAACTAGGGGTAACACGGTGCTTGCCTGGCATGCTCTAAGCTCTAGGCCTTAGCTTCAATCTCCAGTACCATACAAAAAAAAAATCCTACGTGTTTCGAAGCTTTACCCATGTTTCTGTCAAAAGGACAAAATTAGGTGCTTACAGGAAAACCGAGAATGCTGGAAGTCATGGAAAAGAATAGTCACAATATCTACCCACAAGCCCAAGGTAGAAAATAAATAGATGTACACATGCTTTTGATCAAGGGTCTGTCTTTGGAATCCATCTACTTCGTAGGTAAGAAGTGATTATAGTGATGAAGGAACTGGCACCATGGGAAAAACTAATTATCCTCCCAATTTACATCTTCTAGCATCCATTCTCCCCTTCTTCTGTTTAGTGATGTTTCATATATGGAGTTTAATCCAAGCATGTAGTTGTCTCATAAGAGACTACATTTCCCATAATGGACTGCAAATAACTGTGGTCATGACATTAAATTATCCAAATAGAATATTAGTAGATGGATGTACACACATCCTTATTCACTGCTCAAAACAACGTATTTGCTCTATTTCCTTCCAGAAATGCAGATGTAGTACTGAAAATAAAACACCTGGGATCAGATCTTTTAGGGCAACAACCATAATAGAAAACTGAAACAAAGAATCTACAAAGAGAAACACACAACAAGCTTATCTGTTATGAATAATTCCAGTCTAGAGGAGAAACCAGAGGTATGGATACTTCAGAATGTAAGGTGATGCCAGGCAAGAGATTGAAAATGTGTAGGAGGAAACGGGGGAAAAATGTAGGACCCAGCACACACCAGATTCTGTCTACAAACCCCATTAGCCAGTCACCCTCATGATACTCCCGAACAAGAGATGAGAGGTTTATTGAAAGAGCCTGGCATAATGTAGGGCAGAGAAAAGAAGTGGGACTGAAATTTCCGAAGTTCCTCCTCTCTCTTTCTTCTCTTCTGGAACTTCAGCCTACAGACTTCTAGTCTCCACCTCCCCCAGCCGCCCCAGCTGAAAATGAGAAGATTCTTTTCTGAGGAAATCATCTCAAGAAATGGTTGTATAGATTCTCATATTTGAGAAATCTCCAGCAAAATGACTGGCCGTTACCCAATCGCACCGTCTTTACCTAGCTTTTCTGTCTTTATTCTTAAGTATGAAGAAATGGCAGAAGATAAAATAAAAACATTCTGGATTGCCTCCATCATGACTATCAGAGTCTCCCTCGGTTAAGTTTTCTGTTGCTGTGAGAAAACACCATGATTATAAACAACTTGGGGGAAAGAAAGGGTTTATTTGGTTTATACAACCTGAACAACTCTCTATTGAGAGAAGCCAAGGCAGGCACTCAAACTGGGCAGGAATCTGGAGGCAGGAGCTGGTGCAAATGCCATGGAAGAAAGCTACTTGCTCTCTATATATTGCTCAATCTGTTTCTTGTAGCACTGAAGAGCATCAGCCTAGGGGTGGAACTACCCACAGTGAACCTGGGCCTGCCTCACATCAATCATCAGTCAAGAAAATGCAACATAGTCTTGCCCACAAGTCATTTTCTCAATTAAATTTCCTTCTTTCAAAATGACTCTAGATTGTGTCAAATTGACATAAAACTAGCCAATATACCATCTAATCAAACACACCAAAAGGGAATAAAAAAACTAAATAAAAATTTAAACTCAAGTAATAATAAGAAAAATGATGGGAAAGGGTAAAACAAAAGCCTGCATCTATTTTTCAATACTAGGGTGTTACAACAAAGGAATAACCAGAAAACACCTAGGAGCTTTTGCAGATTGAATGTAATAACTAAAACCACCTCAAAACTCAATGAATGGGTTCAAATATAACTATGAGAAAATATTTCAAAAAGGTAAACTGAAGGATATAGAGCATAGGAGAAGGGAGATAAAGGTAGATAGTTAGCTTGGGGTATAAAACATTTGGCTCATAAGAATTTCTAAGTCTGACTTAGGTAAGAAAATTATAAAGAGGAATAACAGGACCTTCCAGCAGAATTAAGAAAATGAGTTTCCAGAAGGCGAGAGCTCAAGAAATGCTAGTACAAGATAGAACACACACACACTAACCAAGACAGTTATAAAAGCCCTGAAAACCTCCAAGAGAAAAATATTGCCAAGAATCAGGAAGTCAACTTACAATCAAGACTCCTAAAAGTTCCAATGGTAACTAGACCAATGCCTGCATTTTGACGGAAAATTATTTTGACCCTGAAATTTTTGTACTATTCAAATTAACATTCATGATTAAGAGGGGAAATTTTTCAAGCATGAAAGAACTCTAAAATGTCTTTCTTGGAAGGTACTCAAGGCATGTCTCACAAAGACAAGAGAACACACACACAAAGTGAAAGACATATTATACAAGTACTAGAGAATGCCGCACAGAGGAGAGAGCAGAGTAGTCCCTTAGTAGGAGAGACAAATGTGATAGAAGGGCTATTTAGGGAGCCTAAACAAGCAATGCAGATTGAATGTGTATAACTGGAGACTCTGGCACAGCAGAGGGGGCATGGAATTGATTAGTTACAGGTGTATTTGTTAGACAGTAGTGGGAAGTATCTACAGCTTTGTGAGTGAGTGTAAAAAGAAGTCACGACTGCTTCCCAGAAAGCGAAGTATATATATATATATATATATATATATATATATATATAGAGAGAGAGAGAGAGAGAGAGAGAGAGAGAGAGCCATCATTTTCCCAAAAAATTAGAACAAAAAGAAATGGAGCTATTACACTTTCCATGTCCTAGCTGGCAACAATATCACACAGTTACTTCATTAGTGGCTTTTATCATCCCATCGGTGAAGTAATATGAGCGGCGGGGCTGCATTCCCAGCACCCCGGCCGCCTGCTCGGCTAGCTTATGCCCCGAAATAACAACACACAAACTGTATTCATTTAATCACTGCTTGGCCCATTTCTATCTAGCCTCTTCTAGGCTAATTCTCACATATTAATTTAGCCCATTTCTAATCATCTGTGTAGCGCCCCTAGGTGCGCTTACCGGGAAGATTCTAGCCTATGTCCATCCTGGGTTGGAGCTTCATCGCATGCGTCTGCCTGGGAGCTAGGAGCATGGCGTCTCTCTGAGGCATCTGCTCCCAAGAGGAGAGCTGTGGAGTCTGAGCTCACTTCCTCTTCCTCCCAGCATTCTGTTCTGTTTACTCCTCCCACCTATCTTCTAACCAATGAGGGCCAAGCAGTTTCTTTTTATTTAACCAATGACCTTCCTCCATCACATCGGCAACATACTTGAAAGAAGCAACTTCTGGGAAGAAAGATTTATTCTGGCTCATGTCCATCGGGAAGGCCAAGTGGAATGACACCATCTGTGTCAGTGGGAGCAGGCGGCAATGGCTTCACATGGTTGCAGGCCGGGAGGAAGGGAAGGCACTGCCAGAACCAATGCAGGCACAGCTGAGAAAGGCCCATGCCCTCTTTGGAGAGTCGGGCCCACTTTGCAAAGGCTCTTCAGAACAGCAGCTTAAGCTGAGGATCAATTACTAAAAACATAGCCCTGTGGACCAGTGCTTCTCAAGCTTCCTAATGCTGCGACCCTTTAATAGATTTCCATGTGTTGTGGTGACCCCCAAAGCATAAGATTATTTTTGTTGCTCCTTCATAACTGTGATTTTACTACTGTTATGAATCACGCTGTAAATATCTGTGTATTCCAAGGGTCTTAGGCTTTTTTCAGGTTTAGATCAGCATTCTAACCCTGATCCTCAAAGGCTCATGGTTACAATACAAAGTGTACTCAGTCCAACATTAAGACTCCCCATAGACTCAACACTGTCCACAAACTCAGTCTCTACTGAAAGTCAAGGAAAAATTTTTATTACTATCCTCCTTCCATCTGTGTCTTTCTGTCTATTATGTTATGAATGAAATCGTTTCTTTTAAAGGCACTGGAAAGTGATCACTATATCTGTGATGTGGTAGTACCTCTGAGATCGTATCACAGTATTCCACTTATGTGAGAACAGGGTCTAGCAAGCTTTCCCTATGTCCATCTGGTAGCATTGCAACTGGAATTTCCAAACAGGGTCAGCATTCTTGAGCAAACTGATATGACAAGATGCTTAAGAGATGAAAATCAAATACAAGGACATTTTAACAGTCATGATCTTGAAAGTAAAATTAGGATGAGAAGACCTAGATAAAGAAGCCATTGGATATGCACTTGGGTCTCGGTGTCCTAATCATTCAGGAATCTCATATTCCTAGCCAAGAATCATTATCAGTTTCATCTGACACAAAGGCAGTGTACCCCCAGGCAGTGCCAAGTAGATGAGGCAGAATGGCACATATCCAGTACAAAGCCACACAGGGCCAGCAGTTGCCTGGGCAGAAGGAAAGCCAGGCTGAAAAGAGCCCTTCAGTTTTGATTACTCATTATCATGACTTAGTGGCTCCTCAGCCGTCTCTGTGACAGCCAGGAGCAGTGACCAGTGGAGCATTCAGTCAACAAATGTTATCATCACTGCAATACTAATCATGCTATCATCCATCATAACAGTGTTTGGGCTGAGAGGAGACTCAGAAGGCTAGGGGTTTCCATTTGAGAAAAAACAAAGCGGAGACAGAGTTCTAAACAGCCCAGGTATGTTAGAAGGAGGTGGGAAGGAAGAGAGCACACTAAATCAAGAGTGGATGAAAGAGAAACAGAGACAAGGCAAGTGCATAGCTTATAGAAGAGAGAGAAATAAATTGGCTTCATAGCGCTTTCTGCCATAGTCACGTGCTATGCAATGTGTCGATGACTTAGAAATGCCAGTGAGAAGATATCCATTTACATAACAGATACAGCCACTGATCCAGCCTCCACCCCTCTCTCTGACCCCTTACCATGTTGGTCCATACTAGCCAAAGTTCCTGTGGTGAATACATATATCTTTGCCAGAGGCTTAGCCTGGAGCTACCAAGCCAACTTTATGCCACGAAACAACAATTTCTTCAAATTCTTAACTCCAGGGGTTGTGGAGCAATTGGACCAAGTGATACCTATTTTGCTAGCTGATGCCTATCAGAATGTAACTAGAAATGACTAGTGTAACTGAGTTTTAAGGAGCGCCTTGTATTGACTGTGTCTCTTGTACATCACCTCCCCACTCACAATGTTTCTGGGCCTTTGTTGTGTAACCGTTTCCTCCAAGAATGAAATATTTTCATTTTGTAGGGAAGTTCTTTTAAATAGGGAATTCAAAAAACTTTTTTTAAAAAAAGCTTCAGGAAGTCCCTGAAGCTGTCCAGATTCACTAGGTCTCTCCATCCCAGAGGAAGAAATGAAGCTGCTGAGAGTCGCTCACAAACAAGCCAACCTGAAAAGAATACTCTCAGACATGACAAATTGTCAAGAAGACTCTCAGAGGAGAAGAGCTGCAAGGAAGACTCTGACACCAGATGAGCTGTCTGGAAGAAGCAGAAACCAGCTGAGATGACTGAAATTGGTTTAATATCAGAGTCACTTGGAAAAGACACTCTCCAAACTGTTGAGCTGACTGTAGGCTGTGCAGTGTTCTTTAGGTTCCCAAATTTCTTGAACTGTCACCAATGATGGCGGACTGTGGTGATGCAGGTCTTTGAGTCATGTCTGCTCCTGTAAGTAACCCCTTCATTCATATCCCCATTGTTAATCCTGATAAAACTGATCAGCTCACCAAATTGGACTTTGGTGGTATTCATACTTTAGTCTATCATGGGTTCCCTATCTGGGGAGAGAAGGCATATGTGTAGCTTCTCCCCAGGAAAAATTTTGTCATACAATAGCCTCCCATATTGATAGACTAATCTCAAAGCATTTTGGAGGGATCCCAACTAAGATAAACATGTTGCTTTCACACATTGCCAATATCAAAGCAAGAGCTGTTGTGTTTTCTCTATTAACTCCAGGGAGGTTTAAGGCAGTATGGCTGACAAAGAATAACTAGTAACTACTGCACCTTTTAATGGGAAAACTATCATATAGCAAGCAATTGTGAAAATTTAATCCACAAATAAGGATGTCTAGACATGATGATATATCCAAGGCAGAGTCTCAGACTGAAATAGTAAACAGAACTCATTTTCAATATTCTACATTCACATGTTGGAACAACATGTTGCATATCCCTTTCTTAGTTACTTTGATAAAATACCATGGCCAAGAGCAAATTGGGGAAGAGTTTATTTTGGCTTACTGTTTCCTAATGACAAGAATCTACCATGGTGGGGGAGGCATGGCAGCAAGTGGCAGGCTTAGTGACAGGAGCAGAAAGCTGGGAGCTCACATCTTCACATGCAATCACGAAAGAGACAGCAAGCTAAAAGTTTAGAGAGGCCATATAATCTCAAGACATCCCAATGATGCACCACCCCAAGGATGAACTTCCTAAAGCCCTCTAAATAGCACCAACAATTAGGAACCAAATGTTTAAATACCTGAGCCTATAGAATACATTTCTCATTCAAACCATCACACCATCCATGATATGGTATTGTTTGTATTATATATATGAACAAGCACAGTAAGAACACTGGCCCTGTATATAGCCATGTATCTAGCCATGCCAATGCCTTTAGCATTAGTAGATGGAGCTGGTTTCCAGTCTTTGTTTTTTTGTTTGTTTGTTTGTTATTTATTTACTTTTATTTATTTATTAAAGATTTCTGCCTCCTCCCCGCCACCGCCTCCCATTTACCTCTCCCTCCCCCTCCCCCGATCAAGTCCCCCTCCCTCCATCAGCCCAAAGAGCAATCAGGGTTCCCTGCCCTGTGGGAAGTCCAAGGACCACCCACCTCCATCCAGGTCTAGTAAGGTGAGCATCCAAACTGCCTAGGCTCCCACAAAGCCAGTACGTGCAGTAGGATCAAAAACCCCAGTCTTTGTAACAAGGATTAAAGAGCTTCATTAAAGGCAGCGATTGAAAAATAGAGCCTGGTGAACAGTTCTAAGGCAGGGTCCACGCAGGAGTGAGTATACTCACACTATATAGCAAAAACTTTAGTCCCCCAAGAAATTCAGTTACTGGTTATTGGATATTTGCATATAATGCCACAACTCTACTATATACCAAAAACATACTGCTCGACGATGAAAACCACAAAACATTAGATGATACTTATAATTCCCCATTCTCTGTTACACGTTATAAGACCCCCACACAAGCCCATGAGATTGATATCCTGTCATTCCAATTTAGGGTATGGGACCCAGAGGTTAAGTGACTTACCCAGGCCATACAAGAAATTTACTCCCAATTAGTGGTACAGCTAGCTGGATTTTGATCTCCTATCTCGTAGTCATAGGCCCTGTCGCACTATTGTCTTTGGATTTACTTTCTGGTGAGCAAAACAACCCTTACATAAGAAATTAATCATATTTGCAACCATTTCACTTCCATTTGAATCTGGACCTTGTGGGAGGTGCTATGTACAGAATGCCCCGAGCACGTTCACTGCTTATTCACTTCACAAGTACATATTGATTGCATACTGTTTGCCAGGTTCTGAGGGAGATATTAGAAATTTAATGAACAAAATCTATAGCCTTGTGCTGTTTTCCAGGAGAGGGGTGTCAGAGATTATTTGAATAATGACACTCATTTACATGTGATCACAAAGGTGGTAAATGCTTTGAAGGGAAGTACTGAGAGTTATAAGAGCACATAATAGAAGGACTTGACATTTAAAATGAGATCAAATGAGCTCTGAACGATGAGTAACAGTTACCTTGGTGAAGAGAAGAGGAAAACACATTTCAGGGAGGCATGTGGCAAGGTTCTGAGAGAAAATGTAAGACAGCAAGAGAGAGCTGGTACTGCTGGAGCCCAGTGAGCAAGAAGGCATGCAAGAAATATAGATGGGCAGCAGAGGTCCATGAACTACAGCTGACCAGGGCACTTTCAAAGCAAAGGGGCTAAAAACAAGTCAAAACAAGAGATGTAAAGACACTTAATTAGGTAAATTGAGACAGATAGTGACCCTAATTTTGGCGTGGTAAAGGTTTCACTCTCTAGTCTAAGAACAGTAAGAAATCACTGGATGTTTTTGAAATGCCAAGAAGGGGATTTTATTAATGTATCTTGTTTTGATTATCATTAATAATATTCTAGTAGTGTGAAGAATAAATAAGAAGGTAGCAATAGTACAGGTAGATAAATATTTATTTATGGCGATGATCCAGATGTGAGTGGAAATGCCTTAGACAAGGATGTTAATAAATATTAAAAAGAAATCAGATAGAATCTAGTGAGAATGAGTTAGAAGACAAGAAATTAAACTGCTTTGTAAAAGAAATTGATATTCAAAGTACAAGACATGACAAAAGTAAAGAAATGTAGTTGGGTTTCCAACACTTTTACTAGTTAATGCTCAAGGAGGATCTTTTGGTTTTATTTAAATAAAACAAATGATAAGGAATGACCCCCAAAGTAGTTTCCCTTCCAAGTTAACCTTACTACATTTTCCAAATTAGTGTCAGATGTCACTTGATTCTGTCCCAGGGGAAACAACCACATGGGGAAAAAAAAACTTTCAAGGGAATTGTATGAAGTGCACTGATTTTCATGTGAATAAGTAAATCAGAGTATACTGGTTTCTTAGCAATCCTCAGCCTCCTCTCTCCTCCTCCTCTCTCTTGTTCTTTTGACTCTTTTTCTTTCCATCCTTCCTTCTATCTTTTCCCTTTCCCCCAACTTCTGTCTCTCCTGTGTACCCCCACATTCTCAGTAGCCTCTTTTCCACTTTGATATCACGTATGAACTTCTCTCCTCCCCTCTCCCCAGTCCCTTCTCAACACCTTCTGTTCTAATGTCTTCATCTCTTATCTAGTTTCATCATCTATAACTTCTCTAATATCACCTTAGTCATATACATACAAACGTTAAAATTAAGGATCAGCATATGAGAGACAGCATGTGATTTTGGTCTTTTTGGCATTTTCTTTGTTGTTGATGATTTACTTACTTCTGAGGCTGATGAAGCCAATTGTATTTAAAACAACTCTCAAGCAAACCTGAGTTCCTCTTACATTACTGACATTTATCAAAATTGAAATAACATATAGTGTGACATCATCTCCAAAACTGAAATCTTCATTCTCACTTGATGTGACCAGAAGAGTGCATATTTGAGGAGCCATTCTAATTGCTATTCACATTTTTATAATGTCTCTCTTTTCATATTCATTTGCATTGGGTCAGGCTGATATTTCTCTCTTTCTACTAAGAGCTCTGAAAGGGAAAATAGACAGTATTCCTTTGCAGTAATTTGTATTTACCAGGAAACAAGTGAATAATTCAAAGTACAGATTTTTGGGTTTTTATTTTTTTCTTTTCTTTTTGGTTTTTGGTTTGTTGGCTTGTGTTTGGTCTTGGAATGAAATTTAAAGATTAGTCTTATTCCCTTAATTTGAATAGTTGTAAAGCAAAGCTCAGAAATAACTTGTATTCTACTATCTTCACCCTCTTAAGGTCTCATCACTGTACTTCTCGCCCTTTCTAGCTTTATGCCCTGTATAGGTCCATACTCCAAATCACAAACAAATCTAAACATTTTAAGTTAAGATCATATATGAGCTATAACATACATTGTTTGTAGTATATAGAGTCCTTTGGGCACATACCCAGGACTGGAGTGGTATAGCAGGGTCATTTGACAGGTCTATTTCTAGCTTTTTGAGGAAACTCTACACTGATTTCTATAGTGTTGATATAGTTTTACACTCCCAAGAGTGTGTAAGGAATTCTTTTTCTGCACATTCTCATCTGCATTTTCTTGATGTTATATGTTCTGAATAGGATGAGATGGGATCTGTAAGTAGTTTTAATCTGAAATTCTCTGATGGCTAAGGATGATGAACACTTTCAAAGGCACATATTAGTAATTTGTATTTCTTCTTTGGGTTTTTTGTTTTATTTCTACAGATAGAAGATTAATGCTTAGTGTTCTGAGTTCTTTGTACATTGTAAATGCTAATCCTCTGCCATATGTATAGTTAAAGAATATTTTCACCTATTTTGTAGATTTATTCGCTCAATTAAAAGCTTCATTTTCTATACAAAATAGTTTCATTAGTTCTCACTTTTCACTGATTGACCGTATTTCCCAAGCAACCAGATTCCTATTCAGAAAGTCCTTAGCTATACTTAATCCTGGAGTCCTTTTCCTCTAAAAGCCTTGAAGCTTCAAGTCTTTCACTAAGGTTTCGATATATTTAGAACTTAGTTTTGTGCAGGGTGAAAGATGGGGGTCTAATTTCATTCTTCACATGTGCATATTCGATTTTCCAAATACCATTTGTTAAAGAAGGAATCTTTTCTTCTAATTAGGATTTTTACATTTGTGACACTTAGTTAGCTATAGATACATGGATTTCAGAATTTCAAACCTTACATTAAGGTCGTTGATCTGTGTAGTGTTGATTTTTGTACAGAGTGAAAGATAGGGATCTAGTTTCAATCTTCTATATGTTCATATCCAGTTTTCACAGCATCATTTGATGAAAGGGCTGTCTTTCCTCCACTGTGTGGTTTTTGCCCCTTTGGCAAAATTAGATGGGTGTAGTTGTGTGGGTTATATCTAGGTCTTATATTCCATTGACTTACATGTCTGTTTCTCTGCTGATACCATGATCATCTTGCCATTATGGCTATGTAGTACAATTTGAAATTGAACGTAGTGATACCTCCAACATTATTTTTGTTCAGGACTGGTTTAGTTATCTATGATCTGTTTTTTGTTTCCATTTTAATTTTCAGATACTTTGTCTATCTCTGTGAAGATTATTGATGAAATTTTCAAGGATATTTTATAGAATCTGTAAATTGCTTTTGGTAGGACAGTTATTTTCACAAGATTAATCATTCTAATCCTTCTTCAGTGTCTTCAAGTTTTCATCATAAGGTCTTTAACTTCTTTATTAGATTTAGTCCAAGATACTTTTTGTTTCTTAGGTTTTTGTAAATGAGATTGTTGGCTTTGCTTTTTATTCTCAGTGAGTTTATCATTGGTACATAAGAAAATAATTGATTTTATGTGTTCATTTTGTATTCTGCCAATTTAATGAATGTGTTTATCAAATTTTTGTTGTTTTTATTGAGCTATACTTTTTCTCCACTCCCCTCTTTTCTTCCACCTACCTTTCCACCCTCCCCTCTCATGATCCCCATGCCCCCAATTTACTCAGGAGATCTTGTCTTTTTCTACTTCCCATGTAGACTAGATTCATGTATGTCTCTCTTAGGGTACTCTTTGTTGTCTAGGTTCTCTGGGATTGTGAATGATAGGCTGGTTTTTCTTTGCTTTATGTCTAAAGGCCACTTATGAGTGAGTACATATGATATTTGTCTTTCTAGACCTGTGTTACCTCACTCAATATTTTTTTCTAGATCTATCCAGTTGCCTGCAAACTTCAAGATGTCATTGATTTTCATTACACTGTGAAGTACTCCATTGTGTAAATGTACCACATCTTCTTTATCCATTCTTCGGTCAAGAGGCATTTAGGTTGTTTCCATGTTCTGGCTATGACAAATAATGCTGTTATGAACATAGTTGAACACATGTCCTTATGGTATGGTTGAGCATCCTTTAGGTATATACCCAAAAGTGATATTGCTGAGTCTTGAGGTAGATTGCTTCCTAATTTTCTGAGAAATCACTATACTGATTTCCAAAGCATCAGTTTACACTCTCACCAGCAATGTAGGAGTGTTCCCTTTATTCCACATCCTCTCCAGAATAAGCTGCCATCAGTGTTTTTGATTTTGGCCATTCTGACAGGTATAAGATGGAATCTCAGAGTTGTTTTGATTTGCATTTCTCGGATGACTAAGGATGTTGAACATTTCCTTAAGTGTCTTTCAGCCATTTTAGATTCCTCTGTTGAGAGTTCTCTGTTTTGGTCTATACCACATTTTTAAACTGGATTATTTCTTCCTTTGATGACCAATTCCTTGGGTTCTTTGTATATTGTTTGGAGATTATACCTCTGTCCAATGTGGGGTTGGTGAAGATCTTTTTCTATTCTGAAGGCTGTTGTTTTGTCTTGTTGAATAAAGAAAGAATATTAGTAGCTGTAAAGGATAACCAGCCTACAGTCCACAACCTCAAGGAAGCTAGATCCCTCATCCAGAAACAGATGGAAGTAGATGCAAAGATCCAAAACTAACCACTGTGCCAAGCTTCCAGAGTACAATTGAAGAGAGGAAAAGACGATAATATGAATAAAGGAGTCAAGACCCTGATGGAAAAACCCACAGAATCAGCTGACCTGAGCTACCTGGAGCTCACTGACTCCAGACTGACAACTGGGGAACCTGCATAGGACTGAAGTAGGCCCCTACATTCACATGACAATGTTATAGCTTGGGCAGTATGTGGAGCCACCAGCAGTGGGATCTAACCCTAATGCATGACCTGATTTTGTGGAGCCTATTCTCCATGGAGAGACACCTTGCTCAGTCTAGGCATGAGTGAGGGAGAGCCTTGGTCCTGCCTCAAGGAGAAGATAGGACAGACTTAGTTGACTTCCCATGGGGTTTGGATGGGGAGATAGTGAGAGGAGAAGGAGGAGAGGAGGGAGGGGGAACTGGTTTTGGTATGTAAAATAAATAAATAAATAACATCTAGCCTCATGAAATTTCTAATGAGACTCGTGGAGTCAGAGGAAACAATCATTTATTTAATTAACTCTCTCTGGAAGGAAAACATTCTTCTCTTTTCATACCAATGTTAAATTTTTCCTAGCGTCAATATTCAATCAATGGTCATGTCTTTTTAGCATGAAGGCAACTGTAACTTCTTTTGGAAATTATATTGTACTGAGAATTTTCCATGGCAAAACAGAGCTAATTTGATGAAAACTTCACTAATTCAATCTTAGGTTACAGTCTCATTTAATCTTCACTCAAATTTAAGTCAGAGAGATCAACATTCCCTGGAGCAGTGGAAAATAATGAACAGAGTGTGAGTGTTTATTTGCTATTTTCAGGTATAAATCCAACCAAAGAAATGGCAAGATTAATTCGCCCTGCATTTCATTTAAAGGATCTAAAATGGAATTTCAGCCAGCATGCATGTTCAGATGGAAATCTGTATTTTCTCAGTTCCTCATTGCTGAAAAATAGACATGATGTTCTGTAACAATGAATGTATGGAAATATTTTAATTCAATGTTTCAATTATATAGGATATACATACCAACATGTTATTTTAAACTTTTCTGATAGTTATATTTTAGAAGAAATAAAATGAAGATTTTTAGTGACACAGATCATTTCTTGTTGAAAGGTCTTACTCTCAATTAGTCCCCCATTTTTTGACTCTTAAATATGTTAAAATTTTCAGTTACTTATATGCTAACTGGCTAATAATCATAAGACATTATCTCGGCTATCTTTAATAAATCTTCCTTAAACTATTTTATCTTAATACAAACATAAACTACCGTACTGTCTCATTTGCTTTTGAGCATAAAACATCTCAGAAGAATAACATTTGCCCTTTCTGACTTCTTTACAGTCAGTTTTAACCCTGGCCTCCATTGAAGCTGTATTTTTAAAGGTCATTAATGAATGGCTGGCTTTCCCCTGATACTAAACAAATCTTTCGGCTCCTTTTCAATCCTCACACTGACATTTATCTGCAATATTTAATATCATCACTGTTAACAACACTGCTAGCTGGTCATAATAGGGATCCATTGCAACCTGTAACTTTTGAAGAAGTAGTGAAATGAAAGTAAGAAATAAAATGAAATGATACACTATATCTGGGTGGGCAGTGGGTCTGGTGAGTCATTGAAGACAGACGAATTAGAAGAAACATAGAGTTAAAGTCCCAGCGAAAGCTAAAATAGTGCTGTGACAACCTGGATGAGATGTCCTTGCAGTCCCTTGCCTTTCAGTAATAGCATCAGACTTATATTTTTTAAGTGCAGTGATTTGCTAATGTGTGGCAACTGCCAGTTGTCTGAGAGGCATTTAGGAAGGTTTTGTTACAGTGATATTTTATATTTTTAATAAATAAGAGCTTGCCTGAAGATCAGAGTGCAAAACTAGTCACACTAATCTGCCATGTAGGCACATACCTTTAATCCCAGCAGCCACACTAATTAGCCATAGAGGCTGGGCCTTGGTGGTACACGCCCTTAATCGCAGCACTAGAGAAGAATATAAGGCAGGATGAGACAGAGACTCACTATCTTTTCAGTCTAAAGATTTGGGGGAGGTAAGAGCTCTCTAGTGGCTTGGCTGCTTTGCTTTTCTGATCTTCAGCTTGAACCCCAATATCTATCTTTGGGTTTTTATTATTCATGATACATTTTGTGGCTCAGACAAAGGAATATTATATATATATATATTATATTATATATATAATAGAGAGAGAGAGAGAGAGAGAAAGAATAAAATATGTACAAAGTACAAAAGATCCTTGGGTCATTCATCTGCGCTGCTGATTGGCATACACCTACCTTTAGGGAGTCTTGAATTGGAAAGGAGAGAGAAAAAACTTTCCCAGACTAAAATCAGAGCATCTTAGGAGCCTGCCCTCAGAGCACTCTCGTTCTGCTATAAACCACCCACTTGGGTTGGTTTGCCCACAGTGTGAGGAGGAAGAAAAGAAGGCACTCATTCACCTTTCACCTCATTCCCACCCCCTGTGAAACATTCACTCACAGCCTCCATAGTCCATTAAATGCTGAAGGTGTTGACGTTAGTAACCAAAAATAGACTGTAATAGCCTGAAGGCAGTGCATGTATCCTACCAAAATTCTAAGCTCAATGTTAAAAATGTTCATGTATTTTAGTCTTCATATCCCTCCCAACACCATCCCATTTTTGCCCCTCTTTTGATTTTCTTCATTTTTTTTGGAAGGGGCAGAAACTCATCCTGCAGCCTAAATTGCCCTTGAGTTTTCTGTATAGCTCAGGCTGGCCTCAAACTTGCAACAATCCCCCAGCTTCAGCCTCCTGGGTACTGCGTAGTAGATGTGAACCACCATGACCAGCTTCAAACTTGCCTATTTCAATGATGGCCGACTGACATTCACTTCAGCCGGAAACTCTCAATATATTAGTTTCTAAAAGAACTGCTGTTGACTTCCCTCCCCACTGCCGTTGGTTCAGGCCCTCATTAACTTCCTATCAGATTAATGTTCTTTCCGGATTCTAGTTTCTAGTTTCTACTGAATGCAATTCATTCTGGCCAAGGCCACCAAAATATTTTTTAAACAAATATATCTATCTCCTAGTGAAAACCTCCATATATTCCACAAAGTAGAAATTCAAAGCACCTATCAACTTACCTTCTGGCATGTACGTTTTGTTCTCCAGTGATATTAATGTGGCAGGTTAAATAATGCTACCCAACAAGGCCTATGTCTTAATCCACAAAATCTGTGGTTATGCTACTTTCATGGTAAAAGAGACTTTGAAGATACAGCTAAGATGCTTACAATGAAAAATTTAAAACAGGGTCCAGTGTAATTGCAATGGTTCTTAGAATAGGAAGACCAGAGGTCAGAAACAAAAGGCGATGTGATGACATGGAGAGATTGCAGTGAAGCAGCCACAAATCAAGAAACCACAGGAGCCTCTAGGAAGAGTCATGGCAAAGACTCTTCCCTGGAGCCTCAAGAATAAAAGGAACCAGTTCAGGCCCCCTCTCCTCTATTGCTTAGGGTCTTAGCTGGGGTAATCCTTGTGGATTCCTGGGAATTTTTCTAGAGCCAGGCTCCCTCAATCAAGGTATCTCTTTCCTTGCTCTCATATGTGTCCTTCCTCCATCTCTACTATCCCATTTTCTCAAGTTCTCCTCAACCCTCCCCTTCTCCCCTTCCTTCTACCCCCTGCCCCCAAGCTCCCAATTTTGTCAGGCCATCTGTCTGTTTCCAATTCCCAGGTGGGTCTATGTATGTTTTTCTTTGGGTTCACCTTATCACTTAGCTTCTCTAGGATCATGAACTATAGGCTCAATGTCCTTTGTTTATGGCTAGTATCCACTTATGAGTGAGTACATACTATATTCATTTTGGGGGGTCTGGGTTACCTCACTCAGGATAGTGTTTTCTAATTCCATCCATTTGCATGCAAATTCAAGATGTCATTGTTTTTTTATTGCTGAGTAGTACTTTAATATGTAAATGTGCCACACTTTCTTCATCCATTCTTCAGTTGAGGGGCATCTAGGTTGTTTCCAAGACTGATGATTATCTTATTCATCACCATAGAACCTTCGTCCAACAACAGCTGGAAACAGAGGCAGAGACCCACATCGGAGCACTAGACTTAGCTCCCAAGGTCCAGTTGAAGAGTGTAAGGAGTGAGACTATGAGCAAGGAGATCAAGACCATGAGGGGTTCACCCACTGAGACAGTTTGCCTGAGCTAATGGAAGCTCACCAACTCCAACTGGACTGGGAGTGAACAAGCATGGGATCAAACTAGTCCCTCTGAATGTGGTTGACAGTTGGAGCAGACTGAGGGGCCACCGACAGTGGCACAGGGATTTGTCTCTACTGCATGTACTGGCTTTTTGGGATCCTATTATCTTTGGATGTATACCTTGCTCAACCTAGATGTAGTAGGGAAGGCCTTGGACTTGCCACAGGGCAGGGTGCCTTGTCCTCTCTTAGGATTGGAGGGGGAGGGGAGAATGTGTGGAGGGAGTGGGAGGAGGGAAGGGAGTGGGAATTTGGATTCATATTTTTTAAAGTAACAAAATAATAATAATAAAGAATAAGAGGAACCCTGTCAACTTTTTGGTTTTGGCCATATAAGAATCACCTGGAACTTGTTATCTTTGGAACAAAATTTTTTAAAAGTTCTTCCTGTTCAAGCCAGTACGTTTGTGGTAATTTGTTATAGCAGCATTAGGACCATCCAACAATTCATTAGCTTTTGCTACATGCGTTACTATAAAACATAAATCTTACACAAATATAAACCTTTGTTTCTGGCCCACACATGTGTTTCTAGGCTCTGCTGAGCTTGGATGAGTTTCCCTGGGCTTGACCCTCAGCTTTTGGTTCACCTCTTCTTTATGTACCTCTCATTCTTCTGGAAATATCAAGATTCCCAGAAAATAGCCTACTCATGGTAAGAGGAAGCCTTGTTAGTCAAGCACACATTTGCTCTCACCACATCTTCTGACATCCCATTAGTCATTAGTCAAAGCAACTCACTTAAGCAAGCCCCATGTGTCAAAGAATTACCTCCCTGGAAAGAACTTCAAAGTCTCTGGGCAAAAGGGTATAGGTTCAGGAAGATTGGAATGAAAAGGAAAAAATTATCCAATATATTCAGTTATGCACTGTTAAAAAGTTTTCAATGAAAAAACAAGGATAAGGGAAATAAAAAAACTGATTTGTATCCTTTACTGAGTTTCCTAGTGTAAATACTTCTACTGTAGTTGGTTTTAAACTACCAACATGACCCCAACAAGCACAAATAAGGGACTAAACATATGTAATGGGTTCTGGAGGCCAGTCCAGTGTAGCATTGAATCTGCACCTTAGTCAAACCAGTCCCGCCAGACACTACTACCCCTCATCTGTCATGCTATTCTTTCAAATTCAAACCCATCTATCTGTCTATCCTTTCTACCTTTCACACAAGTCTTTATTTTTATTTTTTTGAGAATTTCACACATGTATACAATAGAATTATAGCTACTCCTCCATTTCATCTCTCCAACTCCCCATATCATCCATGCATATCCCCTTCTAAATAAATGTCTTTTTTGATAAGCCACTAAGTACAGTTACTGCTGCCCATATTATATGGGTGTGGGGCCATCCACTGAAGCATGGGAAACTTATCAGTGGTCACATCCTCAAGAAAGAATCCTGCCTTAGCCAGCAACTGCTCAATGCCAATAGCTCTTCAGCAAGAGGTGGGGCATGGAGACCGCCTACTTAACGATACTGGAATTTTGGCTGGCTTGGTATTGTGATACTGTGCTGGTACACACAGCACTGTGGGTTCTTGGTTGCGACAGTCATGCTTTGCCCACAGAACAGTATTCCGCAGCACCTTTCCCCACTCTTCACCTCTTACTTTCTTTGCACCTTCTATCTCTTATGTTCCCTGGGGCTAATGTTGAGCACACAGTCTCTTACTCTCAGCACACTTACCAGTGTGATTCTCTGCATTGATATATGCCCACTGCAGAATGAAGCTTCTCTGAGGCTGAGCGCAGCCAAGGTCTTTGCACATAGATATAAATATTTAGAGGACAATTTGACAGCATGATCATTCAGCAAAATAATTCTACCATAGGGCCTATGACTTCTTCAGTCATGGGCATTTGACTAGTATTACAGTACTGGGCATGAAATGCCCACCTGGGGAGAAAGCCTTAAATCCAATCAGAAAGCATTTAGGTACTTCATAACCAGCATGCTTTGTCTTTCACAAAGCTCTCTTAAAGTAACTACTCCATCCTGGCATTTTCATAGCACCTTTTTATAGACAGTTTATTTTCATTCATTTTTCTGTGATATGAATAAAGCACCCATCTTTCTTGCTCCCTGCCTCCAAAGTAGTGTGAGGTAAGGGGTATTTGTACTATATGTCTTGAGATTCTGAAGTCTTTTGAATAGAGTATGTGTTAGTAACTGTACAGTGAATGGGTGGATATAGGAAGACACACCAAAAGATAAATAAGTTACTTAGACTTATTACATCATTTTCCAAAAAAAAAGAGAGCTAAGAATTAACAAGAAACCAGCCACCCAATCATGGAAATTCTTAAACTGCATGATCAGAACTTTTCTGCCAACCATATTCAGAACTGAGTATTTGAAATCCCCCACAAAAACTAATTCTGAAAAACAAAACAAAACATTCTCTTCTTCAGCATTAGGGAACAGAAGCTCTGACACCCACAGAATTGTGAAAGCCTTCAGTGACTACAACAGTGGCGAATGAACTCCTTCGTATTCCATTACAGCTTTCCAGAAATCCTCCATTTTTATTGTTAAGAGGAAGCCACAGCTACAACCACCTGGCAGCTGTCAAGACCTGGGAATTCTCATTAGTGGCACCAGGATGGTTTTCTGTGGAAAATGCCCTTTTTCTGTCCTATCATCAAAGTCATCCCTGTGAGTGGGGCTGTCTTCCAACTTCAGTGCAAAGAACAGAGAGCCAGTCTGTTGGGAGATGAGATCATTGCTGGGGCAAATTTGAGAGTTTGTGATTCAAGCATACTCCTGTTGTGGTGTTTGGAAAATGAAAAACTAAGATTTTCATTTCTGTTGCTTTTCATCTTTTCTTAAAACCCTTGTCTTGCCAGGAGAAACATAACAAAATACAGATAGCCCCTTTACTCTCAAACACAGCATCTTTAGGCTAGAGATATGGCCCTGGATCACCAATTATACATACATAAATTCTGTTTTTCTTACAGTCACAAATAGTTTTGTATATGTAGGTAGAAAGCTTACAGACCTAGAAAGTACCCCACCTTTTTAGTGAGGCAAATTGTGGGAAAACATACACACCCCTCTCTTGATCTGCCACGTCACTAATCTGCTGTTGTAGGGATCAAGACATGGCTAAGAGGTTAAGAGCACTTGCTGTTCTTGCAAAGGACCTGGGCTGGTTCCCAGCACCTACATAGTGGCTCACAACCATCTGTAATTCTAGTTCCAGAGGTTCCAATGCCCCCTTCTGACATCCATGGGCACCACGAATACAGGTGGTACACAGACATAAATGCAGTCAAAATACTCCTACACAGCAAGTAAATGAGTCAAAAATAAATTATTGTCCTAGGAACACTTATATCATGTTGGTAGGATTGTAAATTAGTAAAATCACAATATAAAATAGTGCGTAGATTCCTTAAAAAACTAAAATCAGAACTACCATAGAGTCCAGTAATTCTACTTAGGAATATGTGTCCAAAGAAAATGAAACCAGTACATCAAAGAGATACTTCCACTCTCATGTTTATTCTAGCATTATGTATAATATCCCAGAGAAAAATCAACAAAGGTACCTGTAGCAAATGACTAAATAAGGCAAATATCTTATATGAACACAGTAGAATATTATTTGACCATAGTGGGGATAAAATCCTGTAATTTCCAATGAAATGAATGGAACTGGAGGACATTGTGTTAGTTGAGGTAAACTCAACATAGAAATACAATTAATATATGCTTTTCTTTACAATGGAAGCTAAAAATGTTATAGAGGAAGAAGGTAGGATAGTGGTTACTACAAGCTAAAAAGATCAGTAGCAAAGGAAGTTAGATAGGGGTTGCCTAACATATATCAAAATCCAGGTAAATAGAAGAATTAATTTCCATATATATCAGAGTAACTTTAGTTTAAAGGGTGTGTTTTATAAATAACTATCAGATCTAGATGCTCCAAATACAAATAAATAGCTGGTATATATCTAGAGGAATAGAAGTGCTAGTTATGCTGATTTGATTATTGCATGCCATATACATTATTAAATTATTAACAATATCCCAGAAATATGTACAGTTATAAGTCTTTTAAAATAAAACAAAATTACCCATCCTATAAAGCACATGCAAATTTAATGATGTCATTGCTTTTTTTACCGCCGAGTAATACTCCATTGTATAAATGTACCACATTTTCTTTATTGATTCTTTGGTTGAAGGGCATCTAGATGGTTTCTAGGTTCTGGCTATTACAAATAATGTTGCTATAAACATAGTTGAACAAGTGTCCTAGTGCTATGATTGAGCATCTTTTGAGTATATGCCCAAGATTGATATAGCATGTTCTTGAGGTGGATTGATTCCCAGTTGTCTGAGAAACCACCATACTGATATCCAAAGTAGCTGTACAAGTTTGCACTCCCATCAGCAATGGAGGAGTCTTCCTCTGACTCCACATCCTCTCCAGCATAAGCTGTTATCAGTATTTTTATCTTAACCACCTGACATGTGTAAGATGGTATCTCAGAGTTGTTTTCATTTGCACTTTCCTGATGGCTAAGGATGCTGAGCATTTCCTTAAGTGTCTTTCGGCCATTTGAAATTCCTCTGTTGAGAATTCTCTGTTTAGTTCTGTGCCCCATTTTTAATTGTATTTTGATGACTAGTTTCTTCAATTCTTTGTATATTTTGGAGATCCGTCCTCTGTCAGATGTGAAATTAGTGAAGACATTTTCTCATTAAGTAGGCTGCAGTTTTGTTTACCATGTCCTTTGCATTACAGAAGCTTCTCAGTTTCAGGAGGTCCTATTTATTAATTGTTTCTCTCAGTATCCGTGCTACTTTGATTATATTTAGGAAGCGGTCTCCAGTGTCAATGCGTCCAAGTGTACTTCCTACTTTCTCTTCTATTAGCTTCAGTATAGCTGGCTCTATGTTGAGGTCTTTGATCCATTTAGACTTGAGTTTTGTGCATGGGGATAGCTATGGATCTATTTGCCTTCTTCTACATGTTGATATCCAGTTATGCTAGCATCATTTGTTGAAAATGCTGCTTTCTTTTTTCCAAAAAAAATTTGGAAAAATTTTGACTTCTTCATCAAAATCAGGTGTCCATAGATGTTTGGATTTATGTCAGCATTTTTAGTTGAATTCCATTGACCTACCTGTTGGTTTTTATACCAATACCATGCTGTTTTTATTACTATAGCTCTATTATAGAGCTTGAAGTCAGGAATGGTGAACCTTCCTGGAAGTTCCTTTTTGTACAGGATTGTTTTCCTTATCCTTGTTTTTTTGTTTTTGTTTTTCCATATGAAGCTGGCATTGTTCTTTTAAGGTCTGTGAAGAATTGTGTTGGAATTTGATGGGGATTGTATGAATTTGTAGATTGTTTTTGGTAAGATGGCCATTTTTAATGTTATTCCTACAGATCCATGAGCATGGGATATCTTTCCATTTCCTGATATCTTATCCAATTTCTTTCTTCAAAGACTTAAAGTTCTTGATATACAGGTCTTTTACTTGTTTGATTAGAGTTACCCCAAAGATATTTTATATTATCTGTGGCTATTTTAAAGGGGGTTGTTGTTCTACTGATTTCTTTCCCAGCCTCTTTATCATTTGTATATAGGAAGGCTACTGATTTTGTTTGAGTTCACCTTGTATCCAGACACATCACTGCAACTGTTTATCAGTTGTAAAGAGTTCCCTGGTAGAGTTTTTGGGGTCACTTATGTATACTATCATATCATATGCAAATAGCAAAAGTTTGACTTCTTCCTTTCTAATTTGTATGCCCTTGATCTCCTTTTGTTGTCTTATTGCTCTAACTAGAACTTCAAGTACTATATTAGACAGATAAGGAGAGAGTGGAAAGCCTTGTCTTGTTACTGATTTTAGTGTAATCACTTTCAGTTTTTCTCCTTTTATTTTGATGTTGGCTATCAGCTTGCTGTATATGGCTTTTATTGCTTTTAGGTGTGTTTCTTGTTTCCCTGCTCTCTCCAAGACCTTTATCATGAAAGAGGGTTGGATTTTGTCAAAGGTTTTTTAAGCATCTAAAGAGATAATCATGTGTTTTTCTTTCAGCTTGTATATACATATATATATATATATAATTAGTTTGGATAAGGGCCTCTATCATCTTCATAAAGTTATTTTTAAGGTTGTTTTCTTGTGCTTCAGTCAGATTGTAATATTCAGGTTTGCTGCTGTAGGTCACTGTCTTTTGGTGGTGCCGTATTTCCCTTCTCTTGTTGAAGGTATTTTTACAGTGGTGTTTATGCATCTAGGGTTGGGATGATTACAGGTATGGGTATTGATTCTTGTATTGTCTTTGTTGGATGGGTGTTTTATTTCCTTTATTATCAGTTTCTTTTATTGTTTTCTGGCTTGAATGATCAAGGGTTCTGGTGATTGGCAGGTCTTCAGGTTCAGTAGCACTGTCTCAGCTGAGTTTTGTGCAGGATTGGGTGTCTAGATCCAGCATATCCTTCTTTTCTTCTCGATGGTGTGGGCCATTCCTGTGCCTATGGAGTCTGTTCATCGAACTGGTGTAGACTGTACCTGTGCCTATGGAGTCTACTAGAGTTACAGGGGAGGGTTTGCAATGAGGATGATGATGATGTGGTTGGAGTTGGACAGTGGAGTGGACCTGGGGGGAACGTAATCTGGTGTAGGCTGGTGATGGTAGTGCAACCTGCAGACAGGTCTCTCATCTGTTGGCCGGCTGTTGGGGACTGCTGTCTTTCCTGTATTAATAAGACAATAAGCCTAGATTGGTTCCAACTCCAAATAATGTGTGACCTCATTCATTCATATAAGTAACAGCTATATGTTATACATCTTATGCAATCTTGATAGTGTTTAACCCAAAGCTATCAAGTATAATTAAAAGAAAAATAAACTAAAACAAACTAAAACTCAGTCCTAAGAAGATAAGAATCAATTAAGATACACATAGTTGAAACTGGGACTTCTCCATCTCATCAGACACACACACACTGAAATATTATTAAAAAGCGAAATGACAGTTCAAAGGGAGTCATGTGAGCTATGTTATGGATTCTAGTAGATCTATTTCCACATACTTACTGAAAATCTCAAGAGTCCTTTAAAAGTATGCTTTAAATAGCTCTAAAAATCTCCTGGGATAACTCACTCACATTATGAAGATGTATGCACTCTGGCCAAGAACCTTGAAGTCCAATGAGCTGGAGTTTTCTCGAGAGCTCTTCAGCAGTGAGTAGGATCCTGGGTTTTCCAATATTGCACCCAAATTTGGAAATTCCGTTATTAGTTGCTATTGAGGCATTCTGCTCCCTTTGAGACTTACGATAATGCAAAGTACAAATCCAAGTAACAAGCACAATATTTTTTTCAAAATCCTCAGGTACTTTTAACATCCATGCTATTACTTATTAGCTGGGCAACCATTAATTGAATCTTTTTCCTTTTTTATTTATGGTTGTCTGGGTCAGGAGAGGGCCTCCCCACTAGCTCAGAAGTCAACATCAGATAATCTTCAATATACTCAGAGACTCTGGCTACTCTGGTAATACTTAAACAGTTTTTACTAAGATAGCACAATAGAAAATGCCAGAAAAGCTTCCTATGGGAAGTAACACTCAGACACAAAAACACCCAGACTGAAGACTGAAAAATGAAAGAAGGAGATTCCAAGTAAAAATAAGGAAAGATGATACTCATGAGGCAAAGCACTATATTTTGCTTTAACCACTGCATTCCATGAGCCACTGAAAATTGTGGAACAGAGGATATGCAAGTATATCATGTCCAGGTTGTAATATGTATTAATGTATCATCAATCTACTTTGTGTAAATGGGTTATTTAATTTAGATGTACCCATTCTGATGCTTATTTGAATATTTTAAACACACTGCAAGTTATAGTAATACCTTCATAAAGCATAATTGCCAATGAATTTGAAACAGTTCTTTGAATTAAAATGAATTATTTTTCAAGTTTAGAAGCACTAAGGATGAATGTTTACATTCAAAATGAAGGCACACAACTGAAAGCCAATTGTGAGGTGATGGAGTAACTGACACAGCAATTAGATAGGGGAGAAGCGTAGTAGACGAAAGTAAAGCCCTAGATAACACAATGAATGGCAAAAGCTATTTCCTTCAGGAGAGCAAAATAAGCAGTTTGAGTGTGAACAAAATTTGGAAGACACTAAGTTGGGCAATATTAAGAGAGGTAGTCAGCTAGGCATGGTGGTGCAAGCCTGTAATCCCAGAACTCAGGAGATTTAAGGCAGGAGTGTGTTGTGTCTGAGGCCTGCCTAAACTACACAGAGTGGGGGGGGGGTGAGGGTGAGGAAGGATATTCCAGAAAGTATATAGTCTATTTAATATGTGGAAGAATTTGGAGACAGATGAAGGAGGGGAGAAATGAGGAAATAATATTACAATTTCAAAAATGAAAGACATGATTTAAATAAATAAAATACCACTGTACATGAAAAAATGTCTTGCCACTAATGCTCAAAAACGATTTGGTGAAAGAGACTACCTGAAATTGGAAAGAAAGGTTAAAAGCCTAGCCTTTTTTGTTTGTTTGTTTTAATAGTGAAAACCAGAAAAGGGTTTATTCAATGTGATCACATTGAGTAGAGAGACAAAGAGATCCAAGTCCATCTGCAAGGTCTGCACATCTAAGCAATCCCAGTCAAGGTATGATCCTGCCCAGCATTGACCACCAACTTCTAAGCTTCAGCCTCATGCTTTAGCGAGGTCTAGCAAGTTGTTAAAATGGTGAAATCTCCAAGTTCCTCCTCTGCCTGGCACCTTTTCCTTCCCTTAGCATGGCATTTCTGGGGAAATGTCTATTTCTTTGGGGTCTGTTGTTTTAATACTTTGAAAATCAGATTGTCTCTTTGTAATATCTTCGCTTTTACCAAGTCTATTAGATTCCTCATTTTCTGTTTTAAAATCTCAATTTTGAAGTGGAACATGTTTATGTCTGAAACAAATATAATAAAGAGAATGCAAATAGGAACCAAGGTTAGAACACATTTAAAAAATATGACTCATACCCTGATCCAGCTTACATTCTTGCATAAAAAGAAAACCATTTTAGATGGAGAAAAGGCAAAATACTTATTATTTCAGTTGTGGTAAATGTTTTAGAAAATTAGATGGGAAAGAATTTTAAAAAACATTTTGCAAAAAGGTTTTCAGTTATGCTACCAAACAAATGCCCTTGGAATACCAAGACCTTTACTGCAATTTCAAAGATCAACTGATTCAAAAATTGAAAAGCTGCATGTACTTTCCTGTCACATCCGATGAGTCATGTAATATAAGTGACACTGCCCAATTAAAACTTTGGGTACATTTCATCTACAATGACTTAATGATTTAACAACAACAACAAAAAAAAAACCAATGGTGTCAATTAGAGATCTAACAATCTAATTTATCACATAAATACTTTGACTATTTCCCATTTCTCAAAGAGGGATTTCAGCTAGATTGAGCAAAATTCGTTTTTTTATAACATGATATTCTGCTATTTAACTTTAAAAATATGGATTTATTGGATTTTTTTAAACAAAAGACTGATGTTTCCCTTATTACTTTGTTCTGCTGTATAATACATATTGAAAATATTTGTGCTCAGATTTTTGAAGCAAACATAGGGCAAGTGTCATGGATACAGTTATTAAGATTGTTCTGTACACATGCAAATGCTATGACTCATTGCCAGTTTATGACTCTGTTAACAGAAATAGAAGACAATGATCTTCTGTTCACTGCTAGTGCTTATTGACTGAGCTGTGGAGGAGCTTTGCAAAGATTTATTGTACAGTACTTTTAAATCCAATTCAAGCTGTCCTCTTAGCAGAAAGGAACACTTGCCAAATATCCAATAATCAAAGACAAAAATTGTAGTGGCATTTACATTTTTCATTGACACCACTCTGTACATGAATAAATTAAACTACTTGCCCCAGCTTTATAGAGTTATAATTCACACAACATACAATAAGTCATTTAAAGGGCACCATTCAATAGCTTTTTAACATAGTTATGCATTTCAGTAACCATCCACAATCAAATTTTCAAAAATTTTCATCACCCCAAAACAACCCCTATGCATGTTGGTGATCATCCTCCATTTCCCCCAGCTTCCCCTTCTTGACAGCTTCTGGCAGCTACAAAGTTGGTTTTGGTCTCTATGAATTTTCTCATCGTGAATATTTCATATCAATGGAATCATACAATATACAGACATCTGTTGCAGACTTGATGATCTTAATGTGTTTAAGGTTGAAATGTTAACAATTACTTCATTCATTATTCCTGAGTAATAAATTTAATACTCTATTGTATGGATATAACATATCTTTCGTCTGCATTTATCAGATGATGGTATTTCTACCTTGAGGCTTGCCCTAGTATCATTTCTATTGCTATGATAAAATACTTAGACCAAAAAAAAAAACTTAGGGGGAAAATGATTTATTTTAACTCAAAATTCCTGGTTGTAGTCTATCACAATAGGAAAGTTAAGGTAAGAATTCAAGGCAACTAGTTAATTATATCCAAAGTCAAAAGCAGACAGAAATGAAAGCGTGCGTGCTCACTGCTCTGCTCACTTTCCCTAGCCATGCATAATTCAGGATCCAAACCTAGAGAATGATGCCACATACTTTCAGGGTAAGTCTTCCCACAGTGATTAAGGTAATCAAGAAAATCATTTACAGACATGAGTACAGGCCAAACCTATCTGGACAATCCCTTGATGAAACTCTGCTATGGGGAGCCCACCAGAGATGAGCACTCGGACACAGTTTATAGCCAATTGAAAGTCTTTCTTCCAGATTGCTGGAACTACACTCAGGTATTCAGAACCTAAGTATAGCCCAGAGTGTTCAGAGCACGGAGGTTTTGAATTAAAAAACACAAAAAACAAAACAAAACAAAACAAAACAAACAAACAAACAAAAAAACACGTGAAGGCAAAACCATGTCCTGGCATCTTGCTTCGCAGCTGTAGGAGGGGGCTTTCACAGACGCAAGCAGTTTAGCAGAAGCTGAGTTAGCTGGAGCATCTTAACCTTGGTTCCTAGAATAGAGCTTGTAATTTTCCATAGCGTTCTCCATGGAGGAGACCAAATGATAGTTAAACCTGAAAAGATCTTAACAAGATGAAGGACTCTCTACACTATTTTGCCATGTCACATTTCCAGGTGATTCTAGTTTGTGTCATTGACAATTCAAGTAACCATCATGGGGCTATTAAATGATTCTGCTGTGACTATTTACAGACCAATTTTCATAGCTACATTTTTCTTTCCATTTTTCATGTGGACTCTAACATAATTGCCGGGTAATTTGGTAATTCTATCTTTAATTTTCTGAATTGTGAAAGTCTCTTACAAAACAATTACACCATTTTCCATCCTTACAACAGTGTGTTAGAGCACTCATTATTCCATCTTCTTACTGTAACTGTTCTCATTAATATAACCATACTAATGGTTCTAAACTTGGATATCAATGTAATTTTGATTTACTTTTTCCTAGTAGATAATGATGTTGAAGAATGAACTAAATTTGAAGCTCCAAGGGGGAGAAAACTTTATTGGATGCTAGACAGGTATAAAATGTTTTGACATTAGCTCTCTCTTCTGTTTTTGCCGGAAGATACCTTTTCTCAGCTTCCTGTTCTAGCTTCCTGCTGCCATGTCTTCCTCACAAGTCTGGATTCTCCTCTTGGAATTGCAATACCTAATAAACTCTTCTTTCTGTAAGTTGCTTCTAATCATAGTATTTTTATCACAACAACAGAGAAGAAACTATTACAGAAGTTGGTACTAGAGAGTGGGCTGCTGTGTTTTAAAAAATGGTTTGCTATTTTGTTTTGGTTTTGGAAGAATGTGAAAGACCTTGAGGACTGGGATAGAAAAATGTTTAAATGCTGTAGGCAGAGCTGAAAGTGCTGTTCTAGCAGGACCCTGGAAGACAGAAGTGCTGAGAACAGTGCAGGTGGGGAGGCCAGATCAAGAGGTTATGGAGGGGAACAGTATTAGAAAGTGAGCTATTTGTGATATTTGCAGAGAATCTTGTTGCCTGTTGTTGATGTCCTAAGAACTCACCTAAAGCTAACTTAAAAAGTCATGTGCCACTTTCTTTAGTGGAAGAGAGATCAAGACTGCATGACACATAATCTGTGCCATAGTTATTAGCAATAATATTTATGCAGATCTGTGTTGAAAAGGAGCACTAGTAGGTCAGAAATACAAAATGTACAATTTGGAGAGACAAAGGGCACTAGGAATCTTATTGTTGCAGCTAAGGCTTATGGTAAAAAGGGGATTGTAATAAGCACAGTTAAAGAAAGGGTTCCTGATCTGTACTGGAGCAGCAGGAAGGGCGTCTTTTGGGCAAGACTTTCAGCTAAGTTTTCACCTTGTGAAAGAACAAAGCCTAAGGAGTCTTCTGCCACTAGAAAACAACCACATACAAAAGCTCTACAAAGGTTGTTCAAGGGGAACAGGGATCATCCTAAGCTGGTAGTTGAACTTGGCAGTGTCAGCCATGTGGTACTGACTTTAAAAACATGAGAGATGGGAGAAGAAGGAGGTCATAGATTCTTCAGCTGTTTAAGAGAGCCACTGCCTGTCACTGTGGCCAGATAGCATGTGGCATGGAAGTCCCAGCACGAAGGCCCCCAGAGACAATTGCGTGGAACTGTACAAGTGAAACCTGGGTTGCAGTGAAATCTCTGAACTGTTGGAGACATCAGATTTCTGACACATCTGCCATGAAGGGCCATGAAGGGCTGCATATAGGAAGTGAAACTAGGCTAAGAGAGAGATTTGCATCACAGGCAACAGAGCTGGAAGGGCTGAGCCATCCAAGTCCTTTGAAATTAAAGTCCCATGCACTGTACATGGAGCTGGAGAACTGGTTTTCAGTCTTAGTATTTCCTCACTATGCCTCTCTTCCCCACTTCTGGAGTGGGGATGCGTATTCTGTGCCATGTATGTTGGAAATAGGTGTTTCATTTTGTGGAGGGTCACATTTAAGAGATTACTCTGACACCCAAAAAAAGACTTTGGACTTTGAAACAGTGATGAGAAAGGTAACAACTGTGAGTTTTTTTTAAAGTTGCCTAAATGCATTTAGCATCATGATATGGCGGCAAGTCTCTGAGGGCCAGGGAGTGGAATGGGGTTCTTTGGATGAGAAATGTCCCACATAGTCTCAAGTATTTGTACACTGGTTTCCCAGTCTATGGCATTGTATGGGAGGTAGTACAGCCTTGCTGGATGGAGTACAACTTCAGGGCAGGACTTGAGAGTTCTTAGCTTGAGCCACTTCCAGTCCCCTTTCTGCTACATGTTTGTGGTTAAAGATTAGATCTTTTAGCTTATTGCTTTGCCTAGTTGCTCCCAGGCCTTCTTCCCCATTATAGACTCTCCCTCTGGAACCACGAGTCCAAATTACCTTTTCCCTCTGTTTATAAAATTCATTACAATTAAAATATTTTCAGATTGTGCATCACTAATAATGTTTTTAATCACTTTTCTAACATAAAGCAATATGCAGAATGTTTCTGTTATAATTGAAATCATTATGTAAGTTGGCTGCAAAAAAATCTACTGAAAATTTTGGAAGAACTCATTTTTATTTTAATAAGATTTGTTTTTCAATTTTGAACTGCTTAATCATACTGCGTTGACACGAGATTTTGTGAATTTACTTAACTTAGACAGCTTTATTTTTTAAACTGGTATGTCTTTTATTCAAAGTCAATTCAATTCTTTTGAAAGCAACAAGCCCACTTCATCAATGCGCATGCAAATGCCAAAGAGAGATGACTTTTTATTTGGTTACCTATTGGAGAACCTTTCAGTATGTTGAGAACAATTTGAGCATAAACAAAACTTTTTTTTTTCAAATGAAAGTTATATGAAACCTAAATTCAGATGAATCATGCCCAATGAAAACCCAGCCCATAAATTGAGAAGTGCCATAGTTAAAAGAATATCAGTTTTCAAAGACTCTGACGCCATGGTAAAACGTTTTCTTATATAGGGTCAAATAAGTTATGCTATTGAAATTGATTTGACCTGTTTCCTTTTCTCTTTGCCATGATTAAATTCAGTGTTTGTCTTAGATAGCTAGGAAACAAGGGCAAAGCTTTGTGTGGAAAGAACTATTATGAACAGAAAACAGGAAAGCAAGCCTATTAAGCATTCTGTCAAGACTGGATCTCGTCTGCTGATTCATTGTTTACTTTGGTCTAGATGAGCACTAACCACAGAAATGCTGACAAACAGAAGAGGGTAGAATCTGGATGAAGAGAAGATAATTGAAGGCCAGTTTCAGTTGTTATGCTTGGGAGTTTTGTAAATTCTCAGTCATTTCTTGAATCTCTAGGATATCTGCTAATAGTTAACATATGTAATATCTTGATATTGAAAATACTGAAATATATATATGCAATCATTATCATAACATATGCAATAATTGAAGCAAGTCATTGTGAGCAACTGAGGAATACATATACCCAAAGTGGGTGATCATTTGTACTTTGCCGCCAGCAGGATATAACTAGAGGATTGAATGGGATTAACACCTTCCACAAAGAGTAAATTGGCACAGAAGCGAACTAACTAAATGGAAGATTATAAAACAGGTAACAAATAATTATACCCTTTGTATGATGTACATATTCTAGTTTTAAGTATGTATTTTAAAATGTAAGTATATATGCAAAGATATGTGTTCATATACATAAGGGTGGTTTATAATGTACATTAACAATATTAAAAATATTTATTATGAACAGCAGAATTATAGGTTAGTTTTGTTCTTTTCACTTGACTGTTTCGTTAAATTATCTACAATGAATATATACTCCCTTTGTAATAAAAAAAAATCTTTCAAAAAGTAATCTGAAAACCTCCTATCAATGTAATTGAAAGCAACAGTCTTCTGAGTAGAGCATAAGCAGAAATGGAGGAAATTACAAAGAATAAGCAGTCATCACTTCTCCTCCACACACAGCACAGAAATGAAATGGCCTTCCAACAAATTAAGTCTCAGATTCTCCAGCAGCCACTTTGGGTTCAGCAGAAAAGTGCACGTTTCCTTGTGGCTGAATTTAAGATACACGGTCCCAGGCCCACTGCAGCCTGGCAACACCAGACACTCTAACCTCACTTAGGATGGGGCTTTCTGTACAGTGCAACACACGGCAGTGCACCACCTAAGGTTAAGGTTTGTGGTACAATTTCCGCCCCCACCTCCCACCGCACACCCATTGTTTCTTCTTAGGAGAACTTGAATACCCCATTAATGAGTCAGAAATTTGTGCTTCTTTTGTACATTGCTCTCATTCTCGAATAACATATTGGATTTATTTGCGGGAATAAAATATACAGAAAATGTTTTCAAGTCAAAGATGACATGTGAGCTTAGCGTGAAATGTCTGAGAACTTTCGATTCCCATGACCAACTACATACTGAAGGGATTTTCTCCAGAGACCTTCGTGCTTATAAAGCAATTCTCGTCCTGCTCGGAAGCCATTCTATTCTCTTTGGCGCTGAGATGGCCGTGGACTCTGCCCACTACATTCCTGCTGAGTCAGCTACTTATCACACCACTAATGGGCATAGAAGGGAGGCTATGAGGATACACGAGAAAAAGAATATCTTGTTACCACTAGCTCACTTTTTTTTCTCAGCATCATCGAATGAAAGTATTTTTCCTTTTAGAGGTGGCATTTTTTCATACAGCAATATCCCCACCTGCCGAGCATCATCCTCCTCCTCATCTTCCCCAACCCTGTCCTCTTCCTCCTCATTATCATTGTAAAACATCCCAACCTCTTCCCTGAGCCCCATCCCCTGCCAAGCCAAGGGCAGCAGTATATTCTCTTAGTTACAGCCTCTGGTTTGTCTTGTCTCTATTTTATTTTTCTGAATCTTCAATACCTTATTAGCAAGTCACTCTATTTAGTTTCCCCTGTTGAAGCTGCTAATGTGCTCTGCGTCTCCTGACTAGACAATTCAATCTCCTAAAGGTGAAGGACACGTTATTAATGGGACATATTAAGCAAATAGATTCCATTCTAGCAGTTGAACTCATATTTGCGGAGATCAAACATGCAGCTGAAAATATGTATTTACAATGCAAGCCAATGTAGGTAAATATCACTGAGGGCTGCTATACAGACATTTTAACAATACCACGCAACTGTGTCAGGAGTCGTGTGGTTAGTTAGTTGAAGAAACCTTCAAAAAAGAAAGGAATTTCGGGGGATGAGTTGGACAGTCTCTCAGAAGGAAGGTCAGTTCTTTTGTGAGCAATGGCATTTACATAGTCTCAAATAGGAGGACAAATGAGTCACATGTACAAGAAAACTAGAACAGTGCCTTCTTTATCACTCTCCTCCGCAGTGCTTTAGCACGGAGCCTGGAATGTTGGAGATGATCAAGAAATATTTGCTTAATGATTGAAATAAAAGACTGGTGGGATTATTTCCCTGGTAGTGGGTAGTTTTGACCTTGGAAATTTTACTTGTAGGTAGCAATTTAGTATCATAGCAAGTTCACAATAATAGGAACCAGGATGCTGAAGATTTTTTCGTTCCTTTTTTTTTTTTGCCTACTACAAGATGAACAGTAGGCAAGTGGGAAGTCTGGAGATAATTAGAAATAGTTGCTTTAGTGTAGAAACAGTCCCAGGACTTTAGCACTGAGAATAACAATAGTAGGGAAACGAGACAAAGGGAAACAGGAGAAAGAGTGGACAATGTCTGGAGATGAAGTGTAAACCCAAGGGGGACAGCCTCTACAGAGAAAGACACACTGCTTAGGATTTGGGGAAGTAGTATGCTAATTTAGGTTATCCAACTTTTTGTTGGGGGCAGTTATTGTTCTTGGAGGTGGTGGAGGTAGCAATGGTGAGTTTATTGTTTATCTTCATCATTTTTGAACCAGGATCTTGTTATCCAGCCCCAAATGGTTGACCAGCTATTCACTATAACTCAGGCTTGTGTAAAATGCTTAGCTGTGCTCTTGTCTTAGTCTCCTGAGCACACCACACCTGGTTCAAACTCAGTGTTTGGATGGTGTTGGTGGAATGTACAAGTGGAGATTACCCATGAGCAGGTGGAGAAATGGTACTAAAAGTAAGTGAAATTTTGGGTCTGGGAATGAAGATGTACAGCCACACAGTCTCATTGACTTTAATGGAGTATACAGTTAACAATGCAACAAGGGGGTCCCAAAGTGCAATGAACCTACTCATCTTCCTGGAGGACTGCTTCAATTTAGTGACCATTGATTTTGTTTAAAAACTGGGACTAAACAAACAAAATGGGTTTTAAACTGAAGTTGGACAATTTAGATTGAATTCAATATCTGCTGACAATAAATAAGGTTATAAAAACACCTTCTCTAGACTGCCTTAAAAACAAAACTGATTCTCAGATGACTAGGGTAGTATGACTGAGGAAATGAATAAAGTTATTGGGATGATATTTATTATTTGAGCTTCTTTCTAATCTTACGTTTTCCTAGAACGGTGGCTCTCAAGCTGTGGATTGCAATCCCCTTGGCAAACCTTTATCTCCAAAATTTTTTACATTGTGATCATAACTGTAGCAAAATTACAATCATGGAACAGCAACGAAAATGATTTTATGGTTGGGGTCACCACAACATGAAGAACTGTATTAAAGTTCACAGCATTAGGAAGGTTGAGAACCACTGGTCTAGAATGACTTCTAGTGGTTAGTCATTTAATGTCACATACAATGGGAGTCAAGTAGAAATCGATTCAGGTCTGAAGTGGGTTTTGTGTCATGTCTCCTTCAAGGTAATGATGAGCGAAGGGAATGCAGCCTTTTAGATGTCTGGTGCTTCCCACGGTCACATCCTGTGCTGAACTGCCCCTGGCCATCCTCTGCCCATTTTTATTGCCTTGAAACAGCAGAAAGTATGGACGATTAAGATTGAAGAGAGCTTATTTTCTCAAAATTACCAAATTTTAGTATTTTTTTGATATTTCCAATCAACAGAATGCAAATTTTCAATTATAATAAGAGAACCATTGTCAAAGTATGGCATTCTGTGATATACCCATAAGATTTTAGGTATACTGATTGATTCATAAGCATAAAAATACTATACTGAAACCCATTGCTTTGTAGGTCAACCGAAGAAATTGATTTTTTTACAAATCTAGTTTTCCAAAAGTAAAAATTTAAAAGTAGATTTTTAGACATCATTTTATTGAATATTCACAGTAGTCTAGTCTGTTATGGGTAAACTGAGTCACTCCCTCCAAATTCATAAATTGAAGTCTTAATCCCAGTACCTCAAAACATGACCTTACTTAGAAATATAGGTTTGAAGATGAGTCATACTGAAGCAAAATGGTCTCCTAATATACTATGACTTTTGTCCTTATATATTAAAAAAAGAACACTCTGCAAGCTCAGTACCATGTAAATATTGAAATTGTGATACCATAACCCAAGAAACTACCAGAACTTAGGAAGAATAGCTGGAACAGACCTATACTTAGCATCTTTAGAGCAAGCATGGTCATGTCAACACTTTGTTTTGGCTTTTTGGCCTCCAAAAGTGTGAAACAGTTAAGTTTCTGTTTTTTGAACTGCTCATCTTGTAATACTTTGTTGTGGAAGCCCAGAGAAACTAATACATTATATTATCCTTTGTAAATGACGACCAAAGAAGTATTAGCTCATAAATTGGCTTAAGAAACCAGACTTAAAAAGCTTGCATAAGTATTCCCTTCACCCGATGTCATCTATTCAATTAAACATTGGGGGCAAGTAAGGGTTACAGTAAAAAGATAATAATGATAGCAATAGTCCACTCAGTAAGTCCCTGAACGTATATCGAATCAATAAAGATGAGAAAGTATCTTGGTACATACCTCAGTAACATAAATGAATACTTACAAACACAAATACATCAGAGAAATCTAGACCCTAACTACTGCATTCAGAATCATTTAATGAGCGCTGTGATGTTTGGAACCCAAGATACAGACATATAAATTTCAAATCTCAGCACCAACGCTTCTTGTCCATTTCAATGCTAGTTATCTCATGAGTAAAAGGTATGAAAAGCTTTCGAGCATCATGAAGATTAAGCAAAAATGATAAAAATGCACTCTTAAAGCCATATGGTGCCGGGCAAACAAGACCACCCTGGCTGATCTTCACCTTCCCCATAGATATAAAAAAAACTGAGAGCAGCTATTCTGGCAAGGAAGAATGTAACTTTCTCAATGTTATGAATATTTTTCTCCTCGTTATTCTTAGTTCACATACCATAATGTATACTTTCATTTGCAGTGGGGTGCACTTATTGCAATTATAAAGTCCTGGAAGCCCCACCATTATCTCTAGCAGAAACACCCAAAAAAAAGTGAGCTTGTGGTTCTTAGTGTATAGTTCTAATTGGAAATCACTGCTACAGTAGTTCACGAGAAATTAACTCAGACTTGCAGCTAAGAAAACAAATGCTTTGCTACAGATTACTTGGAAAGCTGCATTTTGTAGATTCCTTTTCAAGGTTTCCAGTGACTTGGCTGACCTAGAACTGTATTGTGCCCCCCACTGCCTCACTCGGGTATGGTGTTTTCTAATGCAGAGGAGAAGGCAAAGAAAATGGACTTTTTGTTAATAAGGCCAGGGGAAGGTTTTCATTTTTATCGAGGGGCAGCACCGAAACAAGAAAGACATAAAGGAACTACTCCAGGATTTATCTGTTAAATGCACCTGTTTGAGGCTGGTGAACATCAGTGCTGTTGGTATTAAAATAGAAACTGAATCCCCTTCTAGAATAACCGAGGTGTTGCAGAAGTGTGGGGGAAAGAGAATCTAGGCTGCCTTGCATTAACTTAATTAAGCACATTGATACTGTCGTACTGAACCTATCGTGTGAATCAAAAGTGAATTTGGAGCAAAATGTATGCAAATTACAATATTTTCTTCAAGTGTAACATTTCAAAGCCGCTTAGCCACATACTTTTCCCAAGCCAACAACAATAGAATTTTTAGAAGCATAATTCAGACATGCTTCTTCTGTGAACTCTTTCTTTTAGTCTTAGCAACCTAAATCATTTAGGAATCCAAACATACCCAGTATATAAATATGAAGGATGCTTTGACAAAGCATCTCAACAAGAGGTGGCTTAAAGAAGGAAAGTTCGATTTTAATTCACAGTGGAAAGGTGCAGTCAAAATGGTGGGGAACTCATAGCAGTGGTAGCTTGAAGCAACTGGTTACATTGTATCTATCCCAGGAAGCAAATCATGATGAATGTTACTGCTCAGCTAGTTTTCTCATTTTTTAAACTGTGTTAAGACCCAAGACCGTGGACTGGTACCCGCACAATCAGTGTGACCCATTTAAATTGGTCCCATATAGAAAACACTATCCTGAGTGAGGTAAGCCAGACCCAAAAAGAGGAACATGGGATGTACTCACTCATATTTGGTTTCTAGCCATAAATAAAGGACGTTGAGCCTATAATTCGTGATCCTAGAGAAGCTAAATGAGGTGAACACAAAGAAAAACATATAGGCGTCCTCCTGAATATTAACCTTCATCAGGCAATGAAAGGAGACAGAGACCCACATTGGAACACCGGACAGAAATCTCAAGGTCCAAATCAGGAGCAGAAGGAGGGAGAGCACGAGCAAGGAACTCAGGACCGCAAGGGGTGCACCCACACACTGATACAATGGGGATGTTCTATTGGGAACTCACCAAGGCCAGCTGGCCTGGGTTTGAAAAAGCATGGGATAAAACCAGAATCGCTGAACATAGCGGACAATGAGGACTACTGAGAACTCAAGCACAATGGCAATGGGTTTTTGATCCTACTGCACGTACTGGCTTTCTGGAAGCCTAGGCAGTTTAGATGCTCACCTTACTAGACCTGTATGGAGGTGGGTGATCCTTGGACTTCCCACAGGACAGGGAACCCTGATTGCTCTTTGGGCTGACGGAGGGAGGGGGACTTGATAGGGGGAGGGGGAGGGAAATGGGAGGCGGTGGTGGGGAGGAGGCAGAAATCTTAAATAAATAAATAAATAAATAAATAAATAGAAAAAAATAAATAAATTGGTCCCATATAGAACAAGACATACAGAGAGATTTGTCTTCAAGGTTATTTTAGATCCTGTCAAGTTATCAATCAATACTACCTATCACAAGACCATTTGTAAACTTGACACCCAAACGAATCACTACAAGGAGAGGAGGACGTCAGGGGCCAGCTTCCCAGCCAGCCACAGAGTGGGTGTAAGTGAAAGTAAGATTTACTGAAGTAAAAAAAAAAAAGGAAAAAGCTTGAGGCTCATGGCCATCTCACAATACCGAATACAATCAATTCAAAACTCTCTGTAGTGTTTAATAATTCCAACACCAAGTCTGAAGTCCAGTTTTTTATCTGCTATTCAAGGCAGTTCCTTAAATGTGAACTCCTCTAAAATAAATAAAATAAAATAAAAACCAAGTTACTTGGTTCCAATATACAATGTCACAGAATGAAAATTTCTTTTCCAAAAGGACAGAATGGGGTCATGGCTAGGAATAATCAGACCAAAGCAAGACTAAAACCCAGTCAGGCAAACCCAAATTCTAAAGCTTCCTGTTGGGCATCTGGGACTCATGGCAGTGATCATTTAGGGTCCAAAGATCTTGAGGCATTCTACTCTTCCAACTCTGCTTCCTACAGCACACATAGCTTCTCTTTTAGGCTGGCTTTACTCAACACCCATAGTATTCCTAAACAGACATTCTATAGTTCTGGTATTTCCAATACTCTCGGGTACATGTTTCAATTTAAGCATCATCTTACCCTCTTCATTAGGCAGTTTCTCAAGGTTATCTTACAAAGACTCAGACTCCAGTACACATTGACTAGACCCAGAAGTTCTCTGAAAGCATGGAACCAGACTCCTTAAGTTCCTCAATCCCATGACTGCAAAACCAAGACCATGTGAATGCTGCTGCCAAGTTCTGGTGTCAACACAAGATGCAATCTGACTCCTTTGACCCACAGCTACAGCAGCTTCTGTATGTCTTGGTGGCTGAATCTGGAAAATAACCATCCTATGCAGTTGTTTTCAAGTAGGGAACCCTCTCAGTGGTGTTTTCAGTTCAAGTTTTCTCTTTTCAAAATAAATTTGTATTTTCACAAGTTAGAACATTTGGTGGATGGGATCTTGCCTTTATGGTACCTTTATTACTGTCCTAGTGAATGCAAAGAGCTTTCTCTTTAAGAATGATAGCTGCTTTGGCATCTGTACTCTCCTCTACACAGTTTTAAACTTCCTCCCTGAACTTCACATTTTTAATAAACTTTTCTTTATCATTGTAGATCTGAATAAGAGTGTTAAGCAGTAGCCATACCGTAGACTGAATGCTACACTGTCTTGAAATTTCACACATCAAAGAAATTAGTCCATTGTTTTTAGTTCAGCCTCATGAAAATTATCAGGACATGTAATGCAGCCAGATTTTTTTGTTAGAATTTAGCCAAAATGGCTTTTAGACTAGTTCCTGATCCCCTTTGAGACCTTATAAGCCAGTCCTTTGCCACCCATGTTTCTCTCAACATTCTGATCTTACAAAGTTCTTCCAGAATGTCCCATGAAGCTCTACTTCTAGCATACTAACTTGAAATTCAAAGCTGTCCCATATTCCTCATGCAAACCAGTTCTAAAGGCATAAGAACGACATGACCAAATTGATCCAAGCAATGACCACACTTATGGTACCACAATCTGTATTACTTGTGGTTCTTTTGATAAACAGAGCTGATAGAATAAATATACCACAAAGGGGGTTTATTAAATTGGCTTACATGATCACGGGCTGAGTAGTCCACCAATGACTGTGAGCATGCTGCAAAGGCAGAGAATCTGAGTAGCTGGTAGACATGGCTGGATGCCTCAGCAGTCCCAATCTGATGCTGGAGGCCTCCAGGGTGCCTGGAGAGCCACTACTCTTCAGTCCACATGAGGGCCAAAGAAGTCGGGTTCTAGTGTTAGCAAAAGATAGCAACAACATTTGCAGCAATGCATCTAATAGTAGATGCATATCCCAGGATGTGAGAGGGCGAGCAGATGAAAGGCAATCCTACTTCTGTCTCAGATGGCTTTATGTCTGGGCTACCACTGGAATGTACTGTCCACTCTGAAAGAGGGTTTTCCCCCTCAGTTAATCTTTTCAGAAAATACCCTCACAGACCCATCCAGAGACATGCCTCTTAACTGATCCCAAATATAATCAAGTTGACAAGATTAACCATTGCAGCGGTGCTTGTCCACACACATGCATTTTGGCTGGTATGCCTGCAGGTCATCTGGAGTCTGTACTATGGTACACTGGAGTAAACACTGTAAGAGGCAGTCATGATCCACATACCTCCATCCTGCTTCCTGGGGCCAGGGGGATGTCTCGGATATATACCTCTGCCAGTGATTGCAGAAATGCAAGAGAACCCGAAGAAACCCACAAAGCCTTCCCAAGCTCAGAATTAGTGCACTGGCATCTGATTATCCAGGCCAAAGTAAACCATAGAGCTAAGCTGAGGTTTCAAGTGTGAAGAATTGACCCTGCTGTTTTAATAGGAAAAACGGCAAAGATGCGGAGCAAAGCATGTGGATATGCAAAGAACGAAGACTGGAACCATCAGCATAATCTATCAAGTTTCCCAATTCCAACTGACTCTACTAACAGAGATGATCTCTAAGTAAACACTGATGATTATATTTCTGAAGAGAATAAATTGACTTCTAATCATTCCCAATATGAAGTCACTGCAGTCAACTTGCAAACAGAAAAACAGTGTTGATTGATGGGGAGTCGACGCTGCCTATGTATTGGCAAGCATTAGTCATCGCTGCTAACATAAGTGATGTTGCTGGCTCAACTCTAATTAGAAAAGAATGTTTAAAACAGGTTTCTCAGCTAGGGGTGAGAAGCTATTGGCAGTTGGTGGCTAGTGGAGGAGGGAGAGCCACTTTCCTTAAACAAAGTGGCCTCTGGTGGATTACAGTGCTCTAGTCAATGGCTCTACACCCATGCACTTATTGGAAGTCCTAATTGGTCTCAGGGTGTGTGTGCATGCACGTGTGTGTGTGTGTGTGTGTGTGTGAGAGAGAGAGAGAGAGAGAGAGAGAGAGAGAGAGAGAGAAAGAGAGAGAGAGAGAGAGAGAGAGAGAGAGCTTGAAGTTGGGTTGCGGAACATGTTGGGGAGATCTGGGAGCAGTTACAAAGTTAGAATTGTGAGGTGGATATGATGAAAATGCATTCTATATGTGCATGAAATTCTCAAAATATAAATTAAAAAAACCTTCAAAACTCAGGCTTATTTTTAATTGTCCCCAACTTAAGGGAAATGCTTTCTCTTGTGGGAACCGAAGTTGCCCCAGAGGAAAGCCCATACTGGGATGCATGTGGGACAGTGTAATAGTTAATTTTGTGTCAACCAAACTGGGCCACCAAGTGTCTAGACACTCCTTAAAATACAATTCTGGGAATGTCTAAGGAAAATTTCTAGATGAGATAACTGTCTCAATCAGTAGATTTGCTGAACAGGTTGTTCTTTCGGTGTGGGCAGGCAGCAATCAGTCAGCTGTGGACCTGAAGAGAACAGAAAGTTAAAGCAACAGAGTGTTCCTCCTTACTATCTGAACTGTGATGTAGGACTTTTCCAGCTATTGGGCTCAGACAGGAAAAAAATAAAGCTCTCCTTGAGTCCCCAGACCAACATCTTTTGCACTGTACTTTATTCCATTGGCTACGTAGATTTCTTTCTCTCTGATTATAGGCCTTGAGAAATCTATTTCCATAATCATATGAGTCAATTCCTTATACGCAACCAACCAATCACCTATTGCTTCTGTCTCTCTGGAGCCCCTGAGGAATACAAACAGCAAGAGGCACGGTTTATTTACAGTTCCAGCAACCTCTGAAAGGTGTCCAGAAAAATCTAAGCTCTGGCTGCAAAGTAAAGCTCCAGTTTGTTTTCCCCACTCGCCTAGCTTCAAAACACCAGCGGCTACCAACATTGATCTGTCCAGACTGCATTTATAAAGATCTGTAAACCGATCAGAGGGGAAATTAAATTAGACTGTAATTCTGCAGTCCTCCGGAGAACATTAGCTTGCAAGAACACTCAGGAGGGCCAATTAGAAGCATCATGGCCTAGCTGGCCCTGGAATACAAACATGTTCTCTCTCCTTCCACAAGACATGAAGTGCTACTTGTATAGTTCCTGTCTCATTTCAAGGGTTATCGCCGCTTGTGTCTAGAAGTACTGATCACACATCAAGATTAGGAAATGCCTAACGTAATCCTGTTAGCAAGACTGGACCAGGGTATCAAGTCAGCTCGGTGATGCGGCTAGGATTAATGTCAGAGAAGTGGTAATATGAGCCCCGGTGGGGAAAAAGATCTGAGCTCTGGCAATAGCCACTGAGAGAAGGAAAATAACAAGATAAAAGCAGCGAAGCAATAACTCTTGAAAAAAAAGGAGAGCCCCTCTTCACTCAGCTCAAGTTCAAAGCCAGTTTTTTTTTTTTAAATATCCAGGTAAGAGAAGAAAATGGCCATTGACCTACCCGGTTTTATTTCATATTTGTAACATTCATTCCTGTTTTCATAAATAAGTAAGGTAAGAGTCGTCCAGAGTGAGCCCCGTGGGATGCTGGTACACAGTAGTCAGACTCCAAAGCCCATGTTCTTTCTATTAAGGAAATGATGAGACAAGGAGAAAGTACAGAAGGTTTAGAAAGGGCAGGGGAGTCAGACCTCTTGTACTGCATCAGGGGAAAGCGTCCTTAATTAAAAGTGCAGGCAGTTGTCAATAGTAGCTGTCAGAAAGTTTGTGGGGGAGAAAAGAAGCTTTGCTGTGAGGCACAGAAGCCCAGGAATAACTGGGGAAGTGTCTGACAAGAGTTATATTCCAGCTTTGCCTGTTTGTCTTCATGGTGAAGTGTAATGCTAGAGACTGTCAGATGAAAAAAACTTTGAACTTGGAGAGCTTACCAAGGATAGCAACCTGTGAAGTGAAAAGATAATTTGGAAATATAAAGTATATTGACAAGCTCTATGCTGATGGTCTAGTCTGGTCTCTAGAATGGCATAACACTTTCTTCACTGTCCCCAGAAACAAGTTGATTACAGATAAACCAACACCTAGAATCATAACATGTTCCCAAGTACAGTCTGTTTATAGAAAGTAAACACGCTTCTTTTACCTCATGGCCTAGACAGTACTATTTGTTTATAAAAAACCTTTATGTCTACTTTTCCCTTGGTCACAAATCCCATTTTCCTTCCTTCACTCTCAACGTCAGGTCTAAGACTAAGAATACAACTCTGCTTCCTTCGTAGGGTGATTCCTCCTTCGAGGAAATCTTCATCGCCTCAGTTGGTGAGTGTGTTGTCATAGCATCTTTGATTGACAATCTCTTTAGGGTCATGCTTCACATAAAGGGAATATCATGTGAACTTCTTGTTTGAGCTAATGATCCTTTCTGCAATGACCAATATCCACTAACTGATAAGTGCTAGAATATTAAGGCCTGCCCACATTTGTTCAAATTATCACACCCTCAAAGGTCCTATATCCTCCAGGTTTTCCATATACAGTCATCTATAACTGCTCTGCTTAGCACTTGCCCCCTCTTTTACCTATTTCTGCTTCTTTTCCTTTCATTCCACACATGTTGATTTCACAATCACTCTTTAAAATGTGTTGTTATTATTATCATGTGGGGGGGCAGGAAAGCAAGACAGAGAAGCAGAGCTACAGAGAAAGACAGATGGGGGCATGTGAATATGTGCACTCAGGTGCCAAGGCGAGCATACGGAAGTCAGAAGACAGCATTCAGGGGTCGGTTCTCTCCTTCCAACGCCACATCTGGGGATCGAACTCAGGCTGTCAGGATTGAACTGAGAGCTATTTTATCCACTAAGCAGTCTCACTGGGCCCCCACAGTCACTCTTTAATAAACATCCTGCCCATTAAACTTTACCTCAAGGTTTGCTTCTTCAGGATCCCAATGGGTGGCATTTCAACAGGAGAGGAGAGGGCAAAATTGGGGAGGGGAGTACTCACACACACAATGATAGAACATTTAATACGCTTGTGCTCCACGAGAAATCCAATAAATTAAGAAAGAAAATTCCAGCATCTACCTATGTTTAGTCAGTAAAATGGAGGCATTGCATTGGTTGAAAACATAAGAAATTTAGCATACTGGAGAGATGTCTTGGTGCATGCATGTAGGCAAGAGTTTGGACCCTCAGCACTCATACAAAAGCTGGGAGGAAAGGTTGCTGCCTGTAATCCTAGCATTTCAGTAGAGATGGCTAAAAAGAGCCAACTGTATAGCTAGATTAGCCAGAATTGGCAAGCTCTGGGTTCAGCAAAAGACTACCTGTCTCAATACCTCAATAAAGCAGAATGCAATCAAAGAAGATGCCCGTTATCAACTTTGTACTTCCACACATATCAGCACACATGTGCACTCACAAGCAAACATTCTGGTTGCGGAAGTAGGTCTAGGTTCAATAAGAGAACCTGTCGAAAGGATATAAGATGGAGTAAGAGCAGAACACTCAATGTCCTCCTCTGGTCTCTGCACATGCTTGCACCTACATACATATACATATATGCACATACAACACACACACAATATTGTACATAGAACAGACGTGTGTGGCATTTCCCTCTCAGAATCATTATGCACAATACACACACACACACATAGTTAAGAAATTTAACATTAATCAGAATTTGTGTGGCTATAAAAGAGTTGGAGAATGACGATATGGAAGGGGCTGTACTCAAAAGATAGAGTGTCTGTGAACTTCACTAGATGCCATGAGGTGGACAGAAAAACAGAAAGCATGAGGGACCCAAGAAGCCATCATTCTGGGTGCCAAAGTGAAAGCTAACAGAGAAAACAAACTTACTACATGTCACAAAGTTGCTATGTCCAAACTCCGCAACATCTCACAAATTAGAGAAGTCACAGGATGTATCCAACTGACAAACTCTAGCCGGAAGAGATGGAAAGAAAAATCTAGAAAATTTAGTTTCCAACTTTAGGTAGGAGTAGTGATAGAGTAAGATGACCCAGACAATACAGAAAACTCTACAAGCAAATAACTAAGCTCCTCTTCCCAAATCTATGAGTCATGGTCTGCCTTTTTATCTCTCACAAAATTGGTGGCTCCATTGCTCTTTTGTTCTTGGCATAGGTCAGTGCTTCTGAGTGGGTCTTTGGGGTGAAAGGTCTTGTCTCTCCTCTCTATGTACAATAAACATGATTTAGCTCATTTTGGTCAATGTTAGTGGGAAATAGAAAAAAAACAGTAAATGGACTTAGAAGTTGAGAAAATTTCAAAGAACTAAAAATGATATGTGGCAGGTGATCTGCCTTGCTTCTTTCGATCTCAATTGAGAATAATGAACAACTATTAACCCAGGCAGAGCCTGCAAAGGTAATAGCCATGATGTGTACAATTTATTCTCTTGTACCAGAAACAAAGAAAAATAGCTCCTATGAAAATAGCCCGAGGCCCCATCAATCCCCATGAGCCTTCAACACACAGCCCTTTCCTCATGTTAAAAAAGACAAACTCCAGGGCATCTTTTGTATCTTTTCCATCTCTAAGGCTTTGCAGATGGATAGCATGGGGACCACAAAACACAATTTGATAACTTTAATAACCATTTTTGCCAATTCTGGCAGGGGCCAGAGTAGCAAATGGTCCACTAAGTGATTTTTAACTTCATATATTAATGGTTCCCTGTGAACATCCTTTCATATAGTCCCTTTTCTGGGAAATAAAATTGCCGGTCTCCCTGTGAGATTGAATAAACTTAAAAGAAGGGATGAAAGCAGCCTTGTTTGGGTTCTTTGCTTTCTAAACTCCAGACCTCTAGCATGATGGCCAAGCAATTCATACTCCCCAGGAAGGGAAATTTACTGCCCCAAGTGTAGGAAGGAACTTTCCATTTACGCAAGGGCTTTTTAACATATTTGTGTATGTGTATCTGCTCGTGTGTGGAGTACATATATACAGATGCATGCACATATGGAGGTCAGAGATCAATGTCTGGTTTCCTCTTCAGTTGTACTCCATCTTAATTTTTAGACAGTGTCTCTAAAGAAATTCGAGTCCACCATTATGGCCAGGCTGGCTTGTCAGCAAGCTTCGAGGATCTGCCGGTCTCTGCCTCTGCACTAGGACTGCAGGTGTGCATTACCTTCCACACCTAGTTTTTTATGGGGGTACTAGAAATCCAAATTCAGGTCCTCATGCTTGTACAGCAAGCACTTTACCAACAAGGTACCTCTCCAGTCCCCTAAAGGAGATTATCTATGCCACACAGTTTCTGTGTTCTGAGCTAAGGGTGCTAGTCTAGTGAAAAAGAGGTTAATTGTTTACATTAAGACTTGGGACAAGTGAGATGGTTTAGGGAGAAAATCGCTGCTGAGCCTGGCAATGTGAGCTCAATTTCAGGAGCCCACGTGATAGAAAGAGAAAACTGACTCTCACAGGTCAGCTCCTGAACATGGCAATACCCACAAAATAAATAAACAAATATGCTAAAAATGTTTTAAAATTTTAGTTCTGTTGGGGATTTCTATGCCTCCATGATTACAAATAATGGGTCCTGGTTTCCTAACTGAGAGAAATGTGGCAACTTCCTTGGCCTCCATTACTATATGTTATTGTTTGTAATTTGATGCAAAATGTATTACTTCTCTACATTTATTGTATATGCTCTCTCTACCAGAAACTGGGTGATGGGTAGAAATGTCACTATTAGAATAGACATACTCTTTGTCTTTAAGAAGCCTGTTTATACTCAAAAAGACAAAAATATTGCACTGTGATATTGTTATTAATAAGACAAAGACAAAACTAATTCACAAGATCAAGAATCTTCCCAGTAAGGCCCAAGAAAAAAAATGGCTTCCCAGGAAACTGAAATGGGAAACAATGAATAGATGTAATTGCAAAAATTCATATTTTTAGTAATTACCTCAAGTTTCTTGAGTACCTACCTTTGGGCACTTTGGGAGAAGAATGAATGAGACATGATTCTGGTGATAACTCACTAGAAGAAGAGAATCAGATCTGTGAGGAATAGAACAATGTAGTGAGCACAATTGTCAAAATTTCTTCCTTCTCTTTTATAAACTCAGAGAACTGAACTCTAAGACCGTCAGAAAGAGGCAGTGATGCTTGAGAGAATCTCTTCGAGTTTTCCAGGCAACGGCACTGCGTAAAAGACATGGGAAAAGGCCAAGTGAGGTAAACTGCTCTGCAATCTAAGCATGGGGCACAAGGTAAGGAATAGGAAGAAAGAAAGGTGGAGATTCGCCAAAGAAATCTGACACCAACCTCCCAGGTCACAGTGTAGACTGCTAAATGGGAGAGGCAAGTAATGCGACTTGGAATGACACCGGGCCTGCATGAAACCGTCTCAAGACTGAGGAAGTCTGGTTGTGGGCTTCAGCTGACAGATGATAGGAGAAGGACACCCCCAATCGGAGCTCATAAATTAAGAGATGAGCCAGGGCTAGTACTGTGAGCAGGTTTCTATTCCCTGATTGAAGATTAGAGCTCCAGCAAACAAGAAATAAGGTGAAGGCAGCTGAAATAATATGAAGCGAACGAGTGTCAAGAAGATCAGAAAATGATGTGTTGGAATAAAAGATTATTTTTTCCAAGATCACTGCTAATTCACTTGCACTCCAAATGACCTTATCTAAAATGAAGGTTTGCACAGCTGCCAGATTGCCCTCCAACTAGCAGGCATCATGAAGAGACCTCATTTCCGATCCCTTAGTCCTTAGCAGGGGGTTACTGAGCAATGTTCTGCAGGAGATTTGCAAATTGATTTTTCCCCACCTATTACTCATCAGTGCTAATACCTTCCTGTAGCATGTCGACGTCATACTAAATTTGACAGGCCCAAAGGATTCAGATCAGCAGTTCTCAAACTCCGCTGTGCAACAGAATCACAAGAAATCGAGGAGAGATGGGTGGGGGTAGAGGGACAAAAGCAAAACTTGACCCTATCATCCAGCTCCCAGAGATTCAGACTGGGGTTATAAACATCAAGACGTTTTCTAACTTCCGGTTGATTCTATTGTCCTCATATGGTTGGGAATGACTGTGGAATATGGCCTCAAATGGCCCTGGGAAAGAGATGGGAAGGCAGAAAGCTGGTGTTTTCTATCTCCTACCATCAAAGTCTTGCGGAGCCTAAGTGAAGGGTGCTGCCCACCGTTTTGTATTGGAAAGCAGCCAAATAAATTCAACTTATGCAGTAGCTTTTTTCCCAGCTCCTTGAGTAACCTAGTTATAAATGAAGGAGACACCTGGGAAGCGAAATGGACACAGTTCCAACTACCAGAAGGGCTCTCTGCGCTCTCCTCCCTCGTGAGTCTAATAAAGAGAGCTATGCCATCTTGACGGAGCTCTGCACTGGCATTAGCGCTGAAAACATCATTGGGATAAAATACAACGGTAATATGTAAGGAAGCAAACTTTCATAAGGAAAATACGCGAACACATTATGACAGAGAATGTTGGAGCCACAGACAGCTTTGACGTCAGCGAGGATACTGAGAAATAATGTGTGGAAATGCTCTCCAAAGGACTGACCATTCACACTTCAATGAGAAGGCTCTGCCACGATGAAGAGCCTAAGAATTCTATGTCTAGATTGACTTTGAGTCAGTATCAAATCAAAGTATATGAGGTAAAATATAGGAAACATTATGTATGCTAAACCACGTCTAAAATATCTTATTCTCGCCAGGCAATGGTGGCACATGCCTTTAATCCCAGCACTGGGGAGGCAGAAGCAGGCAGATCTCTGAGAGTTTGAGGCCAGCCTGGTCTAAAGAAGCTAGTTCCAGGGCAGGCACCAAAGCTACACAGAGAAACCCTGTCTCTAAAAACAAATCAAAAATATCTTATTCTCAGAACAGATCTAGAAGGTGGGAATTACCAATCCGCTGTTACCTATCAGTACCTAGAAATCCCATATAAATAAAGGAACCAAAACCTATGGCTTAAAAAAATTCATGAGATACCATATACTTGGTGGTCAAATTAAGCAACTGGGAATTCAAATGCCCAAGTTAATAGTGTAGGTTCCTGTTTCTTTACTCCCTCTCTACTTCTGTTCACTCACCTATAAAACAAACCCAGCAAACAACTTCTCCCTCATCGAGTTCTGTGAGAATTTAATTAGTTCACATGTGAAAATCACTTTTCAGACTAAGAATGATAAGATATAGAAGTATACACATTAGGTGTAATTACTATGGCCTGTTGTTCCCAAAGACAACCGGAAAAGGGATTTTTCTCCAGAAGGAAGGCATAGCTATAGATACAAATGAGAGAAGTAATGAAGAGTGACCCAGAAACTCAAGAAATGCTAGAGACTTGAAATGACCAAGAACTAGACAAAGAGGAAAAACTGAGCAAGGGTATCCATTGCCCCAAACCTTAGTGGTACAAACCCCAGTTGTAGAGGCAGTCTTTTACAACAGAGTACTAGATGCATCCAAAAAGAATAATCATGGGCCTGGAACAAGAATCTAACTGGTTAGCAACGGTGCCGTATTTAGAAGAACCAAATTTGAGGCCAGTGTTCTCTTAGGATGTGGGTAACACAGAGAGCAGACATTAGGAAGGCTAGTGCCCAGACAACACTGAGAACTGATCTTTCAAGAAAGAACTCCCTGTATTTCCCAAGCACTTGTTTGTGTCCAAGGGCCTAAGCGAAAAGCCAATGTCTTATTGCCCAAACAGACATAGAGACTATAAAGGCAGCCAAAGCATTGCCCTCCAGGGAGAAGCAGCTAAATCCTTTGACTGCTGAAGTCAATCCTCCTTCATTTGGCCAGTGTGAAAGAGGATTTCCCAAGGACAAGGCTACCTGGCCAAAGCTCAGCAGTACTTGTGAAAATGGAATGTCAGGAGTGATTTTCAAAGAAAATAGCATTTATCTGACACTGGCACAAAAAAAGCTAAAGAGAATCTAAATAAAGAAATTGGAGAAAGTTGTCAACTAAGCACCAGGCTTAGTTGTTCTTACCAGGGAATAATAGGTATAAAGAAGAGATAAATTCAATCCTAAATAAATACCTCACTGCATAGAAAAACAAGGAAACTTCACATATTCTTTTTATAAACTAAGCCAACATTGCTTAAAAAATCCAATAGAGATTACACAAAAAGGAAAACTAGACATGTTTTAGTATGAAAAATGCTAGATCAAATAAGGACATGGAATTGAGCAGACCAACTCTGTATCAGTCATTATGGTATCATTGGGTTATGGAAGAACCTATTAAAATAATCTACCATATTAACTAACAAAGTACTTTCTATGTGTTAGTTATTGATACCTTACATATATCCATTGTTTGATTCTTGATTAAACTCTGTGAGGTAGACTGTGTTGCTATCATAAGTTACAGAAAAGAAAATAAAGTTGCAGAGAGCCTAAGCAATTTCCCCAAGACGGCACAGCAAGAAGGTAGCTAAGTTAAAATTTGAACATAGGCAAAACTCAGAGCCTATGCATTCTTTCAAAATGTCATAATGACTCTTGCTCAAATAAGTAGGAAAAATGGTATAATATCATCTAAATAGATTCTGAAAGACATTTGATAAAATTATCCACCATAAATAATATCTTGGCTACTTTTATTATACAATAATATATAATTAATATAAAATTAAAATATAATAAAAATAAAATACATTAGACAATTAATATTATGTATAGTAACAGTGCATATGTTAAATTTACTATTTTTACCATTTCAAAGTATAAGTCAAAGGCATAAGCACATTTGCATTGTTTCAAAGTCATTTTTAGCATCCATATCAGCTGCATGAATGAAAATGAAGATACCCTCTCAAGGATTACTGATGAAAATATGAACTGGTCAGCCTTCATACAGGTACTCCGGCAATGTTTATCTAAATTACAAATTTATATGTCTGCTGAACCAGCAACATGATATTGGGAAGTTTATTCTGCAAACATTTGTATATCTATTTATTATGGCACATGTGCGTGTGTTTACAAAAGAGGATAAACACTTAAAATGCTCAAAATGGCATGGGTTAACTAAGTTAAGACTCATGCATACAAAGCAGTATTGCACAACTGTGAAATAAATACAGCATATTTTCAAGGTACTTATCTGGAAAATTTGTCAAGATATGATATTAAATACAAAAATACTACCATTTAGTGAGTAAACAGTACAAAGGAAATAATACAGCAGATAGTACTGGCTAATATGTACTTGTTGGTTAGTAGACTTCTAAACTAATTCTGGGGGTATGTACATGACCAAAACCGCATTTAGCTCAGGCAGAAGAACCACGTGGCAGAAATAATAATGAAAATTGTGAATTATTAGCGTTCAAAGAATGTAAAGATGAAGAAAAAAAAGGAACTGTAAGAATCAGTGGGGTGATGCTTTTAAAACTCTGAGAGCAAGGGATTAGAAATTCATAATTTATGCTTAACTATACTACAAGTGTAAGAATAAAATACATTTTTAGACATGCAAAAATGCAGATAATTTGCATATGTATGTATGAAATGCCTTACAAAACTTATTTTAGCACAAAGAGAATATTACATGAAAAAACTTGACAGAAGAAACAATGGTGGCTGAGTACAATCTGACAAAAGCATGGGCATTTGATCCTTAGGAAGTTCTCTTGAGTTTCCATGAGAGGCTCCCTATAGAGTATAATGTTTATATAGACAGAATTCTATACAGGCTATTTTGTTACTTTGGAATTAATCTGGAGGCAAAGCGAAAGACAATTGCAGCTACAACATAAAATCAAGTAAATCTACATTTTGTGAAAATGATAATATTACAAAATTGAATGTTATCAGGTGTTATGAACAAGCCGTATTTCTCCCCTTCAGAATGGAACAATAGCAAAGTCTATGTAACACGAGTAAATCAAGGAATACAAGTATATGCTTAGCCTCAAAGAATGCTATCAAACATCAGAAAGACATTTTTTAAAGGAATCAACTCAAAATATCTATCTCTGGGGAAAGGCTGATAAGTGGGACAAAGGGAAATCATTTATTTTTCGTTGTAAAGCCTTTTTTGTGTGTTTTAATTTGTATTGTATGCAGCTATTTTTGTGTGTCTATGTAAGTATGTGTAACCACAGAGGCCAGAAAGAATATCAGATCCCCTGAACTTAGAGTTATAGGCAATTGTAAGTCACCCAATGGGATACAGAGAATGAAATTTCTATCCACTGAAAGAGCAGAAAGCACTCTACTACTGAGCCATCCCTCTAGCCCTTAATTCTTAAAATAGGGAACAGGAATAACTTGCCCAACATAGTGCACACAGAACCACATTCCAACCCAGATTCATCGAAGTACATATTGATATTTTCACATGTATGTATGCGTCAGTATCCCTGTAGGCTTGTTACAACACAGAGTTCTTTCTCTACCCAGAAATTCTGACTCACTATACTCAAGGTGAAGTCTGAGAACTTGCATATATAATCAGTTTCCACATGGTGGTGATGTTTCTGGTTCAGGAACCACACTGTGGAAACCAAATGTGACACCATAACCCCCATTTTTGAAGTCAACAACTTGGAAGCAATTGTTATTTTGTGTGTGTGTGTGTGTGTGTGTGTGTGTGTGTGTGTGTGTGTGATGTATCATGAGCACAGTATTGTCTTTTGTGGGATGGCGAAAAGAATTTGGTTTTTATATTTGTGCCCCTAAAGACACCATAAAATACATCTTTTGAATCAACCTGTGGTTTAAATGACTTCCTCCACTAGGAAAAGGGTTTATCTCCAGGTGCCCTCAGTTTCTCCATTGTGCTTTACAGGCTATGTAATTGCTCAGTCCAGGAGTGATATCACAGGTAAAAAGAAATAAATTATCTCAGGATTAAAGCTCAGCATCTGGTAAGTACTGTTTACCATGTTCTGTTCTGGTAGAAATCCATGGGTACTCTTCACAGCTCATTGAGTGGCTAAGAGAAGGCCTCTGTTCAAGGAATTGCTATGATATTTTAATTCAAATGACATAAAACTTTGGTGTTATCACGTAAGTCCTGCAAAAAGTAGACAGTTGAATACATCATGATCTAACAAATATGTCTGCCTTAGCCTTTACTCCTTCACTTATGTCCCTATAGCTCTTTAATAATGAGCTGTTGGTTCACTGGCTTTTTCATCATGTAGATACATCACCTTTCTGTGGAAAAAATATCGCCCTTGATAACAGCTCACATCAGAAAAGTAAATGCTTCCATCAGCAACAGAATATGCTGTAAATGACTAATTTAGAGGCCTTCCATCTAAGAGAGGAGAATGCAAAATGTTGCTGGCTCTTTAGTTAAGATTAGTTCGGCACATTTATTCTGATTAGCACAAAGTGCTTCACAAACACTCAGACACGAAATGCCAATAAATCAATGACTCTATAGGAGCAAATCCCTTTAGAAGGTGCATTAGCTTCCTTGAACTACTAGGTTACCAATTAGCCACGGACGGTCTCTTTGTACTTACTGGTGGTCCACGGGAGATAATGCCATCCCTGAAGTGTTTAGTACATTTCCAGGGTAGGATCCAACAAATCATCATCATTGTTGGTTATTAAATTTATAAAATTATCCCTTTCCTGGCTTTCCCTATTAGGGAGTGAGGGCAAAATTGAAAGCATTTATTAAGTAAATAGATTGTAATCACAAAAATAATTGGTAGATTTTTTGTAGTCTATTAGTTAAAACTGATGAAAAGATTAAGTATAATTGTTCAAATGCTATCGAGCACCTTGGTCAGAAATGTACATTCTAAAAGAGCTGTCCCTAATCAGTAGGTGCCTGTCCTTTCTGGTGGGTCATTTCATGTGTTAATTTGGCAAGACCATAGTAGCCAGCTAGTCGGTCAAACTGCAATGTAGACACTGCCATAACATTTTTTTTTAATTAGCTAACTTTGGGTAAGGCAAGCTACCCTCCACAATGTCAATATATATGCCTCACTCAACTAACTGGGGGTGTTGAGAAAAAGAAACTGAAGTCCCAGGGGAAAGGCAGGGTTTTGCTGAAGACTGCCTTCAGATCTAAGCTGCAACACCAGTTAGTCCCTAGAACTCTGGCCCGTGGACCTGCCTTTCGGGTTTCAAACCAATTTCTTTTATTTATTTGTTTGCTTGCTTGCTTGTTTGCTTGTTGAGTATAATTGCTGATCTAGTTCCGTAAAAATCTCTCTTTATAATATAGAATTATTTATTGCAGGTTTACCCCATACCCATAAACCCATTTCCTGGAAAACCCTCCAATGCACAATTCAAGAACAAGAATGACCCTTTCCCTCAGGGGACTTTTCCACCTTTGGTAAATGACTCTCAAGGTTTCTGTGGTCATTACCTCTATTCCTGAAGGAAAAACAGAGCATGAAAGAACACACAGAGAAATTGTTCCCAGACTACTTTATGGCTGTTCCACTGGCTAGAAGTTACTCACATGATTCTTCCCACAGGCAAAGGGGGCCAAGAAATACAGTTTGACTTTCTAGGGAAAAAAAAAAATGAAGACATGGAATTTAGAGAGGAATGGCTTGACTTTGGTTGCTATCATCTTTTCAGTGTGTGTGTGTGTGTGTGTGTGTGTGTGTGTGTGTGTGTGTATTTAACTCTTGCTGTCCTGGAACTCACTCTGTACACCAGGCTGGTTTCAAGCTCACAGGGATCTCCCCTGGCTCTGCCTTGCTAGTGCTAGGATTAAAGGCATGCACCATCACCCCCTGATGCTGGCTATAGTCTTTTAAATGAACTTTACCAACCCAGCATCCTGAATTCCACTAACAAATGAATGTTATTTAAATACAAATTGTTCTAATTGACCCTCAAAGTCACCATTTTGGACCACAGAAGTTCCTCCTCTGAACTGGATAAACCCTCCAAAGTGTCCTCAGGATGTCGTTTTCACAGGTCATTCACCAATATGACAGAATTTGCTATTTGCCATTCATCACACTCAATGTAGTCTCCAAAAGCCAGAGAAACTTCTTGAAAGAAAATAAGAATGGCCCGTCTTTGTCTCCTATGAGGTAAGATGCTCTTTTTCCTCATCAGTAAGTCTGTCATTTAACTATCCATTAATTATAATATAAGCACATAGAAATAATGTCATCCATACTTTTTAATAATAGCCAGGTGAATGAATACAAATATTCCTTAAATTAGCTTTATACTTAGAATCCACCAAAAAATTTAAAATTCTGTATCAATTGTTTCCTTTTATGGAGAATGAAATAAATCATTATTTTCAAAAGACATATTGCACAGAGTCAATAGAGTTCATAAAAGAATTAAAGTCTTATCTGGCCTAGTGAAGCAAGTTTGCAAGCCCAGCTACTCCAGAGATTCAGGTAGGAAGAACACAAATTCAAGGCCTACTTGGGTAACAGTGAGACTCTATCTCAAAATTTAAAAGTAAAAAGAGGATCTGGGATAGAGCTCAATGCTGGAAGATTTATACATCTTTCTCAAGGCCATCGGTTCAGTCCCCCTTATTGAAAAGAAGGAAGGGAGGAAGGGAGGAAAGAGAGGAAAAAAGGAAGAAAGGAAGGAAGGAAGGAAGGAAGGATAATTCATTTTAAATCCCCAAGCCAATTACTATGGCTCAGTGGTGCTAGGCAGAAAATGAAAAATAGTACTAAACACACCAATTAATATCCCTATGTAAACAACCATTACCTAATTATATGTTATATAATCATCTAAGTATTAGTTGATAATTGCTACTTATCACTTCCTTTAAATAATTATACATATGAGTACATATCAAAACAGCCATATTTATATCTCTATATCCCTAAAAATCCCTGTCTCTACATGTACAACTTCATCATCTGTGATCTGTTTTATACTATCTCTTTCTCTGCCACTGATATCTAGTTCCCATTGTGCCCTAGTCCCATGTCCCCACCTCCTATTAATTCTCTCTCTAGGGGTTCATATGACTTCCTACCTAGCAGGGATAGGAGGCTGGGAAAGATAGAGAGGGAAGAAAAACCAATGATGCCCTCCAAAATGCACATTATCAAGCAGAGGCTGTGTACTCACCTGCAGGCTTTTCATCTCAATCATTGTTTTTGTCTTCCTCAATTCCTATTGCTTCACTATTGAGGACTGGTGGATTGAGAAAAAGAGTCTTTGTCCATGACAAGGGAATGTGCAATGAAATTGTCAGGAGCTTTTGTTCAGGAGTGGGAATGCTAATAACAGCATTTTCGAGAACTTTACTATGAACCAGGTATTGACAAACATCACACTCTCTTGGGACTACCCCACAGTGTGTGTTTACTGAGTGGAAATGGAAGAACAGTTTTTAAGGAAGAGGATAGAATTGAAATCATGGCCTTGGCCTAATTGAAGTAATAAAGGCTTCTTTGTAAACATCTCTAGGGTCCTCAGATTGCATATAGAGGTGCCCAGAGTGCCACATCAAATGTCTGAACATATCATGAGACATTCTGAATGTTTTTACAGAACACTGTCACATCTGTCAGACACCATTGTTAAACTGTGCATTCTGTTCCATGACGTATTTGCCGAAGCTAAGTGTACAGTGGTTGCTATGACACATTCTTCCTCCTGTAAGATGCTGCTTCCTGGTCATAGTTTTGCAAAAGTGGTGAACATACTTACAATACTGAAAATCTATGATCTAAGTTGGTAGCCAGTTTTCAAGTTTTAACTCAATGTTTGCTCATTTAATAGCAGGTAAATTTATGACTCAAATTGTATTGTAAAATAAAAGTACTGAATGAAAAAACAATGTGAAGTTAGAAACTAAAGTGGTAGTGTTCAATTTGATTCCAATGTTAGAGAAAGTCTTCAGTGCCCAATAGCCACTCATATTCATCTGTTCTAAACTATTATAATATAAACACAAACTATTGGGATGAACCTCCTTAATCCAGTGAACCGGTAAGTATTTTCTTACCAGTTTTTTTTTTCTTGCTCTATGAACAAATCACCGTGAAACTAAAAGCAGTGAGAATGGAAAAAGTTAGAAAGCTTTGTGGACAGCACTACTTCTGAACAGCAATAAGAAGGCATTGGTGTGTATTACAAGCACTCCCTCCTCGTGCTTACTCCGGAAGCATCAGTCTTGAGGCTGCATCAGGCATGCTCAGAAACCAATACAGTGGCTTGGTGTATACCCACTGATCCATTTATAACAGAAGAATTGATGAAGGCTAGTGACACCAGTGACTTATTTCTGCAAATTAACACAATTTAATCAAAATAACGAGTTTCCCAGAAGTTTCAAGTTTCCTATCTCTGGTCAAAACCAACTTAAGGCTTTCATGTCACCTTCCCAGACGTATGCAAGGAGCAGTGGGCTCCATAGCATTTGCTAGTTGATCTCTCGGAAGTCAATGTCTAAGAACACTAGCACTATCCCCTTCAGTTTCTTTGACATCCCACAGTTGTGTTCCTTTGAAACAAGAACAACAGTAAGATTTTTATTACAGAGAGTTACAGATATAAATTCTGTATCCAGCACTTTTTCTGGGATTTCAGAAAACTAGAATTGAAAACCATTGTATTGTAGCTCAAGCACAAAGACTTGACACTAATCCCCAGATCCCATGTCAAAAGTAGTCAGGCATGGTTGCATGCACACTGGCAAAGCAGAGACAGGCAGATCCCTGGGGCTTACTGGCCAACCAGTCTAGTCTACTTGGTGAGTTCCAGCTCGGTGAGAGAGACTGTCTCAGACTTTCTCCCGAGAAAAGATGAATAAAAAGCACCTACAATTGTGTTGTGGCCTCAACACACATATACAACATGCACACACACATACACTATATATACATACATATATGCAAATGTATATATGCACACATATGTTTCATATATATAAGCATATACAAACAAAAACATAACTAAAAATAGTCTATTAATTCAAGGCCTCATGCAGTAGATATCGAGGCAAGTTTTAAAGAAGTATAGTCCTAGTGACAGTTACTCTACTAATTTTGTTAAAAGATGGAAAGAAAAAGTAGAAGAAGAAACCATTGAAAAAGATGAGATTTCAAATAAGGATTCATTTCCAACTTTCCATTCACCAGGGGAAATGATTGACTTCTTCAGGAAAGGGCAAAGAATTTGCTAACAAAAGAAAATACTGAATGTTAGAAATGAAAGGAGTTTTACAGAGTTTCTAGGATGTTTCTTCTTCCAGAGTAAGAAATTGACATTGGAAGGACAATTGAAGAAGCATGATGATATAGAATAAAATAAGAACTTTAGCATCGGATAAGCAGCAGAAGGGTATTTATTTGTATGAACAGAGTTTCTTTTTTTTTCTTGTTTTAATGTTCTTGACCAATCCTGAAAAAGGAAATTGCTTACTTGATGGAGGTGGGACTAAGAAACTGCTCCTGGATAGTAAAAAAAATTACAGATTCACAATAAAACAGATTCAGACATAAAGGATCATACTGTTGGATGAACGTACGTAGGCTTGAGAGAGAGAAGAAAAAGAATATAGAGAATAAAGTAAATGGTTTAAAAAAAGGGTAAAGTCTTTTTTTTTTTTTTTTTTTTTTTTTTTTTTTTTTTTTTATATTAATTTATTTATTTATTAAGAATTTCTGCCTCGTCCCCACAACCGCTTCCCATTTCCCTCCCCCTCCCCCGATCAAGTCGCCCCCCCCCCTCATCTGCTCGAAGAGCAATCAGGGTTCCCTGACCTGTGGGAAGCCCAAGGACTGCCCACCTCTATCCAAGTCTCCTAAGGTGAGCATTCAAACTGCCTAGGCTCCCACAAAGCCAGTACGTGCAGTAGGATCAAAAACCCACTGCAATTGTTCTTGAGTTCTCAGTATTCCTCATTGTCCGCTATGTTCAGCTAGTCTGGATTTGTCCCATGCTTTTTCAGACCTAGGCCAGCTGGCCTTGGTGAGATCCCAATAGAACATCCCCATTGTCTTAGTGTGTGGGTGCACCCCTCGTGGTCCTGAGTTCCTTGCTCGTGCTCCGTCTCCTTCTGCTCCTGATTTGGACCATGAGATTTCTGTCCGGTGCTCCCGTGTGGGTCTCTGTCTCTGTCTCCTTTCATCGCCTGATGAAGGTTAATATTCCTGAGGATGCCTATGTGTTTGTCTTTGGATTCACCTTATTTAGCTTCTCTAGGAACATGAATTATAGGCTCAATGTCCTTTATTTATGGCTAGAAACCAAATATGAGTGAGTACATCCCATGTTCCTCTTTTTGGGTCTGGCTTACCTCACTCAGGATAGTGTTTTCTATTTCCATCCATTTGTATGCAAAATTCAAGAAGTCCTTGTTTTTTACTGCTGAGTAATACTCTAATATGTATATATTCCATACTTTCTTCATCCATTCTTCCGTTGAAGGGCATCTAGGTTGTTTCCAGGTTCTGGCTATTACAAACAATGCTGCCATGAACATAGTTGAGCATATACTTTTGTTGTATGATAGGGCCTCTCTTGGGTATATTCCCAAGAGTGGTATTGCTGGATCCAGGGGTAGGTTGATCCCGAATTTCCTGAGAAACCGAAACACTGCTTTCCAGAGTGGTTGCACAAGTTTGCATTCCCACCAGCAATGGGTGAGTGTACCCCTTTCTCCACAACCTCTCCAGCAAAGGCTATCATTGGTGTTTTTGATTTTAGCCATTCTGACAGGTGTAAGGTGGTATCTTAAAGTTGTCTTGATTTGCATTTCCCTGATCGCTAAGGAAGTTGAGCATGACCTTAAGTGTCTTTTGGCCATTTGAAGTTCTTCTGTTGAGAATTCTCTGTTCAGATCAGTGCCCCATTTTATAATTGGGTTGATTAGCCTTTTACGGTCTAGTTTCTTGAGTTCTTTATATATTTTGGAGATCAAACCTTTGTCAGTTGCAGGGTTGGTGAAGATCTTCTCCCAGTCAGTGGGTTGTCTTTTTGTCTTAGTGACAGTGTCCTTTGCTTTACAGAAGCTTCTCAGCCTCAGGGAGTCCCATTTATTCAATGATGCCCTTAGTGTCTGTGCTGCTGGGGTTATACATAGGAAGTGGTCTCCTGTGCCCATGTGCTGTAGAGTACTTCCCACTTTCTCTTCTATCAGGTTCAGTGTGTTCGGACTGATATTGAGGTCTTTAATCCATTTGGATTTGAGTTTTGTGCATGGTGATAGATATGGATCTATTTTCATTCTTCTACAGATTGACATCCAGTTTTGCCAGCACCATTTGTTGAAGATGCTCTCTTTTTTCCATTGTATACTTTTAGCTCCTTTATCGAAGATCAGGTGTTCATAGGTTTGTGGGTTAATGTCAGGGTCTTCTATTCGATTCCATTGGTCGACTTCTCTGTTTTTATGCCAATACCAAGCTGTTTTCAATACTGTAGCTCTGTAATAGAGTTTGAAGTCAGGGATGGTAATGCCTCCAGACAATCCTTTATTGTATAAGATTGTTTTGGCTATCCTGGGTTTTTTGTTTTTCCATATAAAGTTGATTATTGTCTTCTCCAGATCTGTGAAGAATTTTGATGGGATTTTGATGGGGATTGCATTGAATCTATAGATTGCTTTTGGTAGAATTGCCATTTTTACTATGTTGGTCCTCCCAATCCAAGAGCAAGGGAGGTCTTTCCATTTTCTGGTGTCTTCTTCAATTTCTTTCTTCAAAGACTTATAGTTCTTGTCAAGTAGATCTTTCACTTCCTTGGTCAGGGTTACCCCAAGGTATTTTATGCTATTTGTGGCTATCGTGAAAGGTGATGCTTCTCTGATTTCCCTCTCTGCTTCCTTATCCTTGGTGTATAGGAAGGCAACTGATTTTTTGGAGTTGATCTTGTATCCTGCCACGTTACTAAAGCTGTTTATCAGCTGTAGGAGTTCTTTGGTAGAATTTTTGGGGTCGCTTATGTACACTATCATATCATCTGCAAATAATGAAAGCTTAACTTCTTCCTTTCCAATACGAATCCCCTTGATCTCCTTATGTTGTCTTATTGCTATTGCTAGAATTTCAAGCACTATATTGAAGAGGTATGGCGAGAGTGGACATCCTTGTCGTGTTCCTGATTTTAGTGGGATGGCTTTGAGTTTTTCTCCGTTCAATTTAATGTTAGCTGTTGGCTTGCTGTAAATAGCTTTTATTATATTTAGGTAGGACCCTTGTATCCCTATTCTCTCCAAGACCTTTATCATAAAGGGGTGTTGAATTTTGTCGAATGCTTTTTCTGCATCTAGTGAAATGATCATATGGTTTTTTTCTTTCAGTTTATTTATATGGTGGATTACATTGATAGATTTGCGTATGTTGAACCAGCCCTGCATCTCTGGGATGAAGCCTACTTGATCATAATGGATAATTTTTCTTATGTGTTCTTGGATTCGGTTTGCCATTATTTTATTGAAGATTTTTGCGTCGATGTTCATGAGTGAGATCGGTCTGTAATTCTCTTTCTTGGTTGGGTCTTTTTGTGGTTTTGGTATCAGGGTAACTGTAGCTTCATAAAAGGAATTTGGCAATGACTCTTCTGATTCTATATTGTGAAATACCTTAAGGAGTATAGGTATTAATTCTTCTTGGAAGTTCTGGTAGAATTCTGCATTGAAACCATCTGGTCCTGGGCTTTTTTTCGAAGGGAGATTTTTGATAACCATTTCTAATTCTTCGCGAGAAACCGGTCTATTTAGATCATTCACCTGGTCTTGGTTTAGCTTTGGTATATGATACTTATTTAAAAAAATGTCCATTTCTTTTGTATTTTCCAGTTTTGTGGCATACAGGCTTTTGTAGTAAGATCTAATGATTCTCTGAATTTCCTCTGTGTCTGTGGTTATGTCCCCCTTTTCATTTCTGATCTTATTTATTTGCGTGTTCTCTCTCTGTCGTTTAATTAGTTTGGATAGGGGTTTGTCGATCTTGTTGATTTTCTCCAAGAACCAGCTTTTTGTTTCATTGATTCTTTGGACTGTTTTCTGTGTTTCTATTTTGTTGATTTCAGCCCTCAGTTTTATTATTTCCAGTCTTCTACTTCTCCTGGGCGCGTCTGCTTCTTTTTTTTCTAGAGCTTTCAGGTGTGTTTTTAAGTCCCCAATGTATGCATTCTCCGTTTTCTTTAAGTGGGCACTTAGTGCTATGAACTTTCCTCTTAGCACTGCTTTCATTGTGTCCCATAGGTTTGAGTATGTTGTCCCTTTATTTTCATTAAATTCAAGGAAGACTTTAATTTCTTTCTTGATTTCTTCCTTGACCCAGGCGTGGTTCAGTAGTTGACTGTTCAGTTTCCATGAGTTTGTCGGTTTTTTGGGGGCAGCGTGGTTGTTGCCTTCTAACTTTAATCCGTGATGATCTGATAAGACACAGGTGGACACTGATATTTTTTTGTATCTGTGGAGGTTTCCTTTGTTTCCGAGTATGTGGTCAATTTTTGAGAAGGTTCCATGAGCTGCAGAGAAGAAGGTATATTCTTTCCTATTTGGGTGGAATGTTCTATAGATGTCTGTTAAGTCCATTTGCTTCATTACCTCCAATAATTCTCTTAATTCTCTATTAGGTTTCTGTCTGATTGACCTGTCCCTTGGAGAGAGAGGTGTGTTGAAGTCTCCTACTACTAGTGTGTGTGGTTTGATGTCTGCCTTGAGTTCTAGTAATATTTCTTTTACATAAGTAGGTGCTTTTATATTGGGGGCGTATATATTCAGGATTGAGACCTCCTCCTGATGAATTGTTCCTGTTATGAGTATAAAGTGACCGTCTCGGTCTCTTCTGATTGATTTTAGTTTGAAGTCAGTTTTGTTAGAAATTAGTATGGCCACACCTGCTTTTTTCTTAGGACCATTTGCTTGAAACACCTTTTCCCAACCCTTTACTCTGAGTAGGTGCCTGTCTTTGTGGTTGAGATGTGTTTCTTGCAAACAGCAGAATGTTGGATCCTGTTTTCGTATCCAATCTTTTAGCCTGTGCCTTTTTATAGGTGAATTGAGCCCATTAATATTAAGTGATATTAATGACCAGTGGTTGTTTACTCCGGTTATTCTTATTGCTTTTGGTAGTAGAGATTGTGTGTCTCCTTTCTTTGAGATGTGCTCGTGAAGGGCCATTAGATGCCTGGGTTATTGTAGGCAGTGTTGGCAGTGGTGGATTCCTTGGGTTGCGATTTTCCTTCTATTACTTTCTGTAGGGCTGGATTTGTGGCTACGTATTGTTTAAATTTGTTCTTATCCTGGAATGTCTTGTTTTCTCCGTTGATAGTGAACGATAGCTTGGCTGGGTATAGTAGTTTGGGTTTGCATCCATGGTCTCTTAGCTTCTGCAGAACCTCTATCCAGGACCTTCTGGCTTTCATAGTTTCCATCGAGAAGTCAGGTGTAAGTCTGATCGGTTTACCTTTATAAGTTACTTGCCCTTTTTCTTTTGCAGCTCTTAATATTCTTTCTTTAACCTGTATATTTTGTGTTTTGATTATTATATGGCGAGGAGATGTTTTTCTTTGATCCAGTCTGTTTGGTGTTCTGTATGCTTCTTGAATATTTAAATGAATATCTTTCTTTAAGTTGGGAAAGTTTTCTTCCATATTTTTGTTGAAAATATTTTCTGAGCCTTTGAGCTGTGACTCTTCTCCTTCTTCTATTCCTATTATTCTTAGGTTTGGTTTTTTTATTGTGTCCCATAGTTCCTGAATGTTTTGTGTTGAGAATTTGTTGGCTTTGCTGTTTTCTTTGATCTGTTCGTTTATTTTCTCTATGGTGTCCTCAGCATCTGAGAGTCTTTCTTCTAGCTCTTGGATTCTATTGATTATGCTTGTTTCTGTAGACTCAGCTCGTTGGCCTAGATTTTCCATATCCCGCTGGTCCTCAGTTTGTATTTTCTTCTTTGCCTTCATTTCAGTTTTCAATTCTTGAACTGTTTCCATTACCTGTTTGATGGTTTTTTCTTGGTTTCCCAGGGTATCATGTACGTATTTACTCATTTCTTCAAACTTTTTGTTGTACTTCTCATCCATTTCTATAAGGGCATTTTTTACATGTTGTTTAAGGGACTCTATTATCTTCATAAAGTCGATTTTTTCCACTTCTTCTGTGTTAGGTTGTTCAAATACTTCTGTTGTAAGATCATTGGGTTCTGATGTTTTCATGTTGTTTTTCGGATTATTGGGTGAGTTCTTGCCTTGGCGCCTGCCCATCTCCTCCTATTGATCCTATCCAATGGATCCTTTAGAAACCGGATCAGGTTTCCCTGCTGGCCAAGGGCTCCGCTTACAAAGTGCCCTCACTCTCTTTTGTGGTTCCTGCTGCAGGCCAAGAACCCTCTCACCCCTCCGAAGGATCTTCAGGACAGGACCAGGCTCCCCTTGTGCCAGTGACCTGGCCAACCAAAGGCCTACCTCTTTGATTCAATTGTAGTAGGGCGATCTGCTCTCCTTATTGCAGCCTGTCCCAGCTGCTTGGGTCTGGCCACCGCTCAGCCGCGTCTGGCGCCGCCGCCGTGCTGCCGCCGCCGCTGCGCCGCGTCTGGCGCCGCCTCCGCTGCGCCGCGTCTGGCGCCGCCGCCGCTGCGCCTCCGTGCGTCTGGCGCCGCCGCCGCTGCGCCTCCGTGCGTCTGGCGCCGCCGCCGCTGCGCCTCCGTGCGTCTGGCGCCGCCGCCGCTGCGCCTCCGTGCGTCTGGCGCCGCCGCCGCTGCGCCTCCGTGCGTCTGGCGCCGCCGCCGCTGCGCCTCCGTGCGTCTGGCGCTGCCGCCGCTGCGCCTCCGTGCGTCTGGCGCCGCCGCCGCTGCGCCTCCGTGCGTCTGGCGCCGCCGCCGCTGCGCCTCCGTGCGTCTGGCGCCGCCGCCGCTGCGCCTCCGTGCCAAGGGTAAAGTCTTTAAAGAGACAGAGTACAGATAGTTATAGATTAAAAAATAAAGAAAAATAAGCCATGTAAAAATGGAAAATTCACAGAGAGTCTGGATTATGTACATTGTGTTTTCTTTTAAATTTTTGACTGTGAAGGAGCTAAGTACAGAGAGACATTTCATTATATGGGCTGCCAAGCTAAACCAGAATTGATTTCATGAGGGTATTATGACTTCAGAATTTGGGTGTAAGGATATGATGCTTTGGAGAGGGTCTTCTTTTGTTTTCACAGAGGATGAGACTATGGATTGCTTTTATCCCAATATGGTATGATAGATCACGCCCTCCTGAAAGGTTGTTGTGAACACCCTCAAAAAATTACTTCGCTCAACTGCTGACTGAGATAAACCTGGCACACAGGTTATACCCTAAACAATCTGATTAACAGCGCCCCCATTCAGCAGGAAGCAGTTTGGAGAGAAAAAACTGCGCCCATGTTCCCAAATATTGTTTATAAATGTTCTTTTACATTTAAAGGGGGATATGATATAGATATGAATAATTTGCATTGGTATGGATTTTAAGGTCAATATTGTTATATGTATATATATTCTGAAGATATTCTGAAGATATTGTGACTGTATAGTTCATTTTTAAAATGTAATGTATAATTAGGAAATATAGGTTAATAGATAATCATAAATAATAGTCAAGCTTGTAGTCATGTTAGATTTTCTAGATATATAGAGATATATTTCAGTTAGATAGGCATTCTTCATATCTTTCAAATACTGCAGAATATGGCATTTAAAATATTTTAATAACTTAGGGCTTTGCATAACAATGAAACACGTCTGCTCCTGGCAGCACCAGCTACTTCAAGAAGAAGATGGGCATCAAAGAGGATCCTTATGGAGTTTGATAGCCATTTGGGCAAGAAACTGCTCTTGCCTGGACTGTTGCACAAACTGGACACAGAGAACCCACAGAGAGAGGACTGCTGAACTTGCCTAAAGGTGAGATGGTCTTTCGGGGTTCCTGATTCATGAAAGAGTCTGTGAGACATTCTGCAGGACACAGCAGAAAGTGACTGAACTGTCTTTGGAATTTCCTGCTTGATGGAAATGTCTGCTGCATATTATGAGCCTGTAGGTCGAAGATGGAAGCCCCAACGGTACAGAGGAATTTTGGGTGACTGTACAAGCAGCAAGTTGTCTCTGTCATTTCCAGAGTTTGGATTTCTTATTTGCTTAGGTAATATTATATCCTTCTGGAGTCTTTGATGGAGTTGAAGAATGGATAGTTATAGTTTTCCTTAGTTATGATAAAAGATAAAATAGATATAGATATTGTAACTGTAATTCTTGCTTGATAACTGTTTTGTTATATGTAATCTTACTATGTTAAAGTTAAAGCCTTTCTTTTTTGTTTAAACATCAAAAGGGGAAATGATGGAGGTGGAACTTGTATCTTATCTGTTGCTTTCATTGGTTAATTAATAAAGAAACTGCTTGGCCCTCTGATAGGGTAGAATTTAGATAGGCGGAGTAAACAGAACAGAATACTGGGAGAAAGAAGCCGAGTCAGACAGCCGCTATGATTCTCCCACCCAACACAGCCGCAGGTTAAGATCTTCCCTGGTAAGCCACCTCGTGGGCTACACAGATTATTAGAAATGGGTTAGATCAATATGTAAGAGCTAGCCAATAAGAGGCTGGAACTAATGAGCCAGGCAGTGTTTAAAAGAATACAGTTTTTGTGTAATTATTTCGGGGCATAAGCTAGCCATGTGGCGGCCAGGTGCCAGGAACGCAGCCCGGCCGCTCATCACTACAGAGTGGTGCTCCAATGTGATAGGCTAAATCTACTTAAAAACCTGAGAAGGCTTAAAAATAAGGGATAGAGAGTTTAACACAGATTTTTGCTGTTTGTTGGTGGCGTGGCATAGAGAGATTTCCTGATTCAGCAACAGCAGCAGAAAAAAGCTGCGTCATTTTAAAGCACGGCTTCTTGGGACTGTGCCGCCAGTGCAACTCTGGCTTTAAAGCATTTCTTTTTATTTATTATTTATTTATTTATTAAAGATTTCTACCTCCTCCCCGCCACCGCCTGCCATTTCCCTCCCCTTCCCCCAACCAAGTCCCTCTCCCTCGTCAGCCCAAAGAGCAATCAGGGTTCCCTGCCCTGTGGGAAGTTCAAGGACCACCCACCTCCATCCAGGTCTAGTAAGGTGAGCATCCAAACTGCCTAGGCTCCCCCAAAGCCAGTACGTGCAGTAGGATCAAAAACCCATTGCCATTGTGCTTGAGCTCCCAGTAGTCCTCATTGTCTGCTATGTTCAGCGATACCAGTTTTATCCCAGGCTTTTTCAGACCCAGGCCAGCTGGCCTTGGTGAGTTCCTCAGAGAACATCCCCATTGTCTCAGTGTGTGGGTGCACTCCTCGCGGTCCCGAGTTCCTTGCTCGTGCTCTCTCTCCTTCTGCTCCTGATTTGGACCTTGAGATTTCTGTCTGGTGCTCCAAATTGGGTCTCTGTCTCTGTCTCCTTTCATTGCCTGATGAAGGTTAATATTCAGGAGGATGCCTATATATTTTTCTTTGGGTTCACCTTCTTGTTTAGCTTCTCTAGGATCACGAATTTTAAAGCATTTCAATGGCTTTTATGGGACTGGATGTTTCTGTTCCACTTGGGATCGGAAGGAGAGTGCTCTGAGACCATGCTGATGGCTCAGTGCTGCCGGCCTGCACCTGGGCAGAAGGCAGAATCAGGCTTAGGCCGAAGAGCATGGAGGATTCCTGCCGCCATACAGAGACGTGTTTTCAGACTGCGCAATGCTTTGTGTGTCAGATTTGGCTGTAACTTGGATGAAAACAGTTTCTGTGCCTCACACTCAGTCTCAGAGTCAAACTGCTGACTGCGGTTCCAATGTGGACTGCTGTGTGGCTGGAACTGTGTGGCTCAGGGGCACCAAATGGCTCTGAGGCAGGAGCAGCTCAGCTCCGCCTCACCATGCTGAACAGTGCTGGTCTCAGGCAGGAACTACCATAATTATTAAGCAGTGTTTAAAAGAATACAGTTTCCGTGTAATTATTTCAGGGTAAAGCTAGCCGGGTGGCAGACACAACCCGCCACTCCTATCACTACACTTACTCTGTTGCATGTAAACACTCACACACACACACACACACACACACACACACACAGGGTGGGGTACCCTTCTCATAAGCTACAGTGTGATCACTGATTCCTATTCTCTAGCTTTGCTGCTTCAAGAAATAGTGTACCCTCAAGATTCCAACTCTTTTTTTTTTTTTAGTTATTGTTGTATTTAGGGACCTGACTGTTGATTAAACACATCACAACAATCAATCACAGGCTTTTACAATACCATTGAAGATCTATGGTCTCTAACTCAGATAGACTAGGGTAGCCATTCAACCATCTTTACCTTCCCTGTGATAAAAATCTGTGATCACAGCTGGCTAAAGCAGTCCTAAGAACAAGGAGGTCTTTCATTTTAAGTATTTTGCTGCTGTGCTGTTGTACTTTTGTATGTTCTCTCTCTCTCTCTCTCTCTCTCTCTCTCTCTCTCTCTCTCTGTGTGTGTGTGTGTGTGTGTGTGTGTGTGTGTGTGTAAGAGTGAACAATTCCCTATGGTGGATTCATTGAAAGGCATTAGAACATAAAAATGAACTACCCTGTGACTTCCACTAGTGATGGCCTCAAGGCCTTCCTTTTCCCAGGACTTTCAGTAGACTATCTATTTACTGACTTCATTTTCTCTCATTATTCACTCCTCAGTGTGTTGAAATTAATTTGAACCGTCTCTCTCTACTTCCCTTTAAGTTTCCTTATGCCACCAAGGTGTTTTCATTCCTAACCCGATGAACCCTTCTTTATTCTTGCCTTATTTCATTTTATCTTGCACTCATGTGTGTTTGCGTTCATATGTGTATGGGCACACGTGCGTGTGGGTGTACATGCATGTGAATGCACATGCAGAGACCAGGTCTTGAACTCGGATTCCTTCCTGGACCACTCTCCCATTAATATTGAGGCCGTATCTCTTGTTGAACCTGTAGCTAAGTGGACAATTAGGCTGTAGGGTTTGCCTATCTTTGCTTACTACCCATAGGGACTAAAGTCAGGCTGCCATATTTGACTTTCTACAGCAGTTCTGGAGAGCTGAACTCGGGTCTTCATGTTTCGGTGGCAAACACTTTATCCACCAAGGCATCTCCCCAAAAAGGACTAGTTTTAAATTATAGAAGCATTCTACTTGTTCAAAAGCTCCCTCCTGAAAACCTTAATTTCTGTATTCTATGTTGGTATTGTTCTTTGTCCTTCGGATTCCTCTTTTATAATCTCTGTCACAGACTTCTCTTCTCTAGGTCCTCTAATATTGATATTCTCTGAGGTTTTTCAGTGGCACAACAGTACAAGACTCTCTTCGTTCTTTGAAGCAATCTTTAAAAGTATAGATTTGGCTGCATTTTTTCTTGACTTCAAACCTTTCAATCTTTTACTAGGATGGATTCCAAATTCTTTAGTATGGAATTCAAGAGTATTTATCATCCAGTTTCTGTTTTTATCTTCAGCCTCATTTCTCATCACTCTGAATTTGGCAATTTCATGCTGTATTCGCACAGAATTAATTATAATTTTCAAATGTACCTCGCTCTCTCATTTAACTCATGGCTTATTCTGACCCCCATGAATCCTTCTCTTACTTTGTTACCAGCTCAGAATCTACATGGCTCATAGGACTTTCCTGCCTCCAGCCTAAACACTGTTAGGTTTTGCAACCAAATAAACCCAAGGAATGCTATATTTATTTCCATATAGCACTTATTTAACGTATTGCAATTCTAAATATACATACTTATCTGTCTCAAGAGAATGAATTGTAGATAAAAGAAATTATGTTTTACTATCCTATTACCAGTAGCTAGCAAATAACCTGGCTTAGCCAACATTAGATAAGTTAGGTTATAGTGTGAAATATTGCCCCCCCAAAGCTCAGTGGCCCCACAAAGCAAAACTTTATTTCTTCCTGTCACAATAATCTGACACAGGTCAAAAGCCTTTATATTGAAGTTCCTCCATGTGGTGACTCAGAAATCAAGCCTTTGTTTATTGACCTCGGCATTTCAACATATTTCCCTCTGGGCCCCAGGATGAGTGAAGTGTGAGTCTAATGCTGGAACGCTGACTTTGAAATGCTTTAGCACGAAAATTGTAGGTATCACTTCCCAAACATCTGACCGGCCAGGAATAATTGCGTGACTTCAATTTAACTGCAAAGGATGCTGGAATATACATGGCCTGGGTGGCACTGAGTTTTTAACCAATGGGATATTAGCACAGCAGTAATCCCCAAGAAGATCAGTACAAGTACATACCTTGATTCACTTAGCAGACAATAAAATTCTGTTGACACATTTTTAAAAGATGGGGAGCTTGTGTTTTAGCTACTCAGAAATGAAATATATATGTATCAATCTTAAAGTCCTTTCAACATTTTTCCAGCCTGCTTCAGAATTTTTCGTGTTGTTGTTGTTGTTGTTTTTCCCCCTTGGTTTCCATCTAAAACTGGAGGGGCAAAATAAATAAATCTCACCCATCTGAAAACATATATCTACACTACTAGGCTTCTGGGGTTTAAATAAGTACAATCTATAACTCTTTGTCATCATTATCAGCAGTCACTGCTGCAGGTCCAGACGGAAAACACTGTGGAAATGTATTTGCATCAGTGCTTTCTCCAGAGCCATTGTGGAACCATCACTCCTCCTCATCAGCTCAGCACAGACTCCTCTCATTCACTCCTCATACCACAGCCAATCATTTTCAACAGTCAGCATCCAAACGAGTCCTAAAGCAGAGGAACATAAAAATGATTACCAAAAAAAAAATCCATAAAATAGTAGACCAAATAATAAAAGTGCCAAACTGCTCCATTCTATTCATTAACCCCTTCCCTTCCCTCTGGTCACCAGTCCACCCCTGCTTGCATTTTCCATTTATCCTTCAATATCATTTAAAATTTCCCCTAGTGATATTTGCCTCCAATGATGAACTGTCAGAAAGAATAACAGCGATGGCATTACTAGGGGCAAAGATGTTAATAACAAACAAAATAGAACTATCAATCAAGTACCACAAAGCACAATGGTGATGTTATATTATATACCCCTTAAAAAGATATCAAGCCTAGGAATATGGCCCAATGGGCAAACTCAGTACCTGCTGTAGAACTAATGGGCTGTATGAGTATCTGCATTGGGATTCCTGGCTACTAGGTCAAAAAAAGCTTATCTGTAATCCTAGCACTGGGAAGTAGAGACAAGAAGAACTTAGGGGTCTCTTTGGGCAGCCAATGTAGTCAATCAAAGGTCCAGGATCAGTGTGTGACCCTGTCTCCAAAAAAATGAGGCAGGTTTATCTGTTGGGGCTGGGTTCACCATGTTCCATGATTATGACCAATTGTTTTCTAGAGTGGTATCCAGTTGCTATAAGAGAAGCTTCTTTGATGAGGGGAGAGAGCTATGCTTATCTGATGCTATAAGGATATGTTTTAGAATTGAGGCACTCCTTTACCTTTACTTACTAGCCTTCAAGGTGCTGTAAGTACTATGATGTGTACTACTGGTTTGGGGAGAGAATCATCACTATCACCTAACTACAAACCCTGCAGCGACAGCAGTGACCTGCCTGGAAGATCCGCTGTTAGACTAGTGGTACAAATGTTAGGGGAGTAAACTACCACATTTACTGAATTTAAGGTCCACTCCATAAGATGGAACCCATGCCTGACACAGCTAAAGTGGCCAAAAAAACGGAGACTAGATAGGTAATGAGCATAGGGCAAACCTACATTTACTATTCTGCTTAAAAAACATAGTAATAAAATGATTCCTAATGGCACACTGTGATACCCATGGATCAGTGCCTCACTCAGTCCATATTAGAGAAATTTCTTTCTGCAGTAGAGAGGAACTAACACAGAGACAACTGGACAAAGTACAGCTAATAAGAGCCTTTGGAGTATTAAGTCTTAAATAATATGTCTTCATCAAACCCTTCCCCTCGGGGATAAGAGTCAGAGATTTTGGATGACACCAAGGAAACAGTGTCTTCCAGACACAACAGGACTGGTACACATGTGAACTCGCAGTGACTGTGGCAGCACATATAAGGTGTATAGGCTCAAACCAGATGGGATCCCATCACTGAGAGGAGAAAATGGACAAAGGCTCTCACCCCTAACCAAGAAACTATCTGCCATTGATACCCACTGGCAAAGGAAAATCAGTTTTCTCCAAAGGCGAGTCACTGGGTATATTAACCCCATCCCATGGCAGTCGCCATACACAGGAGTAGCTGCCCAACACAAAAGGAATTTAAAGTAGTGTGTGTGTGTGTGTGTGTGTGTGTGTGTGTGTGCTTTTTGTTTCACTCTGCCTTATTCTGGCTTTTTATTGGTCTTTTGCTCGCTTATTTCAATTTTGTTTCTCTGTGTGTTTGTTTTTGTTTTTTGAAAGACAAAACATAATATTGGGTGGGTAGGAGAGTAGGCAGGATGTGGGAGAGAACTTTGCTCAAGATATATTACATGAAAATATTTTAAATGAAAATGTGTATTCAAAAGGGAAAGAATGGAATGGTGCTGCTCTTGTAAAGTGGGAACAGTGGGACCTCCTCTAAGATCTGTGACCTCACTAGACTCAGGGATTTCCTAGGGATTTAGTACCATCTTGAGACCCACGATATGTCAAAAATATGGCTCCCAAAACAAGATCTGAACAATGACAATATCAATAGACATGCTTATGAGGACGGAGGAAATCTTACAGGGTCCCAACCTGCCAAAGAATTACAGGCAACTAAAGACTGCTGAGAGAGGGAGGGAGGAGCCTCTTAACTGATTATCCTTTACAAAGTGGTTAGTCCTGAAATCATACACAAAATCCACACTAAATGGACTCAGTGGGTTGTCTTTATATAATTACATATTTAGTGGTATGTGTATATAATAATACAAATCAAAGAAAAAAAGGCCATCAATTTGAGAAAGACTAAGGGGAGAGACATAGGAAAAGTTAGAGGGATGGGACATGGGAAAGGAGGAAGTGATATAATTGTATTTTAATCAAAAAACAAATTTAAAATAAATCACAGAGCAAAAGAAGAAGACATTTAACATTGACCTCTGACCTCCACATGCACATACACATTCACAGGTAAACTCACCTGCATACATCGTACACACATGCAAAACCTATCAAGAATACTTAAGCAACACCAACACATATACACTTCAATATAGGCCCTTGTCATGCATTTAACAATAACTCACAGAAGTAAATCACTATTTCTACTCACATTTGTTGGCAGTGCTGGGGATTAAACCCTGATTTCACACATGCTAAGGAAGCGCTCAACTTCTGAGCTCTACCCCAGCCATCTACTTAGAAATTTCAACAGTCCCCTCTAGAAGTCAAGGGTAAAGCATTTAAAAAGTGAACATAATCAAATTCATAAACTCACAAACTACACACATGTAAACAACCACAACTGTAGAAGGCTTCAGCAGTTTGACTAATATTTGGTCAAACCTGAAAGGAGTTATTATAGAGCATACTTCTGCAGCACAAGAACCATGCCCTAACTCTCATAAATAAAATGTAAGTAGTGTCTACTGTTTTGTTTTACTTACAATCGAATTTGAAGTGTTCAAAATAAGTCCTATTGGGCTGGAGAGATGGCTGAGCCGTTAAAGGCTAGGCTCACAACCATAAATATAGAATAAGTCCTATCTAATAGCAAATCTTTGAACTCATTTCTTTCCTTATTAACTACTGGAGCTCTCCTGTACTAACTATATATCTCTATACCCAAGGATGGCACACACCGTGGATTGCTTTACTAGAGCTACAACAAACTACCACAGATTGTCTGTGTTAAACAACAGAAATGTATTCTTGCACGATGCTGGAAGCACAAATCGAATTAACTATTCATCCAACTGTTTGAAAAGCCTTAATAACTGTTTTTGTACATAAAATTAATAGCTTTCACAATTATCAATTATTATCACAGCACTGATTTGTTTCAACAATAAATATGCAATTACAACCCAGTCAACTGCTCGAACTTCAGTGTGTAAAGTACATTAAGGATACTTTCCCCTCCAAATTCATGTCAATATTTTACTTTTATTTTATTTTATTTAAGATTAATTTTCACTGTTTTTAATTATTGTAGGTATGTGTGCCTCCACTTGGAGATGTCCACGTGAGTGCTTCTTGTCTGTGGAGGCCAGAGATGTCAGATCTTATGGAGCTGAAGTTACAGACACTTCTGGGCCTCCCGCCATAGGTGCTGGGAACTGAACTCAGGTCATATGGAAGAGCAGCAAGGCTCCCAGCCACCAAGCCATCTCTCTACTCCCTGCCCATTCCTGTATTTAAAGAGCCCACATTTTGAAAACTTTTTATTGATTCTTTGTGGATTTCACATTATGCATCCTGATCCCATTCTCCCTAGCCCTTCGTCTCCACTCTCTACCCTGGCAACGCCCCCTCCAAATAAAATGAAATACAGTTTAAAAGAAAAAATGTCTTCGTGTGGAAACTGTGCTGTGACACAGCAAGTCACACAGTGTACCCTTTAGTTCACACGTCTGTACTTGTGTTTACTGCAATGAGTCATTGGTCTGGCTTCTGCTCCTTTATTGATAGTGGGCCCTCACTGGAACTCCTCCTGGATATCCTGCTGTTGCCTGTGTCATGGAGACCTCTGAAGCTTTGGGTCTGCAGGACTGGCCCCTTCATGTGCTCCAGCAGTCCTTAGATGGGGTGGATATTGGGGTGGGCCTACTGATAGTCCTGCTTCTGGGCCTGGGTGGTAGCTGGGTTGGTCAGTCTGCCAGCTCTCCCTAATTCTCACTGCCAGAACCAGCTCTCCAGCACGTCCTCTAGCCAGCTCAGCAAATGCTGCAGGCAGCAAGGAGTGGACCAGTTCTGAGCAGTCGCAGGACAGTCAGCTGGTTCACCTGTACCCACACCCCCAGGAGGACCTCACCTGTGCTGCCCAGGTGAGCTGCAGGACCCACTTTCCTGAGTCCTACAGGTGGTGAGGGGCAGCACCTGCGTTCCTGCCTTCAAACCCCGTGCCAGAAAAGAGTGCTTTTTAAAAAATCCAAATAACACACTAAATTTATGTTGTAAATGCTATTATCCAGATCAGATGGGCTGATGAGCCATGTAATCAGAAACTGTTTATTTCAAAATTAAGGAATTATTGTTAGACAGTCATTCTACTACTTGGATTTCCGAAAGCCTGAGGCCAGACCTGAAACTGAATAACGGTCCATGGAAGGAGGTAGACTTTGGTTCATGTGTACAACATGTTTAACTTTATGTGAAGTAAGCAGGAAACACATTCTTTCTCATCACATGTGGAGTAAAATTTGCTCATGATCTAAGGCAAACAAAAATCTTTTTTTGCATGTTTCTTTTTTTGGTTGTTTTCTTTTTTAAATTTGTTTTTCATTTTATATACCAACCCGAGTGTCCCTTCCTTCACCTTCTCCCTCCCCCAACCTTCCCCGTCCCCAGCCACCCACTCTTCAGAGGAGGTAAGGCCTCCCTTTGGGGAGTCAACATAGTCTGCTATACCAAGTTGAGGCAGAACCAAGCCCCTCCACCCTGTATCAAGGCTGAGTAAGGCATCCCACAATTGGAAATGGGCTCCAATAAGTCAGTTTATGCATCCAGTATAAGTTCTGGTCCCATTACCAGACTCTCTCTAACAGATCAAGCCACACAACTGTCACCCACATTCAGAGGGCCTAGTTCGGTCCCATGCAGGTTCCCCAGCTATCAGTCCAGAGTCAATGAATTCCCACTATCTCGGTCAGCTGTCTCTGTCTCTGTCCACCCTCTTGCTCATATGATCCCTCCTGCCTCTCTTCAACTGAACTCCAGAAGCTCAGATCAGTGCTTGGCTGTGGATCACTGCATCTGCTTCCATCAGTTACTGGGTGTAGGTTCTATGATGAGAATTAAGGTAGTCACTAATCTGATTACAGGAGATGGCCAATTCAGGCACCCTGCCCACTGTTGCTAGGAGTCTTAGTTGTGGTCATTCTTATGGATTCCTGGGAATTTCCTTTGTACCAGGTTTCTCCCTAACCCCATAATGGCTCCCTCTATCAAGATATCTCTTTCCTTGATTTCCTCTCTGTCCCTCTCCCAACTTTGCCACTTCAATCTCTCATGTTCCCAACCTGCATCCCCTCCCTTCTACCCCTGATCCCAATTTACCCAGGAGATCTTAAGTATTTCCTCTTCCTGGGCCCTCTTGTCCTTCTTAGGGTCCTCCTTTTTACCTAGCTTCTCTGGGGTTGTCAATTGTAGCCTGATTATCATTTCCTGGTCCAGCTTAGTGGTACAAGCTTTAAATCCCGGTATCCTTAAGCAGTGGATCCCTGAGTTTGAGACCAGCCTAATCTACATGGTGAGTTCAAGACTAGCCAGAGCTACACAAGGAGACCCTTAATAAATAAATAAATAAATAAATAAATAAATAAATAAATAACAAGAACCCAAACCAAGAAAATCAAACCCCTAAACATCAAGGAAACAAAAAAAAACAATTTAAAACTGTGTCATGGAACTAAAAAGAGTTCTTTAAAAATGAAATACAAATGGATCAGAAACATTTTTTTAAATGTTCAATATACTTAATCACCAGGGAAATACAAATTAAAACTACTTTGAGATTTCATATTACACCAGTCAGAATGTCCAAGATCAATAAAACAAATGACAGCTCATACTGGCAAGGATGTGGGGTGAGGGAACACTCTTCATTGTGTTGGGAATGAAAACTGGTACTGTTGCTATGGAGATTTCTCAGAAAGATGGGGATCAAGCTACCTCAAGATTCAGCCATACCACTATTGGACATATAACCAAAGGACTTTATAGCCTACTACAGAGACACTTGCTCATCCATGTTCACTGATGCTCTCTCTATTCATAATAGCCAAAAATTACAAATAACCTAGATATCCATTAACTGATGAATGAGTAATGAAAATAAGGTATAATTATGCAATAAACTGTTATTCAGTTGTTAAGAGCAATTCATTCCTGTGTATCAATGTTTACTGCAGCATTGTTGACAATAGCTAAGTTATGGAACCAAACATATATATATATATATACACACACACACAATGGAACAGTTTTTGATCAGAAAGAAGGATGAACTTATGTCCTTTTCAGGAAAAAAAAATATGCAATTGGAGGGAGATAGTCATGTTAAGTAACTTAAGCCAATCTCAGAAAAATAGTTATATATTTTCTCTCATTTGTAGTTCTTGATTTTATATAGATTCATAAAATTATGTATTTATATATGATATTAAAGTATAAGCAAAGGTGTCTGAGAAAATAGATGAGACTAGCATGCAGCGAAAGAGGTAGAATGTGCTCAATGTACAACTTACAATAGTGTGCAAGTACCCTTATATAGCAAAGGACCATGTACAGTGACTGTATACAATGAAAAAGAAATGGTACTTGGCCCTAGAGCAGAGTGCCTTAAACTTCATAGTGAAAAATAACCACAATACAGATTCTTGGCGTATTTCAGAACCTATAGTGTGATTAGAACATCAACAATTTTAATATTATGTTCATCCAGAATGTCACAGACTTCATATTTGGCAACTATTAACCTGAAAGCAGGATCAGACCTATAAATGGGATGACAGGTTAAAACCAAGGAAGACATGACTGATGAATACAAGACCAGTTTAACAGATGGACAGGCTCAGCCCTCCGATGATGCTATGAACTAGACAGATGAAGATGCCAACCAAGCGGCTTGGAGGAGAAAGAAAAAAAAAGGAACATAGCACAAAACAGCTTTCTTTTCCTCAAACCTTCATCAACGGCTTTAAACCGTGAGATGCCATTACTTCATCAGCTCTGGGCCGGAAGCCAGAAAGGATGAATCTTCCTCCAAGCTCTAGTCGTGTGGCACTCTAGGAGGCCGCGCGGGCCTCTTGCCAGGCTCCTGGTGAGAGCTGTGTGTGAAGAGGAGCTCACGTTGGGATCACCAAATTCTCCTGCGACTATCAACATACTGAGAGTTTCAAAATCCAAAAGTCCTCAGGTTTCCGTTTGTTTTTAAGATGTGCACTTTTATTCAGCTGATCTGAAGTCAGGGGACAGGCAAGCCCTGGCTGCCTTAACACCTCAACCCACTCTCAGGGAGACCAACAGCCTTCATGCGTCAGGTTGGGGACACAAAAGGGGGACCACGATAGTTGACCACTCAAAAACAAAAACAAAAATAAAAATCTATTAAGGCAGAAGATTTTAGAAATTTTTCTGCAGTGTATAATGTACACAATGTCACCTCCTGTGAGCGGACACAGGACATAGATTGGGCCATCCTCCTTTCTTGAGTCAGGGGAGGCTTTTTAGGAGGGTGAGGAACTTTCTATAGCCGGGTATTTTAGGGATATTCGGAATAACTATTAAAATAAACAAACAAAAAACAATCAATGTCCTCAGATACACTGCAGAATTTGGGGGGGTGGTGATGTTTGCTCCAATCTACTACTGCCACCTTCAGCAGATCACTTTCTAAACCCTCATTCAGAAGTTCAAAAACAAACAGTACATTTTTTAATTAAAAAAATAAATCCATACCAATCATGTCTCTCCATTCCTTTCTTCCCTGCTTCTTCTCTTCCTCCACCCCGCAGGCTCTTTCTATGCAAATTAGGTTTGTCAAGAAAGGGTGTAAAACAGGGCTTAGTAACAGTCTGCCTAGAATCATTCAGTGTACCTGGTTGAGGGGCCCCCCGACTCACCCTGCTCCTGCTTGCTGATCTATATCTGCTAGAAGGAGGATAGTGAGAACAAGACGGAGCCATCATTTACTTAGTACTTGGGCTTCGTGGTGCTGGGAGGCAGAGGAATGATCTCCTTCTGTATCTGGTCAGTCAGAGATGTCTGTGTACATGGTGGCGCTACCAGACAGAACTTTGTTGGCATTGAGGTCTTTGTGGATGTTGATATCACACTTCATGATGGAACTGAATGTAGTTTTGTGGCTGCACAGGATTCCATATCCAGGAAGGAAGGCTGGAAGAGAGCCTCAAGGCAACAGAACCACGAGTTGCCAATAGTGATGACTTGGCCATCAGGCAGCTAGTTGTTCTACTCCAGGGAGTAAGAGGCCATCTCTTGCTCGAAGTCTACAGCAACAGAGCACAGCTTCTCCTAGATGTCAAGCCCCACTTCCCACTGTCTGTGATGGTGAAACTGTACCCAGGCTCAGTTAGAATCTTCATGAGGTAATCTGTGAGGTCATAGTCAGTCAAGTTCAGATGCAGGATTCCATGGGGGAGAGCTTAGCCCTCATAGATGGGTACAATGTATAAAGCCCTGTCACTGGAGTCCATCACAATTCAAGGTGCCACAACCTGAGGTAAACAGGGACAGCATGGCTTAGACTACTACATACATGGCTGGGGTATTGAAGGTCTCAAACATATTCTGGGTTGTCTTTTCCCAGTTGACTTGGGGCTCAAGGGGGCCTCAGTAGGCAGCATGGGATGCTCTTCTGGGGCCACATGCAGATTGTTGTAGAAGATGTGGTGCAAGGTCTTCTCCATATCCTCCCAGTTGGTGACAGTGCTGTGCTAAATGGGGTGCTGCAGGATGATAATGCTTCTATGTTCTGGGGATAGGTAGGAGTCTTTCTGACTCCAGCTCACCATCACGAGCAGGTGTCTCAGGCAGCCAACATTGCAGAAGAAGTTGGCCCAGGGAGCCTTGTCACCCATGAAGCTGGTTTTGCACATGCCAAAACCGTTGTCCACAACAAGCTGAAGGGATATTGCGTAATCAAGACTAAACTGTTGGCAGGTGTGGACTTGCAGCAGCCTGGTTGCCAGAGGCCTGGGCTCTCATTTGGGCGGAGACTTGACCAAGATCTGAGTCTTAATTCAAAGTTAACTATTTACCGGCGCTAAGAAACCTGAAAGCTTGTCTAAGTACAGTTTTTTGGCAAAGACTTACTAATACAATAACTACCTTAATGCATAACAAATATCCAGTTCCTGAACTATATCTTCATGGCCCAATACTTTGAAAGGGAATTATTTTTAATTATGTATATGTGTATATGGTATATATGCATATATATATATATATATATATATATATATATATATATATATATATATCTGCATGTGGGTGTGGAGAGACCTGAGTCCAGAAGATGATTGATTCCCTGGAATGAGAGTTACAGGGAGTTGTGAGCTGCCCAAGATGGGTGATAGGAGTTGGACTTGGACTTATCCTCTGCAAGGGAAGCTTTGCTCTTAACTACTGAGCCATCTTTCTAGCCCTTCTATTCAGTACTTTGAAAAACTAGTAATTTATATGCAATATGTGTACTAACTTTGACAGTATGTTATCAGCACTATTATTTAATTTGGTTATTAAGCTTTTCATTGCACAGATCTATATCAACTCCTCTAGAAGACTAGTTTCCTTGGGAGTGGGAGTTTATGAGGCAATTTAACTTTATTTAGGGTAAACTACCATCTCGATTTGCCTAGGGCAGAGAAAGATATAAATTATGGAATTTTCAGTGCTGAGACAGTAATATTTTAGGTAAGCCAGACATATTCTCTCTGCCACATATCCACCATGATATTTAGCTAAATTCTTAGGAATTTTAAAATTAATAATTTTTCTTCCTCACCTCAGTTTAAACTGTTTCAACTGTAGTATATTACTTTATACCTATTTCCTGTTAAAAAAGAAACATTCCATTGTTATGACATGTTCACTTTATTATTGCTAAAGGGGTAATCGCTGTGATGATGGACTGGTAAGAAGTGGTGCTTTCAATCACACAGCTCAAATAACGGTTTGCTCTAGAAATTCAAGGATTTTGTTAATTGTTTGCAAACTATAGAAGGCATGCTGTAAAAACAAAGTCCCAAAGCAACATAAGAATGAATTTTGAAAAAAGAAGTATGAGTTATTGTGACTTTTTGTATGATATAGACTTCAGAGTTCCTTGTCTCTTAAGTACCTTTCTTCCCCTCCAAGAATACATTTCTTAAAATTTTCAAAGTAGTTAGGCAATTTGGGATTCCTCTGGGATTTTGATGCCAAAGCTCCGCTGACATTTTGAGGAGATAATGGGTATAATTACTTTGCCTGTAGCAATATCGCTGCCTTTAAAATAAAAGCCTCAGGACTTTTTAATGTATTAGATTACATTCTATTCAAAGGGACAGGATTTATTATACAGAAAAAAATGTACAGGAGAAAACTGATCTTGCTTCCCAAAGTCATTATTTTTCAAACATAAATCTCAAAACTATTAGCACAGACTTGTGAAAAAATGTATTCCTCCAATCTTCCATTTTTTTAAAAAAATGCTAAATTTCTCTGGTATGTCAACATACAGTTTTGATTTTCTTCCTTCAGTGAGTCACTAACCTTGCTCCTTTGGCAAGGCGATGAGTAAAATGCTCCTTTGGACTCTGAGTCACAGGGGATGAATAATAGAAGAAAGACCAGTGTTTTCTCACCATGACCAATGTTTTAACTGCTACACAGAAGAAAGGCCAAAAATGATGACGAATGTGTTCCCTAAGATCAAGCTTCCATATAGAACAAAGAACAGAACTGAGTTCCTACGAGGGAGTTATCATGATAGTTTTTTTTTTAAATGCCACAGTCTATGTGAATTTGGCTACTAGAATAAAGAGGACTTGGTCTTAAGAAGGAGTTGACTAATGACTAGCATTCAGAGTGATATGAAATGCTCCAAAAAGAGCCAGGAAAGAGACACGACAGATATAGAGGTGTTTTATACACTTACATAGATGGTATTTGCCTCAGGTCCTAGACTTGCTCAAAACACAAGTGAAAGAGCCCAGGTACCTATTCCAGAGTTCTTCCTACTACAAAATACCACTGAAATTCTGTCATGGGCATTCTTTTCCTATACAAGGATCTGTTGGTAAAATATTTAAGTGGTCTCACAAAGCATGCAACTTAAACTCTTAGTTACTGTTAGAATTTATGTACAGGAACTGAAAAATTCTTGTCAATTACATTATTGATTTTTTTCTAATGATTAAACTGAACAGTTTTGATGGTAGAGAAGGGAGGTCTGAGTAAAGAGATAGGGCTTTTTATTTGTTTGGTTGGTTAGTTGGTTTTATGATCATGGAAAGTAAACCCAGACTTCCCACATTGTAGGGAAAAGGTCTTCCCCCAAGCCGTATCCAAACCTTGAGTCACGAAGCTTTAAATACCTTTCTTTCCCAGACCCAGAAGGACAAGTCACTGTAAGCACAAAAATAATACCATACTAACGGAGTCTTTCCCGATTTCACCTAAGATCAGGCTCTAATCTCCTTCAGCAGGAAACAGACAGTAAATAAATAATGTAAAGAAGCCTAATATGTCAGCCACACAGCTTCCTCTCATCCAGACGGGATTAGGCATGAGAGGAGGCCCAAGAGGTCTCTGGTGGGAAAGGCTTTCACACCTGTCTGTCCTGTAGTTCTGAAAATGGTACCTCTAGTGCTCTGGGTTCTTTCTGTCCTCTCTCCAGTCACAGGCTTGATCCCTCCTTGCATAATTTGCTAGCACTTTCTCCCAGCATTGGTTAGACAAAGGTATGCATATGCTATGTGCCTGTTGTGTGGATATGTGCATGCACTAGGGAAAGAAGCAAAATATCAAAAGGACGTGATTAGCCTGCCCCTGCTGCTGTATGAGATGCACTGGGGACACACAGCTTCCTCATTACAAGGCTCAGAGATCAATACAATAGAAAGCAATGATTTCATGAAGAAATTGAGGCTCAGAGAAGTTAAGGGCTTCTCCCAGGGCACAGAATTAATCATGGAAAGAGCTAGCTAGGCAATGTATCCAAGGCTAAGTCCAAAAGTGATTTTCTTGATACCATATGCATTAACACAATTAGGATCCTCATTTTTTAAAAATTAGTCTCTATTTTCTCCCTCCAAATTCTGTTAAACAGATAGTATAACATTAATGTTCAGTAGATAGAGGTAGGTCTTTAATCAACAATATTCCTTGCATGCCAGATATGGCATGATATAGTAGATAAAAAGCTATTCTAAGACAATTACATTCAAATATGTAGCCTCAACTAGTAAACTTCACAGGCCATTTCAACTTTCTGTAGCATTCACTGATTATCAGAAAAAGTAGAATAAAAGTATTGTAAAATGTGGAGAAACTGAGTATAAATCACTCTGTACACTATGGGGAAAAAGGAAAATAATAGTAAAATTGAAACATCCAAATCTCCATCAGCTAGCAAGCAGGTAAAAAGACCGTGTTGTAATCATACCATAAGATAATGTTACACAAATAAAAAAAGCAAACTACAGATGTACAAAACATGGATGAATCTCAAATACTTGATGCTCAGTGAAGGAAATCAGACTCTGGTGGCTATACCCTGTATGGTCCCATTTATATGACATTCAGGAAAATGTGAGGCTGCCTAGACAGAAAACAGATCGGCGATTGCCAGGGATGGGAGGGGAGGTAGAAAGGGCTGAATCTGAAAGGGCTTGAGACGACTTTGGAGAATGGCGGCCATGTTCTCCATCTTAAATGCAGTGCCAGTTACATAACTGTCTATGTTTGTCAAGGTGCACAGCAGTGGCCACATTAAAATGGGTAAACTGCATCTCAATAAAGCAAACTGGGGAAAAAAATCAAAGTAAAAATGGGTGGCAAACACTTCTAACTAGCCATGAAATTCTTGTTCAATTTCTTTGAGCAGCCACTTGCATCTCAAAGCCTAAGATGTTTTAGTTCCTTTGGTAGAAGAATTTGCTATGGGTCGTACAGCATCTTCATGATCATGAATGATTAATATGGCCTCCTGCTCGAAGATCTCTACAGATGCTTTGGTGAGAGCCATATTCCAGGTCAGTTTCTTTTTAAAGCACTCTCCTTTTGGCAAGAGGCATGCCTTTACTTTAAGCTTCGAAAGTGTTCCGAGCTGAACTACTTTCCAAATTCAGAAATCAGCCAGACAGCCAGCACCTCCTGGCTCCTTATAATATGGGAAGACCTGACCCTGTTATCTCCCAAAGAGAATATCCAAGAGCCCAGCCATAATTACCGGACTCAGGAGTCTGGCTTGCCCTTTCTTAATGCTAAGCAGGCTGCTGCTGAATCAGAAGAAAAGCCTATAGAGACTTTTACTGTTTGAAATGGCAAAAAAAACATTTCTAGGGTAAGCATTCAACTGACATTAGCAGGACTTCCCATCTCAGAATCAATTTGCAACATTTCAGTTTTGAAAGCTAAAGGCCAAAGGGATAAGAGCTCAGGTTTTTTTGACAACAGGAATGCATTGCCTTTCTGATATAAGAGATTTATTAAAAAAGAACCCATGCACTCTGGTTGGGGATTTCCAGTTTTGTTTTGTTTGAACTTGAGAAAACTATTTCAGTTTTTCTACATGGTTTGTTTTGGAAAGTCTTGAAAATGGCAATAATTGAAGGTACGTGTTTAAAATTCACAACACTCAGACTTATATGAAATAGTTGGTATTTGTAGTAATATGGGCGGCGGGGCTGCGTCCCCAACACCCCAGTCGCCTGCCCAGCTAGCTTATGCCCCGAAATAATTACACGGACACTGTATTCTTTTAAACACTGCTTGGCCCATTCTCTTCTAGGCTAATTCTCACATATTAATTTAGCCCATTTCTAATCATCTGTGTATGGCACCCCAAGGTGCGCTTACCAGGAAGATTCTAGCCTATGTCCATCCTGGGTCGGAGCTTCATCCCGGGAGCGGAGCATGGCGTCTCTCTCAGGCGTCTGCTCCAGAGAGGAGAGCTGTCGAGTCTCTGAGCTCACTTCCTCTTCCTCCCAGCGTTCTGTTCTGTTTACTCCTCCCACCTATCCTCTAACCAATAAAATGGGCCAAGGCAGTTCCTTTATTAGCCAATGACCTTCCTCCATCAGGTATTCTTATTAAAACTGCAATCTGTACCTTTTTTCCCAGTGAGGCAAGGAAACGAGGCAGTAAGAACTTATAATATTTATCCAGAAAGCTCCAATCTTGTACAAATTTTGCGCCCTCTGATTAGCAATTAGAACAATCTTGCAACAGAAGACAACCTTCCTTTTACTTTCTTAATCATTTTTAACTTAACTCTTCTGAAATGCACAGGTTCTGCATTTGACTACTTTTTTTGCATGTTAACTTCTTGTGGGAGGGAGGCCCATTTCTTTTAGTTGAGGGAATTCCTCTTTCATTCCTGTGGATGCTTTTTTAAATAAGTTTGCTAATTCTCCCAGCCCCATTCCATGCAACCAGAAAACTCCAACATTCAAAGTTTCCATCAGAGCCTTTGCCAGGCACGTAGGAAGCTTTAACATTCATCCAACCATTGAGACAATGCTCCCACTTGGAGAAATGAAGTCATTTGCAAACAGCTATAAAAAAGGTGGGTGGGGGGTACTAGTTAAATATAGTCATCAAACAGTGGTACTTAACTCATCAAGCCCCTGTATTATACATTCTTTCCGAAGAAGCCATGTGCTCTTGAATTTTCTATAAGTGAGTTAAAATAGAATAGAATAGAAGTGTCCACTGATAAAACAAAATTAGCAAGCTATAAAACATCAACTAAAAGAGATGTTATGTGACCATTTAAAATAATCATTAGGCAACCTTTAGGAATATGTAACGATTTTCTTGTAATAAAGGAAGAAATTGTTTAGGTGGTACGTGCATTACAATTATAATCCTGTAAAATATATGACTGTGAATAATAAGAATCTAAAAAACATAGAGAAATTGTAATAAGGCTGTTTAAATGGGGGATATATGACTAACTCCTGGATTTTGCTCCAGCACTGCGATCATAGCCCCGTTCAATTTGAAGAATATTTTTAATCTGCACTGTTCTTATTGGAGATAGGAATATGAATCGTGAGTTTATGTGAGGCATTCTGATCACCATGAATTCAATTCAAGCTGCAGTGTTGCCTAGCAACAGGTTAACTTTTCTGCAGTGAAATTCCCTAGTAGCAGCAACCTAGGAAGTATCTCATGAGGAATTCCCTACCTTAAGTGCACCTTATACACTTATTATTTCATTTTCATATTCCTCTGCCTTGAGAGGACTTTATAATCTAATCATGTGGGAATATTAAAATTGAGAGTGGTGAATTTTAAAATCCACACCCTTAGATGTTTACCTCTCTGCCTGGAAGGAGAATAGAGTATAGACTTACCTGAATTTCTGCTAGCTTTTAAAAGACACCAGATTAACAATAACAAGAAACAACCTGGTTAGAGCTTTGTTTTATAAGTTATGGATATTATCTTGACACAAATCTGATCGTATGTGATGTTTCTCTTCCTGATTGATAATATTATTTTTAATTATTATACTATTGACATAAGAGTGATCCTTTTATGTTATACAACCCTGTGATTTTTAGTATATTTACAGAATCATGCCACCATCACCACAATCAACTTCAGAATCTTTTCATCGTCCCCAAAAGAAATCCTTAATCCATTAGCCCATTACTCTCCATTTCTCCAACAATCTTCCCATCGAGCAACTGCTTATCTTTAAGGAATTGCCTAATCTATAAACTTTATATTAATGGAATGATATAATATGTTCCCCTTGCATATAATTTCTTTCACTTAGAATAGTGTATGCAAAGTCCAAACTTGAGGAAGCATACGTCAGTACCACATTTCTTTTTATGGCCACATACTATTTCAATGTATATGTATGACATACTGTATTTTACAGCTACCCATTGATAGATGTTTGTATTATTTCTACCTTTGAACTATTTAAGAATAATGCTTATGAACATTGATGTATACATTTTCTGTGTGAACATAAATTTATCATTTCTTTCAGAAGTATAGCTAGATGTGGGATTGTTGGTTTATCTTGGTAACTGATTAACATTTTGAGGAAATGCCAACCCATTTTCCAAAGTGGCTTCACCATTTCATATCTTTGCCAAAAGTATATGAGGGTGCCAGCTTCCCCACCTTCTTACCAAACACTTGCTCTTGTCTGTCTTTTTGAACACAGGCATCCCAGCAAGTGTGAAGAATTTTTCTCATGGTCTGAAATCCCACTTGTCTGATGACTAATGACTCTGAGCATTTTGTCATGTGTTTATTGGCCATTCGTATATCTTCTTTAGAGAAATAGCTGATTCTTTGCCCATTTCTACACTGAGTTATTTGTCTCCTTCTGTTGAGTTGCTTTTTTCTTTCCATTTTATTCTTGTGGTGCTCAGATTCATTGTAGAAACGAGTTGACATCAAGACCTCCACAGGCCCCAAAACACTCAGGCCCAAACAGTTACCCCTGGCTAGGGAGGAGAGGGGAGGGCAGTCACTATGCATCAATGTCAGGGAAAGGAGACACAGCAGGCCCCAGGGAACGCTCCTGCTGAACAAGCTCAGATCTTTCAGCTATCCTCACATCACCCCTGACATCAGAATCCTGCTGTTCTGCCTCCATACAGCAGAATGCCTGCCTGCTCTTGCTCTTAAACAGTACTTTTAAATACAGGGAAAATGTGTACTGGAACAAGTAAAAAATAGCCATTACTAATGTCCGCCATATTATCTCCCCCACCATAGTCAGTTTTAATGCATCTGTGCAACTAATTATTTACTATCTGCTCCAGGGGAATCTGAAGAACGGAAGACAAATAAATGAATGGAACATCTTAATTTAAGTTAGAGAGGACTAGAAAAGGGATCCATAATTTCTGCCCTTGCTTGCCCTAATTTTGTTTAGCACACATCTAGTACCTTCTGCTCTCAGTATTTCGCAAGCATTAATTAATTAAATGCTCATAGTAGTACTCTGAATTATACAGCATTATTATGTTCATTTTATAGATGAAGAAAACAAAGCTTAGAAAGATAAAATGACCTGTCATGGGTCAGTGGCTGGTAGATGATGAAGCTAGATTCTTACGAACCCTGACTCTGTTCTGTGCTTTCATCTGCCATATGACATTCCCTGGAAGATTTTGTTGTAATAAATAACCATTAAAAGAGAGTAGAGGAGAGAGGAGCACACTGAGCCTACTTCATGTAAAAAGATTTCTTTACAAAAGATATATCTTAAAAAAGCCAACAACAACAACTCATTCCAAACACATTTTTTCCAGTAAATGAAATCATTAAACATGCAATTTGGTTTGAAATTCTAAAAGAATCCTGCCATGAATTTGTTCCTCCAAATAGAATACTGCAGTCATGCAATATTAATTTGTTTTCCTGTATGTGAGCATTGCTACCCTGAAGACAGGTCACCCACTTATTAGTGATAACAAGTAGTCCCTAACTCATTTTACACATGGTCAGCTTTTTCAAAATACCGAATGCCATGGACTGGATCTATTGAATTTATTAATGTGCAATGCACAGGGCTGCAAGCTGCTTGCTGGAAGCAGACCTCTCACAGAGAAAGAACATATCCAGGCATTCAGCTCCTGGATACAAACAGTATCCTTGATCTACCCCATCCCCGGAGAACTGCTATTTCTTTTGCACCGCTGTCATCCAAAGGTGGTACCAAAAGCAGAACATGTTTACACATTTGGAGGCAACATTTCCAACTCCTACTATGGGTGCTTCTTTCACCACAACCCCCTCCTGCTCTCTCCCTCACCAAACCTCCACCTTGTCTTTTCTGGCACTCTTTCTACACTTAAGGAAGTATCTTTATCTTCTATCTTTTTCTCTTCTCCAATCTGGCTCCTTGTGCATTGGAGGCTGACCATTTCCTTCATCGGCCCCCATCTCAAAGTACTCCTTCAATTTTCATACAAAAATTGCCAAACTCCTGAGGTACGTATCCCAACGCACTGTTCTCAATGTGCCATGTGTCTGTGATACTTTTTTACTCCTGTTAATTAGCAATTTGGAGTAGAAACCCAGTAACAAAGATGTGAAGCAAATACATAAGTCCCTGGAGGATGGAGTGGGGCAAGAGCAGGCATTGTGCTTATCCCCAGTAGCTATAACCTGGGTAGATTTGTTGACACAGAGAGGAGGAAGAGAGGGAGGGGGAGAGGGAAAGGGAGGTATGCATGCACACAAAGGGCTCCAGGGGGAAAGTCTGCAGTATGCATTAAGATGAATAAGAGGCTATTTCAATTTCCCCATACCATCTCATTCATCCCGCCACCTACCTCTGTCCTTTGTCATCTCTGAGTCCAGGAACTCACCACCCACCAAAATTTCAGTCCTCTGAGTTCCTGTGTTTTCTTCTCCAAGTACCTTCTTCCCAATAACAAAACCACCAATTAACTGCCATGGTCACACTGTACCCTAGAATTGTTACCACCAGGAGCTATATATATAAAAAAAAATCACCTAACCTTTCTACTCCCCTGTTCAATTACTCTCAGTAGACTATACTTGTTCTGCCATTATTAACCACCTCTTTTATTTTGTTCCAGTTCTTTTCAGCTCACTTCTGTCCTTTACTTGTTATCAGTTAAGTCACTTGCATGCCAATATCATTTGCTATTTCTTTACTTCATCTACTGCAAAATGCATAGACTCTCTTCTCTCCTCTGTACTAATAAACTAACCGAGTATTTGGGGCTGGAGAGATGGATCAGTGGTTAAGAGTACTGGCTGCTCTTCCAGAGGTCCTATATTTGGTACCTACCATCCATATATTATCTCAAAGTTGTATGCAACTCCAGTTGCAGGGCATGAGATAGCCTCTTCTGGTCTCCCCAGGCACCAGACGCACATGATACACAGACATCCACATAGGGAATATAGCCACAGAATATGAATATCTGAATGACAATACCTAACTACAGCATCTCTTTACTTATGTACACATAATGTGTTTTTAAAAGAGTAAACATAAAGAAGATAATTGCCATTAACTAGCAATTTCTTTTTAAAAATATTAGCTGAGAATTTACTGTGTGGTAAATTATTGTGTAGTAATAGGGGGCGGAGGGGCTGCGTCCCCAACATCCCAGCCGCCTGGCTAGCTTATGCCCAAAATAACAACACACAAACTGTATTCATTTAAACACTGCTTGGCCCTTTAGCTCTAGCCTTTACCGGCTAATTCTGATATCCTCATCAACCCATCTCTAATAATCTGTGGGCACCGGTCTTACCGGGAAGATTCTAGCCTATGTCCATCCTGGGTTGGAGCTTCATCGCATGCGTCTGCCTGGGAGCGGGGCATGGTGTCTCTCTGAGGCGTCTGCTCCCGAGAGGAGAGCTGTGGAGTCTGAGCTCACTTCCTCTTCCTCCCAGCGTTCTGTTCTGTTTACTCCTCCCACCTATCTTCTAACCAATGAGGGCCAAGCAGTTTCTTTTTATTTAACCAATGACCTTCCTCCATCATTATTGTCTAGATTAATTCATTATCCCATCACTACAACCCATTTAGCCATCACTATAGCCCATTTATCCATCACTACAACCCATTTATCCAACTCTTTCCTTTGTTCTTTTTCAGTGCCTATACCTGTGACTCTCCCTAAACTTCCATTTCGTCAACTGTATCCTGATTTTGCTTAGCATTCCTTGGGCTCTGGGAAGCAGAGTGGTAGAATAAATCCAGAGTCTGTAATTCAGAGAAGTGTTTCTTCCAGGAAGCCCAGGGCAGCCCAGGTGAAGTTCTGTGGTCAAAATACCAAGTCCAAAACCAAGCAGGGGCTTCATCCCTCAGATCACAAGAAACACGCCTACAGTGAAACATGCTGGGTTTCTTGCTCAAGTAAATGAAAGAACATGCACCCTAGGGAACTATGGGACACTTCATTAAGAGAATTTAACAAAGGTTCATCTCTGGATATGAGTTACGCTAGATGTTTTGGGGGAGAATTTAAAGAAGCAGAGATTTGGTCTAGATTGGATGCTCTCTTGGGAAACAGGAGTAATTCCATGGCTGAAATGCTCAGTAAATCTAGAAGAAGAGAGGACTAGAACAAGGCAAAAAAAAAAACTATGATTGCTAAAGGAGGAGCAGTTATATTCACTGGAAGAGAAATGTGTTTGAACATTCCTATGGCTTGAACAGCGTTTCTTATTTTCTGTACTCAGATGTGGTTTTGATTCATTATGGTCAATAGTACAGACTTACCCTTGAGCACCTGATGTGCTCACTCTTCTACCCTGGCAACACTAAGAACCATGTGATGGAACCAGGCCAACTCCCAGAAAACAAATATATCATACACACATAAAATTCATTAAGATAATAGATGGGCCTCTTGAGAGCATAAATTTTTATTATGCATTTTTCAGAACAAGGGGACATGCTATACATGGTATTCTGCATTTATTTTCTATTTCTGTATCAGCACATATGCATATCGCCACCTAAGCCAGACTGCAATCTAAATAAAATCATATTGAATTAATATACTGCAATTTTCAACTGTCTAGTAAATAGGAATTTATTTTACTGACAATTTTTATCAGAGAATAACCTAGAAAAAATGCAATATGTAACAGCAACTTGGCCTCAAGAGGTGCTTTGGCACTTTCTGTTGCCACCAACAATGGTATGGATAACAGTTTCCCCACTGTACCCCAAGAGCTATCACTCATTGCTTCTTGGTCCTTTTTTGCTGCTCGTGCCTAAAGATATCATGATCTCAGTCCCAGAAATTAGCATTCTAGGTTTGACTTTCTTGGAGTCTTCAGTCGACTATCTTACTCAGCAAATAGGTGTATGAGCTCTAAGGAAGTGGGACTCACCCAACAATGCCTGCCTTACCAACTTCACCTGTCTTTTCTTCATTTGTCTTCTGCTTGTCAGACTAAATCATAAATGAAGCTATGTCTTCTATCCTGGGTAAGATTGACACTGCTCCTGACTCTGGCAGGCCTGTCTTTTTGTTTTCTTTTCTTTTCCTGGCCATTGTAATCTCCTAACCACACTCTCTTCCCCAGTCTTTCTTGTCTAGCTTTTATGTGGCTAGAGCACTGATGAGAATGTCAACCTCTGGGTAACCCTGGCTTTGAGTGCCCACAGCAGAGAATCCAATCAAGACTCCCTATCCTTTCTTTGTGATTTTTGCTTGTATCCCTCCTTTTTTCTGGAGTATAGTTCCTCCTGCTTTTCTCAGGTTCCAAGGCTCATTCAAATCACCCTCCTCCTGGAAACTCTCCAAGGAACCCAAGTAAAATTGATGAATTCTTATGTTCCCAGAGACATGCACTTCTGCTTTCCTTTGGGCCCATTGCCCTATCACACCATCAGTACCCATTGTCTCTATACATGGATCACTGCAACATGAAGATATGTTGTTTTTAGATCAGAACAATAATTGTTATGCGTTGTAGCACTTGAAACAGGGAGACTATATAAAAATCCCTCCCAACCCGGCTGCACCCAGGAGACAGAAGCAGGAAGATCTCTGTGAGCTCAAGATTAGCCTGGTCTATGTAGCTCCAGAACATCTAGGCCTATACAGAGAGATCCTGTCTCAAAAACTAACCAAATGAACAAATGCCTTTCAAATGTTCTGTAAATATGTTTGTTAGAGTTACAGAATTTGAAAAGAACAGTAAAATTTGCTCAATATAAAAACTTAGGTGTGAGACTTATTTGATGAAACTACAAAGAAGAAATTTCTATCTTTTACAAAAAAACAAGACAAGTCATTTCATGTTTTTTTTTTAAAAAAATGTTTAATTTGTAAACATTTCATTTATCTCCTACCATTTCCATCATGATATACTATTAAAAAGTGTCTGTTGCCAAAAAGGAGCACTTTACATTTCTTAACCTTATAGTCACTTGACCTACAGGGAAGTGTCGGCTCTAGACAGCTTAGTCAACATCATCTGATAGGGAGGATTAATAAAATGCTAATTTTCACTGTTTTATTAAATTTTATACATGTCTATAATGAATTCATCTTACTTTCTCCCTCCCCTCATCTTCTTCAGTTTCTCTCCCACCCCATCAATCACCCCCCCACACACACCCTAATAGTCCCTTCCCAGATTCATGACTTTTGGTTTAGCTTAACTGCATTCTCTGTGTGACTACTACATTGGGATTTTCTAGTATGATCTGGAGAGTCACTAGTGCATATACAACTGAAGGCAATAACTGCCCTTTCCCCAAGTCAACCCTGTGAAAACAGATCAGCAATGAGGGATGGGTATCACACCTTAAATTTTCCCACCATCCGCATATCACGGTTGATGGGTTCATTCTTATTCAGACCCAGTGAAGTCATCATAGATAGTGAGAGCTTGCTCTGGCGGTGATGTTGGGTTGCAGCGAAAAGCTATTTTACAGCCCCTATCCCATTTCTCTGGCTTTTCTAGTTCTCCCTGACCCCTTCTTCTGCCATTTTCCCTGCATCCTGGAGGGATGGGGTAACTGTCATGTTTAGGCCCAGCTACTCAACTGTCACTTATTCTCAAAATATCAGGGGTTGTTTTTGTTTCTTGTTTGTAGATTTTAAGTTTGTGTTGACTTTAAGTTTTGGTCGTGCTAGGGAACCTGATCCAGAGCCTCCCAGTCGATCTGCAAGTGCTCTGCTCCTGAGCTACACCTTAAATACAAACAGAGTTTTGAGCTTTTCCTATTACTAAGGGCAAAATACTTGTAAATCTGGGTATATAATATTAAGATAAGGTCAGTACTGCTATTCCCTCCCCCAAAGGGCCATTTAACCATTTTTTTTGGCATTTGGGACATTATTAAAATTCCCACTATTTAAGAATTTGTAAACCAAGGGAGAAAGATGGAAGGGCGATAAAGGCACTGAGTTCAATTCCCCCAAACCACATAAAAGTGAAAGGAGAGACCAACTACACAAAGCTATTCTTTGGCCTCCACATCTGCATTGTGACATGCGTGTGCCCAGTCATGCGCATACCATACACACACAGAAATTTTTTTAATTAGTTGATTTGAAGGCCATAAAAAAGAGAATTACAGACTTAAGGAGTGCTGTAAAGGGGACAACAAGTACACACGCTGTTTCTCGTGTGACCCTTGTAGAGTGACTTTCATATAAGAGCAACTGCTAGAGAGAGCATGACCTTTCCCCCTAAAACTGTCATGCACATGCTCCACTGTATGACACATTACAATACCCACATCTGAACCGGGAATTTGATTGCAAGGAACAGATTGCGGAATTGTGATCTTACTGGCAGTACTCAGTTCTGCTTGGGCCTTTCGGAATTTAAGCCAGGCTTTGAAAGCTTTCCCCTAAGAACACAATGTTCATCAAGAAATTCATAGGGAGTCGTGACATATTGGCTTTGGTGAGTCAAGAGGCAAAATAACAGAAGAAGGAAAAACAAGCCCACACATAGCAGGCTACTCAGAAACTTCAGTGTCTATTGAGATTTATTACTCAAGGATGAGCTTGAGGGAAGAAGGAAGCAATCTCTTCTTGGAGATAAGTTTCGAGGACTAGCGTCAAAGAAAATAAATCACAAATAGAAAAACCCTCTAGAGAGAAAGTCAAGAAAATGCCTCCTAGTGACATGATCATTTCATCAGTCACAATGTTCTCCCTTCAAGGAAGCTGAGGGAAGAAACCTTGTGTCCACACCCCAAATTAGAGCCTCGATTGAAATGTGAATAAAAATTGCTCCGTGTGACACTGAAGTGCTGCACAAAATGCAGCGTGTGAGGATTGCTAACAACGGGAGATAGATGCATAGCTTCCGAAGGCTTCGTGTTGCTCTCCATATTTAAGATGATACTCTAGAAACAATCTCAGTACCTGATGATTGTCATTTGAAATAAGAGACTTGTGGCAGACACCATTGATTGCCAACAAACATTTCCTGCTTCATCTTTGCTAAGAACAACTCAGATTCCTGTAGCTAGGAGCGGCTATAAAATTAGTATCTCAAGTGTGAGATTAAAGTACAGCAATGACTGCCTTCCTTCTATGCCTAACAGAATCCAACCGCGAGTATCTACTTATTTAGGGGATTATTTTTTTTTAACTTACACTTTTCTCTTGACTCTGTAAAGATAGGAACTTGTAAAATCCTTAGTATGTGGCAAGGAATCTCTGTTTGGTTTTAAAAAAAAAATAAAGGTACCCTCCAGTTTTATACTTCAAGATGATTCTAATCCATTTTGCATCTAATTTGGCACCGGCTTTCCAGCATTCTTTCCTCTCTTCGCCCTATGTACCAACCACCTTTAAAACAGTTTTTCTCTTTGGCTGGCTTTCCCGTGAAAGAATGACCTTCAACATGTGCTGGCTGAATGCTACTATGAAAGTCCCATTTTCAACCGTTTGAAATTTTCAGGTAATTATTTCTGATTACTCTCCAACATTTATGGCACTTTCCATATCCCTCTGTCAGTAATTATTACAGAAGTGAGTATCTAGATGAGTGCTGATCAACAAAACATAAGAAGTCTACTGAAGATGACTAGGGAAAATCATTTTCACCGAGAAATATGTTGTTACTGTTGCCATCATGGTCGTCATCGTTGTTGTTGTTGTACAAAGCTGGGGCTCCCATCTTGAAGCCATAAAGAAGATATATTTCTGACTACATCAAGTGTGCCATAGACTTAAGCAAGATATCATTTAAGTTTGCAGCATCACAGAGCTATATTACTGAACTCAGCTGCCTACTTCTGAGCTTCTGGTTAAATAAACAGTTTGAGTTTTGTGATGTTAGATATTATTAGACAAATGTTCTGTTACTTGCAGGGGAAAGTAGTCCTCAAAAAGCAGTAGGAATAAGTGAAGTACATGGGGCTGGAGAGATGGCTCAGAGGTTAAGAGCATTGCCTGCTCTTCCAGAGGTCCTGAGTTTAATTCCCAGCAACCACATGGTGGCTCACAACTATCTGTAATGGGTCCTGGTGCCCTCTTCTGGCCTGTAGACACAAAGAAAGAATATTGTACACATAATATTGTATGCATAATAAATAATAAGTATTTTTTAAAAAAATAAGTGAAGTACAAAGGTAAGATGAATCTTTCATATCTTCGGGATTTGTGTTCAAGGCTTTAACCAATTGTGGAGTGAAAATACTTGGAAACTATTGCATCTGTGATGAGCTCCATGAGGCCTTTTCTTGTCATTTTCTCTATACAACACGATCTATAGCAACTGCTGTGCTAAAAAGGACGTTACATAGAGATGACAATCACACAAGAGGCTTGCATAGGCATCATCAAATAGTAGTCCATTTTATATAAAACACTCGAATATCCACAGATTCTAGAATCTTCACAAGTCCTAGAACTAATCTTCTGAAGATACTGAGGGAAAACTGCATATCATTTGAGTTCTGAGTCATTACGATAAAAGCAATTTCAAAAAATCCACATGCTTAACTTTATTGTTCCCGTGCAAATCACAGTGAGACTATGAAGGCATGTCGGAATTTACCACAGTATGCTATCAGGTTGGAGACTGGCAGGCATAAAGGTACAATGAGAAAAAAATTATTTATCCCCCAAAACTTGCATGGCTCTCTTCAAGAAACATCTTCCTGAACCATTTCCTGAATCTGAACCCTTCCTTGCCTACCTGGCTTTCCATCCTCAGACATCTAACTGTACACCACAGCTAGCTGCTCTCTGGCTCTTTCGGCATGACATGCTGCCTTAGAAGAACTCATTTGCATTAGTGCTGTTTCAACAGAAGTGACTTCGCCTAGCACTTTCTGAACATTGACATCCTGTTACTTTTGGTAGTTCAGAGTTTGCAGATGTAAATTATATTGTACTCTATGTAATAAACTTAATTACAGAAGCTTCTGATGACTGTGATTTACTTCTCAAGACCGACAGACTTCTTTGAATTTCCCAGCAATGGACATACATTCTGATTAAACAATGAATCTACTCTATATTTTTGGGAGTTGTGAACCTGAAAGTATCAAATAATTTTGATCAGTGCTTCAGTGAAATATACACAGAAGTGGAAAAGGTCTTTGAAAAACTTATCCAAGCCTATTGTTATTCACAGGTGAAGAAACTGAAGTTCAGGGGGATTTTGTCTTTGGCCAGAAGAGCTTGAGTGGTTTTGTTTTATTTTGTTTGAAACTAGTGGATAAAGAAAGCAAGTTTGGGGACTGGAGTAATGGCGCAGGGGTTAGGAGCACTGACTGCTTTTGTAGAAAGGACCGTGGTTCAATTCCCAGCACCCACGCGGTGATTCAAACTGCCTGTAACTCCAGTTCCAGGGGATCTTAAGCCCTCTCTTGGCCTCTATGGGCACTATATGCACACGATACACAAATACGCATGCAGCTAAAACACTCATGCAAATAAAATAAATATTTTAAAGCATCTTTAAGAACTCTTTAGTGATGTCTTAATGATATCACTTTTGAATCTGATTTGCGTTATATAGCATAAATTACCTAGAAATGTAAAGAAAAAGAGTATTAGAATTCAGCTAGGCCTTGTTTACAGTGTGGTCCCTGGACCAATAGCAGTGACAGCACCTGGGAGCTCGTTGTCAACCCTACTCTAGGGGTGCTAAGTTAATACTCTGTTTACCAAGATCACTTAGATGATGTATTTGAAGATTTGAGAAGCACCAGCCAGGTTGACTTCCTTTAGTTAACTGAGATTCAGCGAGAATAAATTGTCTTTTCACCTCTTAGACTTAATATTTTTTTTAACAAATTTCTGAAAGAGGGTGGACAAGATGGCTCAGAGGCTAAGGGTGCTTGTTCCCCGGACCATGACTAAAGATGGAGCTTCTGGACTCTTATGATGGAAAGAGAGTTGTCTGTAAGTTTTCCTCTGCCTTTCACTCATTTGCACACACACACATGCACAAGCAATAAGGAAAATGTAATTTAAAATTTTAAAGAATGAATTCCAGAAAGGGGACTCCATTAAAATGAAGCATAACACAAAGATTCCTAGAAATAAAATATTAATGGAAATTACAAAAATAAGTACAAACTCAAATATAAAATATGTTATCTCTACTTTGTCCATAGAGATCATTTTATATTTTCTTTCTCATATATTTATGTGCATAGGTATGTGTCCTTGTGAGTTTTGTGCGGTGTGCACTTGGGAGTGCCCATGGAGGCTTAAAGATGGCATGGAATCCCCTGGAACTGGAGCTACAGGCAGCTGTGAGCTGTCATGGGGGTGCTAGAAATGGAACCCAGGTCTTCCTGAATAGCAGGAAGTGTTTTTGTCTCCCTGAGCAGCATCTCTGAAGCACTGGAATTGTTCTTGATTTCTTATTGCCAGTTGAAATATAGCCAACTGCAATCAGAACATGCTTAAAAAATAATTCTTGCTTTTCAGCTGTGTAGTATATGTATCAATAACATAGAAGTTTAGGGGTGATTAGATCACAAACTTGGGCATGAATAAACGAAACTTTGTGCTTCTATAATTGAAATTAGCTTCTACTTTCTGTCTCGCCTAAACTTTGTTGTTAGGTAAATTGGCATCCCTGTACTTTCTCCCAGGTTATGTCAACATTTTTATGGCTATTCCAATGTCGATACATCCAGGGGCAGAAGGAGTATCAGTCTGCTTTTCATTGGACCCTCGGAAATATTCTTTATTTGGTTCTTGAATATGATCCATTTGGGTCACAGCTTAATGTCAAAGTAAGTCCTTATTAGTCTGTCTGCCACTTTTTTTACCACTGGGACCATGCTTTGGAGACATATTAATTTCAAATCTAAATCCCTCCTTACAGAAACAGCACCCACAAATTCCAGATAGGTGTATAACGCATGAAGTAAGAAGTAGCAACCCGGAGGATTAAAACCCTGTGTAAAGGAGACAGCAATTCTAGGACAGTGGCATTTCTGTGCATTTCTCTCTCCATTTGGCATAAATTCTTGTCAGTTTAATACACAAAATTGAGGTTAGTAGAATAGTAGAAATTTCGGCAGCCCTCATCTACCTTGTAACTCCCTCCCCAAACAAGGTAACCTCATATTTCTAGCCCTCTTCAGTTCATGACATTTTCCATCCACTCTCACTCTTAATAAATAATAATAATAATAATTAGCTCATTCCTAGAGAGAAACAAGGCTAGGAGGAGAACAAGTGACAGTCACTAATCAAAATTCAATAATATTGGTCTCAGTATCATGAAATTATGCTATGCTATTCCCAGTGATTTTCAGTACTTTTCAGTATTCTGAGGTTTGCCCTTCACCCAAAACCATTATCAATACTATCCCCAAAGTACAGTACTGCCAAGTTAGAAATAGCAGTCTGTAGTAAGCCTTGAAATAGAAGCCCCAAAATCCTTAGCAGGCTTAAAAGCCAAAGTGTTTTCAAATTGTGATCATGTTTCCTAGGCATGGACTGGAAGAACCCCAGGTAGACTCTGTGCTTTATTAGTATTTCAGCTTGTTTTACTCATGGTAAAAGTAACAGCAACAACAAAGCTAAATTCTTCCATTTGTTTTCAGACAGCTTGGAAATGGTCGTTTTGACTCATCTGCGGCAATTGACATTGCATTTATGTGTGTGACAAAATATAAACAGATTTAGGAAAGGAGGCAGAAAATAAAGAAGTTTTTTTTTTCATATGCAGCTCTAGTTTGAGCAAGTATCCAGTGATAGCTCTAGATAAAATAATAAATTGAGTGAAGATGTTTTTGAGATAGTCTCATATTTACTATAGGTGTTTTTTGTTTTTATTTTCTTCTTTATTTTGTCTTATTTTTGCTTTGTATTTCTCAAAAAACTGGGAGTCAAGGCATGAATCTCATTACTGAAAATAACAGTGAAAACATACCCCAGTCATCAAGGATGGACTGAGTTGGCTGTTGTGGGAGATAGGTACACAGTGTGAAGATACATTACTGTGATTGGTTTAATAAAGAGCTTAATGGCCAATAGGAAGAAGGTATAAGTGGGACTTTTGGGCAGAGAGAAAGGAAGTAGGAGATGGATTTGGGTGTGCATCAGACACCAAGGAGACATGGAGGGAGTTAGAGATACAGAATGAAAGAAAGGTAAAAAGCCATGAAGCAAAACAGAGATTAATATAAAATGAGTTAATTTAAGTTGTAAGAGCTAATGGGATAAGCCTACGTTAAAGCCAAACTTTCATAATTAAGTCTCTGTGTCATTATTTGGAATCTTGATGGTGGGACAGAGAAAGACGTGTTAAAGTTGGCCACTTTAGAGGCCATAGCACTCCAAAATGAGTCTCACAAAAAGTCCTACAACATTTAAAATCATGCATAGGATAGGAATTGAGATGGTTATATTACACCTGTAATCTACATGCTGAGGAGGAAGATAGAGGCTGGAGGATTGGGAGTGTGAAGTCTTCTTCAGCTACAAAGTCTTCTTCAGGCTCCAAAAATAAATCAGAAAGAATAATAGAACCAAGCCAGGCATGAGAGCACAGGACTGTAATCCCAGCCCTTGGGAAGTGTAAACAGGAAAGGTTAGAAATTCAAGGTCAGCTTCAACTAAGAGAGCAAATTTGAGGTCAGCCGGATCTAGATGAGATCCTGTCTTAGAAAATAAAATAAAATAAAATAAAATAAAATAAAATAAAAATGAGACTGGGGGAAATGAGTCAGTCTGTAAAGTGCTTAAAGCGCAAGCGTGCAGACTTGAATTTGGATTCTCATCATCTAAGTCAAGAAACTAAGTGTGACGGTGCATGCCTATAATCTGAACAATGAGAGTGCAGCCAGGAGAATCCCTAGAGCTTGCTGCCTGCCTAGTCCTGCTGAATCAGTGAGCTTCAAGTTTGACAAGAGATACTATATCAAAAAGTATGCTGGGGACCACTATCAGAAAGTCATCCAGTGTCAACCTCTGGACTCCACAGACATAAACATGGGTACACATATCATATGCACACATAGAAAATAAAACAAGTAAATGAAGATGATGTTCATAACACAAACATTTATTTTCCACCTTGTATATGCCAAACACTGAGCCATGGTAAACCAAACAATGCCTAGTCTTTACTAACACAAAAGTAAATAAAATGAAGTGGATTAAAGAGTACTGTGAGGAGTAAGAGCCAATTTACAGAATCCAAAAATGGCCAGCCTGGTGTACAAAGTGAGCACCAGTACAGCCAGGGCTGTTTTACACACACACACACACACACACACACACACACTGTCTCAAAAAAAAGAAGAAAAGAAAAAATAAAAAGAAGTATATTCTGAAACCAAGTGACATGGGAGCATATGAACCACAGCAAAGGCTTTAAATTGAAAATATCATAAGAAGCCAATGTAGGGTATTTACAAATGGGGTCATAGCATCTGATATCAGAAAAGGTTCTCCATGCCCTTGCAGGGAGAATAGACTAGTAAATTGTGTGTCTAATTTACTATTTAGGAGCTCACTGCAGCAGTTCAGAGAGATGATGGTAAATTAGACTAGAAAGGTTAATGTTGTCTGGTTTGAATGCAATCACAGTAGCCATTTACTGAGCAATCACTGGCTAAGCATTTGCAAACGTTTTCCTCATAACCAGCTGGCAGAGCATTGTCTGACATTAGTCAGACTTTCATTGCTGTGACCAAGAGCCGAGAAAAGGAATTTGAAATGAAGGAAAATTTATTTTGACTCATGGTTTCAAAGCTATCTCTATGAGCATCTGGCTCTGAAGTAAGAGAGAATATAATGGCGCAAGAGAGCACTAGAACAAGGCAGCCTACCTCATGGCATGCAGGAAACAGAGGCAGTCTCTTAGTTACTTTTATGTTACTGTGATAAAACGTACAGAAAAAGCAACTGAAGAGAGAAAGGGTTTGTTTTGGCTTATAGTTTAAAAGGGTTAGCGTCTGTAACAGTGGGGAAGGCATGGTAGTAAGAGCGTGAGTCTGGCAGCCAGGGGCAGAAAGAGAACCGGAAGAGAGATCAGTCTATAAATCCTCAAGGTCCACACCCAGTGGCATACTTCCTCCATCAAGGCTCCACCTCTTAAAGGTTACACACCAGCTGGTGACCAAGTGTTCAAACAAATAATCCAACATCTTACATCCAACCCTCAATAGAAAGGAGCCAGAATAAGATCAAATCCCTAAGTACAGTGATCTACTTCTTCTAAATAGGCCCCCAATCTCCTAAAGTTGCCAACACTTCCCCAAGCAGTGGGAAACAGTCTTTTTAACATATGAGCCTTTGTTAGGGCACCCTTTACATCCAAATGTAACATATCTATCTACTAAGGAATCTGAAATTTGCTTTCTTATAGAATCCAGGATCTTAAATTTAAAGATGGTGAAGTATCATAGACAAGGGCACACAGGTAATAAATAACAGACCCTTAGCTCAAAAAAAATGTTCTTTCTCAAATCCCAAACTATTTTACCTCCCAAGAAACTAAAGTCCACAATTATTGGTGTTTGCTAATATTTGAGACAAAGCTATTATATTTAGGGTAAGAAAAGAGTACCGTTGTGTGAGAAACATGGACCATGGAAGAGAAAAGACTAAAGTTAGGATTAGAATTAGGGCCAGGCAATGTTATGTTTAGGATAGACTTTTTAATGAAACCTCTAGAATGAGAGACTCTTAGATTCACACAAGGTAAAATATTGGAGGTTGTGCATTTAAGGGAATAACCCCATTAGACTGTATGCGGCCTTTTGCACCTGAAGGAGGCTTGTACAAATTATTTTGTTTTGATTCTAAATGTATTGGTAGATAAAGTATAAGTCTTTACAAGACAAGGTGGAGGTGGAAGAGAGGCCACAGGCTTTCTTGGCAGGTTGGCTTTGAAAGCCGGAGTGAGAATTGACTTTGGAAGAAGCAGCAGCTGACATGGCTGTTCCCCACCAAGTGAGAGTTTAATAAACAAAATCACAATTGGCCCCAGCTTAGAGTTACTGTTTTTGAGAATGACATCCAAGATGGCATAATCGCCGTGGAGAAAATCACAGCCTGGTTTGCAGTTGGAAATTGCTAGGTTGGTGGCAGCTGTTGCTCACTCATGGTTGAACTGCTCTGTCATTCGATTTCAGAATAGGGTAACACAAAGGAAGAGGATGGTGCCGTCAGCTTCCTAGGCTACTGAGCAAATAAGAGCTTAGGGAAATCTTATTTACAGTCCATCAACTACTTCTTATATGTGGTCAGCAGTATGTTAAATGCCTTATAAACCACAGTAGGGTGACAGGGAAGGAAAGCATGTCACTCTTGTTCCCCTCAAGGAGCTTACGACAGTGGCAGCATTCAAGAGAAATTACAGATACAAAAGTGTGTCAGCTATCAGTATTTTATAGCCCAGTTACACAACCCCAGCTTCACCTTAATTTGTTATACTAGAACTGGATGCTGTGCAAACATTTTTTCTTTGCCGCCTTGCTGAGTGTTAGAATTTATCAGTCAAAGGCATAGAGGTAGATGGCACAGCAAAGGACCCATCTTCCCAGTGTGTTTTCTATTTCTTCCTCACTTCTGAAGTAAATAATAGCCAATAATACAACGAGCCCCTATACGGGTTCACCCCTTAATGGAGTAGAACCCATGCGATAGGATTCTCAGCCAGTTTCAATAATATCCCCATATGCAGCCTCATACAGAGGGCAGCCTCCCAGTGCTTCAGTAGAGCTTGTGGTCAATTTCATGAATCTCACCAGCAACTCCATGGGAAGCTTCTCAATAAGCTTAGTGGATACCTAAGCCAATGACTACTTGTTGGCAAGGCCTGTCTGCAACACTTATGTGAAACTGTCCATCATCCAATGGACCAGGATCACACCCTTTCCAGCCAGATCTGCATCTTAGCCTTGGGGGGAGCTGATGGAAGCTCAATGTATGTTCCTGCCTTGGGTAATTTGCTTTAGCCCCAGAACCAACACTTATCCTTTTTTATGACTGAGGGGTGGTCTAGCTACATATCCCTGGTTGTTCTGGAACTCACTATGTGGACCATGCTGGCCCTAAACTCATACAGATTTGCTTCCCCCATTCTGGGATCAAAGGAGTGTACCACCGTGCCTGACTATCCTATCTATTCTTTAGAATCCACCTTTATAGTCCTTGGTAGTTAATTCTGAGTTATTAATAACAATTTACATTTAATTATGCTTATTACAATATACTGTATGGTGGGGTGATAAAAACAACTTAGGAATTCAGAAAATTGTATAGGTTAATGTAGATTATTGTGTCCAGAAAGGGCTTCATGAAGAACTGTAACCTGAAGTGGAGTCAGTCTATGGGGAAAAGAAATTCTAAATCCTGAGTGTGTATGAACTTTCAGGGCAGTGGGGGGGGGGAACACACAGACAAACACAGAGATGAAAGATACAAACACAGGCAAAGACAGGGAATGTGGAAAAATGACAGAAAGAGACAATGGTCACAAGGGTCAGACTAATTCATTATTAACATTGTGAGAAGTAATTTGTTGTTGCTGTTGTTTGTTTTGTCGTTGTTTGATTTCTCTGTATAGTCCTGGGAGTCCTGGAACTTGTGCTGTAGGCCAGGCTGGCTGTAAACTCACAGAGATCAGTCTGCCTCTGCCTCCCAAGGACTGGGATTAAAGGTGTGCGCCACCACCATCTGGCTTATAAGAAGTAATTTTAGATTAAAATTAACCAAATACTTAACTTGAGAAATAGTTACCAAGTATCTCCATGACGGCAGGTTCAAGGTACAATTTCCCAGCGGAGCAGGAGACAGGCAATATCACCCAGAGGGGCCACCATCCTAGTGGAAGCCAGGATCAGGAGCCACAGCAGAACAATGACGGTAAACATAAACATGACAAACATGTTTCTAGGTCTTATCAAAAGAAATGAAAAGGAAAAAAAAATAGAGCAAATGTGTCTTGGGTTCCTCTTGCTTCTAAAACAATTTACCATACACAGTAGCTTAAAACAACACAAATTTATTTTCTTAGAGTTCGGAGGCTGGAATTCCAGCAGTTAAGATGTCAGCGGGACTTCCTTTTTGCTACAGGCGCAAAGGGAGAATCCCTTACATCTCTAAGCTGCTAGAGGACACCCTCATTCCCTCCCTTATGATCTTTCCTCCATCTTCAAAGCTACCAAAGTGACATCTTCAACTCCCGCTCCCCAATCCCTGTCAGGTGTCCTTCTCCTCCGACCCTCTTTCTTCCCTGTTATTAAAACCTCCTGCTATTGTTTCAAGCCCACAGAGTCTCCAATAATTGTTCACATTAGAAAACCTTAATCACATCTTCAAAGTCACTTTCACCGTGTAAGGAAATGTATTAACTGGTTCCGAAGGCTATAAATGTAGACTTGCTTAGGTGACCATAACTCACCTGCCAAGGGATGGCTGTAATTGTGAAATGAAGATCACAATGTCTCATTTTAATGGGCAAAATCTGAACCAAATGTGAGAGTGACCTATTAACATACATTTATGAAGAGTGTCCTGGAAATAAGAGCCAGTGCAAAGGTCCTGAGGCTGATAGGTTCCTATTGTATTCAAAAGAACAAAGGAACTAACACAGCTAACATGGTGACTAGAGAGGGTACCAGCCAATAATAAAGTCAAAATGCAGACAGGCAAGGCAGGTCAATTGGAGTCAAGGATTGAAGTTGAGACATTGTTCCATGTTCAGTGTTAAGGGTTTACTCTACCTGTCATGATGAAAATAGAATATAAGGAGTAATCAGCTTTAAAATTGGTAAAGAATACTTTATTGAGAATGCTGAGATCAAATAGGGAAGAAGTAGAGAAGAAGGCTACCACCTATTCACTGTGGACATGGAAGAAATGAAAACTCAGTCCTTTCCACTCCTGTGACGGTTTTCTACAGTGATAGATTGAAAGAGCAGACTTCATATATTTTTTGGAAGAATCAGAAAATAAAAGATTTTGAGCAGGACAGAGCTAGGTTAATGTGTCTAAAGGTAGCATTTCATTGCGGCAGCGTTAAGAAAGGCTGCCTCTCTGCACTAAAAGTCAGGTGTATGCATTTTTCATATTCTCAATACCTCTTGCTATGCACTTGCCCTGGGTAGAACTTGAAATGTCTAACACGTGCATGCCTTGCGATAATGATTTCTCGGCTGTTGCCGTTTTATTTTTAATTGCTAACACCTGACAGTTCAGATGGTTCCCTTTCCACAATCAACCTGATGCTATTTAAAAATAGGATTGCACGTGTGGGTAGGAAACAGGCTTTTCATCTAGTTTCAAGCCGGTTCTCACAATACCCCTACCTCTTGTGCCCCTGAGGATTTGATCTTTCCCCTGTGGCTCTGCAAACCTGAGAAATGAATTTATCAAGCACTCAGGACACCCCGTCCTGAAGAAGCAAGATTAGGTTAGTCCACCCAAGTGCTAATTAATTGAATTGAAGGGTGCGGTTTGTGACAGTTTTCCATGGAGCAAACTTACTCTGACACTAACTTCCTGAGAAGCTAGATGATAGCTCATAAGCAATCATATTTAAACAATTAAATTTTCTCCCATTTCAGCATGACAAGTACTATTAGAAACAAATTTTGATTGGTTTATTCAACAAAAAATTATGAAGCACCTGCCCTGGGCCAGACATTGTTCTTGGCCCTTGGAAAACATCAAGGAGAAAGCTTCTTGTATCATGTGTTTGGATTTCCTGATGACTTGGAAAAGAATTCCCAACCTTCAGGAATGAAAGGGAATCATTGAGGAATTCTCCATGAAGATGATCCAGCCAAGGCAAGGGAACATTGCAGAAGAGGTGGTAAAAAGATTATAAGAGTCAGAGAATCGGGGAGTTTGCTGTGAGACTATGTCAGAAGCGATATCCATAAAGTCTCAGCAACATGTCTGTCCAATCATGAGTGGAACAAGACAGACCAAAGTAGGCAGGGGAAATACCATGAGGCCTCAGCCCTACACAAAGAACTGCAGGCAACTAAAGAATAATGAGAGCAATAGAAATAGTCTTCTCCAGGAAACATCACACCAACTGCTTATTCAATACCATATGGTCAGCCCTGAAAACGTATATTCAAGTAACATTATACAGACTGAGCAGGTTGTATTTAGGAATATATACTTTGAATTTGAAAGAGAGTAAGAAGGGTATATGGAAGGGTTGAAGAGTGGAAAGGGAAGAGGAAATATAATTTTATTATAACCTCAGAAGTAAAAGAAAAATACTTTAAAAACTGGAATATTTACAACTGTTCAAGTATACAGAATGCATTGCCTCTTATTAAATAATTATGAGCATAATTATTATAAATTTGGATGGATGCTAAGATTGTGGTCATTCAATAAATTAGAAAATCGAGACCTCAAATTCATACAGCAAGAAAGATCTTAAAACTGGGTGATTTCGACCCACCTAGGCAAAAAGACAACAAAGAGTGTAGCTAAGTGTGATAACCATTTTATATGTCTATCTTCCTAGGTTAGCCACTGGACATGTGTACATTTATCAGTTGTAGGTTTTGATGGGTTTCAACAGATTTTTCTTCTTACTTGTGAAACTATGTTCTCTGGGAAAACCAAAGGAGAATGGTTTTTCTCTGCTTTTTCATTGCTTCAGTAATACCTAGAACCAAACTGAGCATATATGAGGTACTCACCACAAATTTCTTGAGTGAAACATCTGACCCTCTGGCTTCTTAGAGATGGCTACAAAATCCAAGTCTTGGCTGGACAGTGACTCAGAAGATACTCAAAGTTGATTTTTCCTCATGTGGGAATCTGTTAGAAAATGCCTACATAAAACTGGATACTCAGAAGCCATACTACCTAAGTTTTCCTTTGTTGAGCCCCTTTATGCCTAAGAAATTTTTTTTGTGTTTTGGAGTTTCTGGATACATTAAAACAAGTATACCCATCAAACAAAACTAATAAACCATAAAGAATTTTTTCTTTTTTATTATTTTTATTTTTAAAAGAATCTTATTCTACTTTTAATCCCAGTCCCGTCTCTGCCCAGTCCTTCCACTCTGCCCACTTTCTCCCTACCCCACTCCACCTCACCTTCATCCACTGCTCAGAGAGGGTAAGGCTTCCTATTGGGAGTCAACAAGGTCTGTCACATCCCTTGCGCCAGGATCGAGGCCATCCTTCCTGTATCTAGGCTGAGCAAGATATCCCTCCACAGAGAATGGGCTCTAAGGATCCAGTTCATACACTAGCAATAAATACTGGTTCCATTTCTAGTGGTCCCACAAACTGCCCAAGCCACACAATGCCTTCCACATCCAGAGGGCCTCATTCAGTCTTAACACAGGTTCCCCAGATGTCAGTCTGAATTCAAGGAGCTCCCAATTGTTTGGGTCAGCTGTCTTTATGGGTTTCGCCATCATGGTTTTGGCCCCTTTGCTCATAATATCCTTCTCCCTCTCTATGACTAGACTCCAGGAGTTCAGCCCACTGCTTAGCTGTGGATCACTGCATCTGCTTCCATCAGTTACTGGATGAAGGTTCTATGATGACAATTGAGGTAGTTATCAATATCATTACAGGAGAAGGGTAGTTAAGATACCCTCTCCACTATAGCTTAGATTCTTAGCTGGAGTCCTCATGGATTGATTCTTGGGAATTTCCCTAGTGCCTGATTTCTCTTAACCCCATAATGGTTTCCTTTCCAAGATATCTCTTTCCTTGCTCTCCCTCTCCATCCTTTACCCAACTTGACCTTCCCAATACCTCACGTTCTCCTCTCCGCCTCCTCCTCCCCTCCCCACTCCTCTACCACCCTCCACCCTCCCTTCACACTGCTAATTTGCTAAGGAGATCATGTCTACTTCCCCTTCCCGGGGTGATCCATGTAAATCTCTCTTATGGTTAATCTTGTATCCTGCCACATTACTGAAGGTGTTTATCAGATGAAGGGGTTCCCTGGTAGAATTTTTATGGTCACTTATGTAAACTAAAATATCGTCTGCAAATAGTGAAAGTTTGACTTCTTCCTTTCCAATTTGTATCCCCTTGATCTCCTTCTGGTGTCTTATTGCTCTAGCCAGAACTTTGAGTATACTATATTAAATAGATATGGAGAGAGTGGACAGTCTTATCTTGGTCCTGATTTTCATGAGATCACTTTGAGTTTCTGTCCATTTAGTTTGATATTGGCTATTGGTTTGCTATATATTGCCTTTATTATGTTTTGGCATGTTCTTTGTATCCCTAAACTCTCCAAGACCTTTATCATGAAGGGGTGTTGGATTTTGTCAAAAGCTTTTCGCACATCTAATGAGATGATCATGTGTTTTTTTTTCTTTCAGTTTGTTTATATCATGCAATACATTGTCAAATTTTCATATGTTGAGCCATCCCTGCATCTCTGGGATGAAGCCTACTTGATTATGATGGATGATTTTTGCGATATGTTCTTGGATTTGGTTTGCCAGTGATCTATTAAGTATTTTTGCACCAATGTTCCTGAGGGAGATTGGTCTGTAATTCTCTTTCATAGTTGCACCTTTGTGTGGTTTGGGTACAAGGGAAACTGTCACCTCATAAAAGGAGTTTGGCAATGTCCCTACTGTTTCCATTGGTAGAACAATTTGAGGAGTATTGGTATTAGCCCTTCTTTGAAATTCTGGTAAAATTCTTCACTGAAACCATCTGGCCCTGGGTTTGTTGTTGTTGTTGTTGTTGTTTGTTTTGTTTTTTTTTGTTTTTGGTTGGGAGAAGCTTAATGACTGTTTCTATTTCCTTAGTGATAACAGGTCTACTTAAATTGTTTATCTTTTTTTTGGTTTAATTTTGCTATGTGGTACCTATTCAGAAAAATGTTCATTTCCTTTAAATTTTCCAGTTTTGAGTAGTACAGCTTTTTGAAGCTGATGATTCTCTGGATTTCCTCTATGTCTTTTGTTATGTCCCGTTTTCATTTCTGATTTTGTTAATTTGCATATTCTCTGTGCCTTTTGGTTAGTTTGAATAAAGACTTGTTTATCTTATTGGTTTTCTCAAAGAATCAACTTTTTGTCTCATTGATTCTTTATATAGCTATCTTTGTTTCTATTTTATTGATTTCTGCTCTCAGTTTGAGTATTTCCTGTCATCTACTCCTCCTGGGTGAGTTTATTTCTTTTTCTTCTAGAGCTTTCAGGTGTGCTGTTAAGTCACTAGTGTGAGATTTCTCCAAGCTCTTTACGTAGGGCTCTTAGTGCTATGAACTTTCCTATAAGAATTGTTTTCAAGATGTTCAATGAGTTTGGGTATGTTGTGTATTCATTTTCATTGAATTTTAGGAAGTCTTTAATTTCTTTCTTTATTTCTTCCTTGACCCAGGGGTGATTCAGTTGAGAATTGTAAAATTTCCATGAGTTTTTGACTTTCTGCAATCAGTGTTATTGTTGAATTCTAACTTTAAACCATGGTGACCCAATAAGATACAGAGGGTTTTCCAATATACATTTTTTTAATCTGTGTAGGTATGTTTTGATACTGAGTATGTGGTAAACTTTTGAGAAGGTTCCATGTGGCACTAAGAAGAAGGTATATTCTTCTGTGTATTGATGGAAGCTTATATAGATGTCTGGTAAACCCATTTGAGTCATAACTCCTGCAAGTTCCTTTATTTGTCTGTTAAGTTTCTGTCTGGCTGTCTTATCTAGTGGTGAGAGTGGGCTGTTGAAGTCTCCCACTGTTAGTATGTGTAGTTTGATATGTGATTTAAGCTTTAGTAATGTTTCTTTTACATATATGAGTGTCCTTTTATTTGGGGCATAGATGTTCAAAATTGAGACTTCATTTTGGTAGATTTTTCCTGTAACAAATATTAAATGTCCTTCTTCATCTCTTCTGATTGATTTTAGTTTGAAATCTATTTTGTTAGATATTAGGATAGCTACACCAGCTCATTTCTTAGGTCCATTTGATTGGAAAATCTTTTCCCAACCCTTTACTCTGAGGTAATGTCTGTCTTTGAAATTGAAGTGTGTTTCTTGTATGTAGCAGAAGGACGGATCCTGTTTTCATATCCATTCTGGTAGCCTGTGTCTTTTTATAGGAGACATGAGACTATTGATATTAAGCGATATTAATGACCAGTGATTTTTAGTACCTTTTATTTTTGGTTTTGTCATTGGTGGTAGTATTGTGTGTGTGTGCTTCTCTTCTTTGGGTTTTGCTGTTGTGGGATTATCTATTGCCTGTGTTTTTGTGGGTGCAGCTAACTTCCTTGGGTTAGAGTTTTCCTTCTAGTATTTTCTATAGGGCTGGATTTGTGGATAGGTATTGTTTAAATCTGCTTTTGACATTGAATATCTTGTTTTCTCTGTCTATGGTGATTGAAAGCTTTGCTGGGTATAGTAGTCTGGGCTGGCATCCATTCTGTGGTCTCATAGTGTCTGCATAATGCCTGACTAGGACCTTTTGGCTTTCAGATTTTCCATTGAGAAATCAGGTATAATTCTGATAGGTCTGCCTTTATATGTTACTTGGCCTTTTTCCTTTGCATTTCTTAATATTCTTTCTTTATTCTGTATGTTTAGCGTTTTGATTTTTATGTGGTGAGGGGACATTTTTTGGTCTAGTCTATTTGGTGTTCTGTAAGCTTCTTGTACCTTCATAGGCATGTCCTTCTTTTAGGTCAGAAAAGTTTTCTTCTCTGATTTTGTTGAATATATTTTCTGTGCCTTTAAGCTAGACTTCTTCTTCTATCCCTGTTATTCTTAGGTTTGGTCTTTTCATGGTGTCCCAGATTTCTTGGATGTTTTGTGTTAAGAATTTGTTGGATTTAATGTTTTCTTTGACCAATGAATTTATTTCCTCTATAGTTTCTTCAACACCTGAGATTCTCTCGTTCATCTCTTGTATCTGTTCCTTATATTTGCATCTATAGTTCCTGATCATTTACCCAGATTTTCCATTTCCAGAATTTCCTTGGTTTGTGTTTTCTTTATTGCCTGTATTTCCATTTTCAAGTCTTGAATTGTTTCCTTCACCTGTTCGATTGGTTGTTTTGTTGTTGTTGTTTGGCTTTCCCTGCTTTCTTTAAGGGATTTATTGATTTCTTCCAATTTTGTTTGTCTTTTCCTCCACTTCTTTGAAGAAAAATTTTTTATTTCCTTTTTAAGGGCCTCAATTGTCTTCATAAAGTTATTTTTAATATCTTTTTTCTGCTTCATCTGTGTTGGGATGTTCAGGTCTTGCTCTTTTAGAACCACTAGTTTCTGGTGCTGCCATATTGCTCTTTATGTTGTTGAATGTGTTCTACACTGCCCTCTGTCTATCTCTTCCTTCAGTTGTTGCAGGTGGGGTCTTGCTTCAGGGAGTCCCTCTTCGTTCAGTTGGTACAGATGGGGCCTGTGACTCAGGTGGTCACTCCTCCTCCAGGTATCTGTGGGTCAGTGCCTCTGGTAGAGGCTGATATGGCTCTGAAGCTACTCCAGGTGTAGGCGGGGCCAAGGCTCTGGTGGTCACAGATGCTGTGAGGGATGATTGGGAGTGTGTGGAGGCAGCTCTCACATCTCTGGGACTTCAGTGTGTGGGGGTGTGGCATGGGATGTGTCTTCAGGATCTAGGGCCTAGAGAGTCAACTATAAAGATTTTGTTTTAATTCTTATGGTGTCTTTGACTCATGGCTCATACTATCCCTCCTCCCCCACTTCAATAGGACTCCTGGAGCTCAGCCCAGTGATTAGTTGTGGATCTCTGCATCTGCTTCCATCAGTTACTAGATGAAGGCTCTCTTGACAGTTGGGGTAGTCACCAATCTGATCACAGGAGATGGCCAGTTCAGGCACCATATCCACTATTGCTAGGTATCTTAGTTGTAGTCATCCTAATAGATTCATGAGAGTTTCCCTGGCATCATATTTCACAAAAAGACCTATAGAAACAAATAACCTGTCTCATAGAAACTTACAGTGTGAACTAACAACCAGGAAGCATGCATGGCTCTGACCTAAGCCCTCTACATATACGTGATAATTGAGTAGCTTGGTCTATTTATGGGATGCCTAACAATGGGAGCAAGGGCTGCCCCTAATGCTTTAGTTGGCTCTTGGGAATCTATTCTTCATACTGGGCTGTTTTGCTCAGCTTAAATAAAAAGGGATGTGCTTAGTCTTACTGCAAATTGATATGCCATGCCTAGTTGATATTGATGGGAGGCCTGCCCCTCTCTTAACAGAAACAGAGGAGGAGAGGGTTGGAGGAGGCAGAGTCTCTTGCTAAACCTGGAGCTTTTTATTCTGGCTAGGCTAAATGGCCTGAAACACCCTAGGATTCACCCATCTCTGCCACCCCAGCACTGAGGGCAGAGGCATGTGCTGCCACGTCTGACTTTTACATGAGTAACAAGGATCCATATTGAGGTCCTTATACTTGTACAATAAACATTTCAGTCATTGAGCCATCTCTCCAGCCCTATCTAATGACATTTTTTAAAAACTTAAAATAATTAAAACCATTTAAAAAATAAACCATTTTAACACAATACAACCAGTATATATACTAATTTGATCATTGCATGATGGTAAGAAAATATTATCTGTATAGAAATTGATTATGTTTCTATAAGAGCAGAACTCTTTTTATGTACAATGAAAACTGGGCAAGGAGATGGCTCAGTTAATAAAGTCTTACACTGAGTTACACGTTCTCATATGAGGAAACATCCACCCCTGCTTTGTATTTTACTCATATCTATCCTAATTCTTTCTGATGTTCTTTTGGGAAATATTTTGCGATCCATGCATGATTGACTCTTGAGTTGACTTCCTATTTAATTCCCTTTGAATTCTGGCACACTGATTTGCTCTTCCTATGGCTACCATTCCTAGCTCCTCTCAACCCTTCCTGAAACTTCCTGAGTACCGTGGCTACCAGTATGGCCAGGCCTTTTTAATATAGCCTCTTTCTCTTTCAAGAATATTACCCTGCTCTGGTCCTTGTCATGGGTTTACCTTCTGAATACCTGGTTCTACCGAAGTGACCTTCACAAACTATACTTCTGAAGAGAACTGATTTTTGTTACTCAGACCAGCAAAGTACAATCTTGGTCCTTCTTCCACTAATGTTCCCAAAGATCACCAACATCCCCACTGCCACTTACCCCACTATGTTGCCTTTCCTCCTAATGTCCAGCAGGGTCATAGAAGAGAATTTGGAAAGTTTTTAAATTTTTACTCTGAAACTTCTGCTTTAGAGACTCTGTTTTGTTGCAGGGAGCTTGTTTGTCCCAGCCACCCAGAGCCAAAATAATCACACAGAAACCATCCTATTTAAATCACTGTTTGGCTCATTAGCTCTAGCTTCTTATTGGCTAACTCCTACATCTTAATTTAACCCATTTCTATTAATCTGTATATCACCATGAGGTCGTGGCCTACCAGCAAAGTTTCAGCATATCTACCTCCAGGCACGGATCCATGGCATCTTTTGGACTCCGCCTTTCTTTCTCTCAGCATTCTGTTTAGTTTCCCCCACCTACCTAAGTTCTGCCCTACCAACAGGCCAAGGCAGCTTCTTTATTCATTAATGGTATCATAGACACAGAGGGGAGTCCCACATCACCATTTGAAAAGGGGGGTTCTTACTTCTTGTATCTTGTGAGATTGGTTAAAAACCAGGTGGCTATGATTGCCATTTATTAGATTAAATGTTATTAGTGTTCATCATTGTTACTTATGGAAAAAAACACAATTAAAATAATGGCAGTAGCCAGGCTTAGTGGCATGTGGTAATAGGGGCGGCGGGGCTGCGTCCCCAGCACCCCGGCTGCCTGCTCAGCTAGTTTATGCCCCGAAATAACAACACACAAACTGTATTCATTTAAACACTGCCTGGCCCATTCTCTTCTAGGCTAATTCTCACATATTAATTTAGCCCATTTATAATCATCTGTGTGTAGCACCCCAAGGTGCGCTTACCAGGGAGATTCTAGCCTAGTCCATCCTCGGTCGGAGCTTCATCCCGGGAGCGGGGCATGGTGTCTCTCTCTGAGGCGTCTGCTCCCGAGAGAGCTGTGGAGTCTCTGAGCTCACTTCCTCTTCCTCCCAGCATTTTGTTCTGTTTACTCCTCCCACCTATCCTCTAACCAATAAAATGGGCCAGGGCAGTGCCTTTATTAGCCAATGACCTTCCTCCATCATTTCCCCTTTTTCGGTTTAAACAAAAAAAAAAAAAGCTTTAACTTTAACATAGCAAAATTACATATAACAAAACAGTTATCAAGTAAAAGTTACAATAATCTTTATCATAACTAAGGAAAACTATAACTATAACTAACTATTCTTAACTCCATCAAAGACTCCAGAAAGATACAATACTACCTAAGCAAACAAGAAAAAAGCAACTTTTAAAACTCTAGAAATGACAGAGACATCTCGCTGCCTGGACAGTCACCCAAAGTTCCTCTGTACCGTTGGGTCATCCATCTTCAGCCTTTAGGCCCATGGTATCCAGCAGACATTTCCATAAAGCAGGAAAATTCAAAGTCAATACAGTCACTATCTGTTGTGTCCTGCAGAATGTCTCGCAGACTCTTTCATGAATCAGGAACCCCGAAAGATCATCTCACCTTAGGCAAGTTCAGTAGTCCTTTCTCTGCGGGTTCTCTGTGTCCAGTTTATGCAATAGTCCAGGCAAGAGGAGTTTCTTGCCCAAATGGCTATCAAACTCCATAAGGTGCCTCTTCGATGCCCATCTTCCTCTTGAAGTAGATTGGTGCTGCCAGGAGCAGAGTGTCTCATTGTCATGAAAATTCCTAAGTTATTAAAACAGTAAATGTCCTATTCTGTAATCTTTGAAAGACATGAAGAATGTCTATCTAAAATATATCTCTATATATCTAGAAAATCTAACATGACTACAAGCTTTACTATTATCGATGATTATCCATTAACAACCTATATATATTACATTTTTAAATGAACTACACAATCACAACACCTTAATCAATATCAGAAATACATATACATATAACAAAATTGACCTTAAATCTCTATCAATAAAGCAAAATCTATACTAATGCAAATTATTCATACCTATATCATATCCCCCTTAAAATGTAAAAGAACGTTTATAAACCATATTTGGGAACATGGGCGCAGTTTTTTCTCTCCAAACTGCTTCCTGCTGAATGGGGGCGTCGTTAATTAGGTCTTTTATGGTATAAACTGTGTGCTAGTTTCATCTCAGTTGGCAGTTGAGTGAAGCAATTTTTTGAAGGCGTTCATACCAACCCTTCAGGAGGGCGTGGTCCATCATACCAAATCGGAATAGAAGAAATGAACAGCGTCTCATCCTCTGTGAAAACAAAATAAGAAACTCCTTAACCAAAGTCTCATATCCTTAGATCCAAATTCATAATATCTATGTCGGATTAGTTCAGCAGCATTTATAAATAAATATCTTTTAGCAGCTGTTGCTCCTTCCTCAGCATTCAAACAATTCAAAGAGAGCATAATAGCATACAGTATCAAGATTCTCTGTGTATTTTCCATCTTTGTTCGTTTTATTTTAACCTCTATTTTGTTTATTTTTACTTTTAACTTTTTGCTTTTTGAGACAGGTTCTCTGTATCTTTGACCTGAAGTAACTCTGTAGACCAGGCTGTCTTTGAACTCTCAGAGATCCGCCTGTCTCTGCCTCCCAGGCATTCAGGATTAAAGGTGTTTGCTACTACACCTTGAACTCACGGAGATCTGTTAGTCTCTGCCTTCTAGGCACTGGGATTAAAGGCGTGTGGTATCACACACAACAACTCTCTTCCTTTTTTTGTTTTTTACTTTAAGAACTTCAACTTTTAGTCTGCATATATTTTTAACACACTTTAAACCATTCAGAAATTTTCTTTGTCTTTGAATCTCTCTTTACTGTATATCTCTCTTTTTCTGACCACACGAGCCTTTAATTTACCAAGCGATCTCAGTAGGACTAAAGGCGTGGCTTTGCCAGCTAGATCCAGTCCATTCCTTAGCTTTCCAGCCTCATGGCTGAGGTACTGGCTGTAGCCATGTTTACTGCTATAACTCTATGGCATTTCAAGGTCCCTGCCAGCAAGCGAGCTTCAGCAGCCTGTGCTTGCAAACCGCACGAACCACCTGCGTAAAAGAGTCAGAGTTTGCCCTGGCAGGACAGCCCAGAAAGCCGGCATTTTTAAACGGCGCAGCTTTTTTCCTGCTACGGCTGTGTTCAGCTTTTCGTCAACACCGTTTAAGTGTTTCGTGGCAGGACCTCTTAATGAGCTGCAGGCTTTGCAGCTAAAGCTGAGTCAGGAAGCCTCTCTTAGATGAGGTGCTTGCTTGCCTCTAGCAAGCAGAGTAGAACCGAGAAATTGCTGCTACCAAGAAACCAGGCACAATGCTTTCATTTTGTTCTAGAATTACTTCCCAAGCTGTCTCAGGCTTTATGTGGAAGCAGTTGTCCACGTGGGTGCCATATGAAGTAATAGGGGCGGCGGGGCTGCGTCCCCAGCACCCCGGCTGCCTGCTCAGCTAGTTTATGCCCCAAAATAACAACACACAAACTGTATTCATTTAAACACTGCCTGGCCCATTCTCTTCTAGGCTAATTCTCACATATTAATTTAGCCCATTTATAATCATCTGTGTGTAGCACCCCAAGGTGCGCTTACCAGGGAGATTCTAGCCTAGTCCATCCTCGGTCGGAGCTTCATCCCGGGAGCGGGGCATGGCGTCTCTCTCTGAGGCGTCTGCTCCCGAGAGAGCTGTGGAGTCTCTGAGCTCACTTCCTCTTCCTCCCAGCATTTTGTTCTGTTTACTCCTCCCACCTATCCTCTAACCAATAAAATGGGCCAGGGCAGTGCCTTTATTAGCCAATGACCTTCCTCCATCAGTGGCATATGCCTAATCCCAGCACTCACGATACTGAGGCAAGAGAATCACAACTTTGAGACTAGGGATACACAGTGACACCTTGTCTAAAATAAAAGAAAAAAAAGAAAAGAAAAGAAAAAGAAAATGGAATACCAGTTCCATCTTCTACAATGTCAAATGGGTGTGTCAGAAAAGAAATACAATGACAGATAGATGGAAGGATTTCTAAGATTACCTTTGACAGTATTTTATTTGGCTACCAGTACTTAGAGCTTCTGGGAAGGCTTATGCCAGGGAGAGTTAATTAAATACAGTGAATCCTGGGGCTCAAAAGCTGAAGGCCTAATGCAATCCAATGTTTCATAAGAGACTACTTAAATTGAAACAGTGGCAGAATTATCTAGAAACTCATGTTGAAACTTCAAGTTTGATATGTTTCTCACTTCATTTTTTGGTTATGATATAACACACAGTCTATTTCAGCATACTGCCCCCCATTTATGGAGCCAGAATCTCCCTGAGTCACTTCAGAAACCTACCTAGACCAGGATGGAGGGGGGAGGACTTTGGACTTTCCACAGGGCAGGGAACCCTGACTGCTCTTCAGACTTGAGAGGGAGGGGGAGAGGAGTGAGGGGAGGGGGGGAGGAGTGGAGGGAGGGGGGGAGGAGTGGGAGGCTGGGAGGAGGCGGAAATTTTTTTCTCAATAAAAAAATAAAAAAAAGAAAAGCAATTTAAGATGAGATTGATTTCAATGGCTTTGTAGATGTTGTTGTGTCTAATAATGATAATGACAGTATATACAAGTGTGTAAGTCGCTGGGAGACAAAGGCCCCAAATCTCATAAGAAAATGCTCATTTTCCTTCACCAGCAGGAGATAAAGTTGAAATTTATTTCTACCGGTGGCTTACAGCCCAAAACATTTGACCATTTTCAAGGCTCACACATTAAAGTAATTTGGAAATCACTCAACTTGGAAAAGCACGAGTATGTTTTTGTTTTCTAGTTAGGACGCCAGAGTCTTGTATTCGCTTCAACCATTTGTAGAGTATCAGTCTCTCTGGGACTACTGAAGTTTTAGTAGCCAGCATCAGGGTAAATTCAGGGAGGGTCAGCATATGCTTTCTGGGAAAAGGAACCACAGTGATACTATTTGGCAAGGAATAGTGGCTACACCACTCCCACAAGTTCAGATCATTTACACAAGCCACACACTGGCCCCCTTGTAGAAGGATGAGATAGCCTTTCTTCTTTAGGATGAAGACAGAATAAGAAAGGAAGCAAAATCAAAAGTAAGCAGCACCCAGTGATGACCTAAATGTCTCTGGGAAACTCTAAAAGAAGCCCCCACCCTTGGCTGCTCCCATTTGAGTTCTGCTGGAAACACAGTTTTCAGTATCTTAAGTCTGTCCATCCAATTTACTTAATAAGGAAATGCATCCAATTAAACAGGCGTATCCTTCTCGTCTAACAGTGTTCAACTTTACTCTCACTTCTTTTTTCAGTCTCAGCCTGTGGAAGTCAGCTAAATATGTAGATTAGAGTAACCATATTTAGATTTATGCAAATATATAATATAGAGAAATAAGAATTACAGAATGATATCAGTGTCACTCTTCTCTGCAAATTACAAAGCTTGTAGAATATACTTTGGTTCCTTTTCAAACCATTTATACTCTCCATTCTTAACTTTTAAATTACACATGTAACACAAATCATTAACCAAAGCATCAATTTAATAAAAAGATTACATCTCATAGGGTGAGATCATTTGCAAATCTATAAATAAACTTAATGGCATATAAATTACTTAATGGAAGGAGAAAATAGCTTCTCATTGATTAAAATGCTTCCTTCAGTTACCTTTAGCCTATAATAGGCCCATTGATGGATTAAAAGGTGGCCCACATACCATGTCTGTCAGGGACAAAGAAAACACACTAGTTCTTCTCCAATTTTATCTTACATATACAACATGGAAGATTGTATTAAAATGCAGATTTGGGATCTTCTATTCTAACAAGTTCCAAATGAGGTTACTGTTCTGAGGGCCCAGTGCAGAGAAGCCTCAATGCTTTATGAAGGTTCTGTCCATGCTCACATTTTCTATTGCAATCAAATTTTTTACTCTTGTACGATGTTTTGGTTGTTGTGATGCACTCTTGTCAGTCTCTTCAGTCACTTGAAGCAGATTTTATGTCTTGGAAATGTCAACTGAAAGGATTTTTGTCCATTAGCTCACCTTTTCTTCCCTCCCATTCAAGAAACAACTGTCTCTGCGTTCCTTGGAACATACAAAGGAGGCAACAGAACAGAACGAAAGCTGGGGATTTTGTACAGTGAAGGGTTTTCCCATATTGTCTCAAGTCACAAGATGCAGCACCAAAAGTCATGTCCACCTGTTGTCAAATGCCCCTTAGGACACTGAGAACTTAATCTCATGGAGAAGTAGCTACACAATAGGAGGGTGTTTATTGTGCACTATAAGGATTCTAAGTACTTAACTGTGTTCACATATCTAATCCCGAGTACAGCCCTGCAAGACAGATACTATCATTTTTCCTACAAATGGACTCACACATTTGAAACAGAGAGGATGAGTATCATATCCAAACTCTCAAAACAAGCAGGTAAAAAGAGTCAAGACTCACATCCAAGCATCCTTGCTGTTGAACCTGTACTTGTAACCAGTTTAGGAAACATTTAGTAAACTTCAAGAACAATATTTTAATAGAATTTATTTTCAATGCAAACAAAATTGACAAAGCTGCAGCAAAACACAATTACATATTAATTTAATCATCAGGCACAAAATAATTACTATTTGTGGATCATATATATATATATATATATATATATATATATATATAAAGAGCATGTGCTAATACTAATCTGTGTCTTCTCTTGTTTCTAATGCTCTCCCAGGTCAGTCTCAAGTCATGCGGGAAGAAGGATAGGCACACCTTATTCAAGTGAAATCACTCTCCTTGCTCAGCCCACGGATCCTCCCTCCTCTTCCTGTTGCTAGCAGCACACACACAACAGGTGTTGAGTCAACATAAATAGAGATTACATTCTCAGAATGCAATATGATGACCCATAAAGTTAAAAAAAAAGGGGGGGGAGACAGTTGATTGAGGCACTATCATTGCATGATAAAAATCCTGCAAGGTAAACTTCAGATGACCGGGAAATGATTTATTCACCTATTTCTGCACACGCTAAGCGGGACATTGCATTTGTGCTCGTCACCAAAATGAAGCAGTAATATTTGAAGACTCGGGGACAACAAGATGGATAATGTGATATTGTACAATACTAGGAAACCATAAGGGCAGGATATCTGTATTTCTTTAATAGGGTTTCCTATTTTGATGGCAATTTGGTATATCTTTTTTTTCAATCCACTGAATCCACGTAGTGCTGCTAATATGTGCATAGGTATAAGAATGTCACTGGAGCTACCTATAGGCAACTAACCAGGTGTCACATCGCCAAAGAAAACTTGTACCCTTTACCCGCAAGCCACCATGATTGTCAATACCTCAGCTAGGAGTATGGCATTGTGAGCCCTACCTCCTTCCATGCTGGGATTTTGGCTGGTTGGACCTTATGCAGATCTTTAACTGACAATTTGGGTTCATACTACCCAAAGAAAAGGTCCCAGGTCAACTTGCTAACATTGGATAAAGACTTGATCCAATCACTTTTCTAAATGTTTACAGTATTTCCAATAACCACACTGGCAAATAGGGTGATTTGTTTTATGTATTAATCCCTCAAGACTAAATCTCTGGAAGCTTCAATTGTGAAATAATGACTCCATCTACTTTCTCTCATTAAAAGAAGGGGAAACTATAGCTAGGTTTACATTCCCCAAAGTGTAAAACGGAATCCCAAATTCCAAGTCTACTTTTATGGCCTGAAACTTTATGAAAATGAGCTGGCACTTGCCAGTTCCGGCTCCTTTGCTACTGTCGATAGTGTGAATTGGGAGCTCCAAAGGGAAGCTGTTGAACTACAGAGCAACATAATAAGAAAAGTAAGATAATGATAGTTATTTACAGGAGCTCCGGCACAACAATCTTCTCCAGATTCAAAACGAGCTGTCAGTTTGGGAAGAGCTTCTTTCTGTTATGAAACTAAAACTAAATTAAATATCAAAATCAGTTTAAAGATTCAAGGTTGAAATCTACCTAACATCTCCCTAAAATAAAATATAAGCCCTGACACTTCACAACTTTGAAAAAGTTAAAGTCTCTACTTTCCAGTTTGAAATAAAAATAATTAACTATAAAATTTACATTTTTCTCGTCTATAGGATAAAATATAATCCTTACCATTGTAACTCTGTGTACAATGTTATCTACTTTTATTTTAGTAAAAATGTATTTTTTTCTGTACATATTTGTTTTACTTCCTTAATTTATCTGCTTGGTCCGTAGTGCCCTTGAGTATATGACTCTACTTTAAGTACCCAACAAACAGTGATTGACTTGAATATATTACAAACACACCTGATGCTATGGTTTATACAGTGGAATTTTCCATTGATTTATATGATACCTCATTCTAGAAATGGAACAATGGCAAAAACATTAAGCCCCAAACAACCACTCAGGGAATGGGAAAAAGACTCAGAAGTTAAAAGCATTAGTTGCCCTTACAGAGGACTCTGGTTTAATTTCCTCTATCCACATGGCAGTCCACAACCATTTGTAACTACCGGCTGAAGACATCTAATGGCTTCTTCTGGCCTCAGCAAGCACAAGGGAAGATGTAGTGCACAGACATACTTCAAGCAAAGCACCCCTACACATTTTTAAATGGCACTCAAAGACACAATAGAATGTCAAATGTTGATAGACAACAACAAAATCATTTGCCTCTTGAAACTTTATTTTTGTCTTGCCTTAATTTGCTAATGCTGTCCTCTTGTGTTCTCTGCGTCAAATCTTTTTCTGAGATGAGATAAAAATGTAAATTTTCATTCTATACCATAACCTTTCAAAGATCAACCAGTCTCATGCAAGGCATTTCTGTAAGATCTTACTTTTGTAAGAACATTTCTAATAGAAAATTTCAATCACCTCGGGTTTTCACTTTGGTACAAAGAAAACATGAAGCTATTGTCTAGTCTGAGTTTACTATAAATATGCACAAAGAAATCCAAACAGAAGGACAAACTAAAAAGTAAAACAAAGAATATAGAAATATGATCTGCAACTCAAACCTAATATTTATCCAAAAGTTAAATGGATGCATTAAATATCTTTAAAAATCAAACTCCTGGCAATTTAGAAAGAACCACTAGGGGTAGAAGAGGGAAATGAAAAAGAGGGGAATGAAAAATCTATTTGGTTCTCAGAACAAAATGAAAAGGAAAGATTATACAGTAGAATGGGAATATACATGTGAATTTAACCATTCACTTAACAAACAAATACAACTCGGTGTTGTTCAACATGCCAAGGATGTAGGAACAAATCAGCCCCCCAATCCTTGTCCCTACAAAGCCCATATGTGAATGAATGAATGAATGAATGATAGACAACTCAAAACAACAATGTGCTGCAACATTAGGAAAGTCTATAATCATAGTACTCTGAGCAAAGATTGAGATAAAGTGAACAAGTCAGTGTGAAAGAAGCTGGGGGAAAGCAGTTAAAGAAGTTGGCACAGCAAGGGCAAAGACCTTGAGGCATAAGAGTGTGGGAAATGTTGCTGAGTTGTTCAAGAAGTATTAGTCAGGCAGAGAGAAGCTGCAGAAAATGTCAGGGATGCTACAGCTACAGTAGGGTTTTGTTTTCATGAATACTTAAGGTCTCAATTCTTTCTTCTTTGTTCTAGTGTGCTGCTGGTCTTTGATCAATAGAACACTATGATTTGCTTTACCTTCTTTGTCATTGAAAGCCTATGCAGTTTCCATTTGGGTTTGAGCGTGCTCATTCTGAGATAAGACAAATGTCATATAAGTCCAACTACCTTGAAACTGTCACGTTGCTGCTCTAGGCAAGAGCCCCAGGAGAACTCATCCTTCCGTTCATCCTGTCAAGGACCCAGACACATGGACGGATGTGGGTTGACCATTCAGTACAGCCCATTTATTTAGTTCAGCCATGACCATAGTTGACTCTGTGATGACGAGAAACAACCAGCCAATATTTGCTATTCTAAGCCACTGGGTTCTGAAATGATGTCCTATAAAGCAGAAATAAATGGAAGTTGAGCTTCAGAGCTACAGTAAGAATTTCTTTGGTAATCTATGAAAGCAAGTAGTTGGAGAATTTTTGAACAGAAAGAATTGGATTGGATTCACAACTTTGAAGAGTCATTGTGAACAATGTATAGAACAAACAAACAAATAATTACAATTTTATAATTATGGCTGCAGAAACCCCATTTTGCAAGAAAGTGAGGGAGTTTGCTCTAGAAAGGGAGAAGTGGGGTGATAAACGGTTAAATAGGTATTGTAGTAGGGAAGTCGAGCCCACAGGATTGCTGATAGGTTGCATGTGGAATATGAAAGACAAAAGGATATCATTTAAGATTAGGAACTAAGAGCTAGGAATGATGGTGCTTTCATTGAACACCTGAGAAAAAGAGAACCCAGCATAAGTAATGCACGTCTGTAATCTCTTGGAAGGCTGAAGCAAGTTGAACCATGAGTTTAAAGCCAGTCTATTTAGCAAGAAGAGCATGCACAACAGAAGAAGAAAAGAGATTAATTGTATTTGTGGACATTTTTGAAAACTTCAAAGGAAACCAACCCAAGGAGGAAGTTCTTGCTAGGTGCAGTTTCAGTGGCAAAGAGCAGACAAAATGGAAGTGGTTTCAGAGAGAATATGAGGTAAGGAAGCAGAGACGAAGAAAGTGACCTTTCAGAGCAGCTTTCCTTAAAGACTAATGGAGAAGTGAGGCAGGCGAAAGGATGGTGGCTCTAGTGGGTGCTATTTGGAAATGTGGTGGTGTGGCACTGGGAAGTGAATTCCAGTTAAAGCAGGAGATAGGATTTTATGTCAAGCAGATACTCAATATCTATAACAAATAAAAAACTAACCACAGCTAGGTGGTAGTGGTGCCCACCTTTAATCCCATCATTTGGGAGGCAGAGGCAGATGGATCTCTGAGTTTGAGACTAGCCTAGTCTACAGGACGAGTTCCAGGACAGCCAGGGCTACACAGAGAAACCCTGTCTCAAAAACAGGTGAGCACATTGGAAAGAAAACAAAAACACTGAAATAACTAGAAGGAATTGTGACCTAAAACTTCTAATTAGAAATAGAATTAAACCCCTTCAGTATTTCACATGAAACAGACACAATGAAAACTTGAAAATCATCTTTTGGGTATATTCCCAAGAATGGTATTGCTGGATCCTGAGGTAGGCAGATTCCCAATTTTCTGAGAAACCACCATACTGATTTCTAAAGTGGTGGTACAATTTTGCACTCTCACCAGCAATGGATGAGTGTTCTCCTTACTCCACAACTCTCCAGCATAAACTATCATTAGTGTTTTTGATCTTAGCCATTCTGACAGGTATAGGACAGTATCTCAGAGTTGTTTTGATTTGCATCTCCCTGATAGCTAAGGAAGTTGATCATTTCCTTATGTATCCTTTGGCCATTTGAAATTCTTCTGTTGAGAATTCTCTGTTTAGTTTAGTACCCCATTTTTTTAATTGGGTTAATTAGCATTTTACTGTCTAATTTCTTGAGTTCTTTATGTATTTTGGAGATTGGCCTTTTGTCTGGGGTTGGTGAAGTTTCATGCATGGTAATAAATATGGATCTATTTTCATTCTTCTACATGTTGATATCCAGTTGTGCCAGGACAATTTGTTGAAGATGCTTTCTTTTTTCCATTGTACAATTTTAGCTTCTTTGTCAAAAATCAGGTGTTCATAGGTGTGTGGATTAATATCCAGGTCTTCAATTCAATTCCATTGGTCAACGTCTCTGTTTTCATGCCAATACCAAGCTGTTTTCATTACTGTAGCTCTGTCAAAGAGCTTGAAGCCAGGGATGGTGATGCCTCTAGAAGTTTCTTTATTTTACAGGATTGTTTTGGCTATCCTGGGTATTATGTTTTTCCATATGAAGTTGATTATTGTTCTTTCAAGGTCTGTAAAAAACTGTGTTGAGATTTTGATGAGGATTGCATTGAATCTATAGATTGCTTTTGGTAGAATTGCCATTTTTACTATGTTGATCCTTCCTAATCAAGAGCATGGGAGATCTTTCCATTTTCTGGTATCTTCTTCAATTTCTTTCTTCAAAGACTTAAAGTTCTTTTTGTATATGTCTTTCACTTCCTTGGTTTGTGTTACTCCAAGATATTTTATGTTATTTGTTGCTATTGTGAAAGGCGATGTTTCTCTGATTTCCCTCTCAGCTTCTTTATCATTTGTGTATAAGAGAGCTACTGATTATTTTGAGTTGATCTTGTATCCTGCCACATCACTGAAGGTATTATCAGCTGTAGAAGTTTTCTGGTAGAGTTTTTGGGATTACTAATGTACACTACCATATCATCTGCAAATAACGAAAATTTGAATTTTCCTTTCCAATTTGAATCCCCTAAATCTCCTTTTGTCATTTTATTGCTATTGCTAAAAATTCAAGAACTATATTGAAGAGATATGGAGAGAGTGGACATCATTGTCTTGTTCTAGTTCAAGTATGGTCATACCAGCATTATTTGCAATAGTCAGAACCTGGAAACAACCTAGATGCCCCTCAACTGAAGAATGGATAAAGAAACCCAACCAGCATGGAGATCTGATCTCGGCACCAGGAGAGACATCATTGGGGTGAGTTTCTGACCCGCAGCAGCAGCCCGGGACACAGAACTCAGAAGTTCCTCATCCCCCCCATACTTCCTGAGCTTCCTGCTGGGCCTATACTCCCCTCATACTGCCTCTCTCTTCCTATCCCACCCAGCTTGCATCCAGAACCCTCCCCCCTTCTGCCTCCCTTCCCTCTTCGGGAACATAATATCACCCAGCTCAGCCTGTCTGGGCGCTGGGGCCAAATCCTGAGGGCAACCGAGCGGGCAGGAGCTCCTTAGTTTCAATAGCCTGCCTGCAGCAAGCAAGGTAGGTGATTTGTTTACAAGCTATAAAACCAGCATGGAGATCTGATCTCAGCACCAGGAGAGCCATCACTGGGGAGTGCCATCACTGGGAAGGTACATCAGTAGGCAAGGAGACCTGATCCTGTAAAAGAAGATCCATAGGGAAGCATTGGGAGGAAGAGATGGGCAGGTGCCAATGCAAGAATTCACAAAACAATCTGAAAAACAACATGAAACCACCAGAACCCAGCGAACTCACAACAGGAGAACATGAGCACCTTAATCAAGAAGAAGTAGAAAAAAATTGACTTTATGAAAGTGATTAACACCTTAAATGGCATGTAAAAAATGCCCTTATAGAAATGGATGAGAAGTATAACAGAAAGTTTGAAGAATTGAATAAATCAGTGAATGATACCCTAGGAAACCAAGGAAAAACACTCAAACAGATAATGGAAACAGTTCAAGATTTGAAAACTGAAATGGAAGCAAAGAAGAAAACAGAAACAGAGGGCCGGCTGGATATGGAAAATCTGGGTAAACAAATAGAGACTACAGAAACAAGCATAAGCAGCAGAATACAAGAGATAGAAGAAAGAATCTCAGATTCTGAAGATACCATAGAGAAAATAAACGCACTTATCAAAGAAAACAGCAAGTCCAACAAACTCTCATCACAAAAAATTCAGGAAATATGGGACACAATAAAAAGACCAAACCTAAGAATAATAGGAGTAGAAGAAGGAGAAGAAGTGCAGCTCAATGGTCCAGAAAATATATTTAATAAGATTATAGAAGAAAACTTTCCCAACCTAAAGAAAGATGTACCTATGAAGGATCAAGAAGCATAGAGAACACCGAATAGGCTGGATCAAAAAAAAAAAATCCCCTCGCCATATAATAATCAAAACACAAAGCATACAGAATAAAGAAAGAATATTAAGAGCTGCAAAGGAAAAAGCCAAGTTACTTATAAAGGTAAACCTATCAGACTTACACCTGACTTCTCTATGGAAACCATGAAAGCCAGAAGGTCCTGGATAGATGTATGCAGAAACTAAGAGACCATGGATGCAAGCCCAGACTACTATACGCAGCCAAGCTTTCATTCACTATAAATGGAGAAAACAAAATTTTCCAGGATAAAAACAAATTTAAACAATACATAGCCACAAATCCAGCCTTACAGAAAGTAATAGAAGGAAAATCACTAACCAAAGAGTCCAACAATGACCACAATAACTCAGACATCTAGAGACCCTTCACCAGCGCAACTCAAAGAACGGAATCACACAAACTTTACTACTAAAAAAGAGACCAGAGTTAACAACCATTGGTCATTAATATCACTTAATGTCAATGGACTCAATTCACCTATAAAAAGGCACAGGCTAAGAGATTAAATAGGAAAACAGGATCCAACATTCTGCTGTTTACAAGAAACACACCTCAACCACAAAGACAGGCACCTACTCAGAGTAAAGGGCTGGGAAAAGGCTTATCAAGCAAATGGACCTAAGAAACAAGCAGGTGTGGCCATACTAATTTCTAACAAAGTTGACTTCAAACTTAAATCAATCAGAAGAGATGGAGAGGGACATTTTATACTCATAACAGGAACAATTCATCAGATTGAACATTACTAAAACTCAAGGCAGCCATCAAACCGCACACACTAATAGTAGGAGACTTCAACACTCCTCTCTCACCAATGGACAGGTAAATCAGACAAGAAAGCTAGCAGAGAATTAAGAGAATTAATGGAGGTAATGAATCAAATGGACTTAACAGAATCTATAGAATATTCCACCCAAATAGGAAAGAATATACCTTCTTCTCTGCAGCTCATGGAACCTTCTCAAAAATTGACCCGTTACTCCGTAACAAAGCAAACTTACACAGTGAAAAAAAAATATTAGTAAATACCTGTGTCTTATCAGATCACCATGGATTAAAGTTAGAATTCAACAACAATGCTACCCCCAGAAAGCCTACAAACTCATAGAAACTGAACAGTCAACTACTGAACCATACCTAGATTAAGGAAGAAATAAAGAAAGAAATTAAAGTCTTTCTTGAATTCAGTGAAAATAAAGAAACAACCTACTCAAACTTATGGGACACTATGAAAGCAGTCCTAAGAGGAAAGTTCATAGCACTAAGTGCCCACTTAAAAAAAACAGAGAAAGCACACATTGGAGACTTAACATCCCACCTGAAAGCTCTAGGAAAAAAAGAAGCAGAGTCACCTAGGAGGAGTAGAAGACTGGAAATAATCAAACTGAGGGCTGAAGTCAACAAAATTGAAACACAGAAAACAATCCAAAGAATCAATGAAACAAAAAGCTGGTTCCTGGAGAAAAATCAACAAGATTGATGAATCCCTATCCAAACTAATCAAACGGCAGAGAGAGAATATGAAAATTAATAGGATCAGAAATGAAAAGGGGGACATAACCACAGACACAGAGGAAATTCAGAGAATCATTAGATCTTACTACAAAAGCCTGTATGCCACAAAACTGGAAAATGTAAAAGAAATGGACACTTAAGATAAATACCATATGCCAAAGTTAAACCAGGACCAGGTGAAGAATCTAAATATACCTGTTAGTCGTGAAGAATTAGAAGCTGTTATCAAAAACCTCCCTACCAAAAAAAAGCCCAGGACCAGATGGTTTCAATGCGGAATTCTACGAAAACTTCCAAGAAGACCTAATACCTATACTCCTTAATGTATTTCACAATATAGAAACAGAAGAGTCATTGCCAAACTCCTTTTATGAAGCTACAGATACCAAAACCACACAAAGACTCAAACAAGGAAGAGAATTACAGGCCAATTTTACTCATGGACATCGACGCAAAAATCCTCAACAAAATACTGGCAAACCGAATCCAAGTACACACTAGAAAAGTTATCCATTATGATCAAGTAGGCTTCATCCCAGAGATGCAGTGCTGGTTCAACATACGAAAATCTATCAATGTAATCCATCATATAAATAAACTGAAAGAAAAAAACCATATGATCTTTTCATTAGATGCTGAAAAAGCATTTGACAATATTCAACATCCCTTTATGATAAAAGTCTTGTAGAGATTAGAGATACAAGGGTCATACCTAAATATAATAAAAGCTATTTACAGCAAGCCGACAGCTAACTTCAAATTAAATGGAGAGAAACACAAAGCATCCCACTAAAATCAGGAACATGACAAGGCTGTCCACTTTCTCCATACCTCTTCAATAGAGTGCTTGAAGTTTTAGCAATAGCAATAGGACAACATAAGGGGATCAAGGGGATTTGAATTGGAAAGAAGAAGTTAAAATTTCGTTATTTGCAGATGATATGATAGTGTACATAAGCAACCCCAAAAACTCCATCAAAGAACTTTTATAGCTAATAAACACCTTTAGTAATGTGGCAGGATACAAAATAAACTCCAAAAAAATCAGTCGCCCTCTTATACACAAAGGATATGGAAGCAGAGAGGGAAATCAGAGAAGCTTCATCTTTCACGATAGCCACAAACAGCATAAAATATCTTGGGGTAACTCTAACCAAGGAAGTGAAATATCTATTTGACAACAACTTTAAGGCATTGAAGAAAGAAATTGAAGAGGATACCAGAAAATGGAAGGATCTACCTTGCTCTTGGATTGGGAGGATCAACATAGTAAAATGGCAATTCTACCAAAGGCAGTTTATAGATTCAATGCAATTCCCATCAAGGTCCCATCAAAATTCTTCACAGATCTTGAGAGGACAATAATCAGCTTTATATGGAAAAAACAAAAAAAACCCCAGGATAGCCAAAACAATCTTATACAATAAAGGATCTTCTGGAAGCATTACCATCCCTGACTTCAAACTCTATTACAGAGTAATGAAAACAGTGTGGTACTGGCATAAAAACAGAGAAGTCGACCAATGGAATCGTATAGAAGACCCGGATTTTAACCCACAAACCTATGAACACCTCATTTTCAATAAAGGAGCTAAAAGTATACAATGGAAGAAAGAAAGCATCTTCAACAAATGGTTCTGGCACAACTGGGTGTCAAGATGTCGAAGAATGAAAATAGACCCATATCTATCACCATGCACAAAACTCAAGTCCAAATGGATCAAATACCTCAATATCAATCTGAACACACTGAACCTGATAGAAGAGAAAGTGGGAAGTACCCTACAACAGATGGGCACAGGCAATCGCTTCCTAGGTATAACCCCCAGCAGCACAGACATTGAGGGCAACATTGAATAAATGGGACCTACTAAAACTGAGAAGCTTCTGTAAAGCAAGCAAAGGACACTGTCACTAAGAAACAAAGGCAACCTACTGACTTGGAGAAGATCTTCACCAACCCCGCAACAGACAAAGGTCTGATCTCCAAAATATATAGAGAACTCAAGAAACTAGACTTTAAAATGCTAATTAACCCAATTAAAAAATGGGGCACTGAACTGAACAGAGAATTCTCAACAGAAGAAGTTCAAATGGCCAAAAGACACTTAAGGTCATGCTCAACCTCCTTAGCGATCAGGGAAATGCAAATCAAAACAACTTTAAGATATCATCTTACACCTGTCAGAATGGCTAAAATCAAAAACACCAATGATAGCCTTTGCTGGAAAGGCTGTGGTGGAAGGATGCAATGCTGGTGGGAATGCAAACTTGTGCAACCACTTTGAAAATCAGTGTGGCAGTTTCTCAGGAAATTCGGGATCAACCTACCCCTGGACCCAGCAATACCACTCCTGGGAATATACCCAAGAGATGCCCTAACATACAACAAAAGTATATGCTCAATTATGTTCATAGCAGCATTGTTTGTAATATCCAGAACCTGGAAACAACCTAGATGCCCTTCAATGGAAGAATGCATGAAGAAAGTGTGGAATATATACACATTAGAGTACTACGCTGTGGTAAAAAACAATGACTTCTCGAATTTTGGATGCAAATGGATGGAAATAGAAAACACTATCCTGAGTGAGGTAACCCAGACCCAAAAAGATGAACATGGGATGAACTCACTCATAATTATTTTCTAGCCATAAATAAACAACATTGAGTCTATAATTTGTGATCCTAAAGAAGCTAAATAAGAAGGTGAACCCAAAGAAAAACATATAATTATCCTCCTGACTATGGGAAGTAGACAAAATTCCCAGGGAAAAAATTGGGATCTTGGGGGTGGGGTGGGATGGGGGTAAGGGGAGATGGGGAGAGAAAAGGGAGAAGGGGAGGATGGGGGGAATTTGGGGAAAAAGGAGGATTGGGATAAAGAAAGGTTGGATAGGGGAACACGGAAGCACAATTCTTAGTTAAGGGAGCCACCTTAGGGTTGGCAAGAGACTTGAACCTAGAGTGGCTTCCAGGTGCCCAAGCCAAGGTCCCCAGTTAGTTCCTTGGGCAGCTGAGGATAGTGAACCTGAAATGACCCTATCCTATAGCAATAATGACGAATATCTTGCATATCATCATAGAACCTTCATCTGGTGATGGATGGAGATAGAGACAGAGACCCACACTGGAGCACTGGACTGAGCTCCCAAGGTCCCAATGAGGAGCAGAAGGAGGGAGAACATGAGCAAAGAAGTCAGGACCACGAGGGGTGCACCCACCCTGAGACAGTGGAGCTGATCTATTGGGAACTCACCAAGGCCAGCTGGACTGTGACTGAAAAAGCATGGGATAAAACTGGACTCTCTGAGCATGGCGAACAATGAGGGCTGATGAGAAGCCAAGGACAATGGCACGGGGTTTTGATCCTATGTAATGTGCTGGCTTTGTGGGAGCCTAGCCAGTTTGGATGTTCACCATCCTAGAAATGGACGGAGAGGGGAGGACCTAGGCCTTACCACAGGGCAGGGAACCCTGACTACTCTTTGGACTGGAGAGGGAAGGGGAGAGTTGTGGGGGAGGGGAGAAGTGTGGGAGGAGGGGGAGAAGGGTGGGAGGAGGGGGAGGGAAATGGGAGGCTGGGAGGAGGTGGAAACTTGTTTTTTTTTCTCCTTTTCTCAATAAAAAAAAGAAGCTAAATAAGAAGGTGAACCCAAAGAAAAACATATAGTTATCCTCCTGGCTATGGGAAGTAGACAAAATTCCCAGGGAAAAAATTGGGATCTTGGGGGTGGGGTGGGATGTGGGTAAGGGGAGATGGGGAGAGAAAAGTGAGAAGGGGAGGATGGGGGGAACTTGGGGAAACAGGATGACTGGGATAAAGGAAGGTTGGATAGGGGAGCACGGAAGCACATATCTTAGTTAAGGGAGCCACCTTAGGGTTGGCAAGAAACTTGAACCTAGAGTAGCTCCCAGGTGCCCAAGGCGATATCCCCAGTTAGTTCCTTGGGCAGCTGAGGATAGGGAACCTGAAATGACCCTATCCTATAGCCATACTGATGAATATCTTGCGTATCACCATAGAACCTTCATCTGGCGATGGATGGAGATAGAGACAGAGACCCACACTGGAGCACCGGATTGCGCTCCCAAGGTCCCAATGAGGAGCAGAAGGAGGGAGAACATGAGCAAGGAAGTCAGGACCATGAGGGGTGCACCCACCCACTGACACAGTGGGGCTGATCTATTGGGAGCTCACCAAGGCCAGCTGGGCTGTGACTGAAAAAGCCTGAGATAAAACCGGACTCTCTGAACATGGCGAACAATGAGGGCTGATGAGAAACCAAGGACAATGGCATGGGGTTTTGATCTTACTTCATGTTCTGGCTTTGTGGGAGCCTATTCAGTTTGGATGTTCACCTTCCTAGACCTGGATGGAGGGGGGAGGACCTTGGACTTTCCACAGGGCAGGGAACCCTGACTGCTCTTTGGACTGGAGAGGGAGGGGGACATGAGTGGGGGGAGGGGGAGAGGAGTGGGAGGAGGGGGAGGGAAATGGAAGGCTGGGAGGAGGTGGAAACCTTTTATTTCCTCAATAAAAAATTTAAAAAAAAACAAAAAAAAGAATGGATAAAGAAAGTGTGGCACTTTTACTCATTAGAGTACTACGCAGCAGTAAAAACACAATGACATCTTGAATTTTACATGCAAATTGATGAGATCAGAAAACACTATTCTGAGTGAGGTAACCCAGATCCCCAAAAATGAATATGGTATGTACTCACTCAAAAGTGGATACTAGCTATAAACAAAGGACATTGACCCTATAGTTCATGATCGTAGAGAAGCTAAGTAATAAGGTGAACCCAAAGAAAAACATATATAGACCCACCTGGAAATTGGAAACAGACAAGATTGCTTGACAAAATTGGGAGCATGAGGACAGGGGGTAGATGGAAGAGGAGACGGGGAAGAGGAGGGGAGAAAGGGAGGGTTGAGGAGAACTTGAGGGAATGGGATAGTTGAGATAGAGGAAGTACAGATATGAGAGCAAGGAAAAGATATCTTGATTGAAAGAACCATTACGAGGTTAGCAAGAAACCTGGCTCTAGAAAAAAATCTCAGGAATCCGCATGGATGACCCTAGCTAAGACTCTAAGCAATAGAGGAAAGGAGGCCCGAACTGGCCTTGCCCTGTATTCAGACTGATGATTGTCTTAAATATCACCATAGAACCTTCATCCAACAGTAGATGGAAACAGAGGCAGAGTCTCACATTGGAGCACTGGACTGAGCTCCCAAAATTCATTTGAAGAGTAGAAGGAATGAGAATATGAGCAAAGAGATCAAGACCATGAAGGGTTCATCCACTGAAAGTTTGCCTGAGCTAATGGGAGCTCACCAACTCCATGTGGACTGGGAAGGAACAAGCATAGGATCAAACTAGCCCCTCTGAATGTGGTTGACAGTTGTATGGTTGGGGCAGACTGAGGAACCACTGGCAGTGGCACTGGGATTTATCAATACTGCATGTACTGGCTTTTTGGAATCCTATTCTCTTTGGATGTATACCTTGCTCAGCCTAGATGTAGTAGGGAGGGCCTTGGACCTTACCCTCTCTTAGGATTGGAGGGAGTGGGGTGGGATGGTGTGTTTAGGGAATGAGAGAAGGGGGGAGTGGGAATTTGGATTGGTATTTTAAAAAAAAAGAAAAAGAAAACTTGAAAATCTCCCAGAAAATATTACAAATATGAGAAGCTTTGATAAACAAACAATAGAGAATAAAATGGAGAAATAAAAAAGAGAAAAACAAAGATAATTAACTGTAGGTTATTTTCAAAGCGAATTTGTATAAATTCCGAGTTGTTTTGTTTTGTATTGTTTTGGAGACAGGGTTTCACTGTGGTAGCTCTGGTTAGCCTGGAACTCACTCTCTAGACCAGACTAGCCTTGAAGTTATAGAGATTCTCCTGTCTTTGCCCCCTGAGTTCTGGGAGTAAATGTGTGCTTCACTGCATGTGGCATAAATTCTTCATAATAAGCTCAGTAAAACGATAAAACTTTTGTCAACTAGCATAAACAGCAGGATGGTGCTCACGACTGACAAAACAAAGCACGCTGCAGCATGAAATTTGAAACACGGAAATGGGATTCTGGCTGTGGAACATCTTTGTTTTTGCTTGAAAACCATATCATATCATTTCCATTTAATATTGTTCTGGAAAGCTGATTAATTCAATATGACAGCAAATCAAAATAAGGTGATTGATGACCAGAAGAAGGAATTTTTATTATTTGAAGATATTTAGGCAGCGTGTCTAGATAAGGCAAAAATCAAGATGAAAACAAATATAATTAATAAGCTCATTTTTAAAAATAGCAAATGCAGGACACTTGCTGAAATAATTTAGATATTAGGAAACTTGAAATATTAAACAAAACACAACAGACTGCTCTAGAAATAACTGTAGTAAAAACTGTTTGGTTATTACATCAATTCCTTTTTTAAAGAAGGCTTGAATACCATGCTTGTGTTTGGGCAGACATAACCTTATTATGATATCTATTCTTCCCAAATGAAAGGTAATGCAATCCTCATCATAATCTCATGAGAATGTTTCTTAATCTAATGATGTATTTGTGAAGCTCATCAAAAACAATAAAGAATCAAGAGGAAGAAAATATAACCATAAAAACGGTTGAAGAGAAATTAGTGGGCTTAATTTCCTGGATAGTAAAATGATTTATAAATCTCAACTATCTGAAATAAGGGAACACAGATAAAAGATTTATAGACATAGTAGCAAAACAGAAGAAATGATATGGGAAAAACTAAGTAGCTAGTGGAAAGAGTTAAGAAAGAATTGATTTTTCCATAAGGCATTGGAGTAGAATTGACAGTTATATAAAAACTTATATATTACATTATATACCAAAATAAATTCTAACAGATTTAAAAATTAACATAGTCAAATCATATAAAATAAAAATGGGTATCTGATTTTTATTTGGAGAAAGGTTTCAATTTAAAAGCAATCATTTGGCTGGCCGTGCCACTGGCATGGGAGTCAAGTCAGCAATCCACTCTCCTTCCTGTACTCCAATTCCAACTCCTTGGTCTTAGCCCCAGTTTTTTATCAGACCACCTGCTTGAGGTTCTCCTTTTTATGTCCCCATTCTCAGGAGATGTTGAGTACAGTTTTTCTTCCTCACCTCATCCCTTTATCTCAGCCCCCAAGAACAGGAAGCACTCTCTCCCTTTGCCATGGCACAGGCCAGGGAAGCAGACACTTCACTCTCTTTCCTATAGTCCCATTCCAATTGCCCAGCCTCATCTGGTCCTTGTGGTAAACCACCTGTAGGGACCTGTTCCCTGGGGACTCTACAGATCTGCGTGGCAACTTGTGGGAGCTCTCAGTGACCCCTACGCATGCCCTTGTAGTCCATTCCCATTCCTGAATACCAGCTTCCAATACCTAGAAGCACGTTCTACCGAGGATCCCCTGTGGTCACAGCTGGCAGGGTCTCAGAAGCACTCCATACAAAACCACATACAGTCACCACATGCTCCTAGACATCCAGAGAAGGCATCAGAAACCAAGGAATAGAAAATTCACCTGGCAAAGACAGGTCCAGATATCAGCACCTAGAATTATACTCATTTCAAGTACAGATATCTGGATGTCAGCTTAAAAACAAAGTCAAAAATAGTCAAGACAACATGTCTCCAGTAGAATCTAGTAACCTAAAAGAGGATATGAATCAATCTATTAATAAAAACTATGAAAACATAGTCAAATAAAGTGAAGAAAACTATTCAAGATCTGAAAGTAGAAATAAAATTTAAAAAAGAAGGCTCAAACTGAGATAAAAAGGAAAATGAAAAATTTTGGAACGCAAACAGGAACTTCAGAGGCAAGCCTCGGCAGCATAATAGATAAGGAAGAAAAAAACCTTAGACACTGAAGACAAGATAAAGTCTTCAATCAAAGAAAATGTTAAATCTTAAAAAAAATTCAGGCACAAAACATCTAGGAAATCTGGCACACTATGAAAAGACTAAATCTACAAATAATAGGAATAGAGGAAGGAGAAGAAACCCAGGTTAAAGGTACAGAGAATATTTTCAAACAAAATTACAGAAGAAAAAAAATTGCTCACTTTTCTTCTAAAAAAGAAAGCGCCTATTAAGATACAAGAAACATAAAGAACATCAAATAGACTGGACCAGAAAAAAAAATCCCCAATGATGTATAATATTCAAAACACTAAATGTACAGAACAAAAAGAATATTAAAAGCTTCAAGTGAGTTTTGGTTTTCAAGACAGGCTTTCTCTGTGTATCCCTGCCTGTCCTAGAACTAGCTCTGTAGACCAGACCAGCCTTGAGCTTGGAGATCCACCTGCTTCTGCCTCCTGAGTGCTGGGATTAAAGGTACATGGCACCACATCCAGCTACCCATATTTATATAGTCATTAAGAATCTAAATGCAAAGGACCAGTTTGTCAATAATATAATATGCTGAACTATGAATATTACATTGATATGTATTTAAAACTGAATGCATTTATTCATTATAACTTAAGAACTTATAAAAATCTAATAAAATATATTTAAAAACTTCTGAAACTGAAAAAAAAGATTCAAGTGAAAAAGAGCAAGTAGCATGTATAGATGGATCTATTAGAATAACATTTGCCCTGGTGCTTAGCTGTGGATCTCAGCATCTGGTTCCATTAGTTGCTGGATGAAGGTTCTATGATGAAAGTTAGGGTGTTCACCAATCTGATATCAGGTGAAGGCCAGTTCAAGCTCCCTATCCACTATGCTAGGAATCTTAGCTGGGGTCATTGTTGTTGATTCTCTGGGAATCTAATAAAAGAGAGAGAGGATGGAATTTATGAGCAATCATTAAGAACTGGACATGGTGGCACACACCTTCAATCCCAGAATTCTTCAGAGGCAGATGCTAGTGCACCTTTGTTAATTCAAGGCCAAGCATGTTTACTAGTTCAAGACAGCCTGGGCTACATAATAGAGAAATTGTTTCAAAAATTGTTAAAATAACAAAGGAAAAACCAACACAATACCATAAAAGTAAACTGATAAAACGACTGGAAGAAATATGTGCAAAAAAGATGATGGCTAATATTTGCATTATATTGTGATCTCTTAAAGTTATTAAGAAACATAAATGTTAATAATTATGGCTACTTATGAGAAAGACAGAGCAAGGTGGTAGCTGAGTAGGCTCCCCAGGCTTTTCTCCCACAGACCCCAAATAGAGCAGCTATTCAGTACACAAAACTATCAGGACAAAAAGAGACAAGGAATCTGGCCATGGTGGTAGAGATCTGTAATCCCAGCTACTTGGGAGGCTGAGACAGAAGGATCATAAGCTCAAGGCATTTGTGGGCTGTAGAGTGATTTTAAGGCTAGCCTTACAAATTAGTGAGACCATCACAAAAATAAAAGTAAAAAGAATCCTGAGAACATAGTTTAGTGGTATAGTGCTTATATGAAGTCCTACTCTCAATCCTCAACAAAAGTAAGAAAATCAGGGACTAGGAAAATGGCTTATTTGATAAAGTGCTTGCAACACACTTGAGTTCAAATACCCTGAGCTCAAATAAAGCAGAGTGCTGTATTTGTATACTATCAAACCAAACCCCACAGTATATTAAAAAGATTACTCATCATGACCAAGTGGGGTTTATTCTATGAATGCAAGGGTTCAATATATACAGATCAATAAACATTATCTACCACATCAATAAAATGAAAGACAAATCCTCATCTTTGGGGAGTCAGAGTGAGCTCCAGGTTCACTGAGAGACCCTTTCTCAAAAAATAAAGTGAAAACTAATAAAGATCTCTGACACCAAATTTGGCCTTGACAGTCAAGAATTTTAAAAAGCAAGGAAATCATTTGAGAGACCACTGAAAAGATGCATTGAAGAAGATAAGAAAGAGTTACCTGCGAAATCCTTCCCTCAGCCTCAAGTAGCACACAGAGAGATCCCTTGCTTGATAAAGGGAGACAAAATTAAATCAAGGTTCAAGAATTGAAACCCACCCAGTACCAGGCCTGGTAAGATTAAATCCAGTGCTGAGCAAAGCCCCCAGGATACTTTCCCCAAGCCAGTACCTGTAGGTTGAGCCATAAGAACACCATTAAACCATCTCCTTCAAAGAGCTAGTACTTTGAAAAGATATTTTAAAGCGTTTCCTGGATTAAGAAAAAGAGAAGGGAGATTAAAATAAACCAAATCAGAGATTAAAAGGTGGGGACATCACAAAATCCACAAAATTACAGATGAAGAAATTGTCAACCCGAAGGGATCAAAAACAAATAGCAAGACTGAGTCAATAAATAAAAATTTCTCATCAAAGAAAAGCCTATAAGCAGATAGCTTCACTATTGGCTCTTCCAAACATTTGAAAATAGTTAATACCTCCTTACATTTCAACCACAAAGGAGTGATGTGGGATTCCCCTCTGTATGCTGTGATTACCATTGATTAATAAAGAACTGCTTTGAGCCTATGGCAGGACAGAACAGAACGAGGTGAGGAAAGCTGGCTGAATGCTGGGAGAAAAAGGGCAGAGTCAGAGAGATGCCATATAGCCCCACCAGAGACAGATGCTGGAACTTTACCCAGTAAGCCACAGCCACGTGGCAATACATAGATTTTTGGAGATGGGCTAGTTTAGGATATAAGAGTTATCCAGAAATACACTTAAGCAATTGGCCAAACAGTATTTCAAATAATATGGTTTCTGTGTGATTATTTTGGGGCTGAGCAGCCAGGAACATCTTGAATTTGCAGGCAAATCAATGGATCTAGAAAACATCATATTGAGTGAGGTAACCCAGACCCAGAAAGACAAGTAACATATGTACTCATTCATAAGTGGCCTTTAGAAATACAGCAAAGAAAACCAGCCTACAAATTACAATCCCAGAGAACCTAGACAACAATGAGGACCCTAAGGGAGATATAAATGGATCTAATATGCATGGGAGGTAGAAAAAGATAAGATCTCCTGAGTAAATTGGGAGCATATGGACCATGGGAGAGGGTAGAAGGTGAGAGGAACAGAGGTGAGTAGAGAAAAATGTATAGCTCAATAAAATTAATTTAAAAATTAAAAAAGAAAACTATTTGGTTATGAATACACAAATTCTATAATAAAAGAAAATACTATCAAACCAAGTCCCACAGTATATTAAAAATATTACTCATCATGTCCAAGGTAGGTTCATCCCATCAATGCAAGGATAGCTCTATATGCACAAATCAATAAACATTATCCCCCACATCAAGAAAATGAAAGACAAATCCCAACAATATTGTGCTTTACAAGAATTCTGTTTCAACCTTCACCAATTCATTCTCTTCCATATTAAGGGATTTCTAGGATTTCTCCAAGGACATAACTGTGTGTTGAGTAAAGACAACTGCATTTCAACATTCTTGACTCCTTACATCTTTGAATTCCTTCTTTTAAATCACACCAAGAAATTATTGGCATACCAACTTTCATTTACATAAGCCACCTTTGAGTATAAATTTTAGTCCAACAACTGAAAAAATAGAGACAACTGCTTGAATCCAAAATATGTGGCCAGGCCAGGCTTCTTAATTAGTTGAACCAAGTGTACTTTGATGTTGTGTGTGTGTATGTGTGTTCTTTTTGATTATTGCTGCTATTTATTAGGGGAAAAGTCATGCTTAAAGATATTCTGACCTCAGTCATCTTATTAAATAAAGGTTTTTGGGAATTTGAAAGGAATCTCAGGGATGCAATTTTCCGCTGTCCCTTAGGCCTCCTTAGACACCAAATATTTTTCGAAACCCTATAATGACTAATAAATTAGATGACTTAGATAAAATAGACAAATACTTTGAAAGATACAAACTATAAAAGATGACTCAAAAGGAAATAGAATATCTGAGTAGACAGAAACTATAAAAGATTTATTTGAAACAAGGCATGATGGCTCACTCCTGTAATCCAACACTAAGAACGATAAAAAAAAAGATCACCACAAGTTTGAGTAAAGCCTTGGTTACATAGTGAGTCCAAATATAGCCTGAACTATAGATTAAGACTGTCTTGAAATATCAACGAAAACAAAAAGAAAGAGTAAATTGGTGATTAAAATTCTACATATATTACACACAAAAATTTACACACATATTCTCCTGTTCTGGTTGCCTCGCCTATACTTCCTGCCTGGGTATTGGCCAATCAGTGTCTTATTAAAGCAATACAAGCAACAAATCTTCACAGAGTAGAAGACAATTGTCTCACAGCACTTCCCCCTACCCTTTTTTTTCAAGACAAAACTCTGAATCTAATCTCCTTTGTTTACCTTTTTCCTGACCATTATTCATAACAACTTGTAACCAACACTCAAAACAAAGACAAACATCCATAATCAATTGGGGGGGAGGGGAATGTGGGCACAATTTTCCAGGCTACTTCTTGCTGATTGGGGGTGCTGATAATCTTATGTCAACCTGAAAATAGTATACTAAATGAATGAAACTATTCTCAAAATGCTATATATTATATAGTTCTACATATATGAAATGTCCAGGAAAGCCAAATCTATAGAAAGTCAAATCTTCCAGGCCTAGGATTGGAAAAATCAGCAAGAAACAATGACTGTCTGCTAAATATATGAGGATTTTATTTGCAGTGAGGAAAATGTTCTAAAATTGATTTTAGCTATGGCTTTACAGCTATGTATTATACGAAATTATATATACTGATGAAATTGACAATGAAGGAAATGTTAAATTTGTATGAAACACAAGACCCTTTGACATACGTATTGTACTAACGATTGAATCATCCAGGTTTCATGGACCATTAATTTGACAAGTACCAGAAACTTTTCAATAACAGATGTATAAAAGCTTATCAATTTTAACATACAACCTTAACTTGTTATTCAAGTAACTATTATTATTCAAATTATATTACTATATATATATGTAAGAAAATGTTTTAAATCACACATAATAACACTACCCAAAACAGTATTGATGCTATTTTATCACTTTTTCTGTTCTAGGATATATATGCAAGCACACAAGACCACAGAATACATAGTGGTTTCTGAGTTAGCTATTCTTATAACAATTATATGAAGAAAAATTTCATATCAATAAGTACACAATTTTGATATTATTATTATTTGTATTCATTTTGGACATTACTTAGGATATGTCCCAAACATTTAGAGAATTTTTCTTTTGCATTAACAGTACAAAATAAGCATTATTCATAAGCACCTTCATCCATGTATAGACTTGATAATGAATTTAGATAATGATTAGAAGTAGAAATTTTCAGTTAAATAATATCTACATAGATTTGTTATATAGTATAGTGTTTTTCACTGGGATTATCAACAGCAATCAGCAGTATATGAAAAGTATGTTTTCCACTATCTCATACAAAAACATGTGTTAGCAATCTTTTTAATCCTTGCTAGGAAAAGATACCTTATAATTCTTTTAATGTGCTTTCAGTTCACATTTTTAATATTTCTTATGTCTCTACTAGCAATTTTAATACTCACAGCCGTAATTCATTTTTACTAGTTTCTCTCTTTCCCTTTTTAATTCATAACAACTCTTTAAATGTTAAGGATGTCAATATGTCATGAGTGTTTCAAGTATATTTTTCCATTTTCACAGATATGGTGCTTTGAATATGGAAATCATTACCTTTTTCTTACTGCTTTCTTGAGATAGGGTCTTGCTCTTGCTATGTAGCCCAAGCTGGCCTCACACTTGAGATCTTGCCTCAGTTTTCCTAACACTAGGATTACAGATGTGTCTCACCACAACTGTTTTAAACCTGACTATTTTTGTGGTCAAATTTCTCAGTTTTAAACGACTGATAAAGGCATGCAAAATTTTCAATGAAAATTTTCTGGGAAAAGTAAATTAAAACTACACTGAGAGTCTCTCTCACCCCAGTCAGCAAGGCTACCACGGAGAAAACCAAAACAACAAAGGCTGGCAAGAACCTTAGGAAAAATGAGCCCTCTGTGCTGCTGGTGGGACTATAAACGATAGAGAGCCACTATGTAAATCAGTATAGGAATTCCTCGAGGAACTAAAGAATGCTCAGAGTGGGAGACATGAACTCCTCCAGGAAAGAGCTTATCAATTGGTTATCCAATACACCAAATGATCAGCCTGAAAACATACAGACTAGTAACATTATACAGCTTGGATATGTTACACTTATTCATTTAGGATGTATGTATGTACGCATGCACGTAAGAATAATAGTTAATAAAAAGAGACAATTAATTCAAAAAAGGGCAAGTAAAAGAAGTTTGGAGGGAGAAAAGCAAAGGGAGAAATGATTTAGGTATATTATAATCTTGAAAATAAAAAAATAAAATTAAAAAACTGAAAAACCAAATGATTGTGGTTTTTCCATTCCTTGGTATAATATATACTCAAAGAAATCAAAACCAGTATACAATAAAGATACTTGTTTATACATGTCTACTATGGCAGTCACACATGCCTACTGTGGCACTATTTATAATACATAAACTATAGAATCAGTCTCAAGATGTACCAATAGATGAACGGATAAAGAAAAGGCAGCGGGTGTTGTATTCATATATTAAGAAAATTTAAAAGTCTGTTTATTACAAGAAAATATATGGACTTGGGATCACCATGTTCAGTGAAATAAACTAGGCACACAAAGAAACATACTGAATATTTTGTTTCACCTGTAGACTCTAGGGGGTGGGAAAGATGAAAAAACAAGGGACTAATTGAGAAGAGGACCAATGGGAGCAGATGCTTAAATGGGAATGACTTTTTAAGCATTATCTTAATACCAACTTCAGAAGGAAATGAGAAGGAAAAAATGTCTTTTTGTAGCTCTATTATTTTGGCACTCTATACTAATTTTATAATATACATATACTGCTGAAACGACTGATAATATAGGACCCTGATATGACGACAAGAACATAACCAAAGAAGAAAGAAGGCATCCATGTTGCTACCTGCCTGATTGGTTGTAGCCCTGTGTATGGGAATGGACTGCCAACCATCTCCTTGGAATCACCAGGCAGCCATTATGTTCTCACTGCCCGTCACAATCTCTCCCATCTCACTGTCCCTCCACTGTACCTCACTCTCATAGAGTTTCCATCATTGTGATCAAACAATACTCCTAAAAACCATTTGCCTAGGAAAGACTTACTTCATCCTACAGCATCTAGTCTATCATCTAGGGAAGTCAGGACAGGAACTCAAGACAAGAATCTGGAGACAAGAGCTAATGCACAGTCCATTGAGGAGCACTGCTTACTGGCCTGCACTTCATGGCTGGCTCAGTGTGCTTTCTTAAACACCCCAGAACTACCTGCCCAGGGGTGGTAAAACCTAAGGTGACTGGATCCTCAAATATTAATAATTATTGAAAAATATTTCTTCACAGGCTAATCTGGTGGAGACATTTTCTCAATTGAGCTTCCCTCTTCTCAGATAACTCTAGCCAGGTAAAGGAGAAGAAAAGAAAAGAACAGAAAAGAAAAGAAAAGAAAAGAAACACTAGTCAAGACAGGCCCCCAACAAATTACATGATTTATACATTTGGTGTTGTTGTTTTAACCATTAATCATACTATTCCTAGTATACATTTCAACCAGCAAGCCATAGGTACCTAGATCAAGACATGATCAAATAAGAGCCACCATGATGACTATATACCTAAACTTGCTGTTCTTTCTCCAACCTTCGCTGAGCCTTGGCTTCCCATATCTCCCACTCTAGAAGGCAAAGTTGTTCCAATACTCTGAAGCACCTGGCCTGAGATGGCCCAGTCCTCACTCAGCCTTAGTCCTTAAAACACTCTTAACAACTATGTCAGCCACACTAACATTCTCACTGCTTCCCAAATACCTTGGTTTGGCATGCAGGTTTCTCCTCGGGTCATGGAATTGTCTTCCTACAAACATCCACATTGATAACTTATGAAATTTCTTGGTTTTGCTGAAATGTCACTTTTTAAAGGATGCCTGACCAAACTACCTGTTATGGACTGGATTGCTAAATTACTTCCTCTTCATACAAGGTGGCAAAGAAGGATGGGTATTTTTATGAGAAGAGAAAAAGTGCTTGTGGTGGCATACCCCAGTAGGTTATGCCAGAGGCAAAAAAGAAAGCAACCTGAGTTAGAAGAGGCAGAGAAACCAGCGTGCTTTCATTAAAGGACCCATGGAGGGGGCAGACATCTACAAACCGGTAAGACAGATGCCCTACACACCAGAAGCTGAGCTTTCTGGAACTTATATCATGGGACTCTAGCCTTCACAACAGTGAGAAACTGAGCCATTGAATCCGTGCTTACTTTCTCTGGTTTCCTATACAAACTAACATCTTGTTGTCTTCACAGGTTATTGTCATTCCCCTTTTGTTTGTACTGCCAAACACCCTTGCCTTATTCTACCCTAGCCCTTCACACTGCATAAAAATACCAAATTGACTTTCCTATTATTTTATTTTATATTGTATGCCTTCTCCACTGGAATATGAACTTGGTAAGTACAACAATTTCTGTTGTTTCCATGCACCAGTATAGCCACAACGTAAAGAATTGTGCCTACATCCTCAGTTAATATCTATGTGGCAAATTAATAAGCCAGAGACACCTCCTCCTTCCTTTAGGGAAATTGTCTCTTGGTAGCTGTATGCCCTACTCCAATCCATGTTATGGCATCTTGGTAAGTCCTTGAGGTCACTGTTTGCTCCTGTAACTATCAGTGCATTCTGACAGATACTAACATGCACATGAGGGATTGCTCTCCTGGGAACATCTTCATTTCAAGTCCTCCTTATCCAAGACATGTGGAGTTTGTTACAGTTTGAATCTGAAATTTCTGCCACAGGCTGATGGTTGGAATGCTGGGTCCCCAGATGGCGATGCTATTTTGGGAAGTTCAAGCACTTTTAAGAGTTAGAGAGCTTAGCTGGTGGATGTAGATCACTAGAAGAGACCCTTCGAGGGTTATACGTGGTTGGCTATTTGTTCCTGCCCCTTGATCTCTGTTTTTTTGGTTTGTAATGATGTGAACAATGTCTGCCACCTATTTCTACCACGATAAACAGAGCTGTTCCACCATCTTTTCACCACCCTGGTGGACAGGGATTCTCTGAAACCATGAGCCAAAACAAGCCTTATTTCACTCAGGTATTATGATCATGGCAACCCAAAAGAACCAATAGAGTGTTTTACTTTGGGGTTCTTTTCAAGCAGAACATGAACTAATGATGTGGATTCTGGTTGCTCAGTTGATAGGTGATGGCAGCCAAAGTAAAGCAGGGAAAGGAGAAGGCTCGAGGTGTGTGTTGAACTGGTGGTCGTGGGCAACTAGAGAGCACCCTTAGTAGGGTCCACTAGAAAATGATGACAATTGTACCTTAGAACTATTCCTTCATTAAAGAGAAAGTATTTGTTGCAACTAAACACACTAACTCTCATCCCTGCTCCCTTACCCTACTCCCACGCTACTGTATATGTAGGCTCAGAACGACACAAGCAGCGACTTGGTCACCTCTTGCAGCAGGCATCAGAAATGGCCAGCACAGCTACAGATAAAAATCACAGGGAGGAGAAAAGAATGGACCACAGAAGGCATCAGCTTTGATGCTTTTGTCACCACAGGTTACATTTTAAGAATCACTTTAGAATCTCATCGTTTAATTATTTTTATCTACTATTTCTAAGCTTTCATCTTTCTGTTTTCCATACTCAAATGAACTTTATCTGACTGAAGCCTTTGAGTAAAAATAAGCCAAGTATCCTACAGAAAGAGGTTGGTTGGCAGGTCTTAATCCACCTTTATTTTCAGGAGCAATGTCACCTGTTAGAGTGGGACAATTCTTCCCCACCCACTGCAGCCCTTCATTTTCAATAAACTTCACCGTGTAGGTAAAAGTATTACCTATAATCACTGTTCCTCTTGGGGTAAGATAGGTATGATATTTCAGCAGTAACCGCTGCCTGTCATATCCGACTCCCCTGAGAATCTCCTCAGGCAACGTACCCTTCTTGCTGATTAATTAAAACTGTCACACCAAGTCAGCCAAATGGTACAGTATCCAGGAACAATGATGATTTGCTTAGAGACAAAATATCTCCAAAGGGGGATTTTATCTAAGACACAGTGTTCATCCCCCACCCCCGCATGAAATCACAACTAAATCTCACATTTTCAGGCTCCAACTGCAAGGCAAATGAACAGGTATCTGTCTGTTTGTTCGGCTGCCTCATGTCCTTTGGCATTTCTGCTGTGGAGAAGGAGCAATTCTTTCACCCCTTCTCTCGAATCCAGTCAGGTATCTAGCTGCTGTGACTCCCAGAGAATAGCGAAGGAGGTGCTACGGCCTCCCTTTTCATTTCTCCCTATTTTGTTGCTTTGTTTGCTTGACATAGGATCTGAAAGTGAAGCCTGCTCTCTAACTCATAAGCCTCCTGCCTCCATCTTCTGAGGCTTGAAATGACAGACCTGTATGTTCAGTCTGCACAATGTGGTGGGTTACTTGTTACAATTTGGTACCTTCCATTCTTCATACTTTGCCCCCCAGTCTAGGAAAACTGAAAGAACTTAAAAAAAAGTAACTCTAGTTTCTTTTCCTTTCAGTTTCTAGGCCAGATCAACAACCTTTCTTTCAGGGGTATTTACTATTTTCCACAGATAGCTAAAGCCAGCTGCTCTAGAGGCCTGCCTCATTCTCTTAAGCACTGAGCACACGTCTCAGGAAGGCAGTCACCCTACTCTCACCTATCAGAAAGAGAGTTAATGTGCCAGACCAAAGACTCGTGCAGGCAAGAAAAGCAAAGCATTTGGGGAAAAAAAGAGTTTGTACACATTTTATTTTCTGATGCCTCTGCCTTAAATGCATGCTATTACTTTGAAAATGGGGCATGCATGGATTGCATTACAATGTCAGTCCGAGGAAAACAATTAACCAGGTAGTGAAAATACAGTTCAGGATAACTATCATAGCACCTTCCCAAAATAAAGACAGGAACTGGAAGGCGTATTTCTGTTTTTGAGACTCTAATTAAGAGCATCACATCCCAGAGCAAAGATGAGCATAGCTGGGACACATCTAGGCACATAAATCTCATACTGTAGGGTCTGTGGTCTCTTATTTAAGTAGGGTCCAACTTATATTCAGAAAGTGGGAAAATGTCCATATTGAGAGCTGAGCTATAATAGGAAATAGTTATTCTAGACACAAACACTAAGCACACAGTGTCTTAAGCCTGCAATTCTATTTAAGGTTTATCCTTTGGCTCAAGGCCTTGTTTACCTTTACAAAACAAAGATCTTATTTCCAGCTCGGTGATGGGAGCAGGTCTTGCTTAAGTGACCACCAACATCTGTTGTTTTTCTTTTCCTTTTTGATTCTAAGACTCCAGTTCAGGACATGGGAAAAGCAAAGTGCCAAGATTCCATTTCATCTAAAGGTGATCATAAGGCCCAGGTCAAGCTAGGACATAAAAGTGAAAATGACTGGGATGGGATGCCAAGAAAAGCTTACTAAAAGACACCTGCCTGCTTCTGAAAGGAATCGAGAGGCTGGAGAGGTAAGCCAGTGATGAAAAACACTTGCTGCTCTTGCAGAGGACCTAGATTCAGTTTCCAGCACCCACATAGTGGCTCACAAACAACTGTAACTCCAGTTCCAGGGATCCAGTGCCCTCCTCTGATCCTTGTGGGCACCAGGTATACATGCATATGGTACACAGATAAAATAAATGTATATGGTACACAGATAAAATAAAAGATAATAAAAATCAATGCAATGATACTTCTTCTTATCCATTCTTCGTTTGTGGAAGATGAACACAGTTTGTGAAGGCACAACAATCATCTGTCAAACTATGGCATGATCTATGGCATGCAAGGGAGACAGAAGAAACCTACCTTCTCACAAGGCCACTATGCTAACCCCTTCCAGATGAGTGACAAACACCTACTTGGTTAAGCCAAATTCTCTAACCCAGGTTTCTGCTTGGGGGAGTCCCGGAAAATCCCCCAAGGAATACAAAAGTATATTAAATGTATGCAGTACTGAAAATCATCCATCCTTGGGTTTTGAAATGAACAAGTGAACACAGGGGAGTTATGGGCTGTAAGAACTAAACAGAAAAAAGGAGTCCCTGAAAGAGAAAAATCCGCAAGTAGGAAATATAGGGCCCCAAATACCAGCTCCTCATAAAGACTCTCAGATTTTACCCTGCATCCAAACTAAAGAAATGGAAAACTACTTTCATGACCCCTCGAAGTGGAAGCAAAGAAAATATTTCTCTACAGCGTCTTTATGAAATAATAACTTCAATGTTCGACATGCTGAAGCATAAGGGAGATTTTTTTTTCTGGGACATATCTAGGTGAGTCACAATTGTAGTTGCGAAGCTTTCACAAACAACAAAGAAGGCCAAAGGTTTGCCTGAATGATGGCTCCCCAGGAACTGGTGGGAGGCATGAGTTCACTGATTCAAATGAACACGGAATTGCTGGTTTTATTCTCCTGAAATACAGGTGTTATTTGCTGGACATCAGCAGTGCACATATTGGTAGAAACATTACCTAAGACCACTTTAATTTTTCACAAAGAACTTTTTAATTAAGAACTGAGAGACATCAAATCACTTGGAGGAAAAAATGTGGTTCAATTTTAACCTTTAATCTAAAACATTCATATGTCTTTGTTTCTTTCATGAAGCATGCATAAAATTAAGGATAGGTCATCATTGAAAATGAGGAGAATTTCTTTTAAAATGAAATGGTACTATACTCTGCCATTTCTCTTTTAGGAAAAGGTTACATAATCCATAAGTATATTCTTATGACATTTTGCCAACAAATAATTTGGAAGGATTTTGTAAGTCAGTATTTGGTAGGTCATGATTTTTTTTACCTAAATCCCAAAAAGAAAATTTCATCCATTCTATGCCACTGGGGCACCAGAGCTCTTCTCAAACTTTAATGCGCACTAAGAATTATCTAGAGTTTTATTAAAACTACAGGCTCTGGCATAGCAGATGCCACCTGAAATCCAGCATTTCTAATAAGCTCCCAGGTGATGACAGGGAAGGGGGTCCATGAATCACATCTCAGCTAACCAGAGAGGGAGAGAACGGGCCAACTGGACTGCTCATCAGGAGCATTTAGGGCTCTTTAAAAAAAGGCTTGGACAGCATCCCAGGCCTACAGAATCAGAATCTCCAGGAATGAGGTACAGGAGTTTGTATTATTAACCATCTCCCCAGGCAATTCCTATTCAGCCATGAGATGCACCTGTCTGCAATGATCAGAGCAGCAGGGCTCAGAGAAGAGCTGTTCACCCCCTCACTTGGAATTGCCTGAGGAACCTGATGACCACACAAATACCTCTCTGCAGAGCCCTCCCTACTGCTGTCTAGGCAGTAGGCAGAGGGGTGGAGGAAGTAGGAAAAAATAAGGTGACTGAATAAGATGAGAAATTGACGTCACTTCAACTCCCACCTGGCAGGAATAGAGAGGGCCAATTCTCCTAGAAGTGACAGTACGGAGCTCGCCTCCCACTGCCTGACCACCTGCACCTCCTTCCTTCTCTTCCTCCCCCTAGCAACTGTGACAGCCAATGCTGCCCTCCAAGGCTGCTGGGGGCCCTGGTTAAAGAAAGGAAGGAAAAGACAGAAATTGGGGAGGGGGAGGGAAATAAAAAAGGAAATTTATGGAAATTATAAACAGCCATTGGCTTCTGCTCATACTCTGTTCAACCCAATAGAAATAAATGCCTGTTTAAATGTCTGTACTTGCTGAAATAACAACATGGTTTTGATTAAAAGCATGCAATCCCATTTTATAAAACTGTATCTATGTGCAGAAGAGGGCATGAGAAGCTGCCAATAATCTTAATCTCTAAGTGATAGAAGATATGGTCATGCTTACTTCATTATAATATTCCGTGTTGGGAGTTTCACATCAATAAAGATCATGCTTTATAATCATAAGTAAATAATAAGACCACTTTCGTTTGGGAAAGCCAAAACAAAAGATTACAGTACTAAAACAACAAGAGACAGATTAGCAAGGATTTAGTCCCTACATTCTAAGAGCTCAGGAATTCAGAAGTCAGAACATGGACTCTTTCTGCATTGCAAAGATACAGAGCTAGAGTAAATATGCAAAGATTATCTTTCTGGATCTGGGTTATTTCACTCAAGATGATTGTTTCTAGCTCTATCTAGATTACTCATAAATTTCATTTTTTCTTTTTTTTTAATTAATTTATTTATTTAAGGATTTCTGCCTCCTCCCCGTCACCGCCTCCCATTTCCCTCCTCCTCCCCCGATCAAGTCCCCCTCCCTCATCAGCTCGAAGAGCAATCAGGATTCCCTGACCTGTGGGAAGCCCAAAGATCGTCCACCTCTATCCAGGTCTAGTAAGGTGAGCATCCAAACTGCCTAGGCTCCCCCAAAGCCAGTTCATGCAGTAGGATCAAAAACCCACTGCGATTGTTCTTGAGTTCTCAGTAGTCCTCATTGTCCGCTATGTTCAGCTAGTCCGGTTTTATCCCAGGCTTTTTCAGACCCAGGCCAGCTGGCCTTGGTGAGTTCCCGATAGAACATCCCCATTGTCTCAGTGTGTGGGTGTACCCCTCGCGGTCCTGAGTTCCTTGCTCGTGCTCCCTCTCCTATTGCTCCTGATTTGGACCTTGAGATTTCTGTCCGGTGCTCCAATGTGGGTCTCTGTCTCTGTCTCATTTCATCGCCTGATGAAGGTTAATATTCAGGAGGATGACTACAAAAGTATATGCTCAACTATGTTCATAGCAGCATTGTTTGTAATAGCCAGAACCTGGAAACAACCTAGATGCCCTTCAATGGAAGAATGGATGAAGAAAGTATGGAATATATACATATTAGAGTATTACTCAGCAGTAAAAAACAAGGACTTCTTGAATTTTGCATACAAATGGATGGAAATAGAAAACACTATCCTGAGTGAGGTAAGCCAGACCCAAAAAGAGGAACATGGGATGTACTCACTCATATTTGGTTTCTAGCCATAAATAAAGGACATTGAGCTTATAATTCACGTTCCTAGAGAAGCTAAATAAGAAGGTGAATCCAAATTTCATTTTTTCTTAACAGCTGAATAATATTTTTCTTCGTAAATGTACCACATCTTCATAACCCATTCATCAACTGATGGACAACAAGGCTATTTCCAGCTTCTGGCTATTGTTAATAGAGCGGAATGGAACAAGTATCCTATAGTAGGATGCAGAGTCCTGTGGGTATATTCCCAAGAGTGGGGTAGCTGAGTCTTGAAGTAGATCTATTCTCAGCTTCTTGAGAAACTGCCACGCCAATTTCCATAGTGACTGTCCAATTTTTCACTCCCACCAGCAATAGATGAGTGTTCCCCTTATTCTGCAAACTTGCCAGTATGATTTGTCATTTGTTTTTATTAATCTTGGCCGTTGTTACTGGTCTAAGATGAAACACCAAAGTAGTTTTGATTTGCTTTTCCCTGATGGCATAGGATGTTGAACGTTTCTCAGTCATTTGTTTCATATTTTGAGAACTGTCTATTTAGTTCTATACCTCATTTATTACACTGGGCCATTTGTGTGTGGTACGGGTAGAATATCCACAAAGGTTTGTTAGCTAATAAGACACTGATGAGGGTGGAGTGGAAGAGAATTGTCCAAGGAAGAAGAAATAGAATACAGTGTTATAAAGTGATAAAGGGGAAAGTGGAATAGAATGAAACAGAAAGGGGTTGGGCAAGCAGAAAAGAAAAGGGAATATTGAGAGGACTGCTGACACTAAAGTCCTTTTGAAAATCTATATCAAACAGAACCCACTACTGCCAAAGATCTCTAAAATATATAGCTTGTATAACAGGAGTTTAAATGGAGTTATCATATAATAAGGGATAAATACCCCCAATTAGGCATCATATGCTACCAAATAAAACCTCCAGTACCAGGAATGGGTTCCATCTTTCTTAATCATTGGTCAAAGGGTTTCTATAGACACCCCTAAGCGTTACAGTCTAATGTTAATCTTATTGGTTACCCAATACAACCAGATGGCAAGATCGTATTGCTGAAGACATCAGATACTTACATCATTGAACATGGGCAAATCAAGCTGGTGCTCAACTGAAAGCTTTACCCCTACTGACCAGTGTTCAAAGCACAGTAAGGTGCTATATACACTACCAGAAGAGAAAATTAATAGTCAGTCTCATGAATGAACTCTCTGAGCTACAATAGCAACCTGCCTACAAGATATGCCCACTGCTGAAACAGTGGTACAAATTTTATGGGGGTAATCAGCCACTTGTTGATTGGATTCAAGGCCCACTTCATGACGTCCATACCAGACACTGCTATTGAACCAACATGAAACTATGTTATATGTCATAGACCCTAGAGAAAGATTTATGACTATTATTCTGCTAAATGAACATAGCAATAAAACAGCTCCTGATGATGAATTGCTATACCCATAGATCAATGCATCACTAAACCCTCATCAGAAAAGCTTCTTATTGCAGTAGACTGCAATTAACACAGAAACCCACAGCTGGTTAATATGGAGACAATAAGACACTGTGGAGTGCTCAGCCCTAAATAGGGTATCTACATGACACACTTACGCCTACCTTCAAGGCTTAGGGATCTACATGGTAGAGAAAAAGGAAAGACTGTAAGAGTTAAGGATTGGTAGGTGACACCAAGAAAACAGTCTTTTCCAGGCACAGCAGAGCAGATACACCAGACCTTTAGCAGTTTAAACCAGACAAAATCCCAGCATGAAAAAAGGAAAATAGGCACAAATCCCCACACCTAGTCAAGCAGCTATTCACAAAGGACAGCTGCTGGAAGAGGGAAAAGTCAGTGTTCTCCAAGAGTGACACTGTGTGTATCAGCCACGATCCAGAACAGACCAAATGCTCAAAAGTAGTTGGCCAAAATAAATCAGACTCTGTGTTTTCATGAGCTTTTGTTTTGTTTTTGGAGAGAAAAATACCATGAAGTTAGATGGGCAGGGTGGGTGTGAAAGGAGTTGGGGGTCAAAGAATATGATGAGAATATATTGCCTGTGTGGTGGCTATTCTTGGTTGTAAACCTGGCTACATCTAGAATGAACTACAATCCAGAAAGAGAGGGCACACTTTTGAGATTGTTTGGTTTGGTTCGAGTGAACCCTCTTCTAGTATGGACCTTTGAGGTAAGAAGACAAATACCCTTAATCTAGATCTTGAGGAGGAAAGACACACCTTTAATCTGGGCCACACCTTCTACTTGAAACCTATATAAGGACATGGAAGAAGGAAACCTTTATGCTTTTCCTGCTTGCTCTCACTTTGCTAGCTAATCCAATCCTTCAGTAGCATTAGAGTCTACTTCAGGATTCCAGTGTCTATAGAAGACCAGCTGAGACGTCCAGCCTCATGGACTGAGAAACTTCTGAATTCTATGAACTGAGCAACTTCGGGATTCTTAAACTCTCTGTTCATAGCCAGCCTTTGTTGGACTAGCTGGATCACAGCCTGTAAGTCATTCTAATAAATTCCCTTTAGATGGTGTGATGGCTATTCTTGGTTGTCAACTTGACTATATCTGGGATGAACTGTAATCCAGAAATAGAGGGCACAGTTGTGATCCAGATCTTGAGGCAAGAAGACAAAATGCCTTTGATCTGGATCTTGAGACTAGAAGGCACACCTTTAATCTGGGCTACATATCCTGCTGGAAGTCTATATAAGGACAATGGAAGAAGGAAGGGTTCATTCTTCACCTGCTTGCCCCCATCTTGTCAACACATCTATTCCTTCTTTGACGTAGGAAGTTAAGGCCTATAAGACCAAAAGGAGCCAACCTGAATTCTGCCTGGAGCTGTCAAAGGTCCTGCTAATAAGGAGCTACCACGTGGTGTTTCCTGAGTGCCTAGCAACAGACGCTGTCAAAGGTCTTGATCGTGCCTAGCCAATGAGAGATGAGCATGAGATGTCAACTGTCAACGGATCGGAATGCCTGGATGCTGGGAGGATATTATAGAAGTTTTTTCCCATTGTCAAATAAGTGAGTCTGCTGTAACCATTTTACCTGACTCCTGGCATCTGTGTTCATTGACATGGTGCCTTTTCACCTCCTCCCCCAAGGAAGACATTAGGACCAAGCAACACTTTGGGATTCCAGCATGTATAGAAGACCACCTCAGATACATAGCTTCATGTTACTGAGTAGCTATGAGATTGTTGGACTTTCCACTCACAACTAGCTATTGTTGGACTGCAGCCTGTAAGTTATTCCAATAAATTCATATATATTCCAATAAGATATATATATATATATATATATATATATATATATATATAGAGAGAGAGAGAGAGAGTCCATAATTTCTGTGAATCTAGAGAACCCTTACTAATACAGTATGAATTTCTCAAAAAACAAAAACAGACAATCAAAAATGATATGTGCCTATGTGGCCTCACAACAGGTGACAGACCAGATTCCTCTGCAGGGAGTGGCATTTGGGCAATAAGTGCAAGATAGATTCCAAATGCAAGTTATTGTGTTCATAGCCAAAGTGTTCGGTATGTTGAAGGAAGAAAACTTATAAGGGTTAATTTTCATGGGCCAAGAAGATTTGGAGAGAAATGCATGGGCCAAATACATCTAGTACAGATAAGTATAACACTTTAGCAACATGATATTCTTTCAGGTATAACAGTGAGATGAGTTCATTACCTTGGGTATGGCAGGAAACTGAGCAACTAAAGCTGGAGCCTCAAGAAAGCACTTTCTCTGGGTATGCTGGGGTATGTTCCTTGTGCTACTGACACTAAAACAGAATCACTACATGTAAATAAATGTAATGGAAACCAGGCATGACATCGTTGTCTCTATAGAAACTTGGAGTGTTCTATATATCAGATGACGGATGAGTGCAGGAGGAGAAGAATCTAGGTAAACAGAGTCTGCTTACCTGGGAGTGTCTTGGGTTTATCAAACCTGTGCTATCTCCTGTTGACTTTTTACATGCAGTCATGCAAAATAGCAAACGGTGTCTACAGGCCAGCCCCAGTCTCCTGCATAAAGCAAGAGGCTTCGAGAAAAACAGATAAGGCTAACTAGTGCGAGGTAGTGAAATTAATGAAGGTTAATAACTCCTTGGATTTTGAAATCCAAGTCAGCCAAATTTGCTTAAAGTCCCCAGTTTCTGAACTTGTTCTTCCCCGCCCACAACAAAAAGGTGTTTTTTTTTTTATTTCTTGTATCTATCCCTATCTATAGCTCAAGCTTCAGCGAGGAGCACTAGCTCATGAAATGGCAAATTTGAACTTGAATACTAAGGTGCAAAATGCTTAAACCATTATGAGGACACTTCTTAACAGTAATAAGGATGGGCAGGAATGAAAAAGGAGGTTCAGCTTTGGACCAGAGATATTCTTTGGCCTAAGACAAACTCAGGCATTGTCATCAAAGACAGGAGAGGGGAAAAAGCCTGTTCTCCACTTTACTTCTCATTAGTTCTGTTCCAGCCACTAGGCTGCCTTCTGAGAAACAGGAACATTAAAAAAAAAGAGATATGTGACTGAGAAATGCGAAAGGGACTGGGAAAGAGAAAAGTGGGCAACGGAGAGGTTTAATGGAGACAAGTGTTTGTGTATGTCACAGGTGTGGGCCCTGTGGCCAGCTCTGAGCCAAATATTTCTATTCCCTTCACCGGATATTTAGCAAGTAGAGAATTTCCAGAGAAATTACCATGCCTAAGGCCTTTTTGCTACTAGAAATGCAGGATTTCCTAGGTTCTTTGCAGTGACTTTGATAATATGTGTGATAAAGCATCAATAGCTGTAATCAAAAGAAGCATCTCAGGGGAAGGGACAAGTGATCAAAGATAGGAGATGAAAACTAGCCACAGCCTGATTTGTCAGGCTTCTTTGGTAATTACACTTGAATGCCAGTTTAGCTTGAAAGGAGGCTATACTAGGAGGCTTTGGCAGGATGATTAATCTGGGTTTCTCAGGAACCCAGGCCTTAAACACCTGATCAAGACCCCCAAGGAAGCCACCAACACAGCACTAACTCTGTAAGCACTCTCAACCTGAATATTGCTATGGGGAAAAGTCGTTCTAGAGCAGGGCTTCTCAACCTTAATGCCGCAGCCCTTTAATACAGTTCCTCATGTGGTGGTGACCCCCAACCATAGGTTATTTCATTACTACTTCATAACTGTGATTTTGCTACTGTTATGAATTATAATGTAACTATCTGGTATGCAACCCCAAAGGGGTCGTGACCCAGGCTTTGAGGACCACTCACTGTTCTAGATCAATATTTTGTAATTTCTTCTTTTTCAGACCAATCAGATAAAATCGAAGAGAAGATGCACGAGGGAGCTGGTAGGTTGACTATTAACTGCCTGGTGAACCAAAGCTTTACCAAATTCTTTCCAAAATACAGTGCATACAATATACATGCTGTCAAAAAAAGTATGTCTTAAACTCAACCTTCATTACCCATTATTACTGTTCATCAGTCATGACCCAAACTTCTGGCATCAAAAGGCATTGACATCCTGGCCACCCAAAGTGTAGCCTGGACTAACCGTGGCAGTAGCAGCATCTAGGGGCTTGATGGGAATACACAGTGAGTTTCTGGCTCTAGCCCAGACATGTTAGATAATAATCTGATTTGAACAAGAATCCCAGGTGATAGTAGAGCACTTCCAGGTTTGAGAAGGCAGTTCCAGATCTTCTCTCAAGGAGGTCACTCATGTCACATTCTATTCTTAGTAGGAAGCAGGTTTAGAAGGGAAAAGTCATCCAGGCTGCAAATACTAACCCAGAAAATGTGAAGTGCTTTATAAATATTGAAAATGGCCACCCAAAAAGCTGTTCAGGGAGGCCAATATACACTATTCTAAGGTACATCTAACTACAATGGCAGTTGACGCAATGAAAGCAATTTTAACAATGAACTTGAAGATTTCAACACAACTAACCACAGAATACCATATCCATCCCTTTCAGGCTTTCCGTTTCTGCAAAATGACACATGGTTCTTTTGGCAGAATCGGCTACCAGATTTGCAGTGGGACTTAAACAAGAACATCTTCTTTTCCTCCAAGATGCAAGAATGGGGGCTGAAGCAAACAGGAGGGAGCACTTCTGAGGCCACAAGTCAGCAACACAACCCACAGAAATGATGCCAAACTCTGAATTCCCGAGGGAACATAAGGGCACAGAGCTGCAGGAGAAGGGAGGGGTAATACAATGCCAGGTGCCTGGCATCAGAGAAGAACATGGAAGTAGATTTAGTTTTAAATGACAAAGAATAACTGCATATAATCATTGTATATAATATGATATTTTAGACTAGGTATACATTGTGGAATGGCTAAGTCAAGCTGATTAGTAAGCCTATTACTTCATATTCTTATTTTCTGAGTGGTGAGAATACCTAAACTCAACTATTTGAAATCCTCAAATATTAACATATTTACTCTTAACTATAGTTGTGTACCCTCTTGGCCTTATTCCTTCTAAGTGAAATTCTGTGCACTTTGTCCACCATCTCCCCAGTCTTCACACAACCCCCGAGGCCACCACTGCACTATTTTTATAAATACATTGAACATGCAAGTGAGAGCGGGAAGAATTTGCCTTTGTGTGCCTGACTTATTTGCTTAGCAATGTTTCATGTTCTCCTAGTTACCTTGTTGCTGCAAATGACAGGATTTCCCTTTTCTTAAAAGTCTGAGTCATAGACTAGCACCATGATTCTCCACCTGTGGGCCTTGACTACTTTGGGGGAGTTACATATCAGGTATCCTGCATATAATATACTTACATTATGATTCATTAGTGTAGCAAAATTACAGTTATGAAGTAGTAATGAAATAGTCTTATGGTGGAGGTTTACCACCACATGAGGAACTGTATTGAGGAGTTGCAGTATCAGGAAGGTTGAGAACCACAGGTCTAGAGTATTATGTATATAGTATGTGTATATAGTGTTGCAGGTTCTTCTTCTGTTGATGTATATTTTGGCTGCTTCTACATCTTGGCTATTGCGACTTCTCCTGAAAAGCTCATGGAGAACATAAGGACATGATATTTTTGACATGCTGTTTTGATCACCTTTGTACATATCCATTGGAGTGGAAATGCTGGGTCACATGTAGATTCCAGTTTTAATTTTTAAGGAAATGCCATACATGGTTCTGTTTTTAAATAATGGCTATCCTGGCAATGATGCTTGATACAGAACTAAAAGTGAGACTAGGAAATTATCTTGGAGCAGAGTAAGTGGGTATTTCTAGATTAAAATAATAATCTTTATTTTTAAGAAGCAAGGCTGCAGAACCAGGGAAAGATTCAGTAGATTCATAAAGGAGTAAAATGACGAACAGAATTGAAAACTAAAGTATAAAGATAAATTAGCCTGACATCTCTGGGCAACCTGACAGCAGCCAAAAGAGGAATGCAACTTCGACCAGCACAATCCAGGGCCGAATGCCGTGAGCAGACCTTAACCTAATCAGTGGAACCGTTATTTCGCTGCTTGCAGCTTAGCCCTGCACTTTGCCTTCCCTTCTTCCTTGACCTCCTCCTTCCCACATTCAAACCCCTAGTTGAATGTTGTTCAATGGATTCTTTTAGTTTTGTTTTTTTTTTTTGGTTTTTTGAGACAAGGTTTCTCTGTGGCTTTGGAGCCTGTCCTGGAACTAGCTCTTGTAGACCAGGCTGGTCTCGAACTCACAGAGATCTGCCTGCCTCTGCCTCCTGAGTGCTGGGATTAAAGGCATGCGCCACCACCGCCCGGCCAATGGATTCTTTTAAATCGACCAATTTGTCACCTTCTTCGAGACTCAAAGCACTGATGGTCCTACAACATTCATATGTGTGTTATCTGCTCTGTCTACAACCAAGACCAGCTTTATAAACCTGACAGTCCACAAGTTTAAGAGAAAAGGACTTGAATAAGTAGGTAAAGGGCTAAAAATTTAGATTATCTCAAATAATCAAGCATTAGTGATAAAGATATTAAATAAATAAATAATATTATTCTATGGACAAGGAAGATAATGTAATGTTAACTAAATGCAAGGTTGATATAACAAAATTTGTTAATGGTGTTATGATTTGTTTTGGGCCTAATATCAAATTTCTCTGTTGTATTTTTGATGCTTTTAATTTCCTAGATAATTATCCTACCTCTTTTTGTTCCCCTTGGGGTTTATGCTGCTCACATACCTACCAACTACCCCTAGCTGTTTTAAGAGCCTTGAATCCTAAGAGAACATAATTGGCTAAAAATAACAGTCTACTACTTAAATGCAGAGGGTGAATGGGTTTGTATCAACGGTAAACGTTGATTTCCACTGTGGATGGTGAAGTTTAGCCAGTTTGGAGAGGAGAAAGGAGAAAGAAATGCGCTCTTGCTGTATTCCTTATACCCACCTTCTTCATAAGGCTTGTTTGGCACACACACCATCCTTGGATGGTGAAAAGCTGAACTCTGTGGTGTACACTGCCAAATGTTACAGCTCCTAGTTGATGTTCGCCCCCTATATTGCTTGTCAAATTAGACACACTTGTAATATCGGTAATTACATGTTGCAAGCAGCAGAGCAACACTGTGAAGTGTACTTAGATGCTAATGAGACTTCTGGGAAATCCCTTTGTACAATGCCTCTGAGGCCCCTCTCACCTCTGCTCTGGAGGCTGGGCATAGGTTCTTTTGTCATGCCAACACTTTATCCATAATTTCCTGGTGTCCCTGGTAAGTCAGAGTGTTTGTTAAGAGGGAAAAGGTAGCAAAAAGCTAATCTCCAGGGAACCTGGAGAACTGTTTTCCATTTTACCACACTTAAGTCATGTCAGCATGATCTTTGCCGACCACATCAAACAAAAAAGCTTAAGACGGGTGGGGCATGGGAGGAGCCTCAAAGGTTCCCAGGTTTTAATTTCCCATTCAGTCTTCTGAGACTCTGTTGTACCCATGATCTAGGCTAACCCCAGCTACTGCCGTTTTTGTTCCCAATAGATTTTTTTCCCTTACACATTTAATAGCTACAGATTTATTGAACACCTATTATGAGCCTGTCAGTGTACTGTAAAGAAAATGATTCCAATCCTCAAGGCAGCCACAGGAAGGTGGAGAATAGTGGTACATGAAGAAAGTGTCCCAACCAGCAGGGTAACTTCAACAATTCTGACATACCAGTGTATCATAGAAGTAGCAAGAAGGAGGACTCTAGGAAAAGTACACATACATACATGCGCATGCACCTGTGTCCACAAACATGCAAGTGTGTTTTTTAAAGCAGGGGTAAGGCAAGCACAGTTGGTGTCCCATCCTAACTTCAGGAACCCTTTATGCACATCAACTTTAGATTGCTCCCGGCATCTAGTCCTTGCTCTCGTTTCTGAAGAACAGCTCTCGGGCTGCAGAGATGAGCAGGCCACTTTGTGCACTTCTACACAGCACTAAAGTGTCTGGGAGTTTGCTTCCCCGAAAGCAGCTCTTATTTCATACAGGTATTAGTCGCCTTCATCTCTCTGATTGATGCAACTGTGATGTAGACACTACCCTGTCTCCAAGAGTCTCTTATGCAGTAGAGCTGAGGTAACTCCATAATATTACATCTCTGCTTGACCTCTTTCCCCTACCATCCCTCTTTCCTACTCTCCTATTCATTTTCCATGAGAACACCAACATATAAGTTACTTGTACAGTAACCCTTATTTTAAGGGCAACTTTTTGGCTGCCCAAATGAAGGCAGAGAGAAAGAAAAGGAGAGAAAGCTTATTTTTGTTCTTGTTGATTTTTATTGAGCTCTACAATTTTCTCTGCTCCCCTCCCTGCCGCTCCTCTCCCCCCTTCAACCCTCTCCCAAGGTCCCCATGCTCCCAATTTACTCAGGAGATCTTGTCTTTTTCTACTTTCTACTTCCCATGTACATTAGATCTATGTAAGTCTCTCTTAGTGTCTACATTGTTGTCTAAGTTCTCTGGGATTGTGGTTTGTAGGCTGGTTTTCTTTGCTTCATGTTTATAAACCAGCTATGAGTGAGTACTTGTGATAATTTTTTTTCTGTGTCTGGGTTACCTCATTCAAAATAATGTTTTCTAGCTCCATCCATTTTCCTGAAAAATTCAAAATGTCATTATTTTTTTCTTCTGTGTAGTACTCCATTGTGTAAATGCACCACATTTTCCTTATCCATTCTTCAGTCAAGGGGCATTTAGGTTGTTTCCAGGTTCTGGCTATGACAAACAAAGCTGCTAAGAACATAGTTGAACACATGTCCTTATGACACAATTGAGCATCCTTTGGATATATACCCAAAAGTGGTATTACTGGGTCTTGAGGAAGGTTGTTTCCTATTCTGAGAAATCACCACACTGCCATTCAAAGGGGTTGTACCAGGTTGCATTCCCACCAGCAATGCAGGAGTGTTCCCTTTTCCCCACAACCTCTCCAGCATAAGTTGTCATCAGTGTTTTTGATCTTGGCCATTCTTACAGGTGTAAGAGGGAATCTCAGAGCTGTTTTGATTTGCATTTCTCTGATTGCTAAGGATGTTGAGCATTTCCTTAAGTGTCTTTCAGCCATTTTAGATTCCTCTGTTGAGAGTTCTCTGTTCAGGTCTACACTCCATTTTTTATTGGATTATGTGTTCTTTTGGTGTCCAATTTCTTGAGTTATTTGTATATTTTGGAGATCAGATCTCTGTCTGATGTGGGGTTAGTGAAGATCTTTTCCCATTCTATAGGCTGTCATTTTGTCTTGTTGACAGTGTCCTTTGTTTTACAGAAGCTTTTCAGTTTCAGGAGGTTCCATTTATTAATTGCTTTTCTTGGTGTCTGTGCTACTGAGGTTACCATTAGGAAGTGGTCTCCTGTGTCAATGCGTTCAAGTGTACTTTCCACTTTCTCTTCTCTAAGGTTCAGTGTGGTTGGCTTTGAGGCCTCATCTATGAATTCCTAAGAGAGTGGGAAAAATCTAGCAAGACGAAGGAAGTATGAGTCTCCTCTTAGTGGTGGTAGGCGCAGTAAAAAGGCAGTGCTCTGGACAGATATTTCAGACAACATGAACAAAGGCATACTCATGTCTAGTATCCTGGAATACATGTACTTGGATGACAAGTACATCTCAGAGAACAATGAACTCATTAGCATTGCATGCCAACAAGACAAGTCAGCATAAACAGCTCTTCAAGAGTTTGGGACACTTGTGCTAGGACCAGCTGGAAGATCCTGTGTGATCCAATTATTCAACTGTGGCAGTTTGGAATTGGCCATGTTGTATGTATTTATACTGTCAAAACACTAAAATTGAGAGGCTTTGGAGTTATGTGTAAAACTGGTTTACCAACAAACCATTTTGCAATGCATAGAAGTTTGCTTCTTTTCCCATAGGCAATGGGGGAAAACCATTGACTGTTCATAAAAGTATATTTATGCAGCTCAATATGTATTTTATATCCAATAGACTAATAGCAATATGGAGAAAGATAAGTGCCTGAACCAAGGGAGGTGGAGCAGACATGGGACAATAGAAAGTTGCTGAGTTTATCTGATTGGAAATGAGGATTGATGGACAGGTTGACTGGGTAGACAGTTGCACACACCACCAACAGAGCAGAAAATACAGAAGAAAGTATCAGTTTGAGTGATATCCATCAAAGGCCTCATTGCTTAAGACTAGGGGTTAAGTCCTAGCCAGGTACTGCTGGGAAAAAAATCCATCATCTCTTCCATGCTGTGCTAATGTTTATCACCCACTTTCTCCCTGCCATTCTACCAGTTTCTATTTGTAGTCATAAGTGTTTAGGCCTCAAGTAAGATATCATCACCTCTGAAGGCAGAGCTGCTCTGGCCAACCTTGGCTGTCTCCGGTCATAATTCATTCGACTTTTCAATTTTTTAGTTCTCTCTCTGGCATTTAAGTCAAGTGTTCCACAATGTCACTAATAATGCTCTTCACGGCATCATGTCCTTTGTTAATGGCCGTCCTTCCCCACAATTTACACTAGGTCACAAAGCCAGGTGTGTTTAGTCTTCAACTCTGCCCTCTCTCACATGACCTCCCAGCTTTCCCGAATAGCTGTCTCAATAGAATAGCAGCTTTGACTCCCTCCCTTTAGAGGGGGAGCTGAGGATCCCAGTATCTGAAGAATTAATCTCAGGAACCCAAATGCCTCTCATACTCCTGAGAGAGCTGAGAAAAGTGAGATTGTTGGAGGAGGAACTTAACCTCTCGGATTCACAAAGTCTCTCACTTTCCCCACACCCCTTCACTTCACAATGCAAATTCTCAACTTTGGCTTTTAGATGCATATTTCAGCTCAATTCTAGCAGTTTCTCAGTAAAGTTCATATCAAATGACATACTAGAGTTGCTTAATTCCTGCAGTTTTGCCACCTCCATGTACCCCCTCAACAGAATTATGAATGGCAAACCAAACCCAGACATTTTGAAAGTTAATTTCGAAGGCAAACTCTAATGTCTACCTACGATAAATATGATTATCAAACAATGCCTGGAACCTGCCAGAAGTGTATTTTGTTACATTTAAGTATGGAGTAGATCAAACTTCCTAAAGTAAAAAAGTCTCTGTATGCTATCATTTGTTATACAAAATTTTAGAATGCATTTGCAAATTTTTATCAGTAGCCAAGCAAATAATTTCAGAAATAACTTAATTACAGATTCAAATATTATCCCCAGTATCTCTTTTCAAAGTAATGGTGATATCTAGTCAGAAATGCTTTTGTTCAAAACCCCAAAATCGCTACACTAATTGTATTTACGTAGAGACTTTTTTTCCACTTGAATTTCCACATTGTTTTTAAGCATCTTGGGAAACTGGTAAGGGGAAGATATTTAACAGCTAGCTAGCTTTCACAAAACAGACGTTCTTGACTTTCATCTCTATACTCAGTTCAGACGTAACTGGATTACTTTTACCAATGTCTCTCAATACTCTCGCATGGGAAGATAAATCACAGAATATTTCATCTCAGAGGGGTTCTTTTGGAATTTAGGCATATAGAAGAGATTTATTTATGAACCATTAGCAACCTAAATGGGGACAGCACAAGGGACATAATCATGTGCTCTAAACAAAGAGTGTGATTACACAGCAATAAAAACAGAATTCACATAAACATGAAAATTTTAATATATTTAACATTTTCTACTTTACTATTATATTAATTTCTGGAGTTTTCAAAAACCGATTTTACTTAATTTGTGTGTATATTTGTATGTCTATGCCACACATGTCGGGGTGCCTGAGGAGACCAGAAGAGAGCATTGGAGCTCCTGCACCTGGAGTTCCAGGTAGCTGTCAGCTACCATGTGGATGCTGAGAGCAGAATGCAAGTCCTCTAAAAGAACATGAATTATATATACTCTTAGTCACTGGGCCATCTCTCCAGCTCCACAAACTATTGTCATGTGACAACGAGGATTGGAATGATTCTCAAAACTAATAGTTGAATTTAAATTTGACTTAAAAGAACTTACAGATCAAGGGAATGATCATTCAACCACCATTTTAATAAAGCTTACATTAAATGCATTGCTATTTCATAACCACATTGTATATAGTAGCTAATAAAGGCATAAGATTTCTCTCATTCAAAAGTAAAATGAAAAATAATAACTAATCATAAGATGAATCATGTGAAGTATTAAATCTTAATTCCTGTTACATAAAGAATATTTGAAGAAAAGCAGTAGCTATGATATGATGAAAATACCATGATATTCTAAGATAACACAGATGGGTTTAAGAACTGGCACATTTATTTTTCAAAACATATTAATATTAATATTTATAATTTATCTTAATTCTTTATACATAAAGGGTATTTATTTTATGTGCATGACTGTTTTGTTTGTGTCTATGTGTTACATTTGTGTGCCTGATGCCCAGAGAGCAGGATCTCCTGAAACTGTACTTATGAATTTTCATGAGATGCCTGAGTCAGAGATAAAGAATTTTATTACTTATGATATAGGAGACAACATGAGCTTCACGAGGTAATAGGCTATCTTCAGCATCTACATCTCATGGTGGAGACACAGAACAGTCCCCATGGATGCTAGGCACACAGTGGGTCAGAAAGATTCCATTCTCAGTAATCCTCCTTCCACCTTTAAAGGTTACTAGAAAAACTGCCTGACCTTTGTCCCAGACAAAAACATTTTTATTTAAGAAAATAGATCTGCTTTCTGGGCTTGGATGAAAACATTATCCCTGTATTCCAAGACCATGCGTAGCTCAGCATCTTTGGAAATATGGGTATAGTCTATGTTTTCAAAGATAGAAACAACGAACGTGTGCATCCTCTTACTTCCCCCGCAGGACTGACTAGAGTAGCAAGCACACAGTGGTAAATCCTTGATAGTGTCTCTTTAATTATCGTCTATGTCTTTATTTCATTTCTCTACTTCCGAATAAGTGACTTTCATTTTTTATATTTCTTTTGTGCATATGAGTGCTTTGCCAGCATGTATGTATATGTGCTATATGCATGCCTAGTACCTTGTTGGCCACAAGAGAGACTTGGATCCCTGCATATGGGTACTCTGGAAGACCCGTTAGTGCTCTTAAATACTGAGTTATCTCTCCAGTCTCAACAAAGGACTTTTTAGATACCTGAAAACAATTAGACTACTACTAAGAAAGAAGAAACAAGAAAGTAGGAACCAAGTGCTGGAGAGTCTGGGCCACATAGCAAGCTTCAGGCCAGCTTGGCCTATATAGCAAGACTCTATCTCAGAAGAGAGAGGAGAAGAAGGAGAGGAGAGAAGAGGGGAGATAAAGAGGAAGCAGCAGGAGGCATAAGATAATGATGATAAATTGGTCATGGGCAGAGTCCATTATATCGCTCCAAGACTTGCAAGCATTTTGCATTAGACATTGCAGTTTAGTCAACCTAAGGAAGGAAACAGATATATATATATATATATATATATATATATATATATATATATATATCTTAAATTAATTCAGGATGGAATTTTAATTGGACTCATCTCCTGAACAACTGATTGAATTATCCTATTAGAAAACAGCTTCTAAAAAACCTCATTTGTTCTAATGGTTATCAGATAAGATGAGCTTTTCATGGAAAAATGTGATTTCTAACACCTTGTGATATATATCTGATATATAAAGGGCCCAGATTGGTCTCCAACACTTGGTCCTCAGTTTCTTGTTTTTTTCCTTCTCAGTATCATCCTAATTGTTTCCAAGTATCTAAAAAGTCATTTTTGGGGGTTGGAAAGATGATGGTTAAGCATTTATACATACATGCATGCATACAGACATACATGCATACTATAATTACACATAGACATATATTTTTTAAACAGTAATTTTAGTGAGTAGCTATAGTTCTAGCCACAAACAAAAATAAGGATATTTTCAGTTTCTTTTTCTAGATATCTTCTAGTTTTCTCAGTTTCCTATGGTCATCATTTATTAAATGCCCTTCCGTTCGGGTATTGATATTCCAAATGGCAGTGTCTGCTCCAAGAAGAGTTTCATTTCTATATCCATAAAACTGTTTAGTGGTGGTACCCCAGAGACTTCTGGAACATTCTTCCTCAATGTGTGCTCCCTATATCAGCAGCACTACATTGAGAACTTACCAATAGTTGGGTTTCTCAAGCTACTAACTCAGACACTCAGGAAGTGGCGCTCCATCTCACTTCTCTTTACCAAGTCTTCCAGATGAGTCTTACATGTGCTCAACTATGAAAATCACTGCTCAAAAGTCTAATTCAAATGTCTGATTCAAATAGAGAATTCCCAGTGGTTTCTAAGTAGGGGAACCAGTTATCAACCAGAAAGCTGGAAGCAAATTAAAATAGGTCCCAAAGCAGGTTACAGTGGTTCTTAGAGCAGATAACTCCAGAGAGTTTCTAAAGTGTATGAACTAGAACACAACCCATTGTAACACACACACATACACATACACACACACATACACACACACATACACACCTTTTTGGTTCTTTACTTTAATGTGAACTTGGAGTGGTTTCCATGTTTTGGCTATTTTTCACCCTTAGAAGATATAACCCTCATTTCATAAACTGCCATTGACATCTTCAAAAAGGTTTCCTAATTAACCCTATCTTCCTCTGATGTGGCATTTTACTCTGTGACTTGGTCTCTTAACATTTGCATATTCATTTTGAATGACATTAATCTGCATTCAAGCCACATGCTATGAAAATACTCTGAGTAAGTTACATCCATCTGTCAGACTGGAGCCTCGGCATTACCATAGTTTTTCTCCTTGCCTTGTATCTTCTTGGCTTCTAGGCCTATTGTAGGTCAATACTATACCAACCAATGACACACACATAAGTGCATACACATATATGGGGATGGGCTTGGCATTATAAATATTTAAAAAGAAATATAACAAAGTATGAAAAATCATTTAAATTATCCCTACACCATGAATCTAGGATCAGATTTTGAAAAATTATCCCAATGCTTAGCACTCATCAAGCAAATTAAATATACTTAAGAAATCAGTGAGGCCCATCTTCTTCCCCACGAACAGCCAGATACATAAGTATGCTTCTCTGTGGTAGCAATACACTGAACTCTGGTCACTGAAACATGGAAAAGAGAGGGGAGTGCGGAGGGGAGAGGAGGAGAGGAGAGGAGAGGAGAAAGGAAGGGACAAGAGTGGAGGGGAGGGGACAGAAAGAGAGGGGAGAGGAGGAGAAGAGAAAATGGAGGAGAGGGAAGAAGGGGAGAGGAGAAGAAAGGAGTGAGGGGAGGAGAAGAAAGGAGTATGGAAAAGAGGAAATGAGAGGAGAGGAGAAGAGAATGGAGGAGAAGAGAGGAGAGGAAAGGGGAGGGGTGAGGAGGGGAGGAGAGAAAAGAGGAGGAGAAGAGAAGGGAGGGGAGGAGAGAAGTGAGAAGAGGATAGGAGAAGGGTGGAGAGGGGAGGGGAAGACAAGAGAGGAGAAGGGAGAGGAGGGGACAGAACGGGAGGGGAGAACAGGAGAAAAGACAAGGCTTGGGTGCCCACAATGCCAAATTTTTAGTGCTAAAACCAGGAAGGTCTGGCAAAGAGAAGTCATTGATCACTTTCCCTAAAGCATTGGTCAGGCAAAAATGAAAAAGAGCAGACTCAGCTTTTACATGTACCTGATTCATTACTCCAGCCATTGAGCCAATGAGATAAGACCATAATTGGATTGTCTGAAATCTGTTGACTGGATATTATTCTTCATGGCAGTCCTACAGTATACAAAAAGGTCTGATTTTTCCATTTGACCAATTTTACAACTCTTGTTAGATCTTTGCCCTTCCCCATGACCTTCCAATGCTCAAAGACATCCATTTTTGCCTCCCCCATCCTGCCCATCAAACATGGGTTCACAGGTGATTTCATCCACATTACCTTAGATTGCTGTATAGAATAGGTGCTCTTAATTGTGGCCACCATCACCACTAAAACCAAAAAGTGATAGGAATTAACAACAACTGACCATTAATATCTCTTAATATCAATGGGCTCAATTTGCAAATAAAAGGGTACAGGCTAACAGAATGCATACAAAAACAGGATCCATCCTTCTGCTGCATAAAAGAAATGTACCTCAACCACATAGACAGACATTACCTCAGAATAATGCTATACAATTTCCTGCATCTAGTAGCTTTTAAGTTACCTGTCCACTTGGGCAGGGCCTCGCATACTATATATGCTGATGTAAAGCATGCATCTGTGTATGTTCTCTCTCTCGTCCAGTTGCGACATTTGGTTGCTGTTCCCTGTTCAAACAAAGCATTGTGATCTGTGAATCTACCCCTAAATAAATAACCCTCTATTATATTCAATTCTGAACTAGTGTGGAACCCCTTTTAAGCATCCTTCTTCAGAGTAAAGGTTTGGGAAAAGACTTTCCAATCAAATGCACCTAAGAAACAAGCAGGTGTAGCTATCCCAATATCTAACAAAATAAACTTCAAACTAAAAAAAGGGATGGAGAAGGACATTTCATATTAATCACAGGAAAAATTCGTCAACATGAAGACTCAATTCTGAATATTTATGTCCCAAATACAAGGGCACCCACATTTGTAAAAGAAACATTACTAAATCTTAAATCACATATCAAATCCCACACAATTAATAGTAGAGAACTGTGAGCAATCTCACCAATTGACAGATCTGCCAGATAGAAACTTAACAGAGAAATAAGGGAACTAACAGATGTTATGACTCAAAGGGACTTAACAAAAATCTAGAGAACATTTCACCAAAACACAAGGAAGGTACCTTCTTCTCAGAACCTCATGGAACCTTCTTTAAAATTGACCACATACTTTGTCAGAAAGCAAATCTCAACAGATAGAAAAAAAATGGAATAACCCCCTGTATCTTATCAGATCACCGCGAGTTAAAGTTAGAGATCCACAACAACATAAACTACAGAAAGCTTATAAACTCATGGAAACTGAGTAGCTCTCAACTGAATTACCATTGGGTCAAGGAAGAAATAGAGAAAGAAATTAAAGAGTTCCAAAACTTCAATGAAAATGACAGCACAACATACCCAAACATATGGGACAATTTGAAAGTAGTGCTAAGAGGAAAGTTCATAGCACTAATTTGACTACATAAAAATATGGAGAATTTCACACTAGCAATTTAAGAGCACACTTGAACACTCTAGAAGTAAAAGAAGTAAACTCACCCAGGAGGAGTAGATGGCAGGAAATAATCAACTCAGGAACTAAAAGGCAGAAAGAATATCCAAAAAATAAAATCAGAAATAAAAAGGGGGACATAAGATCATATAATGAACAGATAATAAGGAAATCCAGAGTATCATTAGGTCATACTTTAAAAATCTGTACTCCACAAAATTGGAAAATCTAAAAGAAATGGACAATTATCCAGATAGGTACCACATGCCAAAATTAAATCAAGATCAGGTGAAAAATTTAAATGGAACTATAGCATCGAAGGAAATAGAAACTGTCATTAAACATCTCCCAATGTCCCCCACCAAAAAAAAAAACAGAGTTTCAGGGCAGATTTCTACCAGGGTGTCAAAGAAGACTTAATACCAATACTCCTAAAATTGGTCCACAAAATAGAAACAGAAGGAACATTGCCAAATTCTTTTTATGAGGCTATAGTTACCCTGATAACCAAACCACACAAAGATGCAACAAGAAATAGAATTACAGATCAATCTTCCTCATGAACATTGATGCAAAAAATAACTCAATAAAATACTGACAAACTGAATCCAAGAACACATAAAAAAATCATTCACCATAATCAAGTAGACTTCTTCCCAGAGATGCAGGGATGCTTCAATGTATGAAAGTCTGTCAATTTAATTCACCATATAAACAAACTGAAAGAAAAAAAATCACATGATCATCTCATTAGATGATGAAAAAGCCTTTGACAAAATCCAACATCCCTTCATTATAAAGCTCTTGGAGCGAACAGGGATACATGGAACATACTTAAACATAATAAAAGCAATACACAGAAAGTCAACAGCCAATATCCAAGTAAATGGAAAGAAACTCAAAGTGATTGCACTAAAATTAGGAAAAATACAAGACTGTCCAGTCTCTCCATATCTATTCGATATATTACTCAATGTTCTGGCTAGAGCAATAAGACAACAAAAGGAGATCAAGGGGATACAAGTTGGAAAAGAAGAAGTAAAATTTTCACTATATGAAGATGAATATATATATATATATATATATATATTTATATATATATACATATCCCAAAATTCTACCAAGGAACTCCTACAACTGATAAACACCTTCAGTGAATGGTGGATACATGATTAACTAAAAATAAAAAATTAATTAGCCCTCTTATATACAAATGATAAAAGATCTGAGAAATAAATCAGAGAAAAAACACCCTTTATAATAGCCACAAATAATATAAAACATTAGGGGGAACTAATCAAAGAAGTGAAAGACCTGTATGGCAAGAACTTTAAGTCTTTGAAAAATGAAATTGGAGAAGACACCAGAAAATGGGAAGATCCCCCATGTTCATGGATAGGTAGGATTAACATAATAAAAATGACAGCCCTACCAAAAGCAATCTACAGATTCAAGGAATGCAATCCTCATTATAATTCCAACACAATTGTTCACAGACTTTGGAAGAACAATACTCAACTCAATACAGAAAAACAAAAAACCCAGGATAGCTAAAATAATCCTGTACAATAAAGGAACTTCTGGAGGCATCACCATGCCTGATTTCAAGCTCTGTTATAGAACTACAGTAATAAAAACAGCTTGGTATTGGCATAAAAACAGACAGGTGGGTTAACAGAATAGAATGGAAGACTCTGACATAAAGCACACACCTATAAACACCTAATTTTTGACAAAGAAGGTAAAATTATACAATGGAAAAAAGAAAGCATCTTCAACAACTGGCGCTGGCATAACTCGATGTCGTCATGTAGAAGAATGAAAATAGATCCATATCTATCCCCATGCACAAAACTCAGGTCCAAATGGATTACAGACCTCAATATAAATACAGCCACACTGAACCTCATAGAAGAAAAAGTAAATCCATTGGCACAAGAAACTACTTCCTGAATATAACACCAGTAGCACAGACACTGAGATTGACAATTAATAAATAGGACATTCTGAAACTGAGAAGTTTCTGTAAGGCAAAGGATACAGCCAACAAGACAAAATGGCAGCCTACAGAATGGGAAAAGATCTTCTCCAACTCCACTTCAGACAGAGGTCCGATCTCAAAATATACAAAGAACTCAAGAAAGTAGACATCAAAATACCAAATAATCCAATTAAAAACAGAAGAATGTCAAATGGTTGAAAGACACTTAAAGAACTGTTCAACATCTTTAACTATCAGGGAAATGCAAATCAAAACAACTCTGAGATACCATCTTACACCTGTCAGAATGGCTAAGATCAAAACCATTAATGACGGCTTATGTTGGAGAAGATGTAGGTAGGGTCAGGAGAACACGCCTGCACTACTAGGGGGAGTGAAACTTGTACAACCACTTTTGAAATCAGTGCGGCAGTTTCTTAGAAAAATGGGACTCCATCTACCTCAAGACTCAGCTATACCAATTTTAGGCATCTACCCAAAGGTTACACATTCATACCACAAGGACACTTGCTCAACTATGCTCATAGCAACTTTATTTGTAATGGCCAGAACCTGGAAATTACCTAGATGCCCCTCAACCAAAGAATGGATAAAGAAAATGTGGTACGTTTACACAATGGAGAACTACTCAGTGGTTAAAAAAAATGGCACCTTGAAATTTGCAAGCAAATGGTTGGAACCAAATATATATATCATCCTGAATGAGGTAACCCAGACCCAGAAATACAAACAGGGTGTGTACTCATACTTGGATATTAAGTGTAAAGTAAAGAATAACCACGCTACAATCCACAGCCCCAGAGACGCTAGGTAACAAAGAGGGCCCAAAGAGGGACACATGGATTTCCCTGGGAAGGGAAAGTAGAAGACCCTGGTAAACTGGGGGCAGGTGCAGGGTGGGGGTGGAAGATAGGAATGTGAGGGATTGGATTGAGCTGGTTGGGGGCAGGATGGACCGGGAGCATAAAGAAAGAGATGTCTTGGTGAGGGAGACCATTTCAGGGTTAAGGAGAAACCTGGTGCAAGGGAAACTCCCAGGTATTTATAAGGATGACTCCAGCTAAGACTCCTAACAATAGTGGAGAGGATGCCTGAACTGGCCATCTCCTGTAATCAGATTGGTGACTGCCTTAATTTTCATCAGAGAGCCTTCATCCAGTAACTGATGGAAGCAGATGCAGAGATACACAGCTAAGCACAGGGTTGAGCTCTAGGAGTCTTGTTAAAGAGAGGGAAGAAGGAGTGTATTATCCAGGGTGGTCAAGGTCATGTTGGGGAAACCCTCATGGCTCAGGGACTCTGGACCAACAGCTAGGGAGCCTGCTTAGGACTGACCTATGCCCTCTGCGTGTGAGTGACAGTTGTGCAACTTGGTCTGTTTGTGGAGGTCCTAGCACTGGGATCAGAACCTGTCCCTGGCGTTTGAACTGGTTTTTGGGAACCTGTTGCCCAAGCTAGGTTGCCTTGCCCAGCCTTGATGCAGGGAAGGAGATTGGTCCTCAACTTGATGTGCTTTGCTTTACTGAAGCCCATGGGAGGTCTACCCCTTTCTCAAGGGAGACAGAGGAATGGATGGCAGGGGGTAGAAGCAGGGGGTATGGGAGGAGAGGAAGGAGGGGAAACTGCAATTGGGATGTAAAATAAATAAAAATTTTTAATAAGGAAAATATGAGCATAATGACAATACCAGCTGGCATGCTAACATGGATGGGAAATTTTGCAATTTCCTATTCCTAGATGAAGAGCTACAGGCAACCAATGGCCATTAAGAGAGGCATAATTAGTTTCCTCTAAGAACAGGTTCTCCTATCTCAAGAGGCTAGTCCTAAGCACATGCTCATGCATATACACACACACATACACACACACACACACACGCATGCACACATACATGCACATACACATACACATACTACCCAGTGTGTAACAATGTTAATTTTAAAAGAAGAGGTCATGCACTTGAGACGGAGTCAGGGGAGCATGGAAGGAGTTAAAGGAGAGAGACAGAGGGGTAGAGATGATGTAAATACAGTACTCATATATGAAACTTTTTTAAACATTGATTTTAAAGCACTCCTTTAAAGTTACCCCACATATATAGGTAATGCCTCTAACAAAGCCATGGGATATCAAATAAAAAGCCCAGTGTCTTCTTAGGATAGGCCCTACTTAATTGTTTTGAAGGTGGTATCACAGAGATTCCCCCAAAAGTCTATGGCCATTGTTATTGTTCACCCATTAGAACTTGATGGTAAAACCATATTGCTGAAGATATCACATACTTGGTTAATTAAAAATTAATCTCAAACCTGCCAGGAAACTTCCTTCCTGATGGCCAAAGTTTCATAATGCCAAAAGTTGCTATGCAGACTTCTAGTGGAGAAAAGGTAACAGCCTTAGCTGTGGATCCTGTGAGCTACAATGATAAACAGGCTTGCAAGATGTGCCCACTGGTGCATTAGAGGCAAGAATGTTAAGGAAGTTAACCAATTGTTTTCTGATTGGTTTGTGAACTATTCCACAGAAAGGAACTCATGCCTGGAACTATAAACATGTCCAAAAACCTATGGCTGGAGAGGTCATAAGCCCTAGTACTTTTATTTTGCTAAAGGGATATATTATCATTCTAACTCCTAAATAAATGGCTATGTTTACACCCATAAACTAGTGCAACAATGACCCCCTCATCACAGATGCTTCTTTATAGGGAAGACAATAGCAATAATACAGAGACTCACAACTGGCCAAAACGCAGAGAATAAGTAACTGTGGAGTTCAGAAACCTAAATTGGGCATCTATAGCACAACCACTCCTGCCACGGCTTACATCATTGTGGAAGAGGGGAAAGAATGAGTGTAAAAGCCAGAGGTAGTGGATTTGTGCAGTAAAAAGGTATTTGCTGACCATGACAAGGGCTGTTACATACATGAACTTGTAGAAGTTGTAGAATCCTGCATACAATCAAGCCAATCGACACTTCATTATTGACAAGAAAGAGGTGCATGGGGGACCATATCTCAATGAGAAGCTACTGGAGGTTGATGGCCACTGGAAGAAGAATAGTCAGTCTTCTTCAATGGTACAGTGCATGGCACATTGACCATGATCCAGTGGATGGCATTCTGTATCCACACACGTGTGAACAACACTAATTGGACCCAGTGGCCTATAAAAGGAGAATTGGGAGGAAGAAGAGGAAAACTTGAAGCATGAAGGTGAGAGAGGGAAATGGGGGTGGCCAGGAGGAGTGGGAGATAGATAGAGCTTGTGGCAAGTATGACCTAAGTACATTGTACTCATGTATTACTACATATGAAGGTACTGAAGATAATTTCAAATGGTTTTTAAAGTTCCCTTGAAGAGTGTAATCAGCAGCTATAGGCACTGTTTTGGAGTACTTGTTCCCAACTGCAATCGCATACTGGAATCACCTAAGCAGCAGATAAAAAGTACTTAAACGTGAGTCCTAACCCAGAGAATCTCGATTAACTGATGAAAAATACTCTGTCCTCTGAACTGGAATGGAAAAAAAAATTAAATCTCCCCAGGAAATTGTTAGCATGTGGCTACTCTGAGAACCACTGATTCAGCCTTGATCTCAAAGTGTATTTCTCCTGCCAGCTACTTCAGCTCCACCTGTAATCTTTTAATCTTTTGTTCACAGTGCAGACCCCTGGGCCCTTCCCTAGACTTCATGACACAAAAATCTGTAGTTTGACAAAATGCCTGACCCCTATGGTTCATAGAAAACTTAAATCTTAAGGCTTCTGTTTTGTAATATCGCTTGCTCCTGGAGCAAGGACCAAAGACCAGAATCTTAAGCAAAGAGGAGCAGTGTTCTCTCAGAGAATTTTAGGCATCAGACAGAAGGTATGAAGCATTTCGGTTAAAGAAGGGTTTCCCCAGCCTTCTGTGTCATGTCCCAGAAGCCGTCACCTACTCCTCCTACTCCTAAGAACATTCTGGTGTTATTAAATGTCAACTGCAGATATACATCTGGCTGTGAATCAGCCAAGGAGAAAACAGACACTGTGGATGGTCGTTGCTGGTGTTTGTGCTTCCTGGAAATGGCTGGCAGAGTTCAGGAAGCGTAACTGCTGTAAAGTGACCTGGAAGCATTGCGCCAATGCTTCTGAGTACCCTCATCGCCCAAGCACTCGTCAATTACTATGAATGCAGACATTATTTAAGCACCAACAGCAATTCCTAATTTTATGAGCTTATTAGTAATGCAGGCTCTAGGCATCACCCAGACCGGCTGAGTCAGGGGCTACATTGTAACAAAATACTCAGATGATTCATATGCTCGTAGAAGTTTAAGAACAATGACTTAGAACAGTAACTTCCAATCCTGGCTGCTTATTGGAGCCATATAGGAAGGTTTTCAAACTATCGTCTATGTTCCACCGCAATAATTAAACCAGTCTTTGGGTGGGATCTTAGCATTTGTGAACAGTCTCGTGAGTGAACTGTGGATCACTGCCCCTGAACATCTTCACTTCTTATCTTCCCAACAGAGTCAAAACGTCATTTCCTATTGGTTCCTACAAAAACTGTTCTGTGTGGCCTTGACGAGGGTACTCACTAAGCTTTGATTTTTCTCTTCTCTCAAACGTAATCGTGTGTACTCTTGGTGCCTCTAGACATGCTCGTGTGACAAAAGGAAATAAGGTACCAATCACTATAGTTTTAACCCTCAAACTTTCACGTTCCTGAATATATCTCAGTTACAAATAAAACAGGAACAGGATGGCGTATAACCCTAGAGTATGAGTCAATAAGACATTCCCAGAGGGATTTTTTGTAAGACAGTATCACTAGGCAGCCCAAGCTGGCCTGGAATTCACCATGGACCTCAGGTTGGCCTCAAACTTATGGTCCTACTTCTTTGACCGCCAGTGTTGGGATTACAGGTTTGTATCACCAAGCCTGGTCCCATAGAAGTCGTTTCTAATGTAACATTGATCCAATCTCCGAAGGAAGGCCTTTTTTAGGAAAGTCCCAAATAGCCAAGCAAATATGAGACCCAAAGAATACAAATGGAGAATCTAGCAGTTATTCCTGGACCAGGAGATACCACTGTTAAGGCTCTTGTAGAAATCTAATGAGTTGTGTAGATTCAGAACCATCCTAGAAGGCAGCTTTTAAAAGATAGACACCCTCAGAAGGCAAGGGCATTAACAATGTGCTTCAGTGGCAGGAACATACACACACAGATCTGTAAATAAATTTTCCAGTTTCCTAGGAGAAAAGGCCGTAAGGTGCCCAGTTTCAAAGCATGCCTCCAAGCTGCATGAGATCATGATCTGACAGGTATGGCTTTCTCTGGAGCTTTCAAGGAAGAGCAGAATGTTCGTACAGGAACGATACAAACCTTTCAACTGGGGAGAAAATATCTTTAGCTGAATTGTTAGCCCTGTTGTAATCTTTCCTGCCCATTCTTCCTTGTTCTTTATCTCCCACCATCCCTAGGTTGAAACTAACTCTGCTCTCTGGCAATAAATATAAATACATGACAAAAAAAAAACAGTTTAAGGAAGGGCTTATTTTTGACTCACAGTTTGAAGACAGAATCCATCATGGTAAGGAAAGCATGCAATGGAAATGGAAAACACTGGCACATTGTAGCCACAGTCAGGAAACCGAGAGCTAGAAATGCTGATATTGTGTTCTTTCCCCTTTTTGTTCAAGCCAGGACCCCAGCCCATAGGATTGTGCTGTCGACATTCAGAGTGGGTCTTACCACCTCAGCCAAACATCACTGCAAACGCCTTGAGAGTCGTGTCCAGAGGGTGTCTCCTAGGTGATCCTCAATGCTGTATCCATCACAATATATAACAGTGTATTTTCACAAAGAATCTCTTTCTTTCAGAAAAATCAATGCAAGATTTACCAATAGGATTGTAATTTATCAAAAGCGTGTTCTTTTTGGCGGAATAGCATCTCATGTATACCACAATTTGTTTTATTTATTCATGGGGTTTGGACATGTGCATTGCTTCCAGTCTCTGACTATGGCAAGTAAAATTCCTATGAAAATTTGCACACAAATATTTACATGGAAAAAGTTCTCTTGAGCAAATACTGAACGGCAGAATGGCTGAATCACATGGCACATAAAATTTAACAAATCTAGGGAGCAAACTACTTTAGAAAGTAGTAAAATTTTACATTGCCACCAGCAGTATGAAAGAGTTCTGTCTTTCCATGTTCTTGCCAATACTTGATACGGTCCATTTAATCTTAACCAACTTACCTGGGCAGCAGTATTGTCTCGTAATTTAGTTTTCCCTGCAACTTGTAATGTGCTTGTTTTCCTCTCATCCATGTCTTTCTATAAGATTTCTTTTTGTTATTTTTATTATATGTATATTGTATTCGGTATGTAGATATGTACATGTCAGTGAAGTACCCGCAATATCGGAAGCATTGGCTCCTCTGAACTAGAGTTACACATTGTTAGGAGCCATCTGACATAGGCGTTGGGGACTAAAGTTGGGTCCTTTAGAAGAACAGAAGTGTTCTTAATCACTGACACATGTCTCCAGCCCTTATTTATGCTCTTGGCGAAGTATTTGCTCAGAGTCTTTACACATTTTGTGGCGTTATTTCTGACTTTCTTTTGGGGTCTTATTATCTTTTAGATACAAAATGCCTTATCAGAAATAGGTATGCAAACATTTTTCCATCTGAATTTTGACTTTCATTGTCTAATAGTATCTTTCAAAGGAACAAGATTTTTAATCTTGAGGAAATCCAAGACTTCTTACAATGAAGTAATCAAGACAACATGATATTTCTTTCAAGACAGGCAAATAGATCAATGGAACAAAATAGAGATTCCAGAAATGAACCACATGAGCAACTGATTATGACAAATGTGTGAAAAACTATTCTTTTTCTGGAATGATTATATATCTAAAGGCAAAAGCAATGAATTTTAATCCGTAAATTATCCATATGCAAAACTATCTCAAGATAGATCATAGATCTAAGTGTAAGACATAAAATTCTTAAACTTCTAAGAGAAAATGATGAAGAAATTCTTTCTGACCTTGAGTTAAGCAACTATCTTAGATATAACACCAAAATTATACCCCATAACAGAAAAAGAAAGATTGATTTCCAATGCTTTATGGTTAAAAAGAAAGCTGAAGTGCATGACCCAAACATGTATCATTCTACACATGTGTAATGATATATCAAGCATGAACTGCCAAAATTGCAACCAATCTTTAAATAAGAACTCAGTGGTAGCAATCCTGGAAGTCATTTATTTATTTATTTATTTATTTATTTATTTATTTAAGATTTCTGTCTCTTCCCCGCCACCGCCTCCCATTTCCCTCCCCTTCTCCCAATCAAGTCCCCCTCCCTCGTCAGCCCAAAGAGCAATCAGGGTTCCCTGCCCTGTGGGAAGTCCAAGGACCACCCACCTCCATCCAGGTCTAGTAAAGTGAGCATCCAAACTGCCTAGGCTCCCACAAAGCCAGTACGTGCAGTAGGATCAAAAACCCATTGCCAGATAGATTCATATTAGCGTAGCTCCTCTGTTCCTAGCTGACTGTAGGGCAATGCACCTGAACAATCAGGTAAACGGGTGGTAGAAATCTGGAACCTGTTATAAAAGATGACGTATTCTCAACAAACTTGCAAACGGAATCCAAGAACACATCAAAAAGGTCATCCACCTTGATGTCATCCCAGAAAAGTAGACATAGTTTAACATCTGTAAAGTGATAAATGTAACTCAGCATATAAACAAACTGAAAAACAAAAACCACATGATTATCTCATTAGATTTAGAAAAGGCCTTTGACAAAATCTGACATCCCATCACAATTAAAGTCCTAGAGAGATTAGGGATACGAGGGACATGCCTAATCATAACAAAAGCAATTTACAGCAAACCCATAGCCAAAATCAACTTAAATGGAAAGAAACTCAAAGCAATTCCTCTGAAATCAGGAACAAGACAAGGCTGTCTACTCTCTTTATATCTATTCAACAGTTCTTGAAGTTTTAGCTATAGCATTGAGACACCTGAAGGAGATCAAGGGAATATAAATTGGAAAGGAAGAAGTCAAAGTATCTCTTTGCAGATGATATGGTAGTATAAATAAATGACCCTAAAAACTCCAAGGGGAAACTCATGCAGCTGTTAAGCATTTTTAGCAAAGTATCTGGATACGAAATTCACTCACAAAAATCTTAGTTGGGGTTTCTATTGCTGCAATAAAACACCATGACCAAAAATCAAGTTAAGGAGGAAAGTGTTTGACTTACATTTCCACATTGCTGTTTATCCTTGAAGGAATTCAGGACAGGAACTCAAATAGGGCAGGTACCTGGAGACAGAAGTTAATGCAGAGGTCATGGAAAAGTGCTACATGTTGGCTTGCTTCCCCAGACTTGCTCAGCCTGCTTTCATATAGAACCCAGGACCACCAGTCCAGGGGTGGCATCACCCACTATGGGCTGGTCATTCCCCATTAATCACTAATTGAGAAAATGCCTTACAGCTGTATCTCATGTAGGCATTTTTTTTTTCAGTTGAGGCTCCTTCCTCTCTGATGATTCCAGCTTTTTGACACACCAAGCCAGCCAGAACATTTTCCTATAAACAAAAGACCAATTGACTTTAAAATAATCAAGGAAATAATACCCTTCACAATAGCCTTAAAAATAATTAAAAAATTGTATGTCTTGGGATAACTTTAACCAAGCAAGTAAAGTACTTGTATAATAAATTTTTAAGACATTAAAGAAAGAAATTAAAGGACATACTCAAAGATGGAAAGATCTCCCATGCTCCTTAATCAGTAAGATTAACATAGCAAAAATGACCATCCTATCAAAAGCAGATTCAATGCAACTCCCACCAAAATATGGCCCCATCCCTAACCCAAAAGCTAGCTACAATTGATAACCACTTGTGAATGAAAATTTAATTTTATTCCAAGGGAGTCTTGCTGGGGAAACGAACTACTCATCCAGCAGTGGGTGGCAAACAGAAACCAAGCTCAACGTAATCTCTGGCGGTACCTTGTCTCACAATGCTATGTTAGGGCTTTTCATCTTTAAAAAATATCTTTTTTGTTTTTATTTTGTTTTACTTATCTTTTTCTCTCTTTTTATCCTACAGGTTCTTTGTATATATTATTGATTTCAGTTCAGTGGACGTTATTGGGGGGATTCCTGAGTATGGAAATTAGTGGGTTATATATATATATATATATATATATATATATATACATATGTATATATATATGTGTATATATACATATATATGTGTGTATATATACATGTGTGTGTATATGTATATATATATATATACATACATATATTTCTTTTCCCTTTTCTTGGGCTCTTTTCCTTCTGTTTTCTTTGTCCTATTGTGATGTTAGCTTTTGTTTCATATTATTATATTTTTGTTATCCCTTAGGAGCCTGTTTGTGTTCTAATGAGACAGAAAGGGGATGGATCTGAATGGTTTGGGAGGTGGGGAGGTGCTGAGATGATTAGGAGGAGGGGAAACAACAATCAGGATATATTATGTGAGGGGAAAAAAGCTATTTTCAAAGCAAGGAGAAAAAGAAATCTAAGGTGTCCACAACACAGGCAATAATAGAATTAGTTAAAAACATAAGAAGAGTTCAAAGCTGTTTGAGATGGGTGATGTATATTCTTAGTACCTTGGCTTTGGTGACATATTGTGAATATGTGAATATGATGGATATGTGAATATGTACAACATATTAAATACAGACATTTTAAATGTATTAATTATAGCTTAATAAAGTTTATAAAATTTCAAAAAATAAAAGAACAAAGCTGATATATAAGTAGGGAAGTCCAAGAAGAGCACTCTCATGGACCATCAATAAAAGGCAAGGCCAACATTCTTCTTAGGAATGCTACTAAAAAAGTGGAGTCACCATCATCTCAGAAAGAATAGACAAAATGTTCTTAATCCTGCACCACAATAGATTGTTCCTGAAAAATGTTAAAGCACGTAACCACATCTGGCCTTGGATTTTTACTAAACTCCAGAGCATTTAACAAACAGAAAAGTAGAATAGTAGAGACTGAACAATACTATATCCTCCTATAACCTACAAGATGCTCACATTTTGAAATGCCAGGATAGCTATGAATGTTCATTAGCCACAGTTTTTTCATTTAAAAAAATAGTTTATGATTAGTAGATGTTTATCATAAATTGTCATTTTGTTTGAAAGGATGGTGCCTGTTCCTCTTTGACTTTCCTATATTTAAGAGGGCTAAGATTTTATAAATCTTAATTCATAAAATTCCAGAGGAAATCGTTTTCTCCTTCTTTCCTAAATAGCAGTCCATGATAGCTAAAAATACATAAGAAAATTATTCACTCCATTGCATGAGGTTGGAGGTTTCAGAGCTCAAAAGCAGCAAGGACAGGCTAGAATACCACTCACCTGTCTTCAGAGCATTCATCAGAATAGCGGAAATGAAGTGCTCCCAACTTTAGTGGCCAGACCTGGAAGACTGAACACCAACCTATGAGGCTGACAGAGCCACAGACACCAGCCACACTCTTGGAACAACATCCAGATTACTGCATATTCTCCTGAAGATTCCACAGATGATATGGTTACTTTGTTGTTGTTGTTGTTGTTGTTGTTACTATTGCTGTTCTGATTGTTGTTCTCTTCTTGGTGTTGTTTTGTTCTAAGTTTAGAAGAGGACATGTTGATATTTTCATGTTATGTTAATCATCTACTGGCATTAAAATTCAGCAACCAAATGTCTAAATACTTTACATGTTCTACTCTATTTGGAAATCAGTCTACACATACCTTCCACCTTTTTGTTTCACATCTTACCGCTATGTGATTCTATTTTACAAATGCAATCATTTTAACCAATATTCACATGGATACATATTTTATGTGCAAAACAACAAAGAAAATAATTCGTTTTTAATCTATAGCAGATTTTGTTGGGTTTTGAGCAAGCGTTCCATGTTAGTCACAGAAAAAAAAATGTTTAAACCAATACAAAATAGTAGGGAAATAGCCTCTCGCAATCATACTTTTCTCTCCAGAAAAGATTATCCTGATTGTAAAACTAATAATACTACTGCTAACAATAGGGAGAAAGTTTGAATATTATTACAGTAATTTTATCTTTTCAATATTTTATGTATAGAATTGTGTGAATTTCTGTTCTTAGTGTGGGATGCCCAGAGAGAACTGGAATCACTTGAGGTTTTAAAAGTTCTAATCCCTGGGTCAAATATATATATTCCAATGTATGTAATCGGTAGGGCAATCTAAACACTGTTTTTTTTTCCTTTGAGACAAGGATCTCTCTACATTGCTCCGACTGTTCTGGAGCTCACTATGGAAGCCAGACTGGCAGTAAACTCACAGAGATACCTCTGCCTGCCTCTCCCTCCCAAGTGTTGGGATTAAGGTCTGTGCCAGAACACCTGGATTATCTTGACTTTTTAATCTTCCAAATGGATTCTACTGCACAATCAAGATGAAGAAAAACTGCCCCAGTCAGGTCTTCTTGCACACTGATGTACCTTCCCAGTGATGTCACTCCCCAGTGATGGTTCTCCTGGTGTCCAGAAAGATAATCTGAACTGTTAAATTATGTTCCCCCACCAAAATGTATATGTGAAAACCCTAACTCCCAGTATCACACAGGCTAACCCTATTTTTACAGTATTATTAAGGCAGAATTAATTTTTAAAAAAAGGGTCATACTGGAATAGGTGGGCCCCTAATCTAGTATGGGTGACATACTTTTATTAATTTTTTAAAGATTTATTTTATATGTATGAATATTTTGCCTACATGTGTGTCTGCACAACATGTTCATGCCCACTGGCTGCAGAGGTCAGAAGAGGGCACCAGATCATCCCAACTGAAGATGTATGTGGATGGTTGTGAGCTAAGTGTGGGTGCTGAGAACCAACCTAGGGCTTCTGTAAGAGCAGCAAGTGCTTAGCTTAACCAGAGTTGACTCTCTGGCTCTGGGAATGATGTCCATTTTAAAGTTTTCTCTTTTTTTTTAATTTCACAGATGAAATTCTCACCTCCCACCCCTGTTCTTCCTTCTTCTCACAAATATCTCAGAGATCACACATGTTCCTTCTGTTCTGTGACCCACCGAGATTAACCAAGGATGTCTGTGTGACTGGAGACTAGAAGTCTCAGCAAAGGATCCATGGCTAAAGGCGGCCATCCCCTTTATCCCAGAATCTCTCAGTAGGCAGAGTTTAGAAATGAGGTGTAGGGGCCCAAGGAATTCCTCGTTATTTCGTGCTTCATTGTTGATAGGGCTGCTGTACCAGGCTTTCTCAGACCACCAGCCCCCAAATCATGACATGGAGACTTATTATTAGTTACAAATGTTTAGCCTTATCCTATGCATGTTCTACTAGCTTTTATAACTTAATTTAACCGGTTCTTCATCTATGTTTTACCTTGGGGATTTTTCATCCAAAACAGGCTGCTTTGTGCTGGTTCCTACAGTTAATATGAGTTAATGATTACAGTACCTGTGTGGGGGAACTATCCCTAACCCTTCACCAGTCTCCTGGCTATTACATACTTCCCTCCCCCTCTTTCCACAACAGTCTCTCAGCCTCGGGTGGAATGATATGAGTGACTTCTTTAGGACTGGGCCCATGTTCCTTGCTTATTTTCTATGTCTTGGGAAGCCAGGAGTCTCTACATTCATCGATATTCTTTGCAAGGAGAGGTTTTCCTGAGAAAAAGTAGAAACTGATTTTGTCTATGGCTTTGTGTTTAGGTGTTTAGAAGGCGGTTTGATGCCATGTCAATTTAGTCCTAAATATGGGGGAAGATTAGACACAGAGAAGCAGATAGTGAGAATGCCATATAAATGCCATACAAAAACTGGATTCACACTGCCCTACATTAAGGAAGTTAGAAAAGAAGGCTAAAATAAGTGTGCCCTTCTTCAGTTCCTTCAGCAGGAATGTGTGGCCCTGCTGACACCTTGATCTCAAGTTTCTGTCTTCCAGAATGGTGAGGCTGTTAAATTTTCATATTGTGGTATTTGGTTATGGCAGCCCTAGGAAACTTATGTCTGATTAAAATCATTCTGATGATTCTGATTCTCACTCTTACTAGCTATGTTACATTAACTTCTTGGTATGACCAAATGCCAATACAAGCATCACATAAGGTACTCAGTATGAAAATATGTTGTTACATCTTTGCCTAGGAATTGTTAGGTTCCCATCCTAGTAAACTGTCATCTTCAAAACTATTTAAGACTCCTGGTTTGAACATTGTACACAGATAGTATTGACTGCAATCTAAGTTTTCATTACCTGCTTACTGCTACCTGCCATAGACAGAGGCTCACTGCATGTGAAAATCTGAAAACACCCTGCCCAGGTTAGGAGACCATATCTCAAGCTGCCAACAAGCAGAAGTCTAAATGGAGTCATAAGAAATAATATGTATTTATTTGGGGGACTGGAGGAAGCCCTGAGTGTGTGACAGCCTAGATAAATGTGTAGTGCTGACATGAGCTGACCATGTCAAGGACCACAGCTTCATTCTAGGGTGAAGCTCAGGGGGATGCTGAAGTCTTCCTGTGGTCCATGTGTGGATTTTGACAGCAAGTGAAGAAAATAGCCTCCATAGCTTTCTCTTCCAAACCCAGATATTTATAGTCTAAAGACTGCTCCTATTGAGATTAGCTAAACCCATCTCCTTGCTCAGATGTATATAATAACCCCACCTCCTTGTTCAGTTGCATGCCATAACCCCACCTTGCTCTTCAACTGTGTATGACATACAAGCAGAGACACTGTGTTTTCTCCATCAGAGAGAGCACAGTCCACCCCACCCTAGCTTTTATGAGTGTTTGTGTGTTTATCTTTTCTTCATTCCCTTGCTACTCCAGTCAGTCTCATCCCTGGAGCCATGCTGGATGTGGCAATCTATTCCAACTTTTAGCATTAGCACACAATCAGTGACTTCTGGATCTTATTTCAAAGATACTTTGCTACAGTCCTAAAATCAAATCCAGGTGATTTCAAGCCAAATGAATTCAATTAAAACTAATATATAGTGAAATAAGCAATCTTAAATTTGTTTGTGGCATGTCAAAATAATATAATTTTAGCCTTTGTCTCCACAGCCTGCCTGCAGCAAGCAGGGTGGGCCCTTTGTGTGAGAGCTACCCAAGCAGCAAAGAGTTTTGATCTGGGCACCGGGAGAGACATCATTGCGGTGAGTGAGTGTGGCGGCAGTGGGGATCAGGGAACTCAGATGTTCCTCATCCCCCCTCCACTTCCTGTTCATCCTGCAGGGGCTATACTGCCTGATACCTCCTCTCTCTTCCTATCCCACCCAGCTTACATCCAGAACCCCCTACCCCCTGTCTTTCTCCCTCACTCCCTCCCTCCCCACTTTGGTGGCATAGCACCTCCCAGCTCAGCCTGCTAGGGTGCTGGGACCAAACCCGAATCGGGAGGGCAAAAGGGAGGGCGGTAGTTCCTTTGTCTCCATAGCCTGCCTGCAGCAAGCAGGGTGGGCCCTTTGTTTGCGAGCTAACCAAGCAGCACGTAGATCCTATCTGGACACCAGGAGAACCATCACTGGGGAGTGACATCACTGGGAAGGTACATCAGTGTGCAAGAAGACCTGATCCTGTAAAAGAAGATCCATAGGGGAATATTTGGAGGAAGAGATGGGCAGACGCCAATGCAAGAATTCACCCAACAATCTGGAAAACAACATGAAACCACCAGAAGCCAGCGACCTCACAACAGGAGGACATGAACACCTTAATCAAGAAGAAGTAGAAAAAATTGACTTCATGAAAGTAATTGACACCCTGAAACAGCATGTAAAAAATACCCTTATAGAAATGGATGAGAAGTATAACAGAAGGTTCGAGGAATTGAGTAAATCAGTGAATGATACCCTAGGAAACCAAGGAAAAACAATCAAGCAGATAATGGAAACAGTTCAAGACTTGAAAACTGAAATGGAGGCAAAGAAGAAAACACAAACAGAGGGCCGGCTGGACATGGAAAATCTAGGTAAACGATTAGAGACTACAGAAACAAGCATAACCAGCAGAATACAAGAGATAGAAGAAAGAATCTCAGATTCTGAAGATAACATAGAGAAAATAAACGCACTGATCAAAGAAAACAGCAAGTCCAACAAACTCTCATAACAAAACATTCAGGAAATATGGGACACAATAAAAAGACCAAACCTAAGAATAATTGGAGTAGAAGAAGGAGAAGAAGTGCAGCTCAACGGTCCAGAAAATATACTTAATAAAATTATAGAAGAAAACTTTCCCAACCTGAAGAAAGATGTACCTGTGAAGGTTCAAGAAGTTTATATAACACCGAATAGGCTGGATCAAAAAAAAGCATCCCCTCGCCATATAATAATCAAAACACAAAGCATACAGAATAAAGAAATAATATTAAGAGCCGCAAAGGAAAAAGGCCAAGCTACTTATAGAGGTAAACCTATCAGACTTACACCTGACTTCTCTATGGAAACCATGAAAGCCAGAAGGTCCTGGATAGATGCACTGCAAAAACTAAGAGACCATGGATGCAAGCCCAGACTACTATACCCAGCCAAGCTTTCGTTCACTAAAAATGGAGAAAACAAAATTTTCCAGGATAAAAACAAATTTAAACAATATGTAGCCACAAAACCAGTCTTACAGAAAATAATAGAAGGAAAATCACTAATCAAGGAGTCCAACAATGACCACAATAACTCAGACATCTAGAGACCCTTCACCAGCGCAACTCAAAGAAGGGAAACGCACAAACCCTACTACTAAAAAAGTGACCGGAGTTAAGAACCACTGGTCATTAATATCACTTAATGTCAATGGGATCAACTCACCTATAAAAAGGCACAGTCTAAGAGATTGGATACGAAAACAGGATCCAACGTTCTGCTGTCTACAAGAAACACACCTCAACCACAAAGACAGGCACCTACTCAGAGTAAAGGGCTGGGAAAAGGCTTATCAAGCAAATGGACCTAAGAAACAAGCAGGTGTGGCCATACTAATTTCTAACAAAGTTGACTTCAAACTTAAATCAATCAGAAGAGATGGAGAGGGACATTTTATACACATAACAGGAACAATTCATCAGGATGAAGTCTCAATCCTGAATATCTATGCCCCTAATATAAAAGCACCCACGTACGAAAAAGAAACATTACTAAAACTCAAGGCAGCCATCAAACCGCACATACTAATAGTAGGAGACTTCAACACTCCTCTCTCACCAATGGACAGGTCAATCAGAAAGAAACCTAACAGAGCAATTAGAGAATTAATGGAGGTAATGAAGCAAATGGACTTAACAGACATCTATAGATTATTCCACCCAAAGAGGAAAGAATATACCTTCTTCTCTGCAGCTCATGGAACCTACTCAAAAATTGACCACATACTCGGTAACAAAGCTAACTTACACAGTTACAAAAAAATATCAGTAACCACCTGTGTCTTTTCAGATCACCATGGATTAAAGTTAGAATTCAACAACAATGCTACCCCCAGAAAGCCTACAAACTCATGGAAACTGAACAGTCAACTACTGAACCATACCTGGATTAAGGAAGAAATAAAGAAAGAAATTAAAGACTTCCTTGAATTCAACGAAAATTAAGAAACAACATACTCGAACTTATGGGACACTATGAAAGCAGTCCTAAGAGGAAAGTTCATAGCACTAAGTGCCCACTTAAAGAAAACAGAGAAAGCACATATTGGAGACTTAACAGCCCACCTGAAAGCTCTAGAAAAAAAAAAGAAGCAGACTCACCTAGGAGGAGTAGAAGACTGGAAATAATCAAACTGAGGGCTGAAATCAACAAAATAGAAACACAGAAAACAATCCAAAGAATCAATGAAACAAAAAGCTGGTTCCTGGAGAAAATCAACAAGATTGATAAGCCCCTATCAAAACTAATCAAACGGCAGGGAGAGAATATGCAAATTAATAAGATCAGAAATGAAAAGGGGGACATAACCACAGACACAGAGGAAATTCAGAGAGTCATTAGATCTTACTACAAAAGCCTGTATGCCACAAAAATGGAAAATGTAAAAGAAATGGACACTTTTTTAGATAAATACCATATACCAAAATTAAACCAGGACCAGGTGAAAAATTTAAACAGACCTGTCAGTCGCGAAGAATTAGAAACTGTTATCAAAAACCTCCCTACCAAAAAAAGCCCAGGACCAGATGGTTTCAATGCGGAATTCTACCAAAACTTCCAAGAAGACCTAATACCTATACTCCTTAATGTATTTCACAATATAGAAACAGAAGGGTCATCACCAAATTCCTTTTATGAAGCTACAGTTACTCTGATACCAAAACCACACAGAGACTCAATCAGAAAAGAGAATTACAGGCCAATCTCACTCAAGAACATCGACGCAAAAATCCTCAACAAAATACTGGCAAACCGAATCCAAGAACACATCCGAAAAATTATCCATTATGATCAAGTGGGCTTCATCCCAGAGATGCAGGGCTGGTTCAACATACGTAAATCTATCAATGTAATGCGTCATATAAATAAACTAAAAAAAAAAAATCATATGATCATTTCATTAGATGCTGAAAAAGCATTTGACAAAATTCAACATCCCTTTATGATAAAAGTATTGGAGAGATTAGGGATACAAGGGTCATACCTAAATATAATAAAAGCTATATACAGCAAGCCGACAGCTAACATCAAACTAAATGGAGCGAAACTCAAAGCCATCCCGCTAAACTCAGGAACACGACAAGTCTGTCCACTCTCGCCATACCTCTTCAATATAGTTCTTGAAGTTCTAGCAATAGCAATAAGACAACATAATGGGATCAAGGGTATGCGAATTGGAAAGGAAGAAGTTAAACTTTCGTTATTTGCAGATGATATGATAGTGTACATAAGCGACCTCCAAAACTCCACCAAAGAACTTTTACAGCTGATAAACACCTTTAGTAATGTGGCAGGATACAAGATCAACTCCAAAAAAATCAGTCGCCCTCTTATACACAAAGGATATGGAAGCAGAGAGGGAAATCAGAAAAGCTTCACCTTTCACGATAGTCACAAACAGCATAAAATATCTTGGGGTAAATCTAACCAAGGAAGTGAAAGATCTATTTGGCAAGAACTATAAGGCATTGAAGAAAGAATTTGAGGAGGATACCAGAAAATGGATGGACCTCCCTTGCTCTTGGATTGGGAGGATCAACATAGTAAAAATGGCAATTCTACCAAAGGCAGTTTATAGATTCATCCCATCAAAATTGATGGGATCCCATAAATTTGATCCCATCAAAATTCTTCACAGATCTTGAGAGGACAATAATCAACTTTATATGGAAAAATAAAAAACCCAGGATAGCCAAAACAATCCTATACAATAAAGGATCTTCTGGAGGCATTACCATCCCTGACTTCAAACTCTATTACAGAGCTACAGTAATGAAAACAGTGTGGTACTGGCATAAAAGCAGAGAAGTCGACCAATGGAATCATATAGAAGACCCGGATTTTAACCCACACACCTATGAACACTTCATTTTCGATAAAGGAGCTAAAAGTATATAATGGAAGAAAGAAAGCATCTTCAACAAATGGTGCTGGCACAACTGAATGTCAACCTGTAGAAGAATGAAAATAGACCCATATCTATCACCATGCACAAAACTCAAGTCCAAATGGATTAAAGACCTCAATATCAGCCCAAAGACACTGAACCTGATAGAAGAGAAAGTGGGAAGTACCCTACAACAGATGGGCACAGGCAATCGCTTCCTAGGTATAACCCCAGCAGCACAGACATCAAGGGCAACATTGAATAAATGGGACCTACTGAAACTGAGAAGCTTCTGTAAAGCAAAGGACACTGTCACTAAGACAAAAAGGCAACCTACTGACTGGGAGAAGATCTTCACCAACCCCGCAACAGACAAAGGTCTGATCTCCAAAATATATAGAGAACTCAAGAAATTAGACTTTAAAATGCTAATTAACCCAATTAAAAAATGGGGCACTGAACTGAACGGAGAATTCTCAGCAGAAGAAGTTTAAATGGCCAAAAGACACTTAAGGCCATGCTCAACCTCCTTAGCAATCAGGGAAATGCAAATCAAAACAACTTTGAGATATCATCTTACAGCTGTCAGAATAGCTAAAATCAAAAACACCAATGATAACCTTTGCTGGAGAGGTTGTGGAGTAAGGGGTACCCTCATCCATTGCTGGTGGGAATGCAAACTTTTCCAACCACTTTGGAAATCAGTGTTTCGTTTTTTCAGGAAATTCGGGATCAACCTGCCCCAGGACTCAGCAATACCACTCTTGGGAATATACCCAAGTGATGCCCTATCATATTACAAAAGCATTTGTTCAACTATGTTCATAGCAGCATTATTTGTAATAGCCAGAACCTGGAAACAACCTAGATGTCCTTCAATGGAAGAATGGATGAAGAAAGTATGGAATATATACACATTAGAGTACTACTAAGCGGTAAAAAACAATGACTTCTCAAATTTTGCATGCAAATGGATGGAAATAGAAAACACTATCCTGAGTGATGTGTCCCAGACCCAAAAAGATGAACACGGGATGTACTCATTCATAATTAGTTTCTAGCCATAAATAAAGGACATTGAGCCTATAACTTGTCATCCTAAAGAAGCTAAATAAGAAGGTGAACCCAAAGAAAAACATATAGTTAATCTCCTGGATATGGGAAGTAGACAAGATTGCCAAGCAAAAATTGGGATCTTGGGGGTTGGGTGGGATAGGGGTAAGGAGGTTACCCCTTACCTCACAACCTCTCTAGCAAGGGGAGATGCGGAGAGAAATGTGAGAAGGGGAGGATGGGGGAACTGGGGGAAGTGGGATGGTTGGGATAAAGGAAGGATGGATATGGGAGCAGGGAAGCATATATCTTAATTAAGGGATCCAGCTTAGGGTTGGCAAGAGACCTGAACCTAGAGGGGCTCCCAGGTGCCCAGGGGGATGTCCCCAGTTAGTGCCTTGGGTAGCTGAGGATAAGGAACCTGAAATGGCCCTATCCTATAACCACACTGATGAATATCTTGCTTATCACCATAGAACCTTCATTGGGCGATGGATGGAGATAGAGACAGAGACCCATACTGGAGCACCCGAATAAGCTCCCAAGGTCCCAATGAGGAGCAGAAGGAGGGAGAACATGAGCAAGGAAGTCAGGACCGTGAGGGGTGCATCCACCCACTGAGACAGAGAGACTGATCTATTGGGAGCTCACCAAGGCCAGCTGGACTGGAACTGAAAAAGCATGGGATAAAACCGGACTCTCTGAACAATGAGGACTGATGAGAAGCCAAAGAAAATGGCACTGGGGTTTGATCCTACTTCATGCTCTGGCTTAGTGCGAGCCTAGCCAGTTTGGATGCTTACCTTCCTAGACCTAGATGGAGGGGGGAGGACCTTGGACTTTCCACCTGACTGCTCTTCGATCTGGAGAGGGAGAGGGAAAGGAGTGGGGGAGGGGGAGTGGAGTGGGAGGAAGGGGAGGGAAATGGGAGGACGGGAGGAGGCAGAAATTTTTTTCCAAGAAAAAATAAATTTATAAAAAAGATGTAAAAAAAGAAAACAAGTCATGAATGTCTGAATCTTAAAAAAAAAAACAGATGGACTGTGAGAGGAAAAGAGAAGGAAATGGAGCCTTGCTCGTGCTTCTTTAAAAATAAAAAGGCTTACCTATCAGAAGGACCAAAGAAGATGCATCCTTTCCCCGTAGTTTGGCTCACTCTGCCTGGCATGTGATGCTCTCTGTGACTGACAGCCTTTCCTGGACAGGAACATTGAAAACAGTTTCTGGGCTTCTCTACAGTTGATTTTTTCTTCATTCCCTTGCTACTCAAGTCAGGTTCATCCCTGGAGCCAATGTAAAGGTTACCAACTACTAGATATTTCCACAGTGGTTATGTTTTGGGGTTATTCTGTGAATTAGTGAACCAGTGATAAGCCACTCCCAAGCCAAGTCCATCTATTATCTTGTTTCTGACCCTTTCAACACTAATATGAGGAGGTCATGGTGGTACTGGAGGTTCTAGAATATCAGTGGCAACAAGCACACTGTATCAAATCACTATGAAACAATCTAAGTATTCTCCTTTTCCCTCTGCATTGTTGCTCAAGGAAATAGTACTAAAGTCCTAAAGTGAATAAAAGGGAGGATTGATGTGGGATTTCCCTCTGGATGCTGTGATTACTATTAATGAATAAAGAACTGCTTTGAGCATATAGCAGAGCAGGGTGAGGCGGAGCAGAGCTAGGCAGGGAGGACTGGACTGAATGATGGGAAAGAGAAGGACAGAGTCAGAGAGACGCCATGTAGCCCTTCTGGAGACAGACACTGGAACTTTAGCCGGTAAGTCACAGCCGTGTGGCAATATACAGATTAATAGAAATGGGTTAGCTTAATATGTAAGAGTTAGCCAATAAAAAGCTAGAACTAATGGGCCAAGCAGTGATTTAATTAATACAGTTTCTATGTGGTTATTTAGGGTCTAAGTTAGCCAGGAACTAACAAGTAGCCTCCTCCAACAGAGGATTGCTATGGAAGACACTTGTGATGATAAGGTAAGGTTTTTCCTCATGGGTACCATGTTTTCAATCAATTTGTTCTTGGTCTAAGAACTAGATTGAGGTTCTGTCTCCATCTCTCTCTGTCTCTCTGACTTTCTCTCTCCCTCTGTTTCTCCATCTTTCTCTCTCTCCATTTCTCTCAATGTGTGTGTGTGTGTGTGTGTGTGTGTGTGTGTGTGTGTGTGTGTGCAGTGATGGACTCAATCCCATGTCCTTGCACTTGCTTCGCAAATGCTCTACCACCTGAGCTTGGACCTTGAAACTGGTTACAGGATTTTGACTTTCCATTAAGTCACATACCTCAGCCCTCTGATTAGCCGTTCTTGATTTCTTTTGACTATATATGGTAAGCAATATCCAGGTTGCCCATTTGTATTGCCTCTAAAATACTATGTCCTGTTAAGTAGCTCTATAAATCCTAGCAAGCCAGGATCTCCTGGCTGTGATTCTGAACCTGCTGTCCATAGTGGTCATTATGTCTACCTTACTTCTAATGGTCCTGCGTTGCCATCTGCTATTCTGGGACCACATTAGCCCCATTGCTGTTAAGAATCTAGTTCTGTAATAACATTCCTACCATCAACTCTGGCCTACAGAGAACAGCCAATATTAAACTTTCCAATGAGATTGCCCCCTCCCTCCCCAGTGCAATTCTTATTATCTTAGAAAGATAAATCCTTCCCAAGAACATAGTCAATTGGTGGGGTTTATTATACAATAGAGACATTTCAGCATGCCCTTTTCTGGGAACCCCTTTACTCCTTCTTCTAAAATCTTTGTTGGCAATCCTGGCATCTCTACTCTATCTAATATAGACCATTTCTTTTTTCTTTTAGTTCCCAGAACTATCCCAGGAATGCACTTAAAAATTGTACATCGAGGAAGTTCTCTAATATTGATGAAATAAGCAGAATTATAAGACAGCTCTCAGGATGCCCTTAATATAATATGCATGTCCTGTGTAATAGTTCTACTTACTGGACCCTCAGTCCTCTACTATAACAAAGAGGAAGTACTTTTACTGATGGAGAACTAAGCTTCAGTCAGTTGCCTTTTTGCAGTAATCAAAAGGAAAATGATCTTGGGATCAGTTAAGACCTGGAAAAAGAAAATCATTAAAGCTGCAGTTGCTTTCTTTGGAGCCTGAAAGAAGCAAGCTGCTATGTTCTGGAGCCGCCATAGTCGGAACAGTGTTGCGGACCAGTGACAACCTCTAGGGACTGAAGTCCCCAACCCTACTAGTCCCAACTAGCAAGCTTAGAAGAGGATCTCAAGCCTCATAGGAACTGTTCCAGATGACACTTTGATTTCAGCTGAGCCACTCTTGGACCTCTGAACAAGGAGGTGATAAGCGGCTGAATTGGCATTGAGTTCTTAGGCACCTTATCATAGTTACTCAGCAATAACAAGTCAATGAAATCGGCGAGTTTCTCTTAACATCTTTCCTATGCCTTGCCTTCTTGGAACCGCAGCTTTAGGAGCACTTCTAAGCATACTCTCTCGGCGACTTCCAGTATGGTTAGCTACTCTTGCAAGTCCCTTAAGTATACAGTCCTCTTCTCCCTAAGTATACTCAACTCTGCACCTCAGGGTCATGCTGAGATTTCTTTGCTAGCTCTTGGTCTGAGGATGCTTAAGGTTGGCAGACACGGGGCAGGAGAAGGGAAGAATGGCTTTAATCGTAAGATGTGTGCTTCACATGAAAGTATCCACTGTGGACTGTCAGCAGGAGCACTGCCCACAGCTATGGAACAGATGCATTCACTGGTGAGAGAGATCTGTGCAGGGCACACCCCTGACACCGACTCTGCAGCTTCTCTGCAATCACAGCTTTTAGCATCCTCCCTTGATAAGTTACCTCTGAGCCCATCTCCAAGTGCCCTAGCGACCCCTAACCACACACTGAGATCTGTCTAGGCTTCAAGCACTGCAGCATTTTACTCTCACATCTCGGAGACTTTCCACTTCCTGCTCCCTTTGGGAGGAATAGTTCTCCTATAATTTTGATATGACTGTTTCCCCATATCATCTTCTCTGGAAAGCCTCCCTGGTTACTCAGTACATTATAAGTTACTTGCTGTTGTCCCCAATCTCTAAGCCTAGGGACTCTTTTTGGCTCTGCTTGCCCCTACATAACTTGAGGCAGTGCTTTTTGTTACAGATCCTCTGTAAATGTTTGATGAAGTGTGTTCAGTCAATACACTTTAAGGAAACAGTGAAAAGAGAACCTTCTTGTTAGAAAGTACTCCAAAGTTTGAAGCAATGTTTTGCTGATGAGCATGGGGCAGCATGGCCAGGAGGACTTCTTAAATCACTAATCTTCTCTCCCAAAGCTTCTACTTCTGGCCTTGCCCCCAAATTTGCATTTCTAACAAGCTCTTAGGTCATGCTGATGCTTTCAATTCAAGGACTAAGCTGAAAACCACTGGGCTAAAGGCACATGGAGAGAATACATATTGCAAAATAAACTAATAGGTCCCACAATTTTGTTAGAAGTTCAAAAATTCCCAAGTGGGAATACTAAGTAAAGATAGTTTTCCATATTTTTTTCTTTGGAAGAACATAATCATATTTTTAAATGCCTTTAAAAATTTACAAATGGTTTATAGTAATTGGATCAAAAGATGAATGATTTCAAATCTTAATTCCAAGTTGTACAGTGGAATGATAAATAGCCAATAAATCATTTACAAAGTCTTAATATTATGCAAAAGTACTTATATCTTAATGTTAAACAGGAAAAGTAAATTTGAATATGTGCCTAATTTAATCCCAACTGTCTTAAATGAGCATAGAAAAGTATTAGAAAGAATTACATTTATAATAACTATGATTTTCTTTTAGGTAAATAAATGAATTATTGGAAGAGATGGTGTTCTCGCTTTTTAGGACCTTCAAATGTTTTTATAATAAGCATGTGTTGGGATGAAAGGTATAGCTTTCCTAGCCTCTGAGTTCCTTCCTCAACAATAAAAATAAATTGATAGCCAAAAAATAAGAATATACCTTTATTTTCAAAACTCAGGATTTCTATTTTTAGGGAGACAGGAAGAATAGAGAGGCAAAGATGGAAGTCAAGAAGATAGGTGCAAACCTAACAACACTGAAATTGAAAAGTAAGTATTGGTTCACTTCAAATTGCCAACCCGCTAAAATTAACATATTAATGAGTATCCAAAAGACTTGGTAAAGACTGAGATTAGTTTGTTTATTTTAATTTTTAAAATCAAGATGTGATACTTTCCCCTAGGTACTACTCGTTTGTGGTTACTCTATAAAACAAGTTCTGAAACAATTATTCCAGAAAGGTAGCCTTCATAACATTGTGACTTTCTTTCGTATTGCTTTAAAACAAGCCATCTCATATTCAACTTAGTGAAAAACAGAATTCATGCTAATTAGCCTTCTAGTTCCTTTCATTTTGTACAGGACTAAAAGTATTTTCACAAAGTCCTTGAAAGGAAAATCAACAAGGGAGTTTTGCAAATGTGATCCTAATTAAGGTGTTTGTGTTTTATTTTTAATGACTCTGTATGTCGATTTTATGGTTTGGAATTATGAAAATAAGAATGAATTAATATTATTCTTTAAATCACTGTATTTTGGGTGGAAATAAGCTATTTAATGTTCATTCATTAAGACAGTTAAAGATGATCCCCACACTCCCAATTTACTCAAGAGATCTTGTCTTTTTCTACTTCCCATGTAGATTAGATAGATTAGATCCATGTATGTCTCTCTTAGGCTCCTCTTAGTTGTCTAGGATCCCTGGGGGTGTGAATTGTAGGTTAGTTTTTTCTTTACCTTATGTCTAAAAGCCACTTAGGAGTGAGAACTTATTATATTTGTCTTTCTGTGTCTGAGTTACCTCACTCAATACGGTGTTTCCTAGATCCATCCATTTGCCTGCAAATTTCAAGATGGCATTAATTTTTTTCTGCTTTGCAGTACTCCATTGTGTAAATGCACCACATTTGACTTCAGTTGTTTGGAAAGTAATGGGATTGAATGTGGGCCATCTGAAACTACCAAGAGCTGAGGACAAACAGTGAAAAAAAACATTTCTTGAAACAAGGCCTCAAGTAGTCCAAGTTGGTCTTGAACTTGCCATGTTCTTCTTGCCTCTACCTACTAGTACTCAGGTTATAGGCCTGTGCCACTTACACCTCGGTTTATGCAGTGCTGGGGGGTTCTTGCAAACAACAAACACATTCTACCAACTGAGCATCAGCCCTAGCTATATAAATTTGTTAAAAGGTAAAGGCAAAGAAGCAATAGTACCAGGGTAAGACATAACAGAAAATCATTTAAGGACAATGTGACTTGGAGACTTAGAAAAAAAGCTATTCCTTAAAGGTAGATTTGTGTTGTTGCTAATTCACTGAACTTGCAAAAGAAATGAGACAGGAAGCCCATTCCCTGTTCACAGTACTGCATCGACAACAAAGAGATTATTTAAATCCAGTACAAATACATTTGTATTTAGAGTCTGACTTGGTCATTTTCTATTCCTGTAGAAAATCCTTCTGCAGACTTGAAACTGCACGAAAGGCACCAACAGCAGAATTCAAATGTGAAAGCTGGGAACAGTAGAAAAAAGTCATGGAAAAACAAATGTCATTTCTTATAATTGATCTAGTTTTTTCTTCCATTGAAACATTGTTTTTTAAAGAATATCAAGCTGTTTACTCTGAGTTATTCAACATGAACCTGAAGTGGGTAAGAAAGAAAACTACCAGCTCCATCCCTCCTAATCAGTCACATTTTCAACTGGGGAGGGGGACTGAAGAATTCACTTTCTCCTTTGGGGGAGGGAATTAAGGTAAGAAAGAGAGAGTACTATGAGAGTGAGCAAAAATATCACAGCAGCAGAACACATGGTGAGTGGGTAGAGTGGGAGAACACTACAGAAATGGATATGCATGACCTCACCATGAGCAGCCCGAAAATAGCCTGGAAAGATGGGAGGATTGACAGCTTATTCAACGCTGTGTGTCCAGATGCACAGAGCAGACCAAAAGCTCAATAATCATTCCTGGCCTGTCAGCTTCATTGAAGACAAGTGCTTAAAGCTCAAGATAGCTTTGTTCAGAGAGTCAAGTGTATGTTTTTAGAGTGGATTTTTCCACTTAGCAACATGCCTGAAGCAGATTTCTCATCTCCAAGCCAACACAGTCATATCCCATATGCAATCTATGGGTACCGCTTTGCCGCAAACTACCAGCTAACGAGAGGAGTTTTGAGTGTTCCTGATGAACTTTGTAGATTAGAGACTTACAGAGCAAATAATGCATGCCTCACTTTTGACAAGCTTCTTTTCGAACTGGAGGGAAGACAAAAATCACACAAAGTTGCAAATTTCATTTAAGAGCTTTGAAGAGTTGAAAATTGCCGTCTTTACATACACTTGCTCCACACAGTCAAGTTTGCAGGGGTTTTCTAGTCTATCCTTCGATCCACACAATAGCTCTGGGAGGAGGAGCTTTAAGGAATCCAGCATTGGAGATCGAAGCAAAACACCATCTCAGTGGGGAACTCATGAAGCCCCACTTTTGTCTGAGGAGCTACTGGCAATTGATAGCTGGCAGGGCAGAAAGAATCATTCCTTAGGATTGTGGACACTGGTCGTTGCTCATGCTCCCTTGGAAGGTGCCCCCACCTGTGCACATATTGGCAGCACTAAATGGACTGAATAGATCATTGAATGACAGCAACAACAAAAAGAAAACTAAGAAGAAAACATAAAGTTGGGAAGTGGGACATAGGGGGACTATCTAGGGAAAGTGGAAGGGATAAAATGAGGGTGGTTAGGACCCTATTTTATAGGATATCTGTATAAAATCTGCAAGAAGTAAAAACCTGTTCTTAAGAACTACTTCAAATAGTAACAATTCACTTGATTTGTTGACAGAGATGTGGAAACTAATTGACCTCCTCAGAAGTACAATCAGATCCCTAGGACTAGATGCCCCAAGTTTTTGGTCCACAGGAGCTGCCAAGCAAGTGTCAGTGGAGACAAGGAGTATTGGTGTATTAATAAGTGCTGCAGATGAAGAAACGACATGAATTGCACGTCACTCAACATGCTACCAGTGAACTCAAAGCTTGATGCAGGTAGCAGTTCAGAAAACAGCAAACAAATAATACTGGAGTGCTTATTACATGTCAGCTGTTATTCTAAGCCCTTTATAGTTATTACTTATATAAGTCTCATGATAACTTTGTTATCATGCCAAAGTGTTTAAAAAGCTAAACTGAACCAAACTATCTCATGTATTTACAGCATTGCATCTTTTCATTATTCATCCAGGAAGGCATAAAGCTAATGGTAGTCAAGAAAAGAAAGAGAAAGAAGGAAGGAAGGAAGGAAGGAAGGAAGGCAATTATCGGTTTTTTTAAAAAAAAAAAGTGATGAATTTCAGGACAGTGTGGAAGAATGAGCCAATACACAGAGAAAGAAAAATCACACAAAGAATGTGTGTTAATGAGGAACCATAACACCAGTGACTGTAACCAACAGACCTCAAAATCTCCCTGGCTTTCTATGTCAGTTCCTTGTCCGTGTGTCATCCAAAAAATATGTTCTGGACTTTAATGATGCCTTCAGACACTGAGAATCCTTATATCTCTTTTTACCAGTCCCAGTGCCTTAGGGGTATACAGATGAATGCTCTGAACTCACTGAGAGACAAAGGGAGAAAGAACATTAAGAATTCTAGAAATTGTTCTATTTCAAATGTAGGATCTGCTCACTTTATTTCTACCTTATATCCACTTCTCTTACTATGGCTTTGTAAAACTGTAAATGATGCTTGAAAATGCAATCCAGCAGTATGCCTAAGAAGAGGAGAAGGCATGGCAGACTCTGTTTCAGTATGCACACTGGAATTGATGCCATCTGCCAGAGAAAGCCCTTATTGTTCTCTTACAGATCAGTCTCGGGTTTCATTTATCACTGACCATGATAGAGAGCGCTGACTGGAAGGGTAGTAATCAAACAGAATATCCTCCCTAGCATTAGCAACCACCTACAGTCCGTTCTCTGAGTGCCTTCCTCAAGCACAGTATTCTCATTTGGGAACATGGAACTGTTTAAAGCAATGAACATGCAAAAATCATCTAGCTGAGGGAACCCTGCATTAACTCCTAAGAGGGAAAAATGTCAGAAAAGGGAACGGTGCATGGAAACTCGACCACAGAAAAGAACGTTTCTTTTAAATCTGTGATAGGAGAGGAAAATAATGGAAGAGGTAAGATTGGATCAGAAGTACTTAGAGTAAGTATAGAGCACAGAAGGATGAGATGCCAGGAATGTGTCAGGGCTCTGTAGCACTGGGAACAAATTCTGGACCTTGTGCATGTTACACAAGCACTCTGCCACTAAGCTGCATCCCCAGTCCTGAACATAATTTCTTCAAGAGATGAATGTGAACCATGAGCAAAGGAAAAGAGGGGCGAGAGATGAAAGCAAATTTGTCCATTACCCCCCCCATAAGGCAATGTACCCCTAATGCAACCATGATTGCTGAGGATATTTAAATTAGTCTTTTGTGAATAAAAATTGTTCAGTTACGGATCATAAACCGTCACACATCTCTCAGGAACAACCTAAGACATTTCTGTAAACTTCCAAAATATAAGAGTACTAAACCTAGTAAGATCCAACTGGTGTCTCTATCTGCTGACTGTATTCTCCACCATCACTCTGTCAGAACGCAGCTTCTCTCCTCACCACATTGAAATTATTTTGATCAATGTCACAACAGCAACCTCACCCTTGACAGACAGTCTGTCAGCTCTCCATCCTTAAACTTATTGTCTTCTGGGCTTCACTCAAAGCAATTGATCACTCTCCTTCAACAAGTTCCTCTCTTGATTTCAGTGACATCATGCTTTGCCTAGCCCTGGTTCCTTCTCCCAACGAGTCCTCTTCTGTTTTACTTGGATGGGCTCAGGCACTCATTCAATACTGTTGATATTTATTCTATTTCTCTAAGTACTCCCCCCCCCCCCTCTCTCTCTCTCTCTCTCTCTCTCTCTCTCTCTCTCTCTCTCTCTGTGTGTGTGTGTGTGTGTGTGTGTGTGTGTGTGTGTGTGTTGCACATGACTGTGCAAACTCATGCAGAAATCAGAGCAGGGTGTTATGTGTCTTCCTTTACTGTTTGTTGACTTATTGCCTTGAGACCATCTCTCATTGAACTGGAAACTCACCGTTTCTGCTAAGCTGGTTGACAAGTAAGCTCTCAGAGTCTTCCTGTACCCACCTACCCACCTTCCTACACTCTCCCGCACTATAACTCTCCAACCCCTGCTCATGCTATACTTACAGCCATGTATAAGCAATCCTGGCACTTTATATGCATGCTGGGGATTCAAATGTAGGTGCTTGTACTTAAAGAGCAGGCATTTTTATCCATAGTGCCACTTCCCCAGACCAGCAGTCTACTTTTTGAAAAAGTCCTCTAAATTATTGACATATGTGAAAACAACACTCATGATTCTCTTTCTCCATGAAACCAGTCTCTCCATATGCCTTTCTCATCTTAAACGATGACACCGTTAGCCATTTAGTCAGTAAACCGAAACATTAGAGTTACTCAAGTTTTCTTTCTATCTATCATCCTACAGTGAATCCTTTCATCTCACCTAGAACATCCCAAACTGGACCAATCCCTTCATTGACACTGATTCTATCGAGACCACATCATCAACCCTCACGATCAGTATCACCTTTCACCATCAAAACCTCTTCCAATTTTAACTGTTTACTGTTTAAAAACTACTTTTCATTCATTAAATTGGAAACTGTATATAAAGTGTACATTAGAAAATGTGATAATATCATTTAAACCCTCCATGAATTTGCCTTATCCTTAAAACCAAACTTTTTTTTTTTTTTGGATTTTTCGAGACAGGGTTTCTCCGTAGCTTTTTTGGTTCCTTGTCCTGGAACTAGCTCTTGTAGACCAGGCTGGCCTCGAACTCACAGAGATCCGCCTCCCGAGTGCTGGGATTAAAGGTGTGCACCACCACCACCCGGCTAAAACCAAACTTTTAAGAATTCCTATATTGCAGTGCTGAAAACAGCCTGATATTGGTATAAGAACAGACAGGAGGATCAATGAAACCAAATCGAAGACCTGGATATCAATCCACACACCGACAAACACCTGATTCTTGACAAAGAAGCAAACAAATATCAAATGGAAAAAAAGAAAGCATATTTAACAAATGGTACTGGCATAACTACATCAACATGTAGAAGAATGGAAATAGATCCATACCTATCCCCATGCACAAAACTCAAGTCCAAATGGATCAAAGACCTCAACATAAAACCAACCACACTGAACCTCATAGAAGAGAAAATAAGAAGTACACTTGAACACATTGGCACAGGAGACCACTTCTTAAACATAACAACAGTAGCACAGACACTGAGAGAAACAATTAATAAATGGGACCTTCTGAAACTAAGAAGCTGCTGTAAAGCAAAGGACATGGTCAACAAGACAAAATGGCAGTCTACAGAATGGGGAAAGATCTTCACCAACCCTGCAACAGACAGAGGACTGATCTCCAAAATATACAAAGAACTCAAGAAATTGGTCATTAAAAAAACAAATAATCCAATAAAAAATGGAGTACAGACCTAAACAGAGAACTCTCAACAGAGGAATATAAAATGGCTGAAAGACACTTAAGGAAATGATCAACATCCTTAGTCATCAGAGAAATGAAAATCAAAACAACTCTGAGATTTCATCTTACACCTGTAAGGATGGCCAAGATCAAAAACACTGAAGACAACTTATGCTGGAGAGGTTGTGGGGAACAGAGAACACTTCTGTATTGCTGGTGGGAATGCAAGCTGGTACAACCCCTTTGTCAGGGTGACGATTTCTCAGAAAATTAGGAAACAACCTTCCTCAAGACCCAGCAATATCACTTTTGGGTATATACCCAAAGGTTGCTCAATTGTACCACAAGGACATATGTTCAACTATGTTCACAGCAGCATTGTTTGTCATAGCCAGAACCTGGAAACAACCTAAATGCCCCTCAACTGAAGAATGGATAAGGAAAATGTGGTACATTTGCACACTGGAGTACTACACAGCAGAAAAATGTGATGACATCTTGAAACTTGCAGGCAAATGGATAGATCTAGAAAACATCATATTGAGTGAAGTAACCCAGACCCAGAAAGACAAATATCATATGTACCCCCATTCATAAGTGACCTTTAGACTTAAAGCAAAGAGAACCAGACTACAAATCACAATCCCAGAGAACTTAGGCAACAATGCGGACCCTAAGAGAGACTTACATGGATCTAGTCTACATGGGAAGTAGAAAAAGACATGATCTCCTGAGTAAATCGGGAGCATGCGGATCATGGGAGAGGGTTGAAGTGGAGGGGAGAGGAAGGAAGGGGAGCAGAGAAAAATGTAGGGCTTAATAAAATCAATTAAAAAGAATCCCTGTATTGTTCACCACTGTAAGCACATTTCATAGAAGAAAACTGTGCCCTACCATAACATGATCAGGCCAAACTAGCCTTCTTCTCACTCCCCAAGCAAATCAGTTGCCACGCCTCTTCCAAACTAGCTCTCATTGCATTCTGTCTTCTTGCTGTTTATGTTGCCTTTGGCATTTGCTGCAGCCTTAGGTATCTCACCCACCCACAGTCTAAAAGTTTACTTACTGGTTATTTGTCCTTTTCACTAGATGATATGGCACACAGGTCAAAGCATATATCTGGGTTGTTTGGTGTTGACTCTTGTGAAGCACTAGCAGCATATTAATATGACGCTCAACACATTTGTTAAGTGAACAATTTTTTAAGTAGACATTTTCAGACAATAATCGTGGAAAAATGGGTCTCTTTCCTTACCAAAATCTTTCCCCAGTACTTGCTTCTTGTCGAGGCACGTGCAATTTGCTGAGACCTCAGGAAAGAGAGGCATAGCAGAGCCAGCAGAACTCTTGGTTGTTGCCAGGCTGTGGTGGGCCAAATGGAAGTCCAAACAGCGATATTTGGGCATAGAGGAGAGGGAGCCCTAGAAAATAATGAAAGGAAGCAGAAAATGTCACTATATGCCACCAATTCTCAGAGGGAATCACAGAATAAAAGTTTTTAGAAGTGCTGTATTTGACTTTCACTTCCCAGCCCACAATAACCCAAGTGCGGCCATCCCATTCCCAGGCTTCTATTTCTAGGTTGTAAGAATAGAGCAAATTTTAGAGTACTGCAGACTTCCACAGGAAAGAGGGAAGATTACCTAAAAATATTTTCACCTTTGCCAAGAACTGCTTCCAAACACAAACCCTGGCTTGTCACACCTGCCCCGTTCCCCCCTTTCCCTCCTTGCTACTAGCTACCCCTCACTGCACCACAGGCATCTGGTGCCATATGAATTAGCTAACATGTCCTAAGTAATTTCAGCTCTTCACACAGAAGTGTTCCAGAAATAAAAAGAAGGTGCTAAATTGTTACAAGTTGCTTCTACCAGAATTATTGTTGAGAGTTTCTATTTTTCTATTTTTAAGTTTTTACCCTTATGTTTTGTGGAAGATAATGCCAAAGCATGTGATATTTCACCATATGAATAGTTCTCAAATAAAAGGCACAAAGCTAGTGGTATCTAGAGCCATAATTTCTAAATTCTCATGAAAATATGCACCAACCTAAAAAAGAACAGGAACATTTTCCTCTGCTCATGGACTCTAATAAGCAAAATGTGAACCTTCCACAATATGCAGGTCATATGTCTTATATTTGAATTCCAATTCAGCTAACATTTACTGGAGACATACAGTATGTCAAGTATATTGACACCTGCCTTCACGTATACCTTATTTAATCTTCATAAGTATCCTATAAGCACAGTATCATAGTACAATTTTAAAAAGGAAAAATGTAAAATAAGAATTAAAGTAATGACCATCTTTTACAAAGGTCATGATGTTTAATATATCATATGGGCAAAATAATCTCCTTCCCACATGTATCCACACCGTAGCCTCTGGAATTCGTGAAGGTGTTAATCACGATCTTAAAATCAACATGATCCCACTATAATTATAAAATGTCTAACATAAAAGGTAGACCGGAGTCAGAGGACATGAAGTAACAGAAGCAGCAGGTTAGGCAACGCAGGACTGAGAGGAAGGCCACAAACCAAGGGAAGTAGGCAACCTCCAGAGAGCTGACAAAACAAAGCAATAGACTATGTCCCTATTTGCAAGTCTACAAACACATTGGAATCAGACTGCTGAGGGGTATTTTGGATTTCTGATGTGCAGAACAATAAGGTAATAGATTTGTGTTGCTTGAAAGCAATACTGTAGTAATTTGGTACAGTGGCAATAATAAATTTGTTCCCTCTGAACCTCTTTAACATTCACATCTGTTCCTGTATTCAAGACAGGACTATGGGCTGTTAATGCCCTACTCACTTCCATGTAATGAGCATCTATCTATCACAGTGGCATCTGCCTGACATCTACCTAAAAAGTTACTATTAGATTCCTGGGAGAAACTCAAGTGGCTCAGATTAGGGAACAGAAGTAAGAAAGCCTATTCAGTTTCTTTCTTTTTTTTTTACCCTAGGCACTAGGATGCATGTGTCTAAATTTAGTATGTGAAATGTATATTGTTTGTGATGGTGGTTGCTATTCAAGGTAATTTAAATTCTATAGAAATCACAGCCACAATCCAAGATTTATCTGACTCCATTCATTTTCATGGCAAAAGAAAAAAGATTAATTTATTATGACTTTGTACCAAGTTAGCACATTTCATTTCTTCCCTATGTGAATACTTGCAACACTTCTTTCAATACTGCTGATTTGTAACACATTTACAAAAAAACAAGCACATGATTTTATCCTGATGAGAAACTGATAGGCTGAGATATTAAGAGAACTTTTGCAAAATTCTTCATATCCCATCTTTGGGTTAAGTAAAATACTCAGAAACCTGCATGTTTATTGCACTTGCCTCTATCTAGAGCACTTCACAGAACAATATTTTAGCACTAAACATTCGTTTTTTTTCACTAAAGGTCATGGAAGAACTAAATTTTAAAATTCTATCTTTTAAAAGTAAAATATGTGTAAGCAAATTTCCAGGCATTATCAAACCCTCATCACATAAGGAATTCAGTGATAAATTCTTCTCAAATCTATCCAAAAAGTTATTATTAGTTTCTCAGGAAACTGAAGTGGCTCAGACTAGAGAAAATATAAATTATAAAGCCTACTGGGTTCCTTTTCCTTTTTGTCCTATCCACCAGGATTCACAGAGCTAAATTTGATATGTGTAGTGTGCAACTGCTCATAACAAGGAATTCTTTGCTAAAATTGTTCTTCTTTGTTATTTTGAAAATCCTTTTGTGGTTTACATTCTCATTATTGCTTTACACTACTTACTACTTTCCATTCCTCAAACCATGTGTTAAGGGTGGAAGAATATTAATAAATTAACAAATAATGTATGGGGCTGCATTCTAACTTTAATATTTATTTGTACCTTTGATGGACATTTAAGTTTTGCAAAAACTATGTCACTCATGTGCCGTAGAACAATAGAATTGCCAGTCTCTGAGACAGTGGCAGGCTGGAGAGGTGAAGAGGGCATGCATTTAATAACAAGATCCTGAGGATAAGCACTGAGAAAATGGCATCTACACAGTAGGAGAGACTTTTTCAGGTAATACTCAAGCTAGAAGATGTCCATGTCCTGCTGACATCCAGAATGTGCTAAAAATATTTGTGAAGAACTATGGAGATCTAATATGAACAAATGGCTTAAAGCAGAAATAGAACCAAGGGCTCCATACCTTAAAACTCTCAAATTTGAGCAATTAATATAATGGCTTAGAGGCAAATAGAGTTAATACTAAACCTAGTTTAGGGAATAGACCAATCTGTGATATCATTAAACAGAATAGACAGTAAGAAATAGAACTAAGCAATACCATGGAAGGAGATAACTGACTAGACAAGGAAGAATACAAAATGTTTCAAGTGGTCATTCCTAGGTAAAGTTTTCAGCAATGCCTGAAAAATACTAACTGGGAAGTAAGCACAAAATTTAATCATGCTTATAGTTGTACATGTTCTTTAGCTGAACCTGCTTCGGTTCAAGACCACTTACTTACTCTATACTTCTTGATGCTAAATGCTGCACTAACTACCTGAAATCAAAAGATGAGTAACATATAGTCTGAGCCACAATGAGGTTCACATTATAATAAAAAATCAGACAAATTAACAAATAATTATGACTGTGTGAGAATCTCTTCAGATTCTGTGTCTGGAACTTAGATGCCAAATACAAAAGGGAGTCTAAGGAAAGATAAATTAGAACATACGCTAGAAAAAAAAGAGAGACATAACATTTGAGTCAGAGAAGGGACAAAAGAAAACTACAAGCAACAGACAAAATATAGGAAAATCATGGAAACATGAAGTTGTATGTGTGCCCCATATGAAAATGCAAAATCAAGGGAAGGGGTGCAGAAAAAAAATAGTTTGCTCAGGAAAGTAATGTCATGATCAGGTTTTTGCCTTTTATATTTTCATTTTGGGACAACAGATCACAAAGTTGTGTCAGACCAATAAACCTATTATGAGTAATTTTAAAAGCTGGGAGAAACAACATGAAAAGCCAACTTAACTTGAATGAATTACCAAATTACCAAGGTATTAAGAATTTGCAGAGTTGAGATTTAGAAGATGGAAGTCAAGAGCCTCAGGACAGGCATTGGGAAATATTTGTATCATGGCGGTGATTGCCAATAAGGAAAATGAATGCAGCAGAGGGCTGGAGGAATGCCCCAGTGGTTAAAAGCTCGGGCTGCTCTTTCAGAATTCCTGATTTCAAGACCCATGACCCATATGGCAGCTCACAACCATCTATAACTGTAATCCCATCGGATCTGATGTCCTCTTCTGGTGTGTACACATACATGCAGGCAAAACACCCATATACATAAAATACATAGATAAATCTTTTTTAAAAAGAGGCCGAAAAGCTAAGCATAATAGAGTATAAAAGAAGATGGGACCCAGAAGTAAAAGAACAGAAATAAAAAGGGAAACATACGAACAGACAATGAGGAAATACAGAGAATCACCAGGTCATACTTTAAAAACCTATACTCTACAAAATTAAAAAAATCTAAAAGAAATGGAAAAATTTCTGGATAGGTGTCACATACAAAAGTTAAATCAAGACCAGATATACAATTTAAATAGACCTATTACCCCTAAGGAAATAGAAACAATCATTGAAAGTCTCACAACCAAGAAAAGTCCAGGGCCAGATGTTTGAAGCACAGAATTCTACCAGACTTTCAAAGAAAAGCTAATACCAATACTCCTCAAATTGTTCCACACAATAGAAACAGAAGGGACATTGTCAAACTCTTTTTACAAGGTGACAGTTACCCTGGTACCCAAACCACACAAAAAATGCAACTAAGAGAGAGAATTACAGACCAATCTCCCTCATGAACATTAATGCAAAAGTACTCAATAAAATAATGGCAAACTGAATTCAAGAACACATCAGAAAAATCATCCACCATGATCAAGTAGGCTTCATCCCAAAGATGCAGGGAAGTTTCAACATATGAAAATCTGTCACTGTAATCCACCATATAAACAAATTGAATGAAAAAACATCATATGATCATCTCATTAGATGCTGTAAAGCCTTTGACAAAAATCTAACACCCCTTCATGATAAAGGTCTTGGAAAGATTAGGGATACAAGGAACATACCTAAACATAAAGCAATATACAGCAAGTCAACAACAAACTAAATGGAGGGAAACTCAAAGTGATTCCACTAAAATCAGAAACAAAACAATGCTGTTCACTCTTTCCATATCTATTTAATATAGTACTCAAAGTTCTAGCTAGAGCAATAAGACAACAAAAGGAGATCAAGAGGATACAAATTGGAAAGGAAGAAGGCAAACTTTCACTGTTTGAATATGATATAGTATACATACATGACCCCCAAAATTCTACCAGGGAACTCCAACAGCTGATAAGCAATTTCAGTAATGTGGTTGGATACAAGATTAGCTCAAAAGAATCAGTAAGCCTCCTACAAACAAATGATAAAAGGGCTGAGAAAAAAATCAGAGAATCATCACCCTTCACATTAGCCACAAATAATATAAAATATCTTAGGGGAACGCTAACCAAACAAGAGAAAGACCTGTATTATAAGAACTTGAAGGTTTTGAAGAAGGAAATTGATGAAGATATCAGAAAATGGAACAATCTCCCATGTTCTTGGATAGATAGAATCAATATAATAAAAATGACAATCTTACTAAAAGCAAACCACAGATTCAATGCAGTCTCCACCAAAATCCCAGTACAATTCTTCACAGACCTTGAAAGAACAGTACTTAACTCCATATGTAAAAACAAAACAAAACAACAAACCAGAATATACAAAACAATCCTGTACAATAAAGGAACTTCTAGAGGCCTCCCTATGCCTGACTTCAAGCTCTACTATAGAACTATAGTAATAAAAAACAGTTTGATATTGGCATAAAAACTATGTGGATTAATGGCATTGAATCGAAGACCCTGACATAAATACACACACCTGGTTTTTGGCCAAGATACCAAAATTATACAGTGGAAAAAATAAAGCATCTTCAACAGATGGTGCTGGCATAACTGGTTGCCAACATGTAGAAGAATGCCAATAGATCCATATCTATCCCTATGTACAAAACTCAAGTTCAAATGGATCAAAGACCTCAACAGAAATCCATGCACATTGAACCTCATAAAAAAGAAAGTGAGACGTGGCTTTGAATGCATTGACACAGGAGACTACTTCCTGAATATAACCCCAGTAGCACAAACACTGAAATTGACAATTATTAAATGAAACCTTCTGAAACTGAGAAGTTTCTCTAAGACAAAGGACACAGTCAACAAGATGATATGGCAACCTTCAGAATGGAAAAAAAAATCTTCACCAACCCAACATCTGAACCTGGAAACAACCTAGACACCCCTCAACAGAAGAATGGGTAAAGAAAATGTGGTGCAAAAAAAGGCATCTTGAAATTGCAGGCAAATGGAACTAGGAAAAATCATGTGTGATGTAACCCAGAACCAGAAAGACAAACACGGTGTGTATTCATTCAGAATTGAATATTAGACAAAAAGCAAAAGATAACCAGCCTACAGTCTACAGCACCAGAGAATATAGAAAACAAGGAGAACCCTGAGACATACATGGATCTCCCTGGGAAGGAAAAGTAAACAAGATCACATTAGTAAATTAGCAGCAGCATGGGGAATGGGGGAGGGTTGTAGAGTAGGGGGGGGGGGAAAGGGGAAGGGAAAGGACATGAAGGATCTGGAAGTTCAAGTTGGGCAAACGACAGAGAAGGACAGCAAGGAAAGAGATACCTTGAAAGTGGCAGCCATTACTGAGTTAGCGAAAAACCAGGCACTAGGGAAACTCCCAGGAATCTAATAGGATGACCCCAGGTAAGAATTTAAGCAATAGTGGAGAGGGTGCCTGAGCTGGCCTTGCCCTTTAATCAGATTGATGACTACCTTAATTGTCATCATAGAACCTTCATCCAGCAGTAGATAGAAGTAGATACAGAGATCCACAGCTAAGCACTGGGCCAAGCTTCCAGACAGAGTCCAGTTGAAGAGAGGGAGGAGTGATAATATGCACAAAGGGACCACGGCCATGATGGAAACAGCTGACCAGAGCAAGTGGGGGCTCACTAACTCCAGGCTCACAGCTGGGGAACCTGTATAAGACTGAACTAGGTCCTCTGAATGTGGGTGACAGTCATGTGGCTTGTACAGTTCGTGGGGTCACTGGCAGTAGAACCAGTATTTACACCTAGAGCATGAACTGGCTCTTTGAATCCCATTCCCTGTGGAGGGATAAGATGCTCAGCCTAGATACATGGGAAAGGGCCTTGGTCCTGCCTCAAATGATGCGACAGATGTAGTTGACTTAGTTGAATAAAAACTTCTCTCTCAGGTATTGGTCATGTTTTGATTTCTTGATCAAGTTTGGAATCACGTATGAGTTTATTTAGACTGAAAATTCACTGAGCTGCTCAGTGAATTTAAAAATGCTATATTTTCATTAGAAAAGTCGTTTTTAAAAGCTACATTTCTGAGTACAGCAATATTAAAAGAAGCGCAGCAAATTATTGAAAATTTTAGAAGTCTAAGTGTGTCAATATTAACATTTGATGCATATGTATATCACCACTTTCAATCATTTTCAATTTCTTTTCTCTATTGACTTCTGAATTTAATTTTACTTCAGGAACTACAGCAATTTAAAGATAGCTATCTCAAATTTGGAACCAGGATGTTAAGTATGAGGGCATACTAAAAACTCAGAAATAGAAGATTTGTCTAAATTTGTTGGAGTTCTGAGTTTAAAGCAATTTTTCAGAAGCCAAGCTTAACATGTTGAAGAAAACTATTCCAACATTCCTGACTTTGAAATTTAGATGAGTGTTGAAGCAAAAAATTTACAAGGTAAATAATAAATCTTGCAGATTTCTGATTCAAGATAATTGAGTGAATCCAGATTTACCTCTTTTTTCCAAAATTCACTGAACAAGAAATATCAAAATAAAGCATCCTACAGCCTGTGGGGAGTCTGTGATGTTTGTCAGCAGCAGACCTAAAAAGAAAGAAATAACTGGTAGCTACAAATTCTATGAGATTACACCGACAGTGGCACCCAAAAGAGAGGAAGAGTCCAGAAACCCTAATTCTTTAGAGGAATAGCAAACACAATGATCTTGCAAGATTTCCTCCAGGAGAAGCTCAGCATAGCCACAAATCCAGAAGGAAAGGGGCTAAAAGAAACTGACCGTCAGCATTCAACTAAGGACACTGGAGGTGGTGCCTGAGTTACTTTATTCTTCTGTTCAGAGTGCTGCCTTGGACCTATGCAAGACTCGATTCTTTCGTTGTTTTATTTTGTCTCACTGTCCAGTCACACCTCCTCCCGAATTTTTCCACTGAAGGCTGAGAGCAACTAGACAGATGTTGAGCATCACTACGGAGGATTCTATAGTTGCACCTTTAAAACTCTAATCAGTTTCTTCAAATATGAATTGTTTATGCCAATTACTACAAATAATGCTGTAATGATCACCTTTGACCATGACCTCCTTACAGACCTCTTTGAAAACTTCTCAGGGATATCATACCAGAATTGGGCTCATATTGTGTCCAGATGGTTAATTTGGCTTAAAGCTGCCATGTCATTCATAAGAATGGCCACAACAGTCTACACCTTATACTTTCTCTAGCTATGGGTAACAGTCCCTTTCCCCCCCACAGACTTGATGACCACTTCTCTAATGTTTGCATACCTGACAAGGGCAAAATGCTAACTCCAATTACTAATAAGTTAAATCACGGCTTTGTATTTCTATTAGAATCTTATGCTTTCTTCTTGTCCAACTTATTATCTCATTTCACCTTGGCTGTACCAGTATATCCATTTTCTTACTGGTTTACAGGAGTGCTATTTTTTTCTCATTCTATCATCTGACTGCTTTGGTCATCTTTTCTTCACTGAATATAACTGATTGTTTTGAATTTCTTGATTCAGTTCACATATCTTATCTTCTACAGTCACAAAGAAATCCCCACCATTATCTTCTAATAAGCGCATGGCTTTATCTTTTTGTGTTTACTTGTTTATTGCTTCTGCATCTGGGGTCCCCTTTTGAAAATGGTATTAAGTAAGACTTGGGCTTCTTTTTCTTTATATAGTCAATTAGTAGTTCTGATATCATTTATTAACTAGTCTAAAATTTTTATGAATTTCTAAGGACACTTTCAGCATAAAAATTCCCATACACACAAGGTTTGTCTTTGAGTTCTTGGTTCCATTCCATTGGTTATGTCTTCTTCAAATAGTTACTTAGACATATCTTTCTCAACCTGACTTTGTATCAAGCGTCAATATCTTTATTCTTTCTTAAAAACTGACTTAGCTCTTTCCAGCATTTTAGTTTTCCATAGTAATTTGGTTTTAAATTGCATGCATTTTTTAAAAGAGATAGTCTCTGTTGGAGAATCAAAGGTCCTTATGCCCACAAAGCACTAGGGAACTAGGAATGTTAAATACACAGGACCTCTCTGTCCAGAAGGTTGGAAGTGGATATTGATAATGACCTGGTGAACCTTTGCTATTTGTGGAGGCAGACCTCACCCACCTTGTGCTATAGAAGCCGAATTTACCCAGAATGTTTATCCCAGATGCTTTGCTTCCTATACCATTATCTTTAGCTTCCAGTTAGTAGAACCCATTCTTAGGTGGCACAAGTACTTTATAACCTATTGGCCTCTGTGGGAGAATTGTCTATATTCTGTCAATCATGTTATAAATAAACGCTGATTGGCCAGGCAGGAAATATAGGCAGGAAAACCAGACAGGAAGCAGAAATGATGTAATGAGAACAGGAGAATTCTGGGAAGGAGGAAGTTGATTCTGCCCACTCCTGCCTAGACCACCAAAGCAGCAGGATGTGATCTGCTCCACTGAAAAAAGGTACTGAGCCACATGGCTAACATAGATCAGAAAAATGGGTTAATCAAGATGTGAGAGTTAGCCAGTGAGAGGCTAAAGCTAATGGGCCAATCAGCTTTATAACTTACAGAGGTCTTTGTGTGATTTTTCTCTAGGACTAAACAGCTGGGGGTATGGACAGGACAAAAACCACAACAAACAAGCAGGCCTGGCCCCGTTCATTTTATAGGCCTCTATACTATCTCAATCAGAGACCACACTAGATCCTAGGCCCTTTGTCTATAGAACCCATCTTCATGGCCACATGTATTTTGGAAAGGAGTTTCTAAGTAGTTACACCTTAAGCTTTATTTTGCACCTGGAAGTGGAATGATTATTGCCTGGAATCCTGGAATGGGAATGATTGTTGCCTGGAAACTTCTTCCCAAATCATACTGTATTTTAAGTATGCTGACAATAAACCTCTTGTCATCAGACTCCCTGAGTCTTATCCAGGTTAACAAAGTCAATCTGAACCAAGTTTGCATTCTCATCTCTTCATGGTTTTCTTCCCTTTGTGGACACCTGAAGGGTATTCCTCAAGTCTCGTTATGTTGCTCAGACAGAGTCCAAGCAAGCCTCCTATTTTAACTTCCCAAGTATATGGAATTATAGACACATGTCACCTCCCTCAGATCCATATTAATTTTAAAGTATAAAGTTACCAAATGATTTTTTTATTGTTTTTATTGAACCAAATGTTTTTAAAAACATCCACATGGACTTGGCATTTTGATTCAGTATCATAATTAATGGATATAAACATTAATTTCTATCATATAGAAATGATACCATTTCTCTTAAACATACACAGGTCTTTTGTGGAATATGAAAGCACCTAAAGGCAATATGAAAATGATGTTCTAAAAGGAAAGAATATTTCCTCTCTTACTTTGGACCTTCTTTTCTGTATTTTAATGGAACTTTAACTTTTTTCTATAGAGGGGCACTATGGCTAACTCTGGGGTACTTTAGAGTAGGGAGTCAGTAAATGTTTCCTTAGGTCTAGGCAACCAATACTTCAGGCTTTGTGGGCTATATAGCTACTGTTTGAACTATCAAGGTATGCTATGGCTGCATAAAAGCAACAACAGATAATTTATAAGAGGTGAATCTATAATATTTTTATTTACAAAAGAGGGTAGTTAGCTTATTTTGGCCTGCTGTGATATGCTCTTGTACACAGTAAATATTTATCATGCATATTAGTTTAATAAAACGCTGATTGACCAGTAGCCAGGCAGGAACTTCCAAAAGCCAGCTGGTTTGCTATGCCTTCTTGACTTTTTGTTAACTCAAGCTTTGGTCTTGCTATTATAACTGATACCATGTGAAAATATAATACCTTGTAAGCAACTGTTGCAAGTGGAAAGAAATGAATGTTATTGATTTCATGACTTGATTTTGTGTTTGGTAATCTTGTTTCTTGATTCTATTGGTTTTCCCAGTTAGGTAGTTATACCTTCTATGTATAACAATAGCCTCATCACTTGTACTTCAATTTTTATAATCTTATTTGCTTTGACTTTTTAAAAGTTTTTTATAGGTATTCACTTCAGTGACTTGAATCCAAAGATATAAGCAGTATATAACCAGAGAGTTAAAAGTAAACACAGATTATACATGCAAAGTTCTGTTCACAAAGGTCACATGTGCAGATACATGAATTAGAAGCTTGTGTCTAGAATTATAGCCAAGCTGTTTGGGAGTTGCAGTGCTATGCTCTACAGTAGCTAGAAGGGAGGTATCATCATTGGTCTTCAAAATTTCTCCAAGGTATCACAATTAATTTCAATGTTCAGAGCAGATTTTTATACCAATACTTTATGAATATTTACATTTTCAAAAAGATTTTGAATTATTCAGTGCATTTTCTGCACCAGCTGAGAGAATCTCCAGGAGGATTTTTGTCCTCTGCCTTCATAACTGTATTAAGCCTGTGAATATTTTTTCTTTTCATGTGGTGTTCATGTCATTTTAGAAACCAGAGATTGTTAGTATCATAACACATAATAGACATATTTTCCATCTTATAGAGCATATATCTAAGACATGAATAAATCATTCCTTCAGTATTTGGTAGAAAATACAAATAAAAACATAGGGTTCATGGAAAGGGAAAGGAGTTCTGAATTGTTATAAAATGTAATGATTCTTGTTCATTTTCATCACCTTCTATTTTTCATTGAAGTAAAATTGACAGGTATTGTGTATGTTTCAGGTGATATTTTGATATACCCTGTGAAATGATTCTCCCATAAAACTAACCTATTCATCACCTCACATAGTCACAATTTTCATGAATGTGAATTTTTAAGAATGCTTAAGCTATCTTCTCTTAGCAAATTTCAAGTATGCCAAACAGTATTACAGGCCTTAGTAAGCGTGTTATACATGACAATCCCAAATTCATTCACTCTGCTTGACAGAAGCTTTGTCTTGCTTGCAATGTTGCAAATGAACCTGGGGACAAGCTAAGTGTCAAAAAGACAAATATTCATCACCTCAATTGTGATGAATTCTGGGTAATAAATGGTAAGATAGTAGACACAAGGAACTAGAGCCAGAGAAATAGGGATAGGTTAACTAAGGTTAAAAGCATTTTTATGAATGTTTGATTTTAAAGATATGCTCTATGTAACCCAGGCTGGCCTAAAACTCACTACCTTCCTGCCTCAGCCTCCTGTGCTAGGACTATGGGCACCTGCCACCTCCCCCAGCTCCAACTCAATTGCATTTTTCCATTTAAAACTAATTCCAGAAAATATTCTAGTCATCTAGGGTTTGGAGCTTAATTAAATACTCATTATGCTCTTCAGTCAGTATATTGTCTGTAATTTTAAATCTTCTTAAAAGTGTAGCTCAATTCATTTCTACATTTCTTCTTTCTTGACAAATGCCTTAACAGACATAAAACTCCCTTTAAATGAGGACAGTGCCTCCGTGGGCCACAAAATTTGACAAGCAGCATTTTCATTATAATTTCCTTGAATTTTATTGACTGTTTAGCTTAGTAGCCAAAGAGGGTTTTAGTATTGAAATGCATTTTCATTTCTCACAGGAATTTTTGGAAATTCTTTTAATTTATGTTCTAATCTTGTTATACCATAGTAAAAGAACATAAGTGTTCAATATTGATACTGTGGAATTTATTAAGGCTTCCTTTGTGATCAATCACATGTCAATGTTTAGAAAATGTGACCCCAAAGGAATGTAATGAATTTAGTAAATATCTAACAGTTGAATATTGTTTGTATATTCAGAGGTCCTATGTTTGTTTTTGATTGCTTGCTCAATCACTTTTAGAAAAGGATATGTTAAAGTACCCAGATAAACAATTCTGAGATAAAATTAAATAAATTCAGAAGTAACATGGGTTTATTGATTAAACTTTTATTAAATACTTCATTTTCCTTCTGTGATGCTGTGAGTAGATGCTCTATGTTATGAAATTATATCATTAGATTTTTATATATTAATATAATATTTGTATATATTAATAATTTTCATTCCACAGTAGTTTTTGCTTTCATACAAAGATATTTTAGCTCTTATAAAACATCTGACTTCAATTCCACCTTCTCAAATATTAAGATTCCTTCCATAACTGGCATACTGATGTGCTTCTCGAATCCCAATACTCAGAAGGCAGAAGAGGGAGAGCCAGGAGTTCAAGGCCATCCTCAGTTAGCAAGGCTAGCTTGAGTTACATGAGACCCTGCCTTCTCCAAAAAGCAAAATCAAAAAGGAGTGCTACTCCATATTCTGCTGATTCACATAAACTAAGTGTATCTTTTCTTCCTTTGTTTTCAACTTTTCTGTACTCTTACGTTTTATTTAACCCTAATTCAGTTTAAATTTAATTTTTGTTTATACTTTATTTTAATTTAATTTTCTCTGACTTTTAATTTTAATAGTGAGATTAGAAAATTTACTGTAGTTATTCCTTATATTGGTTACTTTACTATTTCTGTAATAAACACTGTGACTGAGATGACTTATTAAAGAAGGTGTTTTCATTGGGCTTATGGTTTTAGATGGTTAGAGTTCATGATGGCAAGATGAAAGCATGCTGGCAAGGAGAGCTAACAGCTCACATCTTAAAACCTCAAGCAAGAGGTGGAGAGCACACAGGTCATAGCATCGGCTTTTGAAACCTCAAAGCCTACCACCCAATGACAGACCTCCTCCAGTAAGACTATACCACTCAATCCTTCTCAAACTGTTCCATCAACTGGGAACAAATATCCAAATATATGAACCTATGGTGTCATTCTCTTTCAAACTGCCATACTCCTGTATTAAGACTTATTTATAAATTATAAAGGTCAAAGACTTTCATATATGAAAGCCTCATAGTGAAACATAATATTTTAAATGCTAAAACACTGATAATAATGAAAATAGTACATGAAAAAGGACAAAAACAGGTTTAAAGAAAAAGAGAAAATGACATTTCTGCTACTGTAGTTCACATTGCTTATATACTCTCTGTTTTCTCTTCCTTGCTTACCAATGACAGATCAAGTTTCTTCTGGAGGAGATACGGATAGAGCAATTATATATCTTTCAAACAGATCTCTAAATAAGCATAAAGCTGCACATACATTCAGACAGTTTTTGATTCTTGAAAATGTAGAGAACTTTGACTGGCTAGCTTCTGTGTTTCTCTCTCTCCATAATTACTGGAGTTATAGTGGGACATGCGTAATATAATAAGAGGAGAATACTGGAAGAAGAAAGATTCAGTTGGGGGTAGGAGTGGAGGAAAAGAGGGTGGAGTAAGAGTTAAACAAAACTAAGATATATAAAAAATCCCATGGAACACTACTGTTTTGTAAGTCAGTTAAAAACATATAATTTATATAAACTGTAATTTAGTGCACATAGACACACTGCATGGGTAGATAATGCTCCTTCTAGAAGCCATAAGTTATTAAATGAAAATCCCATGTATGGAATTCCTCCGTACTAGTTGAGCCCTACCAAAAATATATACAAACCATTACTACATGGTAAGACTCTTTTTCTGAAGCTACCACACACTTGGGTTACAGGACATGAAGACATAGCAAGATATGCCCACTGATGCAATAGTGGCAAGACTAAGAGATTAACCAACTACTTTCTGATTTGATTTCACAGGAGGGAACTCTTGCATATTATAAACCTATATAAGAGCCTGTGATTTGGGAGGTCGTGGGCCCTAGGGGGCAACTGGCTGACTACTTTTTATTGTTGTTTGTTTGTTTGTTGCTAAATGGACATGTCAAACATCCTTCTAAATCAGTGGTTCTCAACTTGTGAGTTGCAATTGGAGAATGGTTCTTTCTCTGGGGCTGCATATCAGATATTTACATCATGATTCATAACAGTAGCAAAATTGCAGTTATAAGGTAGAAATGAAATAATTTTATACTTCAGGGTCAGCACAACATGAGGAACTGTTAAGAGTGGCAGCATTAGGAAGGTTGAGAACCACTGGTCTAAATGCTTATGCTTATACACATAGATTAGTGCTGTATTTGGCCTTCATCAAAGAAGCTTCCTTTTTCAGTGTCAGCTAGTGAAAGACTCACAACTGGTCTAAGTTCTAAGAAAAAGTTGTTGGTTAGAGCTTTGTCCTAAGAGAGGATATCTTCATCCTCTTCTGCAGGAATTAGGGAACTTCACAGAAGGAGCAAAAAGAATGTCTAAAAATGCAAGAAGGAAAGAGTGTGGAAAATATTGGATTCTGGACATGACATGAGAATTGCACTCATGAACTTATGGTATTGGGTTATCTGAACAAGACTGGGCTCATCAATAATCCATCATGCATTCAGAAGGGCTTAGGAGCACCCTCCAGCCCTGGACTACTCTGGGAAGTTAATGATTGGTAGAATGCAATGTCATTTTCTTCAGTGGTGTAGCCAGTGATGGGATGGTGATGTTCCAGTAAATAACCTACCACCCATACTCATGCATGCAACCCTAACTAAACACAGTGGGTCACCAAATATTCCCAGAAAAATAGTAAGGAAACTTGGGAAGAAGAAGGGTTTCACTGGGAGAGGGATGGAAACTTGACAAGATAATGGGGTGAAAATGACCATAATTCATTTACTTTTAAATATCAAAAATTCGTTATATTTTAAAATATATTTAAGTATTAAATTATCAGTATTTTTCTATTGTTGAAAATAGTTGTCATGCAATATATTCTAATTGCTTTTCTTTTCCCCAACCCCTCCCATGTCTTCCCCACCTCCCTTCCCAACCAAATCCACACCTTTTCTCTTTTTGTTAGAAAAAAAGCAAACAAAGAATAATAATAAAATAAGATAAAACAAATCAAACAAACAGAAGAAAAATAGTCAAAGGAAAAGCACAAGAAACACATATAGAAGTAGAGGCACACTTGCGCACACACAGAAATCCCACAAAAACACAAAACATATATATATATGACCTTAGGGAGAAGAAAAGCCCTGACAAAATATTAGGGGAAAAAGAACCTCCAAAGATGTCATTAACTGTTTCATGTTGTTCATCAACTGACTAATACACTTGGGCACTGCCATAAAGAATGGTCTGTATACCTAGTGACACTATTTTTTTCCCTTGCAAGAGATTATCTGCCGGAGATATACTCTGGGTTAGTGGTGGGGTCTTGTGTCTACTTCACCACTCAGAACTGATTCTCCATCAGGCCCAGACCCATAGAATCCTGTGAATGCTGCCATAGTCTCTGTGAGTTCATTTGTGTAACAGCTCTGGTTTGTTTAGAAGGTCTTGTTTTCTTGGTGTTCTCCATTCCTTCCGCCTCTTACACTCTTTCCATCTCCTCTTCCACGGGGTTCCTTGAGCCTAGGTAGAAGAATTTGATGAAACTATCCCATTTATGACTGAGTGTTCCAAGGTTTCTCACTCTGCACATTGTCCAGCTGTGAATAACTGTATCTGTTTCCATTTACTGCAGAAGAAAATGTTCCTGATGATAGCTGAGCCAGACCCTAATCTATGAGCATAGAAGAATGTCCTTAAGAGTCATTTTATTGCTATATTCTGTTAGTAGAACAGTAAGTAATATTTGGTTTTACTCTAGGCCTATGCCCTATCTAATCTCAGGTTCTTGACCATGCAAACAGTGTTGGGAATGGGTTCCATCTAATGAAGTGGGGCTTAAATCCAATAATATATTGGTTGGTTACTCCTACAAGCCTTCTACCACTATTACACTAGCTCATTTTGCATGCAGGTAAGTAACCATTATAGATTAAAGGGTTTGTGACTGGGTTCCTCCTTACATTTCTCCCTTTGTTTGATTTTATTTTATTGATTTGATCTCTGAGTTTGATTATTTCTGGTCATCTACTTGTTTGGGGCTTGATTATTTCTGGTCATCTACTTTTTCGTTTTGGAGCTTTCAGGTATGTAATTATGTTACTTTTCTCTCCATTCTTTTTAGGCACTTACTACTATGAACTTGCCTCTTAGAACCACCTTTATTATGTCCCATAAGTTTGGGTATGCTGTGTATCCATTTTCATTGAATTCTAGAAAATTTTTTATTTCTTTCCAACTTTCTTGACCCATTTTTCATTCATTAGAGAGATGTTCAACTTTCATGAGTTTGTAAGCTTTCTGTTGTTTTTACTACTGTTGATATTAAGCTTTAATCTGTGATGGTCAGATAGGATGTGGGGTATTATTTTAATTTTCTTGTATCTGTTGAGATTTACATTGTATCTGAGTATGTAGTCAGGTTTCGAGAAAGTTCCATTGTGTAATCTTTTGTGTTTGGGTGAAATGTTCTACACCTGTTAGGTCCACTTAGTTTGAAATAACTCTAGTATTTCTATTTAGTTTTTGTCCAAATGGCCTGTATATTGGCTGGCAAGAGTGGAATCTTGAAGTCATCCACTAAAAGCATGGAAGGGTCAATATGTGATGTAAGCTATAGTACTGTTTCCTTTATGAACTTGGGCATCCTTGTGTTTGGTGTATTATTTACTAGCATGGGCAGCCCATATATGGTGATTCTGTTGAACTTGTCCATATTGGGTTTCATGATCTAAGTTGATGAGGACGACTGACCAAGTCTCTTCCTCATACATGTTTAGAGTTCTAATATTCTCTTTGAGGATTTTCCTTTGATAAATATATAGTGTCCTTCCCTTTCTCTTTGGATTAGTTTGATTTGAAGTCTATTTTTGTAATATTAAAATGGCTACACAAGCTTGATTATTGGATCCATTTTCTTGGAATATCTTTTTCATATCTTTACTGTGAGGGAATGTCTATCTTTGATATTAATGTGAGTTTCTTAGATGGAGCAAAAAGATTTTTCTAATCCATTCTGTTAGTCTGTATTTTTAATTGGGGAATTGAGACCATTCATGTATGTTGAGAGTTATCAATGAAAAGTGTTGATTCCTGTTTTTGCTATTGTGGTATGGATTTTTCCTCCTCTTTTGATTTTCTGGTCTGAGATTATTTTATGTGTTTTCTTGACTGTGTTTGGACTCTTCAAGTTGAAGTGTTCTTTCTACTGTCTTCTGTAGTGTGGACTTGTAAACAAATACTGCTTAAATTTATTTTTATCATGGAATGTCTTTCTCCATCTATCTCAATCTATCATGTTTGAAAGTTTTGCTGGATATAGTAGATTGGGTTGATGTCAGTAATAACTGAAAGTTAATAAGAACATCTGTTCAGACACTTTTGGCTTTCGGAGAAGTCAGATGTTATTCTAATTGGTGTGTTTTTATATGTTAGTTGGTCTTTTTCCTCCTACATATTTCAATATTTTCCTTTCTTCTGTATTTTAGTGTTTTGATTATTATGTGTCATGGAAAATATTTTTTATATTCCAGTCTATTTGGTGTTATATATGCTTCTTATACCTTAATAGGCACCTCCTCCTTTAGATTAGAGAAATTTTCTTCTATGGTTTTTATTGCAAATATTTTCTGTGCCTTTGACTTGAGTTTCTTCTTCCTCTATTTCTATTACTTATATATTTTGACTTTCCCTGGTGTTCCCGCTTCCCTGGACTGCCAAGAGTCTTTTAGATTTAACATTTTCTTTGACTGAAATATCTATTTCTTCTGTCTTGTTTTCAGTGCCCAAGATTCTTTCTTCCATCTCTTATATTCTGTGGGTGAAATTTGCCTCTGAGGTCCTGTCCTATTTCAGTTTCTAAATTTCTCATTTCCAGTTTTACCCCAGTTTTGGTTTTTTTGCTCATTCTATTTCTACATTCATGTCTTGAACTCTTTTCATAATTTTATTCTATTTTTGCTTGTGTTTTCATAGATTTCAGTAATTGATTTATTCATATTTTCTTTAAGGATTTTGAACATATTCATAATATCTATTTTGAAGTCCATATCTTGTACGTCTGCTACGTTACATTTCTCAGGGCCTAATCTAGTAGTGTTGCCAACATATTAACTTTATTTTTATTCTAGTGTCTACATCTGGGTTTGGGACAATTGTGATTCTAGGTGCTGATATCTGATCTTGTCTTTTTAGGTGGACATTTTGTTCCTTAGTTTTTGTTGCCCTCCCTGGTTCTTAGAAGAGTGTAGTGGCCATGGGTTGCCTGGGAGAAATGCTTCTGAGTCCCTGCTGGGTGTGGCCACTATGGATCACAGGTAGAATGTATTTCTAGGTATTTGGAGATGACGTTTAGTAATGGAGATAGGCTAGAAGAGGGGCTTAGAGGACCCATAGGAGGGAAGAAAGTTTGGTGTACCATAAGGACCTGCAAAGTCTGCTGGGAATAGAATAGAGAGGAAAAAGAAACCTCAGCAGCTAGTCTACTACAAAGCTGGCGCTGAGGGGTTGGCAGCACTTTTTAAAACTAGGTATGAGATTTGTAAGGGCTACCAAGAACATCATTCCTCCAGATTCCCCTCTAAGTTTCCAAGCTTGTAGACTATCTAAGAAACTGTCCAATTTAGTATGACTTCTTTAGCTATTTAAAGAAAGGACTTAGAAAGATTAAAAGAGGGGTTGTCTTATGGAATGGTAACAAATGGTTCTGCTATTTCCCAAGCACTGGTTCATTTAGTATTCTTTAGTATCATCAAGAGCAACATAAACAACTAGATCCTGGATTTGATCCATTCTTCATATACATTCCTAGAAAGAGAAGCTGGTATACAAGGAATATGACATACTGTTTAAAATAACCTTATCCTTGATTAATAGAATGGCGACAAAAGAAAGGCAGCAAATTAAACAAGTATACACTAAATAGTTGTAAGAACTGATCGCATATTGAATGCCATCAAAGACATGAGGAAAGTTATTTAATGTATGAAGCAGGAAAAGGAGATTTGAAAATGAGCCAAAACAAAAATGTCATCATAGCAATAAAATCTTCTGGACATAGACAAAGAGCAAATTACTGGGATAAAAGTTGGAATGAAGGTTTTTTATGATTAATAAAAGAAGAAGAAAGATAAAGAAAAGAAAATGTAAAATAAAGCCAAGTAGGTTGAATTTTTGTCCTAATTTTTTAAATTTTTGTATATAAAAAAAGATTATTTAACACACAGTTTTGGAGGCTAAAAGGACAAGATTGGGTGTTCCTGTCTATTTAGTCCCTATCTGGTGGGGACCATCTTGGCTATACACAACATAGTAGATGGCACTGTGATTTGATAGAGAGAGACCACATTGTAGACAGGAGGCTACAAGCTATATAGAGTAGGTGAAGGCCAGCTCTTTTTTTATTTATTTATTAGATATTTAAAAAAATACCAATCCAAGCTCCCACTCCCTCCCCTTCTCCCATTCCCACCACACACCCTCCCACCCCACCCCCATCTAATCATCAGAGAAGGTAAGGCACATTGATTCATAGAAGGACCAAGACCCTCCCTATTATATCTATGCTCAGCAAGGTATCCATCTAAAGAAAATGAGTTCCCAAAAAGCCAGTACAAGCAGAAGGGATAAATCCTGGTGCCACTGCCAGTGGCCCCTCAGTCTGCCCCAGCCATGCAACCGTCAAGCACATTTAGAGGGACTAGTTTGGTCTTAAGCTTGTTTCTTCCCAGTCTGGCTGGAGATGGTGAGCTCCAATTAGCTCAGGTAAACTGTTTCAGTGGGTGAATCCATCATAGTCTTGACCTCTTTGCTCATTATTTCATTTCTTCCACTCTTCAACTGGACTTTGGGAGTTCACCCCAGCGCTCCAATGTGGGTCTCTGCCTCTGTTTCCATCTTTGTAATACCTGAGACCAGGAAACAACCTAGATGCCCCTCAGCTGGATGAAGGTTCTATGGTGATATTTAAGATAATCATCAGTATGATTACAGGGCAAGTCAAGATCAAGACCCCTCTCCTCTATTGCTTAGGGTCTTAGGTGGGGTCATCCTTGTGGATTCCTGGTAATTTCTCTAGAGTCAAGTTTCTGCTAATCCTATAATGGCTCCCTAGGTCAAAATAACTCTTTCCTTGCTCTCAACTTTGTCCTTCCTCCATCTCAACTATCCCATTCCCTCAAGTTCTCTTCAACCCTTCCCTTCTCCCCTCCTCTTTCTCTTCTACCCTCCCTTCTCCCCCCAGCCCCATGTTCCCAATTTTGTCAGGTGATCTTGTTTGTTTCCAATTTCCAGGTGGGTCTATATATGTATTTCTTTGGGTTCACTTTATTACTTAACTTCTCTAGGATCATAAACTATAAGCTCAATGTCCCTTGTTTATATACCATATTCACCTTTTTTGGGTCTGGATTACCTCACTCAGGACGGTGTTTTCTAATTCCATCATTTGCATGCAAAATTCAAATGTCATTATTTTTTACCACTGAATAGTACTCTAATGTGTAAATGTGCCATATTTTGTTTATCCATTCTTCAGTTGAGGGCATCTAGGTTGTTTCCTGGTCTCAGGTATTACAAATAATGCTGCTGTGAACACAGTTGAGAAAAGCTTTTGTAGTATGATCAAGCATCTTTTGGGTATATACCCAAGAGTGTTGGATCCTGAGGTAGATTGATTCCCAATTTTCTGAGAAACCGCCGTACTGATTTCCAAAGTGGTTGTACAAGTTTGCATTCCCACCATTAATGGAGGAGTGTTCCCCTTACTCCACATCCTCTCCAGCATAAGCTATCATTAGGGCTTTTGATCTTAGCCATTCTGACAGGTTTAAGATGGTATCTCAGAGTTGTTTTGATTTGCATTTTCCTGATAGCTAAGGATGTTGAACATTTCCTTAAGTATCTTTTGACCATTTGAGATTTTTCTGTTGAGAATTCTGTTTAGTTTTGTATCCCATTTTTTAATTGGGTTATTTACAATTTTAATGTCTATTTTTTTGTGTTCTTTATGTATTTTGGAGATTAGTCCTTTGTCTGATGTGGTGTTGGTGAAGATCTGTTCCCATTCAGTAGGCTGCCTTTTGTCTTATTAACTGTGTCCTTTGCTTTACAGAAGCTTCTCAGTTTCAGGAGGTCCCATTTATTTTGTGTTGTTCTCAATGTCTATGCTACTGGGGTTATATTTAGGAATTGGTCTCCTTTCCCATGCACTGAAGATTACTCCCCACTTTCACTTCTCTCAGGTTCAGTGTGGTCAGATTTATGTTGAGGTCTTTAATCCATTTGGACTTGCATTTTGTGCATGGTGATAGATATGGATCTATTTTCATTCTTCTACAGGTTGACATCCTGTTATATCAGCACTATTTGTTGAGGATGCTTTTTTTTTTCATTGTATAATTTCAGCTTTTGTCAAAAGTCAGGTATTCATAGGTGTGTGGATTAATACCAAGGTCTTCTATTAGATTCCATTGGTCAATCTTTCTGTTTTTAAGCTAGTACCAAGCTGTTTTCATTACTGTAGCTCTGTAAAGGATCTTTTTTTTTTATTGAAAAAAAATTGCCGCCTCCTCCCAGCCTCCCAATTCCCTCCCCCTCCTCCCACTCCTCTGCCCCTCCCCCCACACCTCTCCCTCTCCCTCTCAAGTCTGAAGAGCAATCAGGGTTCCCTGCCCTGTGGAAAGTCCAAAGTCCTCCCCCCTCCATCCTGGTCTAGGAAGGTGAACATCCAAACTGGCTAGGCTCCCACAAAGCCAGGACATGAAGTAGGATCAAAACCCAGTGCCATTGTCCTTGGCTTCTCAGCAGCCCTCATTGTCCGCCATATTCAGGGAGTCCGGTTTTATCCCATGCTTTTTCAGTCACAGTCCAGCTGGCCTTGGTGAGCTCCCAATAGATCAGCCCCACTGTCTCCGTGGGTGGGTGCACCCCTTGTGGTCCTGACTTCTTTGTTCATGTTCTGTAAAGGATCTTAATGTCAGGGATGGTGATGCCTCTGGAAGTTCCTTTAGTGTACAGGATTGTTTGGGTTATCCTAGGTTTTTTTTTCAATATGAAGCTAATTTTTATTTTTTAAGGTCTGTGAAGAATTGTGTTGGGATTTTGATGGGAATTGCATTGAATCTGTAGATTTCTTTGGTAGGATTGCAATTTTTACTATGTTGATCCTTCCTATGTAAGAGCATGGGAGATCTTTCCATTTTCTGGTATCTTTTTCAATTTCTTTCTTCAAAGACTTAAAGTTCTTATCAAATAGGTCTTTCAGTTCTTTGGTTAGTGTTGCCCCAAGATAATTTATGTTATTTGTGGCTATCATGAAAGGTGATGTTTCTCTGATTTCCCTCTCAGTTTTATTATCATTTGTGTATAATATTGTGTATAATATTTGTGTCTGATATTGAGTTGATCTTGTATCCTGCCACATCGCTAAAGGTATTTATCAGATGTAGGAGTTCTATGATAGAGTTTTGTGGTCACTTATATACACTATCATATCATCTGCAAATAACAAAAGTTTGACTACTTCCTTTCCAATTTGAATCCCCTTGATCTCCTTATGTTGTCTTATTGCTATTGCTAAAATTTCAAGAACTATGTTGAAGAGATATGGAGAGAGTGGACAGCCTTGTCTTGTTCCTGATTTTAGTGAAATTGCTTCGAGTTTCTCTCCATTTAATTTGATGTTCGTTGTCGGCTTGTTGTATATTGCTTTTATTATATTTAGATAAATCCTTGTATCCCTTCTTTCTTCAAGACCTTTATATAATGAAGAGGTGTTTGATTTTTTCAAATGCTTTTTCAGCATCTAATGAAATGATCATTTTTTTTTCTTTCAGTTTATTTATATGATGGATAACATTGATAGATTTTGTATGTTGAACCATCCCTGCTTCTCTGGGATGAAGTCGACTTGATCATGGTGGATGATTTTTTTTATGTGTTCTTGGATTGGGTTTGACACTATTTTATTGAGGATTTTTGCATCCGTGTTCATCAGTGTGATTAGTCTGTAATTCTCTTTTTTGTGGTTGAATCTTTGTGCAGTTTTGGTATCAGGGTAACTGTAGCCTCATAAAAAGAGTTTGGCAATGTCTCTTCTGTTTGTATTCTGTGGAACACTTTAAGGAGTATAGGTATTAGCTCTTCTTGGAAGCTCCGGTAGAATTCTGCACTAAAACCATCTGGCCCTGGGCTTTTTTTGGTTTGGTTGGGAGGTTTTTGTTGACAACTTCTATTTCCTTGCAGTTTATAGGTCTATTTAAACTGCTCACCTGGTCTTGATTTAATTTTGGTATATAGTATCTATCTTAAAAACTGTCCATTTCTTTTACATTTTCTAATTGTGTGGAGTCCAAGCTTTTGTAGTATGACCTAGCAATTCTCTGAATTTCCTCAGTATTTGTTGTTATGTAGCCCTTTTTATTTCTGATATTGTTAATTTGGATGTTCTCTCTCTGACTTTTGATTAGTTTGGATAAGGGTTTGTCTATCTTTTTTCAAAGAACCACCTCTTTCTTTCATTGATTCTTTGTATTGTTTTCCTTGTTTCTATTTCGTTGATTTCAGCTCTCAATTTGATTATTTCCTGTCTTCTACTCCTCCTGGGTGAGTCTTCTTCTTTTTGGTCTAGAGCTTTCAGGTGTGCTGTTAAGTCACTAATGTGAGCTTTCTGTTTTCTTTATGTGGGCACTTAGTGCTATGAACATTCCTCTTAGCACTGCTTTCATAGTGTCCCATATGTTTGGATATGTTGTGCCTTCATTTTTGTTGAATTCAAGGAAGTCTTTAATTTCTTTCTTTATTTATTCCTTGGCCCAGGGGTGGTTCAGTAGTTCACTGTTCAATTTCCTTAAGTTTGTAAGCTTTCTGAGAGTAGTATTGTTGTTAAATTCTAACTTTAGTCCTTAGTGATCCGATAAACACAGGGTGTTACTCCAATATTTTTTTATCTGTGGAGGTTTCCTTTGTTACTGAGTATGTGATCAATTTTAAAGAAGGCTCCATGAGGTGCTGAGAAGAAAGTATATTCTTTTGTGTTTGGGTGGAATATTCTATAGATGCTTGTTAAGTCTATTTTATTCATGACAACTGTTAGTTCTCTTATTTTCTCTGTTAAGTTTCTCTCTAATTGACCTGTCCATTGGCGAGAGTGGAGTGTTGAAGTTTCCTACTATTAGAGTGTGGGGTTTGATATGTGATTTAAATTTTAGTAATGTTTCTTTTACATATATGGGTGCTCTTGAATATGGGCATAGATGTTCAAGATTGAGACTGAATCTTAATGAATTGTTCCAGTTATGAGTATATAGTGTCCTTCTCAAAATCTTTTGACTGATTTTAGTTTGAAGTCAATTTTGTTAGATATTAGGGTAGCTACACCTGCTGGTTTCTTAGGTCCATTTGATTGGAAAACCTTTTCACTACCCTTTACTCTGAGATAGTGTCTGTCTTTGAGGTTCAGGTGTGTTTCTTGTATACAGAAAAAGACTGGATTCTGTTTTTGTATCCATTCTCTTAGCCTGTGTCTTTTTAAAGGTGAACTGAGTTCATTTTGATATTAAGCGATATTAATGGCCAGTGGTTGTTAATTCCAGTTATTTTTGATAGTAGTGTTTGTGTGTTTCTCTTCTTTGGGTTATGCTGGTGGGGGTTATCAGATGCCTGCGTTTTGTGGGTACAGTTAGCTTCCTTGGGTTGGGGTTTTCCTTCTAGTACTTTCTATAAGGCTGAGTTTGTGGATACTATTGTTTAAATCTGTTTTTGTCATGGAATATCTTGTTTTCTCCATTGATGGTGAATGAAAGCTTTGCTGGGTATAGTTGTCTGAGCTTGCATCATGGTCTCTTAGTGTCTGCAGCACATTCCACCAGGACCTTCTGGCTTTCATGGTTTCCATTGAGAAGTCAGGTGTAATTCTGATAGGGTTACCTTTATATGTTACTTGACCTTTTTCCTTTGCAGTTCTTAATATTCTTTCTTTATTCTGTATGTTTTGTATTTTGATTATTATATGGGGAGGAGATATTTTTTGAGCCAGTCTATTTGGTGTTCTGTAAGCTTTTTGTACCTTCATAAGGATATCCTTCTTTAGGTTGGGAAAGTTTTTTCTAAGATTTTGTTGAATATATATATATATATATATATATATATATATATATATATATATATTTGTACCTTTGAGCTGGAGTTCTTCTTCCTCTTCTACCCCTATTATTCTTAGGTTTGCTCTTTTCATAGTGTCCCAGATTTCCTGGATGTTATGTGTTAAGAATATGTTGGATTTAATGTTTTCTTTGACCAATGAGTCTATTTCCTCTGTAGTATCTTCAACACCTGAGATTTTTCTTCTTTCTCTTATATTCTGTTGGTTATACTTGTCTCTGAAGTTTCTATTCATTTTCCCAGATTTTCCATATCCAGAGCTCCCTTGATTTGTGTTTTCTTTGTTACCTCTAAGAAAGAAGAGATCAGTTATAGAAATAAGAATGATAGGAAGCCAGAGCAGAGAGTAATCATGAGAACCTAGGATCTGCAAGCTTGTAGTAACAAGAGCGGCGGGGCTGCGTCCCCGGCACCCGGCCGCCCCCACGGCTAGCTTTACCCAAAATAATTACACGGACACTGTATTCTTTTAAACACTGCTTTAAGTGTCTTAATGTGATCAATCAATATTAGGGATCTTTGTCCCAGTGTTCTACCAGAAGAGGTACCAAATGTTAAACAAAGCCTGCCATTGGTGCCATATTGAAATGTGCCTTGGTAGGAGTTTTCACCTACTTACTATGAAACCCACATAGCCAGAAGTTCTTTACTAAATGCTCAACATTCGGATTTCATCCATTTAGTCTTCTAAGCTGTTTAAGTTGGTGGATTTGTTACATTGCTGCTTTATTTACACAATGTGTTATAAATATTCCTTAGAACAGATAACTGCCCCTATTCATTAACATTTGGGACCGCAGAGGTGACAAGAGGATATCTTGAAAGACAGTTTTGGAAATCATCGTTCCTTAAATATATGGTTCTGGATAATAACAAAGCCAAAAGCTAGGCATTAAGGCACACATTTAGGAAGCTTTCAGCGGTTTAGGAAAATGATGTTCAAAATTTAATTAAAGTCTGTCATTCTTCTCCTAAGAAGAAAAAGTCGGGATGAGTGTATAAGTGCTTCTAAATCAGCCAGTTTCTCATTTCTGAATGCATGAGCAGGCCTTCTATTATCGCTGGGAACTTAGCCTAGCCACTGTCAAGAACTTTCTGGGTATAGAAGAATTTTAAGGCAACTGGAATACAGTGTCATTGAGTAGCACAAAGTTGTTAATCTCACTGTACTCAGATGGGTCTTCTTGCCTCTCTAATGCCTTCTAACATTTTCCAGACTCTTAGATGATTGTTCAGGATTTTAGTGCTCTAAAAATTTCTTCAAGTTAAACTTAAAGTATATTTTTGCTGACACTGATTCTGTGGTCAAGGTAGAGGGGTGTGTGTGTGTGTGTGTGTGTGTGTGTGTGTGTGTGTGTGTATTTCAAGAAAAGAAATATTAAATTTTGACTGAGGCTCCGTGCCTGGAAGTGATCACTCCAGAATCCCTCTGTTCTTCCTTCTGCTGTGCATATAGGATGAAAAAAAGCAAGAAGAGTTAGCTCCGAGTTTCTAGGTGAGAAAAACATGGTTCTGTAGATGTGCAATAGCATCTCAAACTGGAATCAGGAAAATGGAATCCATATTTGTTTATGGCTTTCTTCAACATAAATATTTAGTAACCTAGAATCTGGAAAGGTTCATTCACACATCACTTTGGAAAAATTCAGTCATTTTATTTTCAGAGCAAAAGCAAAGAAAGAGAGAGAGAAAAAAAGAAAAGGAAAGGAAAAAGAATAGGAAGAAACAGAAATTTTTTTTAATGCTACCTCTAGGTCTCGGGGTTTTACAAGCATAACTTCTTGGGTATTATTTATGGTATAATTTTTTTCCACCAAGGTCTGTTTTAACTTTAAGGAGGAGGATGAGTGCTTGCTTTCAGTTTAATGTAAATTTTCTTTCCAATTATAGAGACTTCGTCCCATGGCTGAGCTGACATGCTGACTCATTTCACCAAGTGTCTTCTTAAACTGTGCACAGTATTTTCTCAATATTACTCCTCAAATGAGTTGTCACCTCTCTGTCTCTGTCTCTCTCTGTGTGTGTCTCTCTCTTCCTTCTCTCTCTGTCTCTCTCATCTCCTCTCTTATTCTTTCTTGTTCTCCCTCTCTTACTCTCTTTCCCCCATCCCCCAAGCCCTAGAGATCCAGAAAGAATTCGTCCATGACACAATAAGTTAACGAGATAGTCAAGCAAAGTTCAGAGCAAGCTTTCCCGCCCCACACTGGCAGTCAGCCACTCCGTTCTGCCAACACTCAAAGTTGCCTTCTCAGAAAATCTATTCCAAAGCTGGCACTTTACCTCAGGAGAATTTAGTCAAAGCATTTGGCACGTCAGATTGTCTAAAACACAAGGTTAAGAGCCTTAAAATAGCCACTCTATTCCAATACTGTCTTTAAATTAAGAAACATAATTATTAAAGGACTCTGCTACAGTTGGACATGAAAACCATACACTTCTATGCAGTGACTATACAAGAAAGCTTTTGCTCCTGATAAATGAACATAAATTTCACAAGAATGCATTTTCCCTATGCTGAGAGGAAAACCAAGAAAAACAAAATGCAGTCAAAAGCGTGAGATATAATTAGAGAAAGAAAGCATAAACACATAAAAGCAAAACCATTTACTAAATTAGAATACAAGGTTTAGATTGCAGTAGCATTAATAAGTCCAGATGCACAGTCTGAAAATGTTACGTATGTTCCAAAAGAGGGTTGAAGCCTGGCACAGGCACAGAAGTTTTCATACATCACAAATATACAAGTTAACAGACCTGCAGCATCGGAACACACCCAGAGCAAGGAAAAGAACAGAAGAAGAAGCCTCCCAAAAGCTTGTCCCTTTGCCCTTCCTGTTACTAGTATCTTCTAAGGGTAGTTCATCTCCTGCCTCGTGTCACCACAGATTCATCTGGCCTATTTTTGTACTCTGTCAGTAGAGCCATGAAGAAAGTGCTTTTTTTTGTCTCTGGATTCTTTATTTTGAAAGAATTAGTTAGATCATCATGTATAGTTCTTAGTCATCCCCATTGCTATGTAATAAGACACTGTGTAAATGCTGTAAGATGCACTCCTCCACTTCAGGACTGATGGACATCTGGATAAGATAAGCAGTGGTGTCATGGACACTCCACTTTATGATGTGTGATTGTGTGCACATTTCTCTTGGGAATATCCATATGAGCAGAATTACTAGGTCACAAGAGAGCATACACTCAGCATTAGCAGAGATTGCCAAAGGGGTGTTGTGCCCTTATACCCTGACACCAGCAGCATGTGAGTGTTCTTGCCAGCTCATGTCTTCCCCAGAATTTAACTATATTTCTCAAGGACAACCTTCTGATAATGTATTCATAAAGGAGAACATGGCTTCAAGCAGAAGCTAACAGAGATTCAGTGCACAACATCCAAGTGGCTGTAAAATATTTTCTTCCACAGACATACCCTTAGGATTGTGGGACCTTCCCATTTGTACCCCAGAAGCATAATCCTCACTTTATTCCCAGTACCTTACCTTTTTCACTAGACCATAAGGCTAGCTAAAGGACTTAGGAATCTTCACGCTGATAAAGGAAGTTATTTTATGTCTCCTGAAGCAAATACTTAAAACAACATACAAGAAAAAACCTTCACCATTAAAAGGATCTGGTAGCAGAGACATGAATTCTCCCTAAAACCAACTCTATCAAGGAGGGATACAGGATAATATATCTTTCTTTCTATCTATCTGTTTATCTATCTATATACCTATCTATCTATCATCTCTCTAAAACATAGATTCTTACACCGAACCAATCTCTATTCTAAACCCTATACGAATATTAATTATATGATTCTTTTATCAATGTATGTGATGAGAAATATTACCCTAATATTTTAGGTAAGGAAACTGAGACCTACAGAAATTGACTGACATCATAGATCTAGTGAACAGAAGGGCAGGGACTTCAGTTCAGGAGGTTGACTACATAATTCATGTTCATGATCTCATATGATGCTAAGCTTATATTTGAAATCTAAGGGCTTTAATAACTATGTATGTCAACCACTTTCTATTTTGCTCTCACTGATAGAAATCTGTTTCTTTATATGTTCAAATCTAAAACAGCTTCTTGGTTACACAAAGAGAGCACACCCAAATGGGATCCAAGTTAAAAAAAATAGGACACCTTTAGACCATAGTTTAAGAAAATACCTACTAATGATATTTTACTTCAAATTTTTAACTCTGCAGAGGGGGAGGAAGACAGATTGTAGGAGCCAGAGAGGTCAAGGGCAGCAGGAGAACACAGCCCACAGAATTAATTAAGCGGGGCTCAAAGGGGCTCACAAAGTCTGGAGCAACAATCAAGGAGCCTGCATGGATCTGACCTAGGCACTCTGCATATGTGCTTTGGTGAGATAGCTTGGTGTGCTTGTGAGACTCCTAACAGTGGGAGTCTCTAATTTTTTTTTTGCCTTTAGATGAGACCCTTTTTCTCCTACTGGGTTGCCTCACCCAGCCTTGATATTAGACTGTGTTCTGAGTCTTATTACATACTATTACACTGTGTGAGGCTGATGTCACCGGAAGAGCCTGATATTTTCTGAAGGGAAGCAAGGGAGTAGTAAATTTGGGGGAGAAGGAAGATAGGGGCTAGGAGGAGGAGAAGGAGGAGAGGCTGCAGTCAGGATGTATTGCATGAGAGAAGAATAAAAGGAAAAAAAAACAGAATAGTTTTTATTGATTTTTACTGAGCTCTACATTTTTCTCTGCTCCCCTCCATTCCTACCTCCTCCCCTTCAACCCTCTCCCAAGGTCCCCATGCTCCCAATTTGCCCGGGAGATCTTGTCTTTTTCTACGTCCCATGTAGATTAGATCCATGTATGTCTCTCTTAGGGTCCGCATTGTTTTCTAGGTTCTCTGGGATTGTGGTTTGTGGGCTGGTTTTCTTTGCTTTGTGTTTAAAAATCACCTATGAGTGAGTACATGTGATAATTGTCTTTCTGTATCTGCGTTACCTCACTCAAAATAACGTTTTCTAGCTCCATCCATTTTCCTGCAAAATTCAAGCTGTCGTTGTTTTTTTCTGTTGTGTAGTACTCCATTGTGTAAATGAACCACATTTTCCTTATCTATTCTTCGCTTGAAGGGCATTTAGGTTGAAAAAAACAGAATTTTACACAGCAGATAAAAGTGCTTGCTGTGCAAGGCTAGTGACCTGAGTTTGATCCTCAGGACCCACAGTAGAAGGAGATAACTGACTCCCAAAATGTTGTCCTCTGGCCTCCATATGTGTGCCATGGAACACACATGTACATACAGAGAGAAATAGTAATGATAAGCCTTTAAAAACTATTTGCATACAAACATAATAGAACAAGTTATATTATGGTGTTAAATGCTGCTTTCTTTTTCCAAACTCAGATCTAGAAATAATTGGTGTTAGACAGGTTTATATAACTGTGCATCAGTGTCTCTCTTGTTACTATAGTTTTTTTTTTGACAACACCATCTTCATTTATTCTGGGATAAATGACATCACCTTTTATTTTATGTATGATGAGACCAGTGGGAAGCTTATCACAAATTAAAAGTACTTCTTTATACAACATTTTTAGATTTTATTCAACCTATGGGTTTTATAATCACCACTTTTTCAATGTAACATCTTAATATATTGCTCTCTTTAGCAATGGCTGAAAGATTTGTTTACTATAATAGCAAATGATTGCTATGGAATCATGACCCCAGTGATCATTACTAAATTTCTGTTATATTTCTTTGCTTTCATTTTCTTTAATTTGTCAAGAAGCTTGCATAAATATGCCAAATTAGTATTGATTCAGTCTCTTTAAAATGTTCCTCCCAAATAGAAGTTCATTATTCAAGCTAAAGTAGTTAATACTTTATAAAGACTCAAATGGAGGGCAGAAATTCTTCCTGGCATACAGGATAATAGTGTAGAAAGGAAAAGAATTTCCTTTCCCTCTATATAGCCATGCATGATTCTTTCTTGGTCTGCTCTCAATTTGCTGTCCCTAGCTACATAAAAAAAATGTGGGTTGTTAGTGAAGCAAAAAAAAAAATATTTTTTTTGGTTTTTCAAGACAGGGTTTATTTGTGTAGCTTTGGAGCCAGTCCTGGAACTTGCTCTGCCAACCAGGCTGGCCTCAAACTCACAGAGATCTGACTGCTTCTGCCTCATGAGTGCTGGGATTAAAGGTGTGTGCTACCACCACCCGACTCCAAAGTTTTAATTTATCTTTCTCTTTTACTTGTCTACATATTTTCATGCTACACTTAGCCCAATTTCTCTCCCCATCTCTGCCACTGCCTAAGTTGACCAGAGGTAGTTCACAGTTTTAAAGTAATTGGCCAAAAGCCAAGGAAATAACAAGCATAATAGCAAGGACTGATACTCCAAACTTTGTGTTATGCAACAGACCATACCCTTTCATCTTTACAATGGCTATATTCTAGGTAGGTTATTACCTTCATTTTACAGATAAACAGAATAAAGCTCAAAGAACTTGGAAGTGTGCCCAAGACCATGGAGCTATGAAGCTGAGTGTATTAACCAGTCTGCCAGACTCCAAGACCCATATTGTACCCTCTCATCTTTCTGACCTGCGTTTAGACTGGAGAACTCTAACAGAAACATTGGGTTTACTATAGAAACATAAATTGAAAAATACATTGCAAATTCAAATGCAGATAATGGGGGATATTTTCCCACACACACAACAAAAGTGTCCTTAGTGTCTTAGTAATTCTGTAGTCAGTGAGATATAACTAGATTTCCAAGTCTGGATACCTTGAGCAGATCACAAACGAACTGGTATTTCATGAGCAGTATGTCCTATTCTGAGCTAAATATAGGTTTGGAAAATTCACATCCCAAGTGGAAGCTGTATGTGCACAGCAGTTGAGCAGCGTTTGGAATTTCTGGGGGCTTCTGTTCAAACTGCCGGGCTTTCTATGGAAGGGGCTTTGGAAGAATTCACAAATTACATAAAGGAGGAGAATGAAAGCAACGCTGGTCCTCTACATTTACTGAGGTAAATTTCCAGCTGGAGAAAAGAAAGGCTACGAGATGTTCAGTGCTTTAATAAATATCCCGGGCTTTGGAAATAGAAGAGACAAGTTAAAACCCAGCTCTGCCACTATACCTATGGCACTGAGCAGGATATTTCTTCAAAACTGCAAGAGAGTAATAATGAAAAATAGCAACAGTCATAAATTCTCATTCATAGGCTTCTTGTTAGAAATACCCTATACTATGCCAGTACGACTTGCAGTATATTCTAACTTGTAGGAATCACTTCATAAAAAATCTTCGCTATGACTCTTTGATTACTGTAATGGTTTTGTTCTATATTGTATGTCCCTTCAGCCCAAGATTAAGTCACTGGAGTGGTTCTTCCTCTTAGTAGTTAAAGGAGCTGATATCTCCCAAAAGATGACAAGGTAAATCACAAAGCACAGCACCTTCTCTCTTTTCCTATGCTCTCTGCTTTTGCGTTTGTTTTGAGCACAGTAACACTGTGCTCAGCACACTCAAGGTCAAAATTTACACGAGCATCCTAAATAACATCTTCAAGATAAAATGGTAAACAGATAAAAGGACGCTAGTGATGTCTCAAGTCAAGTCATGGGAAATAGAAGCAAATTTGTTTTTCCTCCCATCTTACATGCACACAAATGCCTTACACCTGCCTCACAGCAGGTCTGCGGCTGGTACACTGACTGGCATGAGAATGTCTCCACAACAGTCCATCATCCTGAAAGAACTTGGCTTGACCTGGTCACTTTAAAATGTATGAATTTTTTAAAAAAACAAAAATGCAAGACCCCATTCAGTTCAAAAAGCTATCAACTCTAACCTAATATGATTCTGATATGTCTATATGATTTACTACCCAGACTGAGGTTTAAACAAATCCCAGACTTCATATTTTTGTGTCCATAAGTATTTAATCACATGACTGCAAACTGTGATTTTTTTAAATATAAAAGACACTTATTCAGTAATAATTATAAATTTTTAGAATTGTAACGTGGAGTGAAAAAGCAAGTTCCTCAGTGTTTTCAAAATTCCAGGCATGTTACTCTTTGAGATTCAAGGACAATAAGCCAGTAGTCCCAGGAATTCTAAGAAATTTTAAAATTATGATTATTCTAAACAAACTTCTAACAACGGAAACGATTAGCAGAGCACACATTCATCCCACAGAATGGGAGAAAATCCTTACCAGCTACATTTCAGACAAGAAAATAATACCCATAATTCATAAAAAAAATCTACAGAAATTAAATGCCAAGGAAATAAAACGGCCAATCATCAAATGGGCTAAAAGATTGAATAGACAGTCTTCAAAAATAATAAAAGAAGAACAAATAACCAATACCTACTTTTTTAAATGTTCAGCATCCCTATTCATCTTGGAAAAATGGATTGAAACTACCTTGAGATACCATTTTACCATAGTCAGAATGGCTCTCATCAAGAAATCCACCAACAAATGCTGAAGAGAATGTGGAAAGGAACCCTTATTCACTACTGATGAGGGCGCAGATTATAGCCACTGTGGGAATTAAAAATATAACTACCATATGTTCCAAATAGTTCATCACTGAGCATATATACAGAGAACCTCCATGTATATTGTTACTTTATTCACTATAGCAAGGAAATATAAATAATTTAGTGCTTTGTCAACAGATGAATGGATAATGAACATCTGGAAATATATAAAATGGAATACTAGTCAATTCTAAAGAAAAATGCCATCACAAAATTCACAGGGGAATGGATGAACTTAGAACATATAATAATAAGTGAGGTCACTCAGTCTCAGAATTTAAAAATACAGTTCATGTTCTCACTTACATGCAGATCCTAGCCCATAGTGTGTGTGTGTGTGTGTGTGTGTGTGTGTGTGTGTGTGTGTGTGTGAACAAATGTGCATATGGGTATAGTATAGCATATTGGTGTATTTAAAAAGGAGATCAAGAAAGGGTAATAAAAATAAGGTGGTGGTGGCGTATGCCTTTAATTCCAGCACTCGGTAGGCAGAGGCAGGCGGATCTCTGTGAGTTCAAGGCCAACCTGGTCTACAAAAGCTAGTTCCAGGACAAGTTCCAAAGTTACACAAAGAAACCCTGTCTCGAAAAAAATAAATAAATAAATAAAATGTTCACTAATGAGTTTGCATATATGCTATTCTTTGTGGAAATCCTTTGAATGGTCTCTCAAGATATAAGAGATTTTCAATGCAAAATACTTAAATAGGGTATGTGATTCCATAGGGGACTATTCCCTAATCAGTAGATTTAAATATTTCATTAATTTATTTATTTTACATTTTGACCACAACATTTCCTCTCTCTCTCCTTTCTTCCCACTCTCCCCCCTCAATCCACCCCTCAGAAAGGGGCAGGCCTCCCGTGGGCATCAGTAGATCATGGCATATCAAGATGCCATAAGACCAAGCCCCTCCCCTGTATTCAGGCTGGGCAGGCAATCCAGCAAGAGAAACAGGTTCCCAAGAGTCAACCAAAGCACCAGGGACAGCCCTGCTCCCATTACTGGGAGTCCCACAAATAGACCAAGCAGAACCGTCACATATATGCAGAAGGCCTAGGTAGATCCCATCAAGTCTCCCTGGTTGTTGGTTCAGACACTGTGAGTTCCCATGATCCAGTCTAACCATTTCTGTGGGTTTTCCTCCAATGTCTCTGACCTCCCTGGCTCCTACAATCCCTCCTGCCTCTCCTCAGCAGAGGACTCCCTGAGCTGGGGAGTCTCTGAATCCTTGGCTGTGGGTCTCTGAATCTGCCTCCATCAGTCACTAGATGAAGGCTCTCCTCTGATGATCAAAGTAGTTACCACAGTAGATTTAATTTTAAGTGCTTTTTAATTGTTTGAATATTCCTGTATGCTGTGGCTCTTTGTAAGTACTGCAAAAGTTAGTGTGTTTTATTTTTAAACAATATTTTATTTAACTGTAATATCATTATTACTATTAAAAACAAGAATTATCTCTTAATATCATTAACTCTCCTCTCAGTACTTTAATTCCTTTAGTCTGTTTTTTTAATTTGAGTTGAATTCATATTCTAAAGTTATTTGATATGTATTATAAGACTCTGATAATGTATCATCTGTTTGCCTGGATGTCTATTCTATCCCCACTGCAATTTTATGTTAAAGAAGGCAGTTTGTTTGCTTGTTTGTTTAGGTCCTTTCAGGGTGATTTGTAGAAGGCACTGTGGGCCACTTCCCACCTCCCAGCTCCTGGCCACTGGCTAGGTTTACCCAAAATAATTACACAGAAACTGTATTCTTTTAAACACTGGTTGGCCCATTAGTTTCAGCCTCTTATTGGCTAATTCTCACATCTTGCTCTAACCTATATTTAGTAATTTGTGTAACACCACGAGGTGATGGCTAACCGGGAAGGATCTTAACATGCATCCATCTCGGAGAGGAGAGCTATGGTGTCTAACTCACTTCCCTTCTGTTATGTTTACTCTGCCTACCTAATTTTCTATCCTATAAAAGGGCCAAGGCAGTTTCTTTGTTAACCAATGAAAGTAACACATAGACAGATGACCCTCCTCCATCAGTGATTAAATATTGTGGATAATTTTCTACCCCAAATCACTTCATAATTTCATTCTTTGTGTCACTACGGCGATACTTAACACATGCCATGGTCCTCTGTGCATCCTCATAAAGCTATAGGACTGATCCTAGTCTATTTTGACAAAGTAACTTCATAGATTGTATTTTGTATTTCTGTGAAGAGGCAAATAATGTCTGACTGTCCCTCTTTTTAAGACAGTAGTCATTGATTATTCTCTAGATTAATTGTGTGTGCATGTTTAGGTGCATATATATGTATGGATACAGGGGCATTGTGTACATACATATAGAGACCAGAAAACAACCTAAGGTTTCATTCCTCTTCAATTGCCATTTGGCTTGTTTCGAGAACAGGATCTCTCATGGGCCTGGAACTCCTGACTATGCCAGGCTAGATAATCAGAAAGCCTGGGAGATCTTCCTGTCCCTACTTCTCTGAGATTACAAGAACATACTGCTATGGACACCTTTTTAAAAAAAATGTATTCTGAGGGATTAAACCTTGTTTGAGAGACAATCACTTTACACACTGAGCTATCACCTTAGCCCAGGTTCTATCTTTAAGAAAAGATTTTACTACAACTTAGCTCAACCTTTTCTAGAAGCAAGATTTGATTTGATTGGAAATTGGACACCTATAATAAGGAGCTAGACAATTTGGAAAAGATCTCCTATTTTGCGCTATTCTGTTTCAGTGGCAAGAGCATGGTGTCTGTGACATCACAGTCATTCCTAGACAGTTGATCAAATTAAACTGGAAAGCCAGCATTTTCTCTAAAATGAAATTTATACAAAGAAGTGCTTACTTTTCTACTGTCATCATTAGCTCTTATAATGTCAAGGACTTCATCACTATCCCAACACCTAAGCTGCCTATTCTTTTTAATTTACTCTTCAAATTCTCCTCACAGTCATAAAGGAAGAAATTCTTATGCTTGGATTCGAATAACTGAAAAACCTAACATGAGTTTAGTACTTCCATGGCATCCACTTAAATTTCTTCATTAAGTATACAGTTATAACTTTCTTATTGGCATTAATTGGACAATGTGTGCAAATTATGTCCCTGCTTGCACAATTGAGGTTATTATTTTTCCCTCTGTAAAGAAGGGAAATAATTTAAGTTCATATAACATAGAAAGATTAGACAGGCCTTTTCTACTTTGGGGGTTTTGTTTGTTTGTGTGTTTGTTTTTCATTTTGTTTTGTGGTTTTTATAAGAATATATTTAATGGTGCTGTGCAGAAGTCTGTAGCTTATTTTCATGTGTTACATATTAAAAGATGTGTTTCCAGGCCAACACATAAAAACCCTCCTCACTTTTATACCTGCCTAATATTTCACTAAATCAAGTTCAATGATTTATACCCATAGCTGTTGTAGCTACTGCTAGATTTTCTATTTTATTTCATTTAAATAACATTTTTTCATTTATTTTACATAACAGACCGAAGTTTCCCTGCCTCCTCTCCTCCAAGTCCCCACTTGCTTTCTCCCTTTCCCTCTCCCCTTCCACTCCTCCTTCATCTCCATTCAGAGAGGGGGCAGGTCTCCCAGGGGCTTGAGCAAAGCCTGGAACATCAAGTTGAAGCAGGACTAAGCTCCTCCCTTTGCATCAAGCAGGGAGAATAGGTTCCAAAAAAATCAGCTAAGTGCCAGGGAGAGGTCCTGCTCTCACTGCTTGAAGCCTTACATGGAACTGTCTCACACACATGCAGAGAGCCTAGGTTGGTCCCATGCAGGCTCACTAACTGTTGGTCCAGAGTCCATGAGCTCCCACGAGCTCAGGTCAGCTATCTCAGTAAGCTTTCCAGTCATGAGCCCCTGGCTAGTACAATCCCTCCTCCCTGTCTTCAACAAGACTCTCAAAGCTCAGCCCAGTGCTTTTCTGTGGATCTCTGTATCTGCTTCCATCACTTACTGAATAGAGTATCTCTGATGACAATTAGGGAAGGCACCAGTCTGCTTACAGTAGATGGCCAGTTCAGGCGCCCTCTCCACCATTGCTAGGAGTTTTTGTTGAGGTCATCCTCGTGGGTTCCTGGAGGTTTCCCTGGAACCAGGTTTCTCCCCAACCAAAATGACCCCATCAAGACATCTCTTTTGTTATTCTCCTCCTCCATCATGCCTCCAACCTGCCTCCTGCACCCTGCCCACCCAACTGGCTCCCTTAAGTTTCCATCCCTCCATCCCCCTTCCCAACCCCTAGTTTATCAAGGAGATCTCTTCTATTTCCCCTTCCCAAGGAAATCCATGCATCCCTCTTTGAGCCCTCCTTGTTATCTCTGGGGCTGTGGATTGTAGGTTGGTTATTCTATATTTTTCTCCCAATATCCACTTAGAAGTTGGTACATACCATGTTTGTCTTTCTGGGTCTGGATTACCTCACTCAGAATTATTTTTTTCTAGTTCTATCCATTTGTCTGCAAATTTCAGAGGAAGTAAGGTTGATTTTGTTGGCTCCTCCAAAAGCATACGTGATCAAATTCCAGGAAAGAGCTCAAGGAAGAAAAGAAGTCAAGACAAAAGCAAGGTGCTGTTGCTTTAAATATTGACAAGGGAAGAGAGAATTCCTAGTGAGAATTAGAAGTGGTCTGAGAGGTGGAAGGAGAAACAGAGTGTGGAGATTTGGGTGTTGAAAGGGGGAAGGGCATCTGGTCAGTGGGAACACTGCAGAACCATCAGGTGAGATGAGAAGCAAGAAAAGCTTATTTGGTTTGACAAATTCGCAAGCAAGAACAGCTGGTGGACTGGGGTGGGTGTGGAAATTGGACTGCAAGCAGCTGAAGAGTGTGTGGGATTGGGAAAGGCAAGAGAGTAGAGCTAGTCATTCTGGGAGGACGTTGACAATAAAAGATCACAGCCAAACCAAAGCTACAACGTGTGAGCCAGGATCATTTCTGTGTCTAGTGGCTTCTTTGTCAACTTCTGCTGAAGGCTGTTTATTGGGTTGATTATGAAGTGTAGATGATGTGGTCTCCCATTGTTCCCCGGAAAATAGAATTCGTTTTTTTGTTTTCCTTTCCCAGGCCATTTCTTCCAGAACCCACATTGTGGTGCCATACAGATCAAGATTTTGAACTGGATACTTCCACTCTTGTGCTTTCAAATTTAAGTCAAAGTCTTTAACCTTTCGGTGTTTCCATTTGAATTTCAACCTCTGAGATATAGCCAAGGCAGTCTTAATACAACAGTTTATAGCTATAGGTGCTCATACTAAAAAATCTGAGAGATCTCAGGTAAATGACTTAATGACATATTTCAGAGCTCTAGAAGAACAAGAAGCAGTTGACCCAAGAGAAGCAGGTGGCAAAGAAATTATAAGGAGAGAAATAAAGAAAATATAAACTTCAAAAACAATACATAGAATTAATCAGATAATGAATGGTTCTTTGAAAAGACTAACAAGAGTGAGTAATCCTAGCCAAACTATCCAAAAAGCTATACTAGACCTAAACCAATAAAAAGGAGTTGTTACTATATACTCCAATGAAATCCAGAAAATTGTCAGACATGAACAAATTTCTGTTATATCATCTAATTAAATCAAAGCCAGAAGATACAAATGATGAAAACAGACATGTCACAAACAATAAAATAGAAACAGTAATTAAAAGTATCACAAGAAAGAAAAGTCCAGGACCAGACAAGTTGATTGCTGAATTTTATCAAACTTTGAAGATGCAGTGCTAACACCTGTTGTGGAATATTTGTTTAACTATGTAAAGATGTGTTGCATTGTTTAATTATATAGAGATGTGTTGCAATTTTACCTTGCCTTCCTAAAGTGCCTGATTGGTCTAATAAAAAGATAAATGTCCAACAGCGAGGGAGGAGATATCAGCGGAACTTCTGGGAAGGAGAGTAAGTAGGAGAAATTTAGGCTGGGGGAGTGAAGAAAGAAAAAGAGACACCAGAGGCTAGACAGACAGACAAACAGACATGGAGCATGCAAGAAAACGGGACATACAGAAGGAAAGAAAGGTAAAATACCCTGAGGAAAAATGTTTATGATAGATACAGGTTACATTAAGTTAAAAGAGCTAGTGAGATAAGCTTAAGCTAAGGCTGAACATTAATGATTAATGGTAAGTGTCTGTGTCTTTATTTGGGAACTAGTTGGTGGCCCAAAGAAAAATCCAACTACAAACACCTTTTAAACTGTTCCACAAAATCAAAGGGAACAAACACTATCAAATTCATTCTATGAGGTAACATAGCTCTCTCTTCACTCCCCAAAAATTCACGAAATAAAAATCCTTTTTGAAAAACCTAGGAATAGAAAGAACATACCTCGACATGATAATAAAGTTTATAAATAACAAATAGATAGCCAACATTATACCAAATGTGAGACCATTTCCTCCAAAAACTGAAATGAGACGAGAATGACAACTCTCTCTGCTATTATAATCAGTATAGTGCTTGAGTCTTAACAATAACATAGAACGTTAAAGTCTCCCTATTTGCAGATGGCATGATACTGTACTTAAAAGACCCTATGGATGTCACCATAGAATTCTGGAACTGGTACACTTTCATTAAAGTTTACAGGATATAAAAATCAACATACAAAAATCATTAGCTTCTATATACACCAATAACAAATTTACTCAGAGGGAAATCAGGAAAAAATAATCTATTTGTGATAGCCTCAAAAATATCTAGACATGGACCTAAGTGAAGAAGTGAAGGTACTCTCTGTAAAGAAATTGAAGGAGACTGTAGACTACAGGAAGGCCTCTCATGTTTCTGTATTAACAGAATATATATTATAGGAGGTGACTATCCTACCAAAAAGAATATGCAGATTCAATGCAAACCTCACCAGAATTCTACTGACATTCTTCATGTAACTAGAAAAAAAGAAAAACTAAAGTTGCTACAGAAATATGAAAAAACATGGACAACCCAAGCAATTCCAAGCAGAAAGCACATTTTATACGATCCAGAAATAAGCCCACACATCTACAGTCACATAATTTTTGACAAAGATATCTAAAATATACACTTATAGAGGCTTTTTCAATAAATAGTGCTGGAAAAACTGGGTATCCATATTCAGAAGAATCTTTCTCTGCATGCACATAAATCAAGTCAAACTAGATCAAAGACCCAGTAGGACACGAAATAATCCCAAGAACTGATAAATGGGATTGCACAGCAAAAGAAGCTGTCAACAGAACAGCCCCAAAACTGGAAGGGCATCTTTCCTGTCTGTAGTTTCAGACAGAGTGATAATATCTAAAATATAAAAAGAACTGCAAAAAATAAACACCCCAAACCCCAAAACTTCTAATCAATAAGTGAGCCAATGATCATTCTCAAAAGAAGATATGTAAGTGCCCAATAAACACTTTTTAAAGAATTCAGCATCTTCAGCCATCAGAGAAATGCAAATTAAAATTCTGAGATTCCATGCAAGCCCAGTCAGATTAGCTAACATGAAGATGATAAATTAACAAACACAGGTGAAAATGTCAGGAAATATGAATTCTTATCCACCATTGGTGGGAATGTAATTCATACAGCCCCTGTAGAAATCAGCATGGAAATCCCTCCAAAAAGACTAAAAATAGAACTGCTACTTGACCCAGCTATCTCGCTCATTGGATTATACCCAAAGGACTCTATATCCTATCCATGTTCAATGATGCTCTATTCATAACATTAATGAAATGAAATTTACCTAGATGTCCATCAACTGATGAGTAGATAACAAAAAAGTGGTACGTATAAATAACAGAATTTTATTCACTAGTGAAGTAAAAATGAAATTTGTAAGAAAATGATTGGAACTGGGAAACATTGTGTTAAGCCCGGTAATCCAGGTTCAGAAAGACAAATATTTGCCTGCACAACACTAAGTCAGTAAACATTCAGTCATAGACAACAGAGGGACTCATGGGACTCTGCTCTGTACAGAAGAGCTAATAACAGTCCAGCGCTGCTAGGGGAGAGGAAGCCATTGTCTTCAGTAGTGTAACCACCAATGAGTTGTCCAAGACCCCAAGACCCGATGGATAGCTTCGCACCCATGACCATGCAAATGGCCCTGGTTAAACTCAATAAGTCACAAAGAAAAAAAAAGTCATGAAATTGAGACAGGAATTTGGTGTAAGGAGGAGCAGGTTTGTGGGGGTGGATGGAGTATAAGAGAGTGTGACCAGGATGTGACATGTATGAAATTGTCAGAGTAAATTAATAGTAAATAGTAAAAAAGAGCAAATCTCTCTCTCTCTCTCTCTCTCTCTCTCTCTCTCTCTCTTTCTCTCTCTCTCTCATATGAACAGCCCCTAGCTTATAATTGTTAAAGACAGATACCTAAATAGGAGTGAGTATGAACAGAAGGGGTCCCTTGAAATGGAGGGGAGAAGGGGGAGGATACTTTAAGGGAGGGGGAAGATAACAGAATACATGCAATGTTAAAGAGGAAGAGGGTACTGAGGTTCAGCAGGAGAAAAGAGAAACGTTGGAGGAATCATACAAGAGCGTGTATGTAATTGCCACAGGGAAGCCTGTTACCTTGCAATCTAATTAATTTTGTATAAATGAGATGCAACCTGATACCTAGTCATTGGGTTAGTGGGATAAGTACCTGTCACCAGGTCTGGCTCATAAGTTGTTGGTTAGTATTGCTGATCACTGGTTATTACTCTTTTCCCCTCCAAAATAGGCATAGCTTTTCTTGTGCCTGAGTAATCAGAACAATGTAGCAGCAGTTGACAACTTCCTAGGAAACACTCTCCTGAAAGATGTTCAAAGGCTTCAGTTTCTATAGACTGCAGAAAGCAGTGTCCAATACTCTCTGGGATGTGGACCTACTTTCCCTTCCCAGTCCAAGTAAAGGTGCTCTGGGGTTCCCAGCAGCAGAAAAGAGTTGAACCATGATATGCTTAGCTAGTATGTGATGAGAGTTAAGCTGAAGGGCAGAAAGAGAGACAATCTGTGCAAGAAATGGAGTCAAAACACTATTTTACTAAGGGAAAAAGAAAAAGAGATAGGCAACTAGGTGAAGAAGAGTGGTGTTGCAAAGTAGAGCCAGAAGTGGTCCAGTAGACGGGGCGGAGAAAGTCAGTGAGCATCTTAGAGCAAAATGAAACGTAGGTTTAACAACAGGGATCTGCTCATTTCCATGCCCATTACCTAGCTCTGCGCACAGCTCCTCCAATCTTAATATTCTACAGCAGACTCAACAGAATGCCCCTAAGTTGGGTATGTGTTCTTACATCTATTTTAAGCTTTTAATCCCAATTGTTAACAACTCCATTAAATATAAAACTTCCTTTCAGAGCTACTTAGAAATGTGTTACATAAATGCTGCATATTTCCCCTCTTCTCCAGCTTCTAAAAATAGGACCTCTGATTCTGGCTCTGTTCACTGTGCTAGCTCCCACTTGCACACCTATCATGTTCAGAGTCCAACTGGGACAGATCGCTTTTGCAGGCGTTCCTTTTCTGGGTCTACCATTTCTTCTTGCACACAGAGCATATTTTGTTAAATGAAGTTTAATGCTCCTGAAGCAACGACGCTCTGCTACAGGAATGAGAAGGCTACAGATAATGCCTTTTCTCTTTAGCTTCTTACAATTGCCCCAGGAGACATCTGGAGGGGACCCAGAAGTACTCTGCTGCTAACATTTGGGGAGGGTAGAAAAGCACAATAAAATTCAGTGATTGAGAATATTTATTCAAGAGCTGAAGTTCCTCTGAGCAGACAACTGTGACAGGCACTTATTAACATGCTGGACTGAATTCAGTTATTTCATCAGTCCAGTGACTAGGTTTCAGTTCATGCCTCATTGCTGGATATGTAAATTGAATCTTAGATAGGTTAAAAAAAAAAAAAAGCTCGACCCAAACTAGAAAGCAGAAATGTGGCCATGCCCAGTCTCAGACCTAAATCTTCATGATATCATAGCCCGTGTTCTGTATGCAGTTGATTTTGAAACAGAAGCTTAATCTCAGCGTCATAGGCAGGGTTCCCCCAGAAGATGCACAAACGTGAATCAGAGTTCTGATCCTCTGTGCATACCAGTGGAGGACAGAAGAGGAAAGCAAGGCAAGGCGCATCGTCTCAGGCAGCCAGAGAGACCACATGGTATACAACCCAGAATCTACCCAACTGTTCCAGCAAAAAATGAGGTTTGTTTTTCACACCCACACCAGGACCTGCCATTAGTTGAAAGCTGCTTTGTTGTGGCAGGAGAAAGCATTAAATGTCACACAGGGAACTTGCCCAGGTTGTGAACTGCGCGTATTCCTCAGAGATGTACATATTAGGGCAGAGTCATAGGTGTTTAAGAATGCAGCCCGCAGCAATTTAAGATGAGTGCTGGGGCAGTAAACAGGACGTCGGGGCTTTCCTTCTACGTGCGTACGACCAGCGTGCAAAGTACAGAAAGCCCCGCCCCTGGGATCCACCTGTTTAATCAGGCCATTTCACCCTGTGAGCTAAGTTTAGCAGATGCACGTGATGCTGGTAGTGACTCTAGCTGGTTTGTCACTGAGTCTTTCTTTCGCCGTTCAGCAGAGAAATCCGAACTGAAGGACACATGGAAATGATAGAGGAAGGACCAGGTCCAGGATCACACGGCAAATGTCAGATCTATGATCTATGTCGAAGTTTCCATTGCTGTTGTTATTTTAGCAATTTTATGTTGCTTTGTTTTCTCTAGCCTGGACAATAAAAGTTTCCTTGTGCTGCCCCTGTAGGCTGCAAAGGTACGCCAACAGCCACAAAATTTCACCTCTAAGAGACTATTTTTCAAAACAGGATAGTGTCTCTGGGGGAAAAAAATTCCCCTTCCAAATTTTTGAAATCCTGAAGTTTCTCATTTAGTAAGCATGCAATCCAAAGAGCTAAATACCTTATCAGTCTTTGAGGTTAAAATAAATAAATAAATCCTTGGGGCTGGAGAGATGACTCAGTGGCTAAGAGCACTGGCTGTTCTTCCAGAGGACCGGGGTTCAATTCCCAGCACCCACATGGCAGCTCACAACTGTCTGTAACTCCAGTTCCGGGGGATCTGATACCTTCATACCAATGCACATAACATAAATTTAAATAAATCATTAAATTTTTTAAAAAAGCCCTCTTTAGTCCACTTGGACCTTTTAGCAGGGATGACAGACATTAGCAGAACCAATAGCACTGTATCCCAGCTGAACATGAGCTTACTATCCAGTTATCTCAGCCTTTTTCACTGGGACCCTAAAAGATGTTTGTGACCTAGGAATCAAAAGCCCTGCTAGGGACCCAGTGACACGGGCCTGTAATCACAGCATTCAAGAGTGGCATTAAGGCTATGCTGGACTACAAAGCAAAACCCTGTTTCAAAGAAAAAAAATCAAAAGCTTTTCCATACCTCGCAGCCGTCAGTCTCTATCTAGATTCCCCAGAGAGAATTACTGCTACAAAAACACTAAGAGAATTATTGTTAAATAGTGACACTGTTTTCAGAAACGTGAAATATCAAGTACTTTGGGGGATTCTTGAAATATCATAAAATCCTGAACAATGTTTTCTTGGTTGTTGAATGCTGCTGCGTTCTTGAAAAGAAATCAACCAGACAATGTCAACCACATTTATTCTTGAGAGCAGGGGAGCTTGTCAGATTAGAAGGCATCACGTCTTCACTCACAGCTTGTAAAACTGAAGGCCAGGGAAGGAAGGAATTCAAGGATCTTGAGCTAGCTAAGTCAGCCAGGATTAGACCCGGGTGTCCCAGGACTGCTGGTCTGCAGCTTTCCCATGCAGCCCATCAAGTTGTATCTTTCCATTCAAACTGTTCCTTTGAACCATTACAAATGGCCACAACCCCTAGCACTGAGGCACATTTGGATACGATCTAATGCCCCCCTGGTCTAACAGTTGTCAGAAACATTTGTCTCACAAACATTTAAGATGGTATTATAATAAGCTTTTCTTTTTTTTTTTTTTTAGTGTCTTTTCTCCGAAAGAAGCAATAAACCTAAGCGCCAGGCTTTTCTGCTTCATCATTATATAATACTTGTCTGGGACTGCAAATCACTCGCAGAAGGACAAAACTCGGGGGAAGAAAGGGTGGATGTGAATCTTTTGTGATTTCTTGAGTAACGGGAGGCGATTTGTCATTTTAGGAAAGCTGGAGTCTATGTTCTCAGATTCATGCACGATCCAGCCTGTTTGACTCTGTTGAAAACTTGCCGTTTCTAAGCCCGTCGCTGAATTGGGGATAGAACACAAAAGAGGGGAACCCAAATTCTCCCTTCCTGCTCCCTAGATAAGCCTTCTCACTTGACTGCACGAGGGGAATTGAATTCAGCTGCCATTACCTGATTCTGACCACACTGGAAAAAGTCTAATTCTCAGGCACAGGTTTGGTTTGGGCACTGAGTGGGCAATTAGAAACTTCCTCACCTAGAAAGAAATCGTGATGAGGGAGAGAGTTTTTTTTTTTTCAAAGGAGGGGGACACACTGGAATCGAAATCCGTTTTCACCACACGTGATTTGGACAGATCTTAAGTAGGTCGGTGCACTTCTGCACTTGGGCTGCGTTTTGCCTTCGATGGCTGCGCATTCAGCCCGAGGCGAGGATGATAACCCCGATTAAGCAGCGCTTCTAGAAGAAAATGTTTTGTTGTTCTTGTTTCCCTACCAAGACGGCAAATGCTTGTTTAGTATGCAAGAAAACTCCTCCCATTTGTGAGATCAAATTTATGTTGTGTGGTCTTTTGTTAGATGGTTATGATTGCACCACACTGTAGAAAGAACGTTAGTGGAATTTTAAGAGAGAGGGAGGAGAGAGAATGCACTAGATAGAGAAGGGTGGGAGGTGGGAAGGAAGGGGAGTAGGGGGCTGAAAGAGTCCAGGAATGCTTAAGCATATTAGAGCGAATAAGAAAGGGGTGTGGGAATCCATTGTTTACAATAGAAAGGGCTAGTTAATGCTAGCAATTTCAGGAGCCGCGAGGGCATCCAGATTAGGGATAGTCCAGCTATGTACAGCCCCCACCCCACTGGGACTATCTGCTGACAAGAATGTAATGGGACGTGTGGCTGATGTGAGAATCACAGAGAAAGAAGGCTCAGGACTCTGGTGGTAAAGAGGATTCCTTTTTCTCAAAGGAGAGCGAAATGAATCCGTTTGTTCTAAATGACAGACTCCAAGTATATATGTGAGGATGGAATACAGAAACTCTTCAAAGAGGATGTTAAACACTGTAATTACGTCATTGCCTATAGACCCGCGGTCGACTGCTATAGGAAACAATATAAGAAAACAATTCTTCATGAATAATTCATACAATCTCTATGTGGCAGTCCCACGCGTAGAAGTGAGGCCCTATGTCTCTCCTGGGAGGAAGCCTTTGGAGCTATTTCTTACATAAGTATGGGATGGAAGCTGCCGGCTTTAGGTTCAGTGACATTGTTTTCAACCTATTTGACTAATAATTTCTAAAATCTTTAGCAACAACTTTGAAACACTTAATTCTCAATTATGTTCAGTGTGCAACGTCCTCGACTTCTTGGTCAGTTGCCTCTGCTGTAGCCACTACTGTTAATGTTAAGAATAATAATAATTTGTTGGTGCAATGAGGTTTACAATGAAGAAGACAAAAGGAAATACTGTGTGTGCCGCCAGTGTCTGAGAATTGATTTTTATTAAAACTCTGCTGCCATCTAGTGATCGATTTGAAAAATTGAGTGATTTATACATTTTAAACTACAATTACAACTGCTTGGAGGGCTAGTGACCAAAATACAAAGGCTACAATGTTAAACATCCCAGTAATAGGAATATAATCATGACTTTAATAATTTCCCAATATATTGCACAACTCAGCTACTTAAAAATTGACAAAAATGTCTTAACCCAAACCATTAACAATAATTATAGTTGAGGTTTATGTAATGCCTACCCCATTTATATAAACCTCCCCTGGGCCTGAGATGACTTGGTACAATGCAGAGAGCCTCCGCAGGTGGGAAGAGCTATCATAAAAGCCACAGTTACAAGTGACTGTCCATATACTTTCTCCCCAAAGTAAACAAATGTGCTCACTGTAGGTCCCATATGTGTTTGCAGGGGATATTTGAGAATTTGGTTAGAGCTGAGGGAAGCTTGCATTTCAAGTGTTAACACCGTCATTTAGCAAATAAATGAAGTTAGTGGATGCTGAGTTAGTGATACTATTGAGTATTACACGATAACAAGCAGCCCAGGTGGTCACTGCTGAGTTTTCCTGCACGTTCTAGTTTACTAAGAGAGATGGAAGTATAGTGCGTGAAATCATTTCTTTACTGCTCTGCTCAAACCCTGATCACTTTTTTTTTTTTGCTGTTGATCTCTGAGTTTCTATGAAGGAACCATGTCGCCTTCACCATCAGTGATTCATATAGGGCTGACCCCACCCCAAGCTAGCCAATAAGTGTAACTTCTCTTTCTCATAGTGACAATAGTTTAGTTAGGGGTGGGCTATGATTAGGCCTAGCCAAGAACATTAAACACACATCACTCTGAGAGTTGTGTTGTTCTTGTTGTTGTTGCTACCATTTTAAAGGATATTCTGAAGAACCTGATGTTGAGTAACGTTTTCTAGGGAAGCATGAACAAATGAAATGTGGCTGCCTGCTGATTGTATCTTTAAGAAATCCCATCTCTCTGGGTGTGCCCAGGCCTGAAGTGGAGCTGTGTGTTCCTGTGTTATGGAAAAGAACTAAACCCATGCCTGCCTAACTGTGAGCGCCAGAGTTTCAGTACCAGGTTTGCTCACCTTCTCTGCAAAGTTTTGTTCTTCGAGGAGATCCCTTTCCTATCTTGTTACCTCTGTATTTTACCTATTCTTTTTAAAACTATTTTATTTTTGTGTGTATGTATATATGTGCTCACACACGTGTGTGCTGCCATGTGTATCATAATGCCAATGTGGAAGTTAAGAAGAAAACTTACAGGAGTCTGTCTTTCCTTCCACTATATAGGTCCTGGGGATTGAACTCGGGACATCAGATGTGGCAGCAAGTGCCTGTAGACACTGAGCCATCTCTCCAGCCAAAAAACATTTTTTTTTTCTGTAGAGCAAGGTGGCCTCGAACTCACAGAGATCTACCTGCCTCTGCCTCCAGAGTGCTGGAATTAAAGGTTTGTGTATATTGCTTCTATATTTTAAAGGACACTCTTTATGTCTAATATATTAACTCTTGACTTTCTACTCAAGTTCTTAAGATTGCCTAAGACAGGACATTGTAAGAATGGGTGTTTAATTTTATTCAATAATTATAAAGAAATTTGAGAGTAATCTCTAATTGGTGTCTTTATCCTTTATTCAAATTTTAAGAAAATTTCTTATATATTCATGTCCTTCAAATAAGAAAAATGGAGCCTAGAATTGTATCTCACAGTCCTTTGTGAAAAAAATGGCTACAAATTAATTGATAGAAAATAACTTGATTGAAAATGTTTGGGTTGAATATAATTAGTCAAAACAACAAATTAGTTAAAACTTAAACTGAATATTCCAAGTTCGGTTTTGCAGATATTGATAACTTTTTCTATGATTGAAGAAACCTTTACAAAATGGAAATAGAATGTTAAATGAAGTGAACATGCTTGTCCTCCTTTCCAGAGATCACAACATGAGATGGACTTGCAATCCCTTAAACACTTTGGTTGTTTCAATTTTATTATTTATATTTTTGGGAATTTTTTTTTTTGCCTACATACTTGCAATGCATAAGAAATCCAGAAGAGGGCATTTTATCATCTGGAACTGGTGTTACAAACAATTGTGAGCCACGATGGGCGCCACCTGGGAATCAAACCCAGGTCCTCTGGAAAAGCAGCCAGTGCTCTTAACTACTGAGCCATCTCTCCAGCCCCATAAAATCCTTCAAGTGGTTTAAAGAATATTTCGCCCTTTCCTCTCCTGAAATCGGAGTCTTCGCTGCACACCACTCTTCTGTTTCTTATTTAGAGTTCACCCTCATCCACTTATTCACCTCATGCTGTTTAGCAAATGCCTTAATGAATTATCCCAGTTGCCTGCAGCTCTATGTAAATGACTTGAAAGCAACTTAACCAAAGAATTAACATTTCCAGTCCATATTTTAGAACGTCCATGCAACCTAGGATAAGTGCATACATTCTGAAGACATTTGTAAAAGTCATTGACCTACCTTCTCATTGCCCTTTGACCCTTAGAAAATTGATCTTCCACCATCGCTGAATCTACTGGATGTGTTTTTACTATATTGGTACAAGTACTTGTGTTTCAAGTTTTCACAGCTGTATTTGGCATTACATGGTCAGCTTTTGTAGGATGTTTGCTGTCAGACTGATGCTGTGTGGTAGCAAACGCCGGTTTAGGAATGCTTAACAGTGCTGACCTGAAGAAGGGTCAAGTTGCTGTTTGCTTGCTGCTTGTTGGGAGACAGAAATCTCTTCATAGTTTTAAGAGAGAGCTAGAGAAACTAGATCTAAATATCTAAATATTGATCTCATGTAACTGTAATGGGCTTTGAGCTATCAGAAATCAATGAAGCCACTTGCGGTTTTAGTTCATTACAAAAAGAAATAAATAAACCCTCAATTGTCTTCTTCCAGCTGACAGCTGATGCCTCTACACACATTTGGACACTCAATTCGTTAGACATTTTAATAATTAAAATGGTAAAAATTGCTCCAATTTTGAAAAATTTGCAAAAATGCTTAAAAGTACATGAAAAACTGCAAGAATGATTCCTTGTCATTTATTATAATTATTCAAATATTTAAAAGTGAAAAATCAAGCATAAAGAAATATCAATTTCAACATTTTTCTTTTAACTTCTTTGTTTTTTGTTTTGGTTTTCTGTTCCTTTTTTGAGACAGTTTTTTTTTTTTGAGTAGTCTTGGCTGTCCTGGAACTAGCTCTATAAGCCAGGATGGTCTTGAGCTCACAAATCCACCTGCCTCTGCCTCCTAGGCATTGGGATTAAAGGTGTGCACTATCTCACCCAGCCCCAATTTCCACCAGTTTTATTCAGCAAAATGACCTGGGGCTGCCTAATGACAGTTCCCAGTTATGAGCGAAAATAATTTTGCACATTCCATATACTGCTTCAGTGTGGTGCTTAGACACTCTTCCCATTGAAGGTGGGGAACCTGCATTCGTTCTTTTGAATCCTGGCAAGCCTGTGGTCACAGCAGATGGGGGAGCATGTGACTTCTATGGTTAGGTCATAAAAGGTGGTGCAGCTTCCACCTGGTCCTCTTAAGTTACTCCCTCTTGAAACCTTTCACTGAGTCTGGCAATTTCTGGTGTACTCCATCACACTCAGCCACCTCAGCCTTTACCTGCTCCCATTGAAGCCCCATGTATCAGTGTCCCCTCTGCTGTGGCCCACCTGATTTTTTGGCCCACAGAATCCTTGATCATCATCAAATAGTTGTTGCCACCACTATATGCAGTGATGTCTTATTATAAATTGGTAGTTAATCAGAACTGAGAAGCTGGAAAGACAACTCAGCTTAAGAGTATGGGCTACTCTTCCAGAGGACTTGGGTTTGATTCCCACAACCCGTGGTGACTCGAAACCATTTGCAACTTCCAGTTCGAGAGGATCTGATGCCCTCTCCTGGCCTCCATGGGCACTAGGTTCAGAAGTGGTACACAGGCAAAACACCCAGACACACCAAATCAATTAAAAACATAATCGATGTCCTTTATTTATGGCTAGAAACCAAATATGAGTGAGTACATCCCATGCTCCTCTTTTTGGGTCTGGCTTACCTCACTCAGGATAGTGTTTTCTATTTCCATCCATTTGTATGCAAAATTCAAAAAGCATGGGATAAATCCAGACTAGCTGAACATAGCAGACAATGAGGAATACTGAGAACTCAAGAACAATCGCAGTGGGTTTTTGATCCTACTGCACGTACTGGCTTTGGGGGAGCCTAGGCAGTTTGGATGCTCACCTTAAGAGACCTGGATAGAGGTGGGCGGTCCTTGGGCTTCCCACAGGTCAGGGAACCCTGATTGCTCTTCGAGCAGATGAGGGAGGGGGACTTGATTGGGGGAGGGGGAGGGAAATGGGAAGCAGTTGCGGGGAGGAGGCAGAAATCCTAAATAAATAAATGAATGAATAAATAAAAACATAATCGACACATAACATCACTAAAGTCTGGCCCCAATGGGAAGGAAGGAAAGGAAGGAAGCAAAGGAAGAAAACCCTATGCAAATAGAAATTCAAGCACCACATCATTTTGTTTTCTCTGGAAGGGTGGATACCCTGAAGCCAGCATCTACACAAATTCCATGGCAGCGCTTAAAGATGTTCATGGGTAAACAGAACCTGAAGGGGATACAAAAGAAAGTGATCTTATGAACAAACTTCTGTGAAGATTCTAAGAAACATTTCCATAAAGTGTAAATGGTCACCAGAAGGTGCTCTGTGAAATTACTTCTCTGAAGCTGTCAGCTAGTCCCTCTCTCTGCCTCAGCCTGCTCAGAGGACCCATGGGGATCAGCCTGAATGGAGACCATCTGTTGGATTAGCAAGAGTGACCTGTCATCCTAAGCGCCCTCTTTGCTAGGAAGTGTTTTTGTTCTGCAACCCTTCTGGCTTGTTTCTTTTTTAAGCAATTGCTTGCTTGCTAAAGGGAGGTGGGTAGAAACTCTCCTGATTATATTTAGGTGCAACAGCATGAAATCATCCAGGTTCAACCATTCTGACTTACAAGAATAGCAGTTTCATATGGTTCAACCTGATTCAGTAGACTTCTTTTCAGGGTAGACAAGTAGAAAAAGCATTTCATCAAGGTAATTTATTGATCAGCATAGATGACACTTAAATCGATTTAAGAGCTAAACCAGAAAGTTATTATTCCATGAAAAATAAGTCATCTTTATGATATAAAAATACTAATGTCAGCTGGTCCCTTATTAAGGCTTAGCAATGTAGGAGGAATGTGAAGAATGAAGGGAGGATGATGAGATAACTAGTAGAATTAAAAGGGAATCAAATTCTACCATCAGAAAAGCCATGTCTGATTGCTCTACTAAAGTTAGAGAATATAGTGCAGAGGAAGCCCTCACCCATCTGAGTCACAGGTAGGCTGGAAGGCTGAGGTTGCCAATAATATTTTGTACTTCTTTTCTGCACTGTATCACTGAAGATAACACAAGATGATTAGAAGAAAATAAAACCTTGATTTAATTAGAAGAAAATAAAACCTTAATTTGATTAGAAAAAATAGTGCCTTAATTTGATTAGAAGAAAATAAAACCTTAATTTGAGTCATTTTCAGATCAAAGGAAATGTGAAATGTCTTCAGGTGCTTTGGTTGTACTTTTGCAAGCAAGACACAAACAAACAAAAGCCTTTGAAATATGCCTGGCAGTGCCTCCCAGCGATACACCAAATGCCAAGCACCAAGCAGAGCAGAGGGAGGAGATACTTGAAGAAATCCACACATTTCTGCCATGTTATCCTAATTTCTAATTCAAAATTCAAATAGTATGTTAGCAAATTCTAGAGCAGGCATATCCAACTCACAGCCCACTTGGCTGTGTGCAGTCCGGTATAGCTACAAAAGCATGCAGCTCCACACGAAATCATAAAGTGAATTAAAACGTGAGCATTTATTGAGATTTCATAAACTCAAGTATGAGTATGAGCTATGCCGAGGACACCATGTCACAGTGTCAAAATGGTGCCTAGAATCTAGACTCTTCTGAAGCAACAGTAAACACAACAAATCAAAGGGGAACTCCTGGAGGATCTAGGTTTCTATAATCCAAAACTAGGCAAACATGAAAACATATCGTGATTATAAAGAAGTGTGACAAAATGTCATCACATCCTAGAGAAAATTAAAGAGTGAGATAAAACAAAAGGACTTCGAAGAGTAGACATGGCAGACGGGAGGTTGTGACATATATCAGGTATAAACAGGGGGGTCTCACTAGAGAGATTTGAGCACAGACATGAAGAATTCAAGGGAGTCAGCAGGAGATATCTTAGGAACCAAGAGAAAAAGCTGGCACACAGGCCCCAGGGCAAAGACATGCCTGCTGTTTTCATTGAACAGCAGGGCTGTCGGCATAGTTGGAATGGAAAGAGCAATGGGGAGAAACAAGGGGAAGAAAACAGACCAGGATGTGAATCAGAAAACAGGAGCTCAGATCATGGAGAGCCCTATTGCTCAGAGTAGGGGTGAGTCCCAACAGTGTGAGCCTTGCTGCAGTCTCCAGTCCTGCCACACAAAACAGTAGTGGTCTGATTTTAACAAGATCCCCAAGGAATTGTGAAATTTTGAACAGGCAGGGCTAAGATGGAATTTTTATGGTCTTTTTAGCACCAGGATTTTGATTAGGGTAAGGAGGATAACATTGCATAGGATCCACTTTACATGGAGAAGGTGCCCTAAGGTTGGTGCTATAGCTCAGCAAGTTGTAGGCTTGCCTCGCATGCACAAAGCCGGGTTCCACCCCCAGTGTCCCATAAACCTGGCATGGTGGTTTTCCACTGGAATCCTGGCACCTGGGATGTGGAGGTAGAAATATTAGAAGTTAAAGGTCATCCTTGTCGACATAACAAATTGTAGGCCAGCCTGGGCTACAAAAAGAAGCACTGTGTTATTCAGGGGATCTTTAGGATAGAGAAGAGGGGCAATCAAAAGGCAGGGTTGATGAGCCTTAAGTAAGTTGCGTACTCCATCTCCAGTCCATTTCAGATGAATGAACCAAATTAGGAGGTTAGAAAATGCTTCCAAAGAAAGAGACCCTTCAAACCATTTTTGTTTGTTTCATATTTATTTGTGTTTGTAGTGGAGGTATTTCATAAGAATGTTTTCATTATTTTATACGTTGCACATTGAGCACATCCCCAAAGCCTGTTACTTCCTTCCATTCCCTCTTCCCCTCCCATTGTTCCCCTGGACAGTTTTGCTTTACTTTTATGCCATATGTACAATGATGCACCTATAAATCTAGGATCCACAAATGGAAAAAACTTACAATATTTGCCTTTCTGTGTCCAGCTTAACTTGTATGACGTGATTCTCTCCAATTGGATTTACAAGCAACATAGCGTCATTCTTCTTCATGGCTGAAAAATAATGTTGTACATGTATCCCACATTTTCTTTATCCATTCTCCTCAAGCCATTTAGCTTAAAGAAGGTTCGTGAGTCTTGGGGAAACAAACAAGGGTAGACCAATGCCATTCCCATTATGACCACAAGAATCTCCAAGAAAAATGTCTGCCCTGAGCTTAATGGGAGGAGCAGTTAAGCTGGGGGTGTGGAAAGTGAAAGATGGAAAAAAGGAATTCTGGAAATAAGCAAGATCATATGCAAAGACACGGGTGTGATGACATACTTTGAACAAAGTGGTTGTAGAAAGAGGGGACTAGCAAGGAACAAGACTAAAGAATTAACAGCTCCTACAGTGCCTCGTGTGCTCTCTTAAGAGGTCATTTCAGGTGCTGAACAGATTGCTCAGTGCCTAAATGTGCTTGATGCTCTTCCAAAAGACCCAGGCGAGCACATCTGGCACTCACAACTGCCTGTAACTTCAGTTCCAGGGGAACTATGTCCTCTTCTGACCTCCATGGGTGCTACACCCATATGGATATATTCTCTTGCGGGTATGCACTTATTTACAGAAATAAAAACAAAAACCTTAAGAGGCCATGTCAGAGTTCAACCTGAAAGTAATGCACATTCTGGAAAGTCCATCTAGCAATCAATGGGAGGGTATTATTTTTTCCAGAAAGGGCTGGACCTATAGGCCAGCCCAGCATATACAGTGATTTCCAAACCACCCACAGCTCCTTAGGGAGAGTTTTTTCTTTTTTGAAAACAGTGAAGGGTGTAGGCGAGGCAGGGGAGTGGGCAGTGTTGCTGGTTCTGAAGACAAGGAGAACAGTCCTGAGTCAAAACAGAACAAGAGTAATTAAGGGTAATTCTTTCAGGGACTCAAAGGCCAAAAGTGGCAGGCAGAAACAGCTGAACCCTGAGTAGAAGCCTATGGACTTTATAATTAGGCAAGTTCTAAACTCCCTGCACCTCAGTTACTCTCCCATGACAGTGGGTGTTTCCCATTCCCTCCATGAGATCTCAGCGTGCTACTTAGAAAACCAAATAAGATGCTCTGTATACGGCAAATAGTCAAAAAAAATGCCTTTTGAAACACTTCAAGTAATCTTCATTTGCAGCCAAGGCTATGAAGTACTGGTGCCATTCAGCTGCTTGGACACACTTGGTACTTAGTAAAAAAAATAGGAACTCTGTGGTATCCACGGGGAAGGGTGCCATCTGCAAACTGTGAGACTGAATGCGGTACCACTCGACAACAGCCCCCGCGTTATCAGGTTGTTGGGAAGATGTATTAGATCAATGTGCACAGACAGCTCACCCCAGTGCCAGGCACCAGCGAGTGCAGCAATTACAGCTTAGCTGCTGCTTTTAGCTGTGCCTGGACTATCAAGCCAGCATTCATTCTGTGTCTGTAGCAGGCTGCATGAAAGCTCTTCTGAATTTTAATCTGTTTGTCTCATCCCTTGTGCTGCACATGGGAATAGGTGTTTAGATACTGAGCTGAAAAAGAAAAACAAACACAAGAGCCGACTGGTTCTGATTCTCTCTGCTGGATGATGACAGCAGAAGTTTGAATCAACAGAACCAAATATATCTTTTGTACCAAAAGGGCTGTATTCATGCCCAGGCCCTGGGCAGGTGCTGTTTGTACTGTCACCGGATTCCCGGTGTCACGGTTTTCCTGTGTGCAATCAGTAGTCGACATCAAAAGCTCTGATAGAGAGGAGCATTTTCGAGCACTATTAGCTATCTCTCTGGGATCAGCCGGAAGTGTAACATAAGTGGGATCTTTATTACATCAATTCCTTCTTGCAGTCTCATGCATCTTTCTGCAGGAAAACATGCTGCCAAGAGCCAAGAGTGCGGGCTTTGCAGCTTGGTTGTCTGTTAAAGGACATGTCTTGTGTTATTAGCTACTACCTGAAATTCATATGCTATTGCAGAAGTGTCCTTCTCCAGGGAAGGGCCCGAGTACGGTTTGGAGCTGAAGTGCTTTTTTAGTTGTGTGTACAAATAGGGCAAGATGTTAATAAACTTGCTTCTCTCAGGAAAGTTGTCCTGGTAATTTCTTTGGAAAGCCAGCCCCTGATTAGTCACCATAGGCCATCCTTTGCTCGTTTCACATACAGCACAGGGCTTTTGAATTTGAGCGTGAGAGGAAAAACATTTTCTTTGGTATGTATGAAATTCTAATTGCTACCAGAAGCAAGGTAGCTATATAATTGCCCAAACCCAAACAAGATGATTTGGAAGGTACTTTAATTAGAGTTTGTTTTACATTGTGTCTTCTTGTGAAATTGAAAACATCACCCACTGCAAACTCTCTGTAGATAAGCTTTCCTTGCATTTTCTTAATGTGTTTCCGTAAAGATGCTTATAGATCCGCGTTGTAGGTTCAAGACCCAGAAAGATAACTTGGTTAATTTGGTGCCTGTAAGAGAGGTAGACATAAACCAGGAAAATAACCGGGAAAAATGCTTAAGCTGAAAGATTATCAGTAGATTGTTGATTAAGAAAATTTTGGCATTTTACAGGAAAGCTCTGGAGTTATTTTACCAGACAGAGGTTAGATGAGGCTTAAAATTTCAACTCAAGATAACCCCACCTCATGCACTAGGGATAAATACTGGTTCCATGACCTGTGGCCCCACAAACTGTCCAAGCCACACAATGCCTCCCACATTCAGAGGGCCTGGTTTGGTCATGGACTGGCTTTTTAGAGCCCATTCCCTATGGAGGAATACCTTGCTCAGCTTAGATACAGAAGGGAGGGGCTTTGTCCTGCCTCAAGTGATCTGACAGACTTTGTAGACTCCCCCGTGGGAGGTCTGAGGAGTGTATGGGGAGTGGGGTGGGAGAAATGGAGGGGGGAGCAAGAGGAGGGAAGGGAAAGGAAACTGGGATTGGTACGTCAAATAAAAAAAAAGATTGTTTTAAAAAAATTAAATTAAAAATAAAGCTAATCCTGCCTCTCTGGAAAAGCAAACTGAATTCTTTTGTATTGCCTAAGTAATTGGGTGGGGGAAAGAGTAAATACCATATTAGAACTAAATAGCCTGCTGCTCTCCTGTGAGTCACTTTGCCTGAGTACAGCAAATGTTCACGTCAATTGCTGTGACCCTCCTGGAAGTAGTAACAACAAAATGAGTAAGCTTTTGGAGAAGGTACAATGCAATCCGCATTGTCTGAAGCTCCTCTGTTCTCAAATTGCCCACATTCTTACCAACTATAATGGCCAAGTTAGCAGCCCTCTCTGTAGTATATCCTGAGTTGCCGACCCCTCCCTGTAGTGTATCCTTTGTCGTTAATGTGGCTTTGAGTTTCTCCGAAAAGGCTATTGTATCACTTCCTTTGATCAAAGAATGGATAGAAGCATCCAGGTGTCAGTTTGAGACCTACAGGTTTCCTCTTGTTCTTCTGTGACTCTTCCATCCTGTTAGGAGGATGTGTCTAGCGATGAGACACACATAGCTGAGCCTCGCTAACATGGCCCCACCCAGATCAGCCAACCACCAGCCAACCACAGCCTTGTAAGTGTAAAACACCAGGCCTAGTAAACCACATCTAGGAGGGGTTGTGAAGCAGCAGTAGTTAACTCCTGTAACATGTATTTCTGACCTTCACTTCCCCAGGCTAAATCTGTAACTACCTAAAAGAGAGAGCCCCATTTAACTTCAATAACGGAGAACATATTATCAAACTATTACCTCAATGACAGATTATTTATTTCTCTATTATGCATCAAAGACAATTCACTAGCAATCTGAAGTGGGCTCTGCTAGGTGCAGGTATGCAGAGTGGTATACAAAGTAGTTCGCCCTGTCCAGTCACTGGTATTTGGACTCTAGTAACTGAAAAACTGGAAAGACCACTCAAGCAGAAAACAGCAAACTTTCTCTTTTTGAGGTCCACTTTCCTAAAGTCAGATTTTGTGATGTCTTTGTCTTTATTTGAATGCTGAAAAGGACTCGATCTTGGTGACTCAAATTCAGGAAGTTTCTCTTGTCTTGATTTCCTATGGGGGTGCCTGGTCTGACCTAGATGGCTGACTCGTGGAGGAATGGAAAGCTCCCCATGACTGGGAGCCTCTCAGCATGGATGGATGCTGGAGAGAATGTGTCCTGGGCTGTAATCAGATGGTGAGCTGTACAGTCAGTTGGTGAACTGAGAGTAGAACCTGGAGATGGGCATTGTCAGGCCAGACACAAAGGCTATGGTCCCCAAGAATAGAGCTACTTGGTAAAGTACAAAGGGCTACAGTGTAACAAAGAGAGATCAAAAGGGAAAAAAATTGAAAGATAAATACCAAAATGGCAGCTGAGACAACAATTGTGGTATTCCCAGAAATGCTTTGGTAGTTCATGCGCTTGTTTAGATGGGCTTTGGCACCAAGTGAGACTTCTGGCTTTGTGCTATGACGTCTTTCAGGACGCTTTGTTCTGTAGTTCCCTTTCTAGAACATCAAGGGCCAGGAACAGCTGGGAAAGAAAGGACTATTCTGCCAGGTTAGAAGTGTTACCTTGCTCTGCCCAAGAAGCCTCCACATCTCTAAGGAGCCTCCTTTGAGCACAAGGAAACCTCTTTCAGGGGACAACTGGAAGTTGGCTGGGTCCTCCAGGCACCAGGGAAGAGGTTTGTCCAGTTTTTTACCTGGATCCTGAAGCTTGGTTTCAAGCAGCTAGGGTTCTGCTATGTCACACCAAAGGGAGTCCTTGGCCTCTCTACCCCCTTGCAAACCCACACAGGGCGTTCTGACCCATTGAAACAGTAACAGGGGGTGATTCATCAGTAGGCTGCCTCTGAATCATGGCTCAATCCTGATGTGGAGAGGCGGAGTGAATACAGCACTGGAAAATTAGTGTGAATTAGGATGCATTGGGGATTTCTATTTACATCTGAGGGTAATTGACTCAATGTTAACCTCCATGGAGCTCAATAAAATGACAACAGGACATTCAAAGTCACTGATTGATGACTTCATTCCTGATTCAGATTCGGCCTTGATGCCCATCATGTTTGGTACTGAACTTTAATTTTAAATAAGCTCTTGGTCTCAAGTAATGACTAACTGAACTGATGAGATTCCATAATTCATGATGTTCCAAACCCTTCCCAATTAGTGCTATTGACCATTTTATTTGCTTTTAGAGAAAGAAGCGTATCTTCTCCTGACATCATCTTCTCTAATGAGTGTTGGTCCTGACATAATGGTGTTCTGAATAGTACATCTTGTCCTGCTGCCTTGGTAGCTATATACCTCCAGCCAGCTTCTTTCCTAAATCAAGAGGGCAAAACAGTAGTTCTATCGCGTGAACCCCTAAGTCATTTCTTTGAAGCAATTCGTCCTAGCTCTTTTCTTTCTTTCCTTGTGTTAACCCCTCCTTGGGAATCAGAAGTCAAATCATTGTCAGCTATTTGCTTATGATTTTTTTTTTTAAATTTTTATTCAAGAAATGGTTTTCAGATCCTTTGCCCACTCTTTGCCCACGTGATTTGCATTCTTGCTAGTGGTGCATTGCTCCCTATGCGCTCAATGTTAACACCTTTCAGCTGGATGAGTTGGAACACCCCCCCCCACTCTGTAGGTGGTCTCTTTGAACTATTCAATCCCTTCCAGTTCCAACATCCTATTTCTTTTTTTTAAATTTATTTATTTATTAAAGATTTCTCTCTCTCCCCCTCCCCCAATTAAGTCATCCCCCTCCTCAGCCCGAAGAGCACTCAGGGTTCCCTGCACTGTGGGAAGTCCAAGGAACCCCCACCTCCATCCAGGTCTAGTAAGTTGAGCATCCAAACTGCCTAGGCTCCCACAAAGTCAGTACATGCAGTAGGATCAGAAACCCATTGCCATTGTTCTTGAGTTCTCAGTAGTCCTCATTTCCGCTATGTTCAGCAAGTCCGGTTTTATCCCAGGCTTTTTCAGACCCAGGCCAGCTGGCCTTGGTGAGTTCCCAATAGAACATCCCCATTGTCTCAGTGTGTGGGTGCACCCCTTGTGGACCTGAGTTCCTTGCTAGTGCTCTCTCTCCTTCTGCTCCTGATTTGGACCTTGAGATATATGTCCAGTGCTCCAATGTGGGTCTCTGTCTCTGTCTCCTTTGATCGCCTGATGAAGGTTAATATTCAGGAGGATGCCTATATGTTTTTCTTTGGGTTCTCCTTATTTAGCTTCTCTAGGATCACTAATTATAGGCTCAATGTCCTTTGTTAAAGGCTAGAAACCAAATATGAGTGAGTACACCCCATGTTCCTCTTTTTGGGTCTGGCTTACCTCACTCAGGATAGTGTTTTCTATTTCCATCCATTTGCATGCAAAATTCAAGAAGCCCTTGTTTTTTACTGCTGAGTAATACTCTAATATGTATATATTCCATACTTTCTTCATCCATTCTTCCATTGAAGGGCATCTAGGTTGTTTCCAGGTTATGGCTATCACAAACAATGCTGCTATGAACATCGTAGAGCATATACTTTTGTTATATGATAAGGCCTCTCTTGGGTATATTGCTGGGTCCAGGGGCAAGTTGATCCCGAATTTCCTGAGAAACTGCCACACTGCTTTCCAAAGTGGTTGCACAAGTTTGCATTCCCACCAACAATGGATGAGTGTACCCCTTTCTCCACAACCTCTCCAGCAAAGGCTATCATTGGTGTTTTTGACTTTAGCCATTCTGACAGGTGTAAGATGGTATCTCAAAGTTGTCTTGATTTGCATTTCCCTGATCATTAAGGAAGTTGAGCATGATCTTAAGTGTCTTTTGGCCATTTGCACTTCTTCTGTTGAGAATTCTCTGTTCAGCTCAGTGCCCCATTTTATAATTGGGTTGATTAGCCTTTTACGGTCTAGTTTCTTGAGATCTTCATATATTTTGGAGATCAGACCTTTGTCAGTTGCGGGGTTGGTGAAGATCTTCTCCTAGTCAGTGGGTTGCCATTGTGTCTTAGCGACAGTGTCCTTTGCTTTACAGAAGCTTCTCAGTCTCAGGAGGTCCCATTTATTCAATGAGGCCCTTAATGTCTGTGCTGCTGGGGTTATACGTAGGAAGTGGTCTCCTGTGCCCATGTGTTGTAGAGTACTTCCCACTTTCTCTTCTATCAGGTTCAGTGTGTTCGGACTGATATTGAGTTCTTTAATCCATTTGGTCTTGAGTTTTGTGCATGGTGATAGATATGGATCTATTTTCATTCTTCTACAGGTTGACATCCAGTTTTGCCAGCACAATTTGTAGAAGATGCTCTCTTTTTTCCATTGCATACTTATACCTCCTTTATCGAAATTCAGTTGTTCATAGGTTTGTGGGTTAATGTTACGGTCTTCTATTCGATTCCATTGGTCGACTTCTCTGTTTTTATGCCAATACCAAGCTGTTTTCAGTACTGTAGCTCTCTAGTAGAGTTTGAAGTCAGGGATGGTAATGCCTCCAGACGATCCTTTGTTGTATAAGATTGTTTTGGCTATCCTGGATTTTTTGTTTTTCCATATAAAGTTGATTATTGTCTTCTCCAGATCTGTGAAGAATTTTGATGGAATTTTGATGGGGATTGCATTGAATCTATAGATTGCTTTTGGTAGAATTGCCATTTTTACTATGTTGATCCTCCCAATCCAGGAGCAAGGGAGATCCTTCCATTTTCTGGTGTCCTCTTCAATTTCTTTCTTCAAAGACTTAAAGTTCTTGTCAAATAGATCTTTCACATCCTTGGTCAGAGTTACCCCAAGATATTTTATGTTATTTGTGGCTATCGTGAAAGGTGATGCTTCTCTATTTTCCCTCTCTGTTTCCTTATCCTTAGTGTATAGGAAGGCCACTGATTTTTTGGAGTTGATCTTGTATCCTGCCACATTAATAAAGGTGTTTATCAGCTGTAGGAGTTCAGTCACTTATGTATACTATCATATCATCTGCAAATAACGAGAGCTTAACTTCTTCTTTTCCGATATGAATCCCTTTGATCCCCTTATGTTGTCTTATTGCTATTGCTAGAACTTCAAGCACTATATTGAAGAGGTATGGAGAGAGTGGACATCTTTTTCGTGTTCCTGATTTTAGTGGGATGGCTTTGAGTTTTTCTCCGTTTAATTTAATGTTAGCTGTCGGCTTGCTGTAAATAGCCTTTATTATATTTAGGTATGACCCTTATATCCCTAAACTCTCCAAGACTTTTATCATAAAGGGGTGTTGAATTTTGTCAAATGCTTTTTCAGCATCTAATGGAATGATCATATGGTTTTTTTCTTTCAGTTTATTTATATGGTGGATTACATTGATATATTTGCGTTAAGTTGAACCAGCCCTGCATCTCTGGGATGAAGCCTACTTGATCATGATGGATAATATTTCTAATGTGTTCTTGGATTCGGTTTGCCAGTATTTTATTGAGAATTTTTGTGTCGATATTCATGAGTGAGATAGGCCTGTAATTCTCTTTCTTGGTTGGGTCTTTGTGTGGTTTTGGTATCAGGGTAACTGTAGCTTCATAAAAGGAATTTGGCAATGACTCTTCTGTTTCTATATTGTGAAATACATTAAGGAGTATATGTATTAGCTCTTCTTGGAAGTTCTGATAGAATTCTGCATTGAAACTATCTGGTCCTGGGCTTTTTTTGGAAGGGAGATTTTTGATAACGGTTTCTAGTTCTTCGCGACTAACAGGTCTATTTAGATCATTCACCTGGTCTTGGTTTAGCTTTGGTATGTGGTACTTATCTAAAAAAAATGTCCATTTCTTTTGCATTTTCTAGTTTTGTGGCCTACATGCTTTTGTAGTAAGATCTAATGATTCTCTGAATTTCCTCTGTGTCTGTTGTTATGTCCCCCTTTTCATTTCTGATCTTATTTATTTGCATGTTCTCTCTCTGTCGTTTAATTAGTTTGGATAGGGGTTTGTCGATCTTGTTGATTTTCTCCAGGAATCAGCTTTTTGTTTCATTGATTCTTTGGACTGTTTTCTGTGTTTCTATTTTGTTGATTTCTGCCCTCAGTTTGATTATTTCCAGTCTTTTACTCCTCCTGGGTGCGTCTGCTTCTTTTTTTTCTAAAGCCTTCAGGTGTGCTGTTAAGTCTCCAATGTATGCTTTCTCTGTTTTCTTTAAGTGGGCACTTAGTGCTATGAACTTTCCTCTTAGCACTGCTTTCATCATGTCCCATAGGTTTGAGTATGTTGTCCCTTTATTTTCATTAAATTCAAGGAAGACTTTAATTTCTTTCTTGATTTTTTCCTTGACCCAGGTATGGTTCAGTAGTTGACTGTTCAGTTTCCATGATTTTGTCGGCTTTCTGGAGGTAGGGTTGTTGTTGAATTCTAACTTTAATCCATGGTGATCTGATAAGACACAGGTGGACACTGATATTTTTTTGTAAATGTGGAGGTTTCCTTTGTTTCCGAGTATGTGGTCAATTTTCGAGAAGGTTCCATGAACTGCAGAGAAGAAGGTATATTCTTTCCCATTTGGGTGGAATGTTCTATAGATGTCTGTTAAGTCCATTGGCTTCATTACCTCCGGTAGTTCTCTTACTTCTCTATTAGGTTTCTGTCTGATTGACCTGTCTGAAGTAATAAGGGCGGCAGGGCTGCGTCCCCCACACCCGGCCGCCCACATGGCTAGCTTATGCTCCGAAATAACAACACACAAACTGTATTCTTTTAATCACTGCTTGGCCCTTTCTCTTCTAGGCTAATTCTCACATATTAATTTAGCCCATTCCTAATCATCTGTGTGTAGCACCCCAAGGTGTGCTTACCGGGGAGATTCTAGCCTAGTCCATCCTGGGTCCGAGCTTCATCACGTGTGTCTGCCAGGGAGCAGGGCATGGCGTCTCTGCTGAGGCGTCTGCTCCCGAGAGAGCTGTGGAGTCTCTGACCTCACTTCCTCTTCCTCCCAGCGTTCTGATCTGTTTACTCCACCTACCTATGTCCTAACCAATAAAATGGGCCAGGGCAGTTCCTTTATTAGCCAATGACCTTCCTCCATCATTTCCCCTTTTTCGGTTTAAACAAAAAAAAAAGGCTTTAACATAGCAAAATTACATATAACAGTTATCAAGTAAAAGTTACAATAATCTTTATCATAACTACGGAAAACTATAACTATAACTAACTATTCTTAACTCCATCAAAGACTCCAGAAAGATATAATATTACCTAAGTAAAGAAGAACTAAGAAACTTCAAACTCTAGAAATGACAAAGACATCTCGCTGCCTGGACAGTCACCCAAAGTTCCTTTGTACCGTTGGGGCATCCATCTTCAGCCTTCAGGCCCATAGTATCCAGCAGACATATTCATCAAGCAGGAAATTCCAAAGGCAGTCACTATCTGCTTGTCCTGAAGAATGTCTTGCAGACTCTCTCATGAATCAGGAACCCCGAAAGATCATCTCACCTTTAGGCAAGTTCAATAGTCCTCTCTCTGTGGGTTCTCTGTGTCCAGTTTATGCAATAGTCCAGGCAAGAGTAGTTTCTTGCCCAAATGGCTATCAAAACTCCATAACGAGCCTCTTCGATGCCCATCTTCCTCTTGAAGTAGATTGGTGCTGCCAGGAGCAGAGTGTCTCATTGTCATGAAAAGTCCTCAGTTATTAAAACATTAAATGTCCTATTCTGTAATCTTTGAAAGACATGAAGAATGTCTATCTAAAATATATCTCTATATATCTAGAAAATCTAACTAACATGACTACAAGCTTTACTATTATCGATGATTATCCATTAACAACCTATATTTCTTAATTATACAGTACATATTTAAATGAACTACACAATCACAATACCTTAATCAAAATCAGAAACACTTATACATATAACAAAATTGACCATAAATCTCTATCAATAAAGCAAAATCTATACTAATGCAAATTATTCATACCTATATCATATCCCCCTTTAAATGTAAAAGAACATTTATAAACATTATTTGGGAATATGGGCGCAGTTAGTTCTCTCCAAACTGCTTCCTGCTGAATGGGGGCGTCGTTAATTAGGTCTTTCATGGTATAACCTGTGTGCTAGTCTCATCTCAGTTGGAAGTTGAGTGAAGCAATTTTTTGAAGGCGTGCACAGGAACCATTCAGGAGGACGTGGTCCATCATACCAAATCGGAATAAATGCAATCCACAAGGTCTGATCCTCTGTGAAAACAAAAGAAGAATCTCTTTTCCAAAGTATCATATCCTTAGATCCAAATTCTGAAATCATACCCTCATGATATCCGTTCTGGTTCCATTTGGCAGCCCATATAATGAAATGTCTCTCTGTACTTAGCTCCTTCACAGTCAAAAATTTTAAAGAAAACACAATGTACATAATCCAGACTCTCTGTGAATTTTCCATTTTTACGTGGCTTATTTTTCTTTATTTCTTTTAATCTCTTAACTATCTGTATTCTGTCTCTTTAAAGACTTTACTTTTACTTTTTTAAACCATTAACTTTATTCTCTATATTCTTTTTCTTCTCTCTCCCAAGCCTACGTACATTCATCCACAGTGTGACTCATTTAGTGGTCTGAATCTGTCCTATTGTGAATCTGCAATTTTTTACTATCCAAGGGCACTTTTGATTTGCGCCTTTAAATCAGTAGGCACTTAAGAATCTAAGCTGTGACATTCCTAGGTTAACTTTTTGCTTTTTGAGTGTATATCTTTGACCTGGAATATCTCTGTAGACCAGGCTGTCTTTGAACTCTCAGAGATCCGCCTGTCTCTGCCTCCCAGGCATTCGGGATTAAAGGTGTACACTACTACACCTTGAACTCACAGAGATCTGTTTGTCTCTGCCTTCTAGGCACTGGGATTAAAGGCGTGTGCTACCACACACAACAACTCTCTTCCTTTTTTTGTTTTTTACTTTAAGAAGTTCAACTTTTAGTCTGTATATATTTTTAACACAATGTAAACCATTTAAAAATTTTCTTTGTCTTTGAATCTCTCTTTACTGTATATCTCTCTTTTTTTTTTGACCACATGAGTCTTTAATTTACCAAGCAATGTCAGTAGGATTAAAGGCGTGGCTTTGCCAGCTAGATCCAGTCCATTCCTTAGCTTTTCAGCCTCATGGCTGAGGTACTGGCTGTGGCCATGTTTACTGCAACAACTGTATGGCATTTCAAGGTCCCTGCCAGCAAGTGAGCTACAACAGACAACACTCAAGTCCTCTCTCGGTAGCCAGCCCTCCTGCCTCAAACAGTCAGAGTTTGCCCTGGCAGGATGGCCCAGAAAGCTGGCATTTTTAAACGGAGCAGCTTTTTTCCTGCTGCGGCTGAAAACCGAAAAGCATGTGTTCAGCTTTTCCTCAACACCGTTTAAGTGTTTCGTGGCAGGACCTCTTAATGAGCTGCACCTGTCCATTGGTGAGAGAGGTGTATTGAAGTCTCCTACTACTTGTGTGTGTGGTTTGATGTCTGCCTTGAGTTTTAGTAATATTTCTTTTACATAAGTGGGTGCTTTTATATTAGGGGCGTAAATATTCAGGATTGAGACGTCATCCTGATGAATTGTTCCTGTTATGAGTATAAAGTGTCCATCTCGATCTCTTCTGATTGATTTTAGTTTGAAGTCAGTTTTGTTAGAAATTAATATGGCCACACCTGGTTTTTTCTTAGGACCATTTGCTAACCCTTTACTCTGAGTAGATGCCTGTCTTTGTGATTGAGATGTGTTTCTTGTAAACAGCAGAATGTTGGATCCTGTTTTCGTATCCAATCTCTTAGCCTGTGCTTTTTTATAGGTGAATTGAGACCATTAATATTAAGTGATATTAATGACCAGTGGTTGTTTACTCCGGATATTCTTATTGTTTTTGGAAGTAGAATTTGTGTGTCTCCCTTCTTTGAGTTGTGCTAGTGAAGGGTCACTAGATGCCTCAGTTATTGTAGACAGTGTTGGCAATGTTGGATTCCTTGGGTTGCAATTTTCCTTCTATTACTTTCTGTAGGGCTGGATTCGTTGCTACGTATTGTTTAAATTTGTTCTTATCCTGGAATGTCTTGTTTTCTCCATTTATAGTGAACGAAAGCTTGGCTGGGTAGAGTAGTCTGGGCTTGCATCCATGGTCTCTTAGCTTCTGCAGTACTTCTATCCAGGACCTTCTGGCTTTCATTGTTTCCATAGAGAAATCAGGTGTAAGTCTGATCGGTTTGCCTTTATAAGTTACTTGGCCTTTTTCCTTTGCAGCTCTTAGTATTCTTTCTTTAACCTGTATATTTTGTGTTTTGATTATTATATGGCAAGGGGATGTTTTTCTCTGATCCAGTCTGTTTGGTGTCTGTATGCTTCTTGAATATTCAAAGGAATATCTTTCTTTATGTTGGGAAAGTTTTCTTCCATAATTTTGTTAAAAATATTTTCTGGGCCTTTGAGCTGTGACTCTTCTCCTTCTTCTATTCCTATTATTCTTAGGTTTGGTCTTTTTATTGTGTCCCATAATTCCTGAATGTTTTGTGATTAGAATTTGTTGGCTTTGCAGTTTTCTTTGATCAGTGTGTTTATTTTCTCTATGGTGTCCTCAGAATCTGAGATTCTTTTTTCTATTTCTTGTATTCTATTGATTATGCTTGTTTCTGTAGGCTCTGGTCGTTGACCTAGATTTTCCATATCCAGCTGGTCCTCAGTTTGTGTTTTCTTCCTTGCTTCCATTTCAGTTTTCAATGCTTGAACTGTTTCCATTACCTGTTTGATCGTTCTTTCTTGGTTTCCCAGGGTATTATGTACGTATTTACTCATTTCTTCAAATTTTTGGTTATCCTTCTCATCCATTTCTATAAGGGCATTTTTCACATGTTGTTTAAGGGACTCTACTGCTTTCATAAAGTCAATTTTTCCACTTCTTCTGTGTTAGGGTGTTGAAGACCTTCTGTTGCAAGATCATTTGGTTCTGGTGTTTTCATGCTGTTTTTCAGATTATTGGGTGAATTCTTGCCTTGGCGCCTGCCCATCTCCTCCTATCGATGCTATCTAAGGGGTCTGTTAAGACTGGTTCAGGTTTCCCTGCTGGCCAGGGACTCCTCTTACAAAATGCCCTCGTTCTGTTTCCTGGTTCTTGCCGGGGGCCAAGATCCCTCTCACCCCTCAGAAGGGTCTTCAGGAATAGGACCCGGCTCCTCCTTTGCCAGGGACCTCCCCAACCAAAGGCCTACCTCTTTGATTTACTTGTAGTGGGGCGATCTGCTCTCGGTGTTGCGCGTGGTCCCTGCAGCCTGCTTCTGCTGCTACGAAGGTTCCCGCCCGCAGCCTGTGTCCTCTGCTGCCGCTCTGGTCCCAGCTGGTCCCAGCTGGTCCCAGCCGGTCCCCGCCAGCTGCGGAGGGTGTCCTCCAGCCGCCTCCACCGTCTGGGTTCCGGCTGCCTCCGCCGTCCCTGCTTATGATTTTTGAATCATGACCATGTCAAGTGATGCCATGTAATTCTCCCAACAACCACATTAACATTCTTGCTGTTCAACCGAGGAAGCTGAGTCAGCATCTCAACCAGATTCAATAACTCACCTACAAGAATGTAGTCATTGAGTCATGAAGCCAGATTTTTTAGCCCAAACAGGATAACTTTAGGATTTCTACTTTCAACTTTTATGCTACTTACTTCCCTAAATGTAAAAGTCACTTATCCATTTCCATATCCCAGCCAACATTTGCAAAGAACACTTTTTGGGGGTGGTACTATAGATGGAACCTTGGTCCTTACATATGCTAGCCAAGAGCCCTACCAGGGAACTATATCCCCAACCATATTTATAACTTATTTTGAGACATGCTATCTCTAAGTTGCCTATTTATTATGTAGTTCAGGCAGATTTTGAACTTTTTTTGTTTTGTTTATGGATTTTCGAGACAGATTTTCTCTGTAGTTTTGGAGCCTGTCCTAGAACTAGCTCTTGTATATAAGGCTGGCTTCGAACACAGAGATCCACCTGCCTCTGCCTCCCGAGTGCTGGGATTAAAGGCATGCACCAGCTTTCCAAGTACCTATGCTACAGGCTTGGCTGCAAATCATATCTAGTAGAAAAATAATTTAAATATGGGGGACATATTTCTGATTCATTGTATGGGGTTGGGAATTAGGAGTGTTCGTTTTGTTTTGCTGTCTTTAATCTTTCTTTGTGTGTGTATGCTGCCATCATGTATGTTTGTGCATCACATGAATGCTTGGTGCCTTCAGAGACCAGGAGAAGATGTCAGACCCCTGCAACTGGAGTTAGAAATGGTTGTGAGCTGCCATGTGTGGGTTTGAAATCGACTTGCAGTTCTCTGGAAGAACAAGTATGTTTAGCTGTGAGCCATCTCTCCAGCCCCAAGTATGGATATTTTTAAATACTCTGAATAAACTCAATTTTTTTTCTTTTTAACCAGTATTTCTTCTTGTCACTATTTGCAGTTTGGAGTACAATTGTGGGCACTGTACCTTTATCCTGGTGAACTGAAATTGCATTTTCTACTATATCCATCTTGGTGAATTGAAATGGCTATGTTAACATTACACCTTTTTTTTAAGCAACATTTTCCTGCTCCATAAAATAGCTTCATCTTCTCCTTCATATTGTTTTTTTCTTGTGGTTTTATCTAGTAGCAATCAATTAAGAGTAACATCAATAAAGGTTTACCAACGGGAGAAAGAAAACCAAATTGAAAAAGAAAACCAGGAAATACTTTAATATAGGTGAAGGCCTGCCAACTTTTTCTATTGTAAGGAAACAAAGCAAGTTCTTGATCCAATAAACATTAGATTCTTACTTTTGTTTCTGTTTTCACTTATTTTAAAGTATGCAACGGAACTTTGCACTCAGATTTTCCTTATTATTCTCAACTTGCCTTGAATAAAAGAAGATTATTTTAGTGGCCAGCTAAGCATGTCTTTCAATTTATATTCATTGATTCTTCTGAAACGTGTACGGAATTCTCTGTAGTGTTCAACAAGCAAAAGAGTTACTGAAGCAGAACCAAGCCAGAACCTTGCTTCCTTTGGTTACACTTGTGTTTTTGTTGTTGATGTTTGCTTGCTTGCTTGCGTGTTTTTCAAAAGAAACGTTCATATTTGATTCCTGGGCTTTTCTGGGAGCAAAATCTTCTGAAATGATTAAAACAACAGGCAATTCTTTTTACTAAAATTTTAAATGTATTTTACATACCAACCACAGTCTTCCCCCGAGTCTCCTCCCTTGTAACTCCCCCATCTACTCCTCTTGCATCTCCATTCTGAAGGGGTAACGCCTCCCATGAAAGTCAGCAAAGAATGGTGTATCAAGTTGAGCCTCTGCATCAAGGCTGAGTAAAGCATCCTACCATAGAAAATGGGTTTCAAAGAACCAGTTCATGTGCCAGGGACAGGTTCTGGTCCCACTGGCAGGGGCCCCACAAACAGACCAAGCTACACAACTGTCACCCACATGCAGAGGGTCTAGGTCGGTCCCATGCAGGCTCCCTAGATGTTGGTCTAGAGTCCTGTGAGCTCCCACAAGCTCAGGTCAGCTGTCTCTGTGTGTTTTCCCATATGATCTTGACCCCCATGCTCATATAACCCTCTCCTTCAACTGGAATCCTGAAACTCGGCCCAGTGTTTGGCTGTGGATCTTTGCATCTTCTTCTGTCGGTTTCTGGATAAAGGTTCTATGAAGACAATTAGGGTAGTCAGTCACCAATCTGAATACAGGAGAGGGCCAGTTCAGGCACCCTCTCCTCTATTGCTTTGAATCTTAGCTGGGGTCATCCTTGTGGCTTCCTGTGAGTTTCCCAGGCACCAGGTTTCTCCCTAACCCCATAATAGCCCCCTCTATCAAGATATCTTTCAATCCTCTCCCTCTCTGTTCCTTCCACAACTCAACCATTCTCCATCCCCTTCCCATAAACCCCATCCCAGTCAACCCAGAAGATTACATCTATTTTCCCTTCCCAGGGCAATCCATGCATCTCTTCTTGCTACCTAGCTTCTCTGGGACTGTGGATTGTAGAGTGGTTACCCTTTCCTTTACATCTAATATCTATTTACGAATGAGTACATACCATATTTGTCTTTCTGGGTCTGGGTTACCTTACTCAGGATGATTTTTCAAGATGCCATTGTTTTTTACTGCTTAGTAATACTACATTGTGTGAATGTACCACGTTTTCCTTATCCATTCTTCGTTTGAGGGGCATCTAGGTTGTTTCCAGGTTCTGGCTATTACAAATAATGCTGCTATGAACAAAGCTGAACAAATGTCCTTGTGGTATGATTGAGCATCCTTTGGGTATATGCCCAAGAGTGGTAATGCTGCATCTTGAGGTAGATTGATTCTCAATTTTCTGAGAAACTGCCTTACTGATTTCCAAAGTGGCTGTACAAGTTTGCATTCCCACCAGCAGTGGAGGAGTGTTCCCCTTACTCCACATCCTCTCTAACAAGACTGTCATTAGCATTTTTTATCTTAGTCATTCTGACAGGTGAAGGTGGTATCTCGGAGTTGTTTTAATTTGCATTTCCTTGATATCTAAGAATGTTGAACAATTCTTTATGTGTATCTCAGCAATTTGAGATTCTTCTGTTGATGATTCTCTGTTTAACTCTGTATATCATTTTTAATTGGATTATTTGGTATTTTGATGTCAAACTTCTTGAGTTCTTTATATATTTTGGAGATGAGTCCTTGTCAGATGTGGGGTTGGTGAAAATCTTTTCCCATTCTGTAGGTTGCTGCTTTGTCCTGTTGATAGTGTATTTTGACTTACAGAAGCTTTTCAGTTTCAGGAGGTCTCATTTAATAATTGTCAGTCTCATTGTCTGTGCTACTGGGGTTCTATTTAGGAAGTGGTCTCTTGTGTCAGTGCATTCAAGGCTACTCCCCACTTTCTCTTCTATCAGGTTCAGTGTAACTGGATTTATGTTGAAGTCTTTGAACCATTTGGACTTGAGTTTTATACATAGAGATAGATATAGATCTGTTTTCATTCTTCTAAATGCTGCCATCCAGTTATGCCAGCACCATTTGTTGAAGATGCTTTCTTTTTTCCATTGTATATTTTTGGCTTATTTGTCAAAAATAAGACATTCGTAGGTGTGTGGATTTATGTCAGGGTCTTTGATTCAATTCCATTAATCCACATGTCTATAGAGCTTTAATTCAGGGATGGTGATGCCTCCAGAAATTCCTCTATTGTACAAGATTTAAACTAGCAATTCTTATGCATAAATTTGTTCCATTGATGTTGTTCTCAGCAAACAAAATAAAATTGATGCTCTAAAGCAATCTTGTTGGCTCGTTTCTATAATCCTAGTTCACCAGATGCTGGGAGGCAGGAGGATCACCAGGAATGAGGTCAAGGCCAACCTGGGGTACTGAGTGACTCCAGGCCCACCTGCACTACAGAGTGAGACCCTGTCTCAAAAATGCAAAAGCAAAAATGACAGAAAAGAAAGACACTATGAACACTAATAGATTTGTTCCCTGGGGACACAGAGTGACTGTGAGGAACACAAGAGATGTAAATAGTAGGAACCCTTCACAGGCCCTTTCTTCTTTCTCCATCCATCAACAGATGCTTACAGGCAGATTGGTCAAATTGTTAGATAGAAAATGTTATATACAGTTTGGTTATATATACAGTTATATATAAACAAAGTGAGGCAGAAGCAGGTGGATCTCTGTGAGTTCAAGGTCAGTCTACAAAGGTTGTTCCATGACAGCCAGAGCTGTTACACAGAGAAACCATGTCTCAGAATAAATAAATTAATACATGTTACATAGTTATATACAGTTAGTTTATCAGTTTTTCTCTCTGCCAGAAAAACAAAGAACAGAAAAATCTTTACATTGCTGTGCTTTAAACATATCCTTAAAATCCCCATTTGCACAAAATTCAAACTTTTTGTACCTATGTCCCTAATGAAGTATTTGTAAAATAGACCTCATCCAAGAAAAAAGATAAGAGATGCTGGTTTTTATATATAATTCATATTTATATATTTATATATACATATATTGAAATATATTATATATAAAAACTTCTATAATATATGCCACATATATGACTTTTTATTATTTTGTGTGTATGAGTGTTTTACCTACATGTGTATCTGTACATGGCACCCAAGGAGGTGATGAGCCAACATATGGGTGCTGAGAATAAAACCTGGTCCTTTGCAAAAACAAGTGCTCTTAAACACTGACCCACCTCTTAAACATGGAAGTTTTCAATAATGAACACAGTCAAGAGAACAGTATAACAAGCTTTCAGATGCCCAATACCCCGCTTTAAGTACCAGCATTTTGATAGTACTATTCACCTATCTCTGTTTTGTTTTCTTTTCTTTTTCCAACCCCTTGACCTGTATCTCTAATGCAGTGGGGGGGGGTTGTTTGTTTGTTTGCCTGGTTTGGTTTGGTTTGGTTTGGTTTTTTGAGACAGGGTCTCTTTGTGTAACAGCCTTAGATATCCTGGAACTAGCTCTGTAGACCAGGCTGGCCTCTGCCTCCTGAGTTTTAGGCTTAAAGGCATGATAGTGCTTTTTAAATATTTTTATTCTTTAAAAATATCATCCAGGGCAGTGGTGGCTCACACCTTTAATCCCAGGACTTAGGAGGCAGAAGCAGGTGAATATCTGTGAGTTCAAGGCCAGTCTGGTCTACAAAGGTTGTTCTACAACAGACAGAGCTGTTACACAGAGAAACCCTGTCTCAGAATATATTTGTTACAGAACATGTATACTATGTATTTTGACCTTGTACACCTCCGATTACCTTTTTCCTACTCCCTCCAGGACACATGAACCTATCTCCCCTGCTGATTTCATATTCTCTTTTATTGTTATTAATATTATTATTATTATCACCATCATCAATAGCCTCTAAGTTCAATTAGTGTTGACCACCAGTGAATAGATTTGGGGCTACTGGTTGTTTAATACAATGCTTTTAATAATTCTTAGATAGAAATTACACTAGTAAATACTGAAATATGTAGACCTAGCTGGTAAGGTTTTTTTTTTTACATAAACACGATGTCATTGTCATGCCTGGAAAACTTTAAAAATCCATAATTTTAATTTTTAACATGATTTAATAAATTAAATTTAATTTTTAGTTTTTTAATTTCATAAAAAACCATAATTGATTTTAATGTTTATTTCATTGTCAGTGTTTCTCCACTGTCTCAGATAAGAATGTATTTGGTCCAGTGAGGATCTATGTCAATCCTAGCAGAAAATGGTACTCTCAGATTAGGATAAACCAAGGGGGATTTGTTTATAAAGAGACTGTAACAGCATGAGTAGAGAATGGGGGAGAGTCCTACAAGACAGCACAGTGAATCTTAGCTAACATCAGCAGAGTTCTTGCCACTGAGAGGTAGAATGAAGTCAGAGACCCAAATCAAGATAAATGGCCCTGAAAAATAGTCATTTTAACATCATATCCTCTCATATTTTTTTTTAATTTCTAAAGCACATTTTATTTTTGAAACAGTAAAATACGCACCTCGGGGTACGTTTAAAAGATGTCATATGATGTATATTACAAGGAAGTCTCTCTCTTGTCCCTGGCCTAGGCATGGTTTGAACTCACGATCGTCCTCCCTCTGTCTTCTAAATAGCTGGTATTATAGGCTTGTCCATCTAGAGAGAGAGCTAGCCAAGCCATGGTGACCTCATAGGAGGAAGCCAGTAGAACACTCAAGCTGTCTGTCTTTTCCCTCTTATTTCCTGCAAAGGTTGTCCATCATCAATTCTAACCAGAAGACAGCAAGTGAAAACTAAAGGCACAATTCACACATATCAGCTTCCCAGTCCAGAGAGAAACCCTGGAGACCTGAAAGAGAAAAGAGGATCCAATAAGACACATACAGTGAATTTGCTTGATGTGTTTGTTTATTTATTTAGTTTTTTTTTTGAGACAGGGTCTCTACATGGCCCTGGTTGTCCTGGTACTCACTATATAGATCAGGTTGGCTTTGAACCCATAGTGATCCTGCCTCTGTCTCCTAAGGATTAAAGTTATGTGCCATTATGCCTGGCTAATTGAGGTGTTTCTTAACATTGTTATAGTCTTACATTTGAGATATTCCTTTATTGACTATATAATTTCTATGTAATAGTAAATGCACATTTCATTGTGCTTTTTAATTTTTTATCTATCAAGCTGCTTTTTTCATATATTTTCCCACATCACCCACCTAAGGTTCAGCTAATCCCTTCTTCTCCCCTGCCCCTTACTTACTGGGGACTGAACCTTGCGCTTGCAAGGCAAGGGCTCTACCACTAAACTGCATCCCCAACCCTCTTTTTGCTTTTTTGTCACAGGTTGCCCGGGCCCACCTATAGCCCTCTAACACACAGGCAGGATTTGAAATCAGATCCTCCTGCCTTGCCTTCCAAAATAGCTGGAATTACTGGCATACACCACTACATCTAGCTTTACAGTATCTTGTTAAGATCAGGGATTGGCATATATTTTTTTGTTCTCTCATTACTAAGCAGTTGTAGGTGCTCAACAAAAGGGTGCTGATGAGTACAGAAGCTTCAAGGCATTATATGAAGAAGGACCTGATTTTACAACCACATTTCCACTGCTTCTTGCTTTATCACCACCATCACACGAGAGTGCACCCAAAAAGCTCCATCTTAAAGGCGAAGATAAAAATTTTCTCTGTAAACCAGGTATGGAGATACACACGTTTTTAATCCCAGCACTTGAGAGACAGAGGCAGGCAGATTGTTGTGAATTCAAGACCAGCTTGGTCTACATAGTGAGTTCCCGGATATCCAGGGCTACATAGAGATAGCACATCTCAAAAACTAAAAAGAAATTTCTTTGTAGACCTATATTATTCTCTGTCTCTTTTCCTCTGTACCTCCCCCATTCCCTTCCTGCATCTTTTCCTCTCACTCACCTTCTTCCTTCCTAGCCCAGCCAGACTTCCACTTTTTCTTCTTCAGAAGATAAGAAGACTGGCAACTTCAACTTTTTCACCTCCCATTCACTTCCTCAACCCACTGCCATCTGGCTCCTTCCACCACTATAGCAAAAATCTGCTGGCAGAGGTCACCTAGCACTGCATCCATGCCAACTAAGATGGCCAGTCGCCAACTCTCTTTGCATATCATCTCCATAGCATTTGATGTTGTCACCTCCTTCCTTATTCAGGAAATTCTCTCATTTACCTTAGATTTTAGACCAGCTTTCTGCCATGGCCCCTCTCTCTAATCTCTCTGGGGTTCTGCTATAGTTTTCTCTTCTGTCAACCATCCTCAGATTGTTGTTACAGAATCGGGTCTCATACTTAGATGTTTCAATTTTTTATTTTCTCAGACGCAAACCCTGAGGTAAGGATTAGGGATTTGCATTCAAACTGTTCGTTGAGGAGATGAATGCAGTAGGAAAGAGAGGAAGACAGGGGAGGGAAAGAAGTCAAGAAAATGTGCTATTGGGCCATGTCAGCTTCTTTTCTACTGATGTGATAAAGCACCATGACCAAGGTAACTTATAACGGAAAGAATTGAATTTGACTTGTTTCAGAGGGTTAGATGGTGGAGCGAAGAAACAGCTGAGAGCTCACATCTTGATACACAATTATGAAGCAGAGAGAAAGTACAAACTAAGAATAGCACAAGTCTTTGGAAACCTCAAAACCCACCCCCAGTGACACACCTACTTCAACAAAGCCACACCTCCTAATCCTTAATAAACAGTTGCACTAACTAAGGACCCAGCATTTAAATACATGAGCCTATCGGGAGGGGGACAGCATTCTCATTCAGACCACCACAGGCTGGTTAGCACTCCAACAACTGGTGTGTAAGCCCACTGTAGAATATCAGTCTCATGATTATCTTGCTTGTGGTACAAAAGAGCAAAGGTGATTATCTACCAACACAACCAGTCAGAGGTGGAGGGATGTTCTAGGAAGTGTGTGGAGTTACATTAATTCCCTGACCTATAATAGCCTGCAAAGAAACACTGGTGCATATGTTAAGGGGTGAAGGCTGTGTGAAATTCCACAACCTCTGCCTTCTTCCCTCACCAACTTAACCATTATCCCTATCACTCTCGTCAGTGATAAGAAGAGAACAAAGAGCTAAGTAAGGTTTACATGCTAGGCAAGTGTTTTGCCTATATTCCCCCACTTAATCCCTACCCTATAGACCATTATCATCCCCTTTTTATTTCTTTTTCTTTGGTCCCCATTTTTTTGGGGAACTCATCTTTCATTTTCTCTGTTTCCAAGATAAGTTCAAGTTTCACCTATTTGGGAACCATATATTTTCTTCTTTTTTTGTTGTTGTTGTTTGTCAATCATCTTACTATCTCCTTTTTTTTACTAGTTCCTTTTTGAAAGTGTTTGTGTGTATGTGTGTGTGTGTGTTTGAATGTGTGCCACAAAATGTGCTACCAGCAGAAGCCAGAAGAGGGCATCATGTCCCCTGGAGCTAGAGTTCTGGATGGTTGTGAGCCACCCAATATCAGGTGCTGAGACTGGAACTCACACCCTTAGCAAGAGCCCCAAGCACCCTAACTTTTGAGCCATCTCTCCAGTGCTTTCACTGGTTCTTATAGCTTTAATCATCACTTTCAACAAATTAGCAAGAGGTATTATTATTTATACAATTAATATTTATGTTAATATTTATGTTCTTGTTCCAATTTCAAAATATTTTCTTTCGTAATCATTTTTGACTGGTTATTTCTGTTTTAAAGTAAATCTATTCATTTTTATATATTTGTTTTCTTAAATCCAGCCACTATGCTGAAGCTTCATTAACCATATTTTGTGTTCCTTTTCATATGTATTTTTATTCAGTTTCTTGGCTTTTATTTTCTTTGTTTGTTTGGGATTTTCAAGACTTCTAACATAATGTTAACTAATAATTTTTTGATGTACCACTATCAGTCATTTACTGATATTCTAAGGTTTACACTGCTATTGTTACTATGTTAATTTTCTTTCCTTTTATAAAACATTTACAAATTAAAGATAGCTAATTATCAACACTTTACAGGATCCATTAATCATGTGATATTTCTTTGTTTTCCTAATACGATGCATTATATTAATATATCTGTTAATATTGTATTGTTGTTTATCTCTTACATGATACATCTTGATGAGTTATGTATTTAATACATGTATTAAATTTGATTTGGTTCTATATTTTATTACATTATTTCATATCAAGATTAAAGCATAGTTTTTGCTTTTTCGGGTTTTAGCATTACTTTAATGCAAACTTTATAATATAGTTTAGTAATAATAAAAATGATTTTTCTGTTTTTGAATACTTTGCATATCATAAGAATTTTCTGTTTCTTTTTAGAGAAGAGCACTCTACCAAACCCATATGGAAAGTATAAATTTTTGTTATAAGTATTAACATATGCCCTAAATTGACAGACTACTTAGGAAGAAATTACTAATGTTAAAAATTAGTGGCACAGCATTCCATGATGTTGGGCCTTCTACATTTCTTTTTTTTGGGGGGGGAGTTTGAGACAGGGTTTTTCTGTGTAGCCTTGGATGTCCTGGAACTCATTATGTAGACCAGGCTGACCTTGAACTCACAGAGATCCTCGTGCCTCTGCCTCCCAAGTGTTGCCACCCAACTCGGTCTTCTGCATTTCTAAGTTACTGTATTCCCATTAGTTCTAGTTACTTATTCACTGACTCTCAAAAAAAAAACTCTTAAATGCCTCTATTGGCCAAATTCCAGCTGATGTTACTGATCAACATGATGAATTAGATGTGGTCCATGGTTTTAAGGAATGTTTTAGGTAGTTGATATAGATATGTCAACCAATAAAAGTACTAAAATATGGTAACAGTTTGAAAAAAGGTATATTCACTTACATTATTCTTGGAGCATTTATACTATTATCATTATGTCTGTCCCACAGTGGAGATAACATTGTGGGTAACTGCATTCATACATACTTATTCTCAGTGACCAGTAATACTTAACTCCTTAAGAAAGCACATTTGTCTTTGAACCATCTTAGTAGCTGAGTATTATTTCTTATGTGTTCTAGAAGCTTCTACTACTATACTAGTTCTTAAAAACTACAAAAAGCCCAATTCTTTTTACCTGAGACAGTTCTTTAGGTTCTATTCATTTATTTATTTGACAAAAACAATCCAAGCCCTCTCCAGCCTTCAGCCTATTATCACTCAGCACGGTCCTGAATGACCACTTCTTGGCCTTGTACTCCAGTTTATGCTGTTTCAAAACCCCACACTACATTCTACTTGTGGACATAGAGGAAACTTTATTTTCAGATACTATTCTCTTTTTAAACATGGCCCTAATTAGCCCAGTCTCTTGGCGGCAGTGTCTTGAGCAGTATGATTATGGATTTATAAGGAAGTTAGTTTTCACTGAAAACATCAAGCATTTTTGTTGTTGTTGTTGTTCTGTTTTTACACATATGCCTCTTGGTCACACTGCTTCCATCCTAAACATAGTCATTTCTTAGTGCCCATATCCAATACTTCTCTCATATCATAGTTATATATTTACTTATCGTATTGTATTTTATGTGTGTATATGTCTGGATGTATGTATGTGCATTATGTGTAGACAGGAGCCCAAGGAGTTTAAAAGAGGTGTCAGATCCCCTGGAACTGGAGTTATACACAGTTGCATGCCACCATATGGATCATTGGAATTGAACCCTGATTCTCTGGAAGAGCGACCATTGTTTTTAAGTGCTGAGCTCCCAGGCATAGCTAATTTTATTTTTTAATTTTAACATTTTTCTGAACATAGGTATTTTTGTCTTGATGAATGTCTATGAGGCCAGAAGAGGGCATCAGATTTCTTGGAACTAGAGTTGCAGACAGGTGTGAGTTGCCATGTTGGTACTGGGAATTGAACTGAAGTCCTCTGGAAGAGCAGCCAGTGCTCTTAACTACTGACCCATCTCTCTACCCTACCCCCAGTTATATTTAATTTTAACAGCTTAAGAGTATTAATAATCTTAAGGGTTTTGTGGAATCTGAATATGCTATAGATGAGCTAATCCTTCCATCTTCACAGAATGTACATATTTTATGATTCTAGCCTCTGTGTTATAAGAATGCCAAACTCAAAAATATTGAGAATCCAACTGATTTTCAACAAAAATCTCCCCCCAAAATGTCTCTTCAATAAATGGTACTGGGAAATCTGGATATTCAACATAAAGAAAATCAAAAGAGGTCTTTTTCTCTAAATGAATTAAATATTCAAGTGAAAGAGCAAAAACTATAAAACTATTAAAACACATTGGAAGGGAGAGGCCATGACATTGATGTGGGTAATACTTGTTAGGATATGACACCAAAAGCACAAATAGACAAATAAGGTTACATTAAGCAGACTTCCACACAATCAAGGGAACAATTGACAGAATGAAAAGACAACCCATGGAATGGGAGAAAATGGTTGCAGCCCATACAGCTAATATGTGGTTAATATGCAAAATAGAGAAGAGAAGAAACTTATCTTAGCAAAATCAAGAACAATGCCAAAAACCTTGATTGCAAAAGGGGCAAGTGACTTAAACTTTGTGTTTGATTGGCCATTATTAAAAATACAAAAGGTTCACAAATATACTAGAAGACATAGATGAAGAGAAACCTTAAATATTACTGATAGGGGTGTAAATTAAAGCAACCAATTTGGAAAATACCTTAAACTAGAATCTGAGAAGATAAAGTATTTACCTGGTAAGCATGAGAACCTGAGTTCAATCCTCAGAAAAAAAGTAATGGGGAAGTGAGCCAGCCAGTCTACCATAGTTGGTACTCTCCGGGCTAATAAATGACCCTGATCAAAGGAAGTAGGTAGTATTCCCAACGATGATACCCAAGACCGTCCTCAGTCCACACCCATGCACACATCTACACATGCAAGTGCACCTAGATACCTACCTACATACATGCATACACACACACACATACACATTAAAAAAAAACTTAAAATAGTGCTGTCACGTGAACCACCAAAGGACATACTCATTTGTATCAGAAATATCTATTCCCCATGTCCATTGTAGCATTATTCATAACAACCAAAATGTGGAATTAACCTGTATTTCCGTAAAGCATAATGTTTATGTAGGTATATAGTAGATATAAATGGAATATTAATTAGCCTTTAAAAAGAAAGAAATCTTGTCATCGTAAACATTGTGAACCTGTAAGACATGATGGTAAGTAAAATATGTCTGGCAAGATCTCTCTCATAGGTGGAACTTAAAAAGCTAACCTCATAGAAGTACAGTGGCATGATAGTTTGGTCAGTGTAGGGGAGGTAATGCTAAAGCATACAAAATTGCATTTAAATAAAGGCAGTCAGTTCAAGAGATCTATTGTACAATGTATGTTATATTCTTGAAAATTATGAGATTAGATTTTCTGTGATCTCACCACAAATGTCATGGTTATGTGAGATAATGCATATGCTAATCAGCTTTATTTAACCACCCACTATATGCATATTTGAAATACATGTCTATTTGAAACACAGATATATATTTCAAAACATATTGTATCCAATAAATATATGCAATTTAAGCCTTCAATTTTAAAAATAGCTAACTATGTATAATGGGTGACATGTGTATAATCCCAGCACTTTGGAGGCTAAGAGAGGAGGGATATTTGTAAATTCAAGTCCAGTTAGGGTTCCATAGTGAAGTCAAGTTCACTCTGGGATACGCAGGGAGACTTTGTCTCAAAAATAATTGAATTCAAAGAACACCAAAGACACACCCATGACTGACACTAAAAACTTATTTTCATTAATTAATTAATTTTCATTAATTAGCACCTTCACCAATAGTTACTTTATTATGTGCTATATACATATAATTATGAATACATATAATTATTGGTGTTGGCTTAATATCTCTGTCCTGTTCACACTTTTATAGAGTAAGTGCTTACACATGGGATCCTGCTAAGTGCCTTTGGCATTCAGGTCATCGCCTAGTAAGAAATAAAAAACATGCATCTACACAAAGCTTTCGTGTGAATTCTCCTAGCCATATTCCTAATAGTCCCCAAGATGTCTAAAAGCAAGTAAACAGATAAACAAAATGTCCACATGAATAGAATTTGACTCAACATAAAAGTAATAGCTAAGAGCATGGATGGATTTCAGAAACAGTATGGCAGGTAGAATATAGAAACCAGAAAGAAAATTTTACGTAGGGCAAAACTCCAATTATATGAAATTCTAGGAAACTAACATTAATGTGTGATGAAAGGGAGATTAGTGTTTTCCTGGAGCAGGAGGAGGGGGAATCTCCAGTGTCAAGGGTCACAAGAATATATTCCAGGATGATAAAGATATTCTCTGCTCTGAGTGGTGTTAGTTGCATGGGTACACACATTTTAGAGTATTTTTACATTGATTTATTTTGGGTGTGAACAGAGTGTGTGCCATAGATCTTGTGTGGAAATCAGAGGACAATGAAGAGGCTAGGTTCTCTCCTTCCACGGGGTGGGAGCCGGGTGTGGAAGTCAGGTTGAGAAGGTCATCAACAAGCACTCTACTTGCCTCCCGAGCCACTCACTCATAATGCTATGTAGTTTAAATGGGTGCAGCTTAATGTATACAAATGACACATCAATACGTTGGTTTTAAAAATAATACTGACAAATGCTCTCTGTTCTACTTTCTTATTTGTCATAATAAATCTAATAACATAATTAAGAAAAATAGTTTGGTTTCACTCCATTTTTTTCTTATGAACCTATACTCAGGGCTAGGGGCTCCTGCACTATTTTCTACGAATGTATAAATTATTCTCTAAGTACGCTCTTGTCCATCCCTGAAAATCAATGTCAAGGTCACCCAGCCATAGTATGTGAAAGCTATCTCCTTTCCCCTCTTGAAAATGGCTTTCTACTTTGTCATCTGGCTTTCTGTGACTGTTTATCTTTTCCAATTTCCCACCCCAAAGAGGTAAACAATAATTCTGTCATCATCTCATTTGTGAGATCTCTTAGTTCCCTGGGTTGTAATTCACCTAAATTGGGAGGCTGAAAACTTACTCGGAGCCATTTTGTGCTCTTTCATCTTGAGTTTCCTTTGCAACAGGACTTCTAAGTTGGGGATATTTTGTGAGAGAATTTAGACTGCAATTCAAGAAGCCATTTGATGCCTGTGAGCCATTATGTTAGCCTGTGTCAGGCTGTCTGGCTCCGAGGCTGATGCGGACTATGTCTGAGTACCTTTCTACATGAGCGCACCGCAATTTCCTGCCTGAGAGTCCAATATTGATCTGCCCTGACCACTAAAGGATCTTTACTCTCCTTCACTACTGTGGTGACAGGAGACAAGGTTACTTAGACCTTTCGTCTTGTACCGATTTCATGTAGTTACACACGACAGATGCATATATATATATATATATATATATATATATATATATATATATATATATATATATTACATGCCACAGTAGGCATTCTGTGTTAAAAGGTGCTGAAAAAAATGTATCCCCTCTGTTTGGGCAAAAGTGATTCAAGTGTGGAAAAGGGAGAGTTAGGTGCCAGTCTTTGTTCTGAGCCTTGGGGCCTCGGAACCTGCAGTCTCCAGTCGGCTTCATTCACCCAGCCACTGTCGGCCTACGGCGAGGGAGAGAGCCGGGTGGCGTGCCTTCACGTCAGGGACAGAGAACTATGAGCTAAGGAATGCAGTTTAGAGGTCCTGGTATGTGAGGTGCTGCCTGCTTTTCCTGTTCGGAACACTGGGTATTAAGAAAATCTGGGTTTGGTAAAGGATACCTGGAATAGAAGGAATCCTTTGTGCTTTGGAGGCAGAGCTCGGAACTGAGACCTCTTTGTCAGTGGATCACATAACAAAAGGGAGCACTTATCAAAATCTCAGCAAAACATAATGGCTCTCTGAGAGGGCTTTGAGTACTTCTATTAGAACACTTACTTAGGCTACTAGGATACAAAACCCCCCTAAAAAGAATTCTGTAATACCCTCAAAGCCTAAAAAAGAATGGAATATTTTAAAAAGTCCTGTCTCAGGTTTCCAAATGTTGTTTTCTGAGGCAGATCTTACTATACAGACCAGGCTGGCTAGAAACCCATGATCCTCCTACCTCAGCCTTCTGGTTGCTAGGATTAAAGGCAAGTGCCACAACACTTGCCAAATATTTTCTTTCTGAAGAGCACTGGGAGTGTTAGATTGACTCAGGAGGTCAGCAGAGATGTTTATAGAAATATAATCTGCAGGACTGGAGAGATGGCTCCGTGATTAAGAATGCTTGCTGTTATTCCAGACCTCAGCTGCTTGAAACTCCAGCTCCAGAAGAATCAAATGAGCTCTCCTGGCCCTCCCCCACAAATGTGATCGTGTGCATGCAACCCAATACATACACACAAACACACACACACACACACACACACACACACGTCCTTTTTTTTAAGAACTCCAATCTTAAACCCAGTGGCAGTGGTGCACACCTTTAATTCCAGCACTCAGAATGCAGAAGCAGGTGGATCTCTGTGAGTTCAAGGCCAGCCTGGTCCACGTAGTGAGTTCCAGGACAGCCAGGGCTACACAGAGCAGCCCTGTCTTAAAAACAAAATCCAATCTGTGATCCAACTTAATGCAAAATCCCTTGTGCCTGACCCCTGCGCATGGCTCTTGTATGCAGAGATAACTAACTCTCATGATTCTGATAATTCTTTTGTTGGAACCATCCCTTTTCACAGTGGATCGAATCCCTTCTAGGTAACTTGTATACATCAGCCCCATTCCTGTGCTTTAAGTGAATACAGAATAAAAACATATCCTTTCGAGTCTGATAATCCTTTAAATATTTGAAGTGGGCATTCCTGTTTCTTGTTACTTTCCAATTTCCTTGGTTAAAGACTTCCCAGTTCCTTCAATCCTTGCTCCCTGGTTGTTTGCAGATTCTGTGCCGGATGAATTCAAAGTGACCGATAAGATCCTTCATGTTGATTCAGTCCTTAAGTACAGTGTTACTTACGGGTGAGACGGCTGCATGGAACACATGCGATCAGACACTTCCATTAGAGCCTCTGCCTGACCACAAATAGCTGCTCTGGCCTAATTGCTCACCACATTGGGTATGCGATTCACAGTCCAGAGACACTGTTCTTTAGGCATGAGCAATTTTCTGAAGGCTATTCAAAAGTATAAACTATATTAATTATTGAACAAAAATACTGCCAAAGCCTGTTCATTTCTCAACATTCAGAGGCCACTCTGGTCCTACAATGTGATACAGAATAAGAATAGTAAAATAATAGTAATAGAAATGTCACAATTTAACGAATTCCAAAATTGTAGAAGAACATCTAAGGCATCTGCATTTGTTTCAGGTATATTGGAGCACAGAATGCATTGCTGAAGGCCAGTGACAGTGAGGACATTTCAAGGACTCATGATAACTTTCTAGTTTTTCTAGCACTTTCTCTGTCAGATCATTCAACATCATCCTCAAAGACTGCAGGGAAGCTGATGGGAATGTTTGTTCCCTAAAGCTAGGAGCTGTGTTATGTCATAAGACATAGTAGAAAGGGAATTTTTTAAATCAAGGTACATCTTTACAAGTCAGCACATTTGCCATGTTCTTTCTTTCTAATGCATGACACTAAAACACAGAGCCCAGTCTTTGTGGAGTGAATGCCCCTCACTAAATGAACTTCAGTCTACAAGACACTATAAGTGATTCCCTCTGCTGCATCCAAGTCTCCTCTTTTTTGTGGGCTGATAATAGTTTTGTTCTCCACTCTGAAATCACGAAAGTGGTCCCACTGGGGTCTGTGTGCTCGAATTTATAATGTTGGTTAGTGGAGGGAAGGGGCGTTGGGAAAATGTGGTTTCATTTCCTCCTTCAATAAATAGCCTTAGCCTCTATCTACTGTGAGCACAAGAAAGGAGGGACATGCACTAACAAGAAAGCAAAACAGAAATCTACTCAAGGTCGTGCTTGTTGACGACTAAGATTCAAATACATTTGTTCTAGAGCTTAGAGTCCTAGTTCTAGATAAGAACTACCTATTTTATGGCTACCTCTCCCACGTGTTGTAAAGAATGGGTCCAAAGTCTTGTTAGACCATATAATTTTATAGATATGCGGACAGGTATGTATTTTCATTGTTTGACCCTACATTGATAGTTACCCATCCCTTCTTCCTGTTTGAATACTGACAGAAACCTGCCATTGTTGAGACCTGCAATTGTCCCATTAAAATATTAACTCAAAGTTATTCTAATTTTCAAATTTAAATTTTTTAGGTGAGCCTACAAAGTTTTATTGCAGACTGTCATAATATATGTATGGTGGTTTGAATTTTTTGGCCCCCATAGGCACTATTAGGATGTGCGGTTTTGCTGGAGAAAGTATGTCCCTAGAAGAGTGCTTTGAGGTTTCAAATCATCATGCCAGGCCCAGCATCTCTTGGCTCTTCCTGCTGCCTGCTGATTCAGATGTAGAACTCTTGGCTCCTTTTCCAGCACCATGTCTGTGTGTGTGTGTGTCACCATGCTTTCTGCCATGACTAAAACTCTGAACTTGTAAGCCAGCCTCAGTTAAATGTTTTCCTAGTTTTTCTAGTCATGGTGTCTCTTCACAGAAATGGAACATTGACTAAGACAATATGTATACTTATAATTTGTTCTAATCATCTTCAGAAAAATTAAAACCAGAACTACCAAATGATCTAGCAATGTCACTCTGAGTATATATATTTCCAAAGGTCATAAAATCTGTATGTTGAAGAGAAATCCTTACCCTATATTTATTATATCATTATACATCACATCCATGAGATAGAATAAACCCACATATTCAGCAATGTATGAATGAAGAAAATATGGTCTATATACAAAATAGAATAATATTCCAATACTTAAAACAAAGAAATTCTGTCACTCTCAATGATGTGGATAAACTCAGATGGCATTATATATATATATATATATATATATATATAATCTAACAACATTGTAGAAGCAAATGATACAATGGGAGTTGCAGTGGGAAGGATAAGACTAGATGATAGCCAAAGGGTATAAAATTGAAGTTATGGGGAATTAATTCAACAGATTTATTGTACAACACAGTGACTATAGTTAATAAAGTATTCTTTTTTTTTTTTTTGGTTTTTCGAGACAGGGTTTCTCTGTGGTTTTGGAGAATTCTTTAAAAATACTGAGATTTTTAATCTTTTACACACACACACACACACACACACACCCCATACAGTATCACACATACAAATAAGAAGAAAGGAGGAAATGGACCAGAGACAGAAGAGAGGAAGATCGAGAAGGGTGGTAGGGGCGATAAGTAGAATGCATAGGGGGCTGGAGAGATGGCTTAATGCCTAAGTACTTGCTGCTCTTGCAGAGGATTTAGGTTCAGTTCCCAACATCTATGTGGTGGCTCCTAACCTTCTGTCCATCTATAACTAGGGGATCTGATTCCAAGGATTCTTGTGCCCCCAAACAAGTATTTATGAGATCACCTATAAAAGTGAGGTTTCCAAAGAAAGACCTGGTAGAAAGAAGCAATCTAGGAAGGGAAAACCTCACCTGTCTTCTCCATTTGCCCTTTCCCTCCCTTGATACCTTGATACCTTGATACCTACAGGCAAAGCAGTCTTACACCCTTCATGAAGAAAGACACCGCCCCCATCAGGTGATGGTGGCGCACGCCTTTCATCCCAGGACTTGGGAGGCAGAGGCAGGCGGATCTCTGTGAGTTCGAGGCCAGCCTGGTCTACAAGGGCTAATTCCAGGACAGGCTCCAAAGCTACAGAGAAACCTTGTCTCAAAAAAAAAAAAACAAAAACAAAAAAAAAAGGAAAGGAAGAAAGAAGAAAGCAAAGAAAGACACAGCCCACAGATGACAAAGATGTAAGAAATCTGTGTCCTTGGTGGCATTGTGGCTCCTAGATTTATTTTTTCTTTATTGGCATTTGTTAATGTTGTTTTTTTTTTTCTGTTGACTGGTTGGTTGATTTGAAACATGCTCTTGCTATGTAGCCAAGGTTGGCCTCAAACTCATGCAGTTCTCCCTCTCAGCCTTCTCAGTATTATAATTACTAGCATCTGCCATTAGGTCTGGCTAGAATTTTTTCCATGCAGGTCTATGTAATCCTTACTGATTCAACTCTTTTGCTCTTGTTTCCCTTCAGCTGGTCTGCAAGGTTCAGACCACACAGAAAAATAACGAATCGGAAGTCTTCCTGTAGGCACTCACATCACAGTTATTCGTGGGGTGCTATGAATCAAGGTGCTTGCCCTATGCCCTATGTGTTTCCTCTGCCTCCTCACGCTGGAATTCTTGGACCGGTGAGATGGGTTAGAAGACGAGAGAGCTTTCTCCTAAAGCTGACAACTTTAGTTTCCTCCGTGAAACCCTCACTTGGCAGAAAGAAAGAACCCGTTCCAGAAAGTAGTCCTCTGACTTCTACATCTGCGCCACGATGCAGCACGCTCTGCGCCAGGACACACTGCGTATGATGCAGCACGCTCTGCATTGTGACACAGAGCTTATGACGCAGGCACGCTCTGTGCCATGACGCAGGCACGTTCTTGTAGACCAGGCTGGTCTCAAACTCACAGAGATCCGCCTGCCTCTGCCTCCCAAGTGCTGGGATTAAAGGCGTGCGCCACCACCGCCGGCTTTTTTTTTTTTTTAATGTTTTATTTTATTTTATTTTTTTGGTTTTTCTTCCTTTTTTTTTTTGGATTTTTTCCGAGACAGGGTTTCTCCGTTGGCCTAGAACTAGCTCTTATAGACCAGGCTGGGACGCAGGCACGCTCTGCGCCATAACCACGCTCTGTGCCTTGATGCAGAGCATATGACACAGCATGCTCTGCGCCTTGATGCAGGAACGCTCTGCGCCATGACGCAAGCACGTTCTGCGCCGTGATGCAAAGCTTATGACACAGCACACTCTGCGCTGTGACGCAGGGTGTATGACGCAGCACGCTCTGCGCAGTGAGGAAGGCACATTCTGCGCGGTGATGCAATCACGTTCTGCGCCGTGATGCAAGCACGTTCGGCGACATGACGTAGAGCGTATGACAAAGGCACGGTCTGAGCCATGACGCAGAGCGTATGACGCAGGCACATTCTGCGCCATGACGCAAGCACGTTCTGCGCCGTGACACAGAGCGCATGACGCAGGCACGTTCTGCGCCGTGACGCAAGCACGTTCGGCGCCATGACGCAAGCACGTTCGGCGCCATGACGCAGAGCGTATGACGCAGGCACGTTCTGCGCCTTGACGCAGAGCGCATGACGCAGGCACGTTCTGAGCAGTGACGCAAGCACGTTCGGCGCCATGACGTAGAGCGTAGACGCAGGCACGTTCTGCGCCATGACGCAGAGCGTATGACGCAGGCACATTCTGGGCCGTGATGCAAGCACGTTCGGCACCGTGACGCAAGCACGTTCTGCACCATGACGCAAGCACGTTCGGCGCCATGACGTAGAGCGTATGACGAAGGCACGCTCTGCGCCATGACGCAAGCACGCTCTGCGCCGTGACGCAAGCACGTTCGGCGCCATGAGGCAGAGCGTATGACACAGGCACGCTCTGCGCTGTGACGCAAGCACGTTCTGCGCCATGACGCATGCACGTTCTGCGCCATGACGCAAGCACGTATGACGCAAGCACGTTCTGCACCAAGACGCAGAGCCTATGACGCAGGCACGCTCTGCGCCATGACGCAAGCACGTTCTGCGCCGTTATGCAAAGCTTATGACGCAGCACACTCTGTGCTGTGACGCAGCACGTTTTGCGCAGTGACGCAAAGCTTATGACGCAGCAATTCTGCGCCATGACGCAAGCATGCGCCGTGACGCAGGCACGTTTTGCGCTGTGACGCAGAGCTTATGACGCAGGCATGTTCTGTGCCTTGACGCACGCATGCTCTGCGCCCTGATGCAGGCAGCTTCTTTGCCATGACTGATGCTCTGCACCGTGCTCACACATGTATTACAGTCTCTCAAATGCTTGCACCAATAGTAAAAAGGGAAGTTTTAATGGTTTATAACTAAATGATGAACAAATAAAGCACACATGAATATCTCCTGAAAGTCGTCTGCTCTCATTTTCAAGGCAGAGAAAAAACAAATTTCCAAAAGTTGGCCTCTTTTTTTTTCCACATGGGGAATTTATTTACTGGACCCCAATCAAGAAGTCTCTCTTCCCAGGAAGGAAATGAAATGCACCCATTCTTTATTATCCATGGGGTTCTAGTACCAAACTATGGATACTGACTTCCAGGTACGGTACGCTAGCAGATTAGAGGCTGCGTCTCTGTGAGCAAGTAAAGGAGATTATCAGACAGAGAGAAAATAGACTAGCCCCAAAAGTGAGAAATCTACAAAGGAAGTGAAAAGGTATCCAAATAGTGCAGAAACAAAGATGTGTGACCTAAAGTCTGAGCGCAGCCTAGCTGCACTGTTTCCAGGTGGGCAGAGGGAACTCAGAAGCTTTTTCTAGAAAGTAAGCCCCATCTTCAGGACGAGCCGGAGGCCCTCACAAGTCCCAGATGTGGCTCTGGGTTTTCATGAGGCATTGATTCCTCTTGTGGACAGACCAGCAATACTGAGAAAGAGAAATCTATTTTGTCTGCTCTGTAACTAGGAGGGAGTGGCCGGCTGCCATCTTGAGAGATCATCCCTTATTAAAAAACTGAGCTGCTCCAAGGGATCAGGAAACAGGTACGTGCAGGTCAGGGAGCCTCGGTTTAGCCTGCCCTACATCGTGAGTAAAGAAAGGCCAAGTGTGGTGGCGGGAGATTCAGCTCAGGCAGCTAAGTGAGTGCATCGGGAGGCCACTTGTGGAGTGGAGACCCAAAACAGGTCTCATCAACAGAGAATTGCCCCCGAGTTGGAAAGGACTGAACCTGAGGCAAGCAGAAAAATCAACTTCTGGAGCCAACTACCATAGAGCCTGAGACTTGATACCCACAACAGCCTCCTTCCAGTGGGGTGAAGAATACTCAAGGGGTCTTGAAATCACTGGAGCAATCTGCTTCCTTCACCTGCAACACACCTGGGGGGCACACCCCAGCTAAATACAGTCACTTTGAAAGAGTAACTAGCATCTGCCTAGTCTCAGCTTGAGAAGCTGCCCAACCCGCAGACTGCAAAGTTAAATGTGGCCAGCAGAGGCCCCTGGTACCTCAAAGGAAGAAAATTACCAAGGTGAAGTTAGCTGTGTCTGGCTTCAGACACTTGTCCAATACAACAGAAATCACAAAAAGGGCCAGAATCCATAGGTTCAACTGACACTACCCAAACCCCATGTATATAATCCAGCCTCCAATTTTCAAGAGCACTACTCTTCTCTACTTTTTAGGTTTTTTTTTTCTTTTTCTGTTATCCCCAGGATTCTTTTTCCTTTACATTTAAGCAAGATTTTATAAACATTTTGCAAGCTGTGTGTGGTAACACATGACTTTAACCTCAGCACTGAGGAAGCTGAGCAATGCAGATCTCTGAGTTTGCTAGGGCTGCATAATAAAACCCTGTCCAAAATAAATTTTTGTTAGATATCCATCTAATTTGGTTTATACATTTTTCCACTATTAAACAATATTTTCTTTCTTTACTTTCTCTTTGCTTTTTAGGCCTTTGTGTTTCCTCGACCACCACGCCTGCCCTCCACCTCTCCACCTCCCATCCAATCCCCCAAGTCTCAGAGAATGTCAAGGAAGAAGAGGAGGAAAGAATGTAAGAGCTGGAGGATGGGGAGGAATGCGGTAAATTACTGTCTTCTGGACAGGACAAGACAATTGCACTCAGGAAATCTTGGTAGCTATCATTACCCACATATAAGATCAAATCAGCCAAAATCCTGCATAACTGGGAGAGGTGCTATGCAGGCCACACCCCTAAGGAAGGGCTATTGGCACTTGCTAGCTGATGGGGGAGGAGGAATAATTGTTTTTGAGGGTAACTTCGTTCCAGTGGATGGTTTCATAGATAGATAGATAGATAGCACTAACTGGACTTAGAGGGTAATTTTTTTAAGGAGGAAGAAGTGTGAAGTTGAAGGGATAATGTTCAGGTGCATGGGAGTTGGAGGAGGGAAATGAGGATTGGGTATGATTATACTGTACACATTTATGAAATTTTAAGAGTAAAGACAAATATCTTTATGAAGAGCATCCTGCTTTTGAGGGAGGAGGATAAAAGTGGATAATGGTATGTGTTCTCCAGTAAAATTCCTTATACATATGTATGAAACTGTCAGAGAGTTAAAGGATGAAAAAAAGTAGCCTCCTCAACCTCCATCAGAAAACTTAGACCTAATAAACAATTTCAACAAAGTAGCATACATACATACAGACACACAGAGAGAGACATGTAACCTAATAGTAGAGGACCCCAAAATAAACTCACACAGTTATAGCCACCTAATTTTTTATAAAAATGTCAAAGACATAAATTGGAGGAAGTGCAGCATCTTAACAAACTAGATTTTCACATGCAGAAGAAGGAAATTAGACCCTGTCTATCACCCTGCATAAAAATAGATTCAAAATGAATCAAAGGCCTTCAAGTTCCACCTGGAAGGTTGCAACTGCTAGAGGAAAACTCTTGAAGATATAGACATGGGTGAGAATTTTTAGAGAAGAACTCTAACAGCTCATGGGAAATACAAAGCAGCAATGAATGTGATTTTAGAAAGTCAGTGAGCTTCAGCATGGCAAAAGAAACAACTAGATAAAGAGGCTGCCTACAGAATGGAGAAATCTGTCAAGTGTACATCAAATAGGGAGTTAGTATCTAGGATAAATAAAGAATCATAAAAATTAAACACCAAAAATCAAATCATCTGATCAATAAATGGAGTAATGAACTGAATAGACAGTTTTCAAAAGAAGAGACACAAGTGTCCGATGAATTCTTGAAAATGTGCTCAACATCCTTATCCATCAGAGAAATGAAGATTAAAACTGCTACTGAGCATGTGCCGAAAGAATACTTATTCACTGCGAGCAATATTACAAACTGGGGCAACCACTCTACACACCAGTGTGAAGTTGCCTGAAGACAACTAAAACAAAAAAGATCCAGCCAACACTCTTAGGTGTATAACAGTCTTGGGACTCTCAGCCAACATAGCCCATAGATTCTTACACATTCATGTTTACTGCTGAACTATTCACAATAGACAGGAAATGGGATCAACATACATCGATGTCTGTCAATAGACAAATGGATAAAGAAAATATGGTAAATGTGCCCAACGGAATTTATGCAGCTATAACTGATGTGCCATACTTTGTTCAAGCCCATAGATAGTCTGAGTCTGCTCCTTTCTGAGTGGAGGTGGAGGAGGAGTGAATGGGGAGGGGTGGATGGGAGTGGGGGGGATAGGAGGAGAGGAGGGAGGGGAAGCTGTTGTCAGTATGTAAAATAAATGAAAAAAGTTAATTAAATAAAATTAAATTTAAAAAGAAATTAAAAGAAGGTTTTCCAAATGAGAAAGAATCAAAATGTGCTCACATTCTGCTGTAGCATAATGATAGCTAATGCTTGTCATGCGTTTACACTAGGAAACAATTATCCTGGGACTGGGACTTTAGCTCAGGGTAAGCTACATAAGGAGAGCATTTGAAGCTTTAAAATAGTAGAAGCCAGAAGGGTCAAGGACTTCACAGGAAAACCCACAGAATCAGCTAACGTGGGCACATGAGAGCTCACAGAGATGCAACCGACAACCAAGGAGTCTGCATAGGACTGACATAGGCCCTCGGCATATATGTGACAGTTGTGTAGCTTGGTCTTCTTGTGGGACTCCTGGTAGTGGAAACAGGGGACTGTCTCCGACTCTTTTGCTGGCTTTTTGGACCCTATTCCTCATACTGCATCACCTTGCGCACCCTTGGTACAGGGTGTGGTGCTTAGTCTCACTGCAACTTGATACGCTATGGTTTGTTGATATCCATGGGAGGCCTACCCTTTTCTGAATAGAAACCAAGGAATAGTGGATGAGGGCGGGGCAGAACTGGGAGGAGAAGAGGGATGGGAAACTGCAGATGGGATATAAAAATCAATCAACAAATAAAAAATTTAGAAGAAAAAAATGAAATCATAACATTTACAGGAAAATGAGTGTAACCGGAGATCATTATATTAAATGAAACAATTCAGATGTATTTTTCTTATATGTGAAATGTAAAACTTAAATTACATAGTGTGTGTCTATCTATACATTTACATATGTGGACAGATCACAAAACTAGAAAGAGGATTGTGAGGGGGAGAAAAATTAGTGAAGTTGGGTAATAAGAATACATTTGATGAGAATGGCAGAAGGGAACACTGGGCAAGGAAGTGAACTACCTGGGGGAAAGGAAGTGAACTACCTGGGGAAAGGAAGTGAACTACCTGGGGGAAGGAAATGAACTACCTGGGGAAAGGAAAGGGCAGCAGAGGTGAGACAGGGTATCAGGAAAGGGTGGTGATTATAAACAAAGTATAATAACATACATGTGTGACGATGCTGCAATGAAACCCATGATTTTGCATGTTAACCTAAAATTTTTAATTTTCAAAGCTCCATGGATGCTTAATCCCTGCTTATAAAAAAAGTATATTGTTTGCATATAACCTATGCACACTATGAGTGTTAGTCTTAATTAGCAACTCAACACAACTTAGATTCACCTGGAAAGAGAGTCACAAAGAGGGACTGTCTAGATCAGGCTGGCCTGAGGCGCATCTGTGGGAGACTGTTTTGATTGCCTTCATTGATGTGGAAAGACCCAGCTCCTTGTGGGTGGCACCATACCCTGTGTTGGAGCCCTGGACTCAGTGTAGAGAAAGCTAGCTAAGAGCTGGGCATACAGTCACTTCTCTCTCTGCTTTTAACGGTGGATGGTACTAGCTGCTCAAGTACATGCCTCCTTTAATTTCTCTGCTGCAATGAACGGGCTGTAATCTGGACGTGTGAGCTAAAATAAACCCTTTCTCCTTTGCTTTTCACCTGGGTATTGTATCACAATAAAAACAAAACTGGGGCAAACAGCCACCTGCACACCTTAAATCATCTCCAGATTACTTCTGACACATAATATGAAATCTATACATCCTGTATATATTCATTCCTATAATATTCATTCCTGTAGATTCGGGACAGTCCTCAGTGCATGGCAAATTCATGTTTTCTTTTTTGGAAATTTAAAAAAAAATATTTTTAATCCAGTGTTGGCTGAGTAAGCTATATTTCCCTCTTTTCTGCTGTTCCAACACCTCATACACATATTAAAATGCATAGTGGTAGGAAATTCCCTAGCAGAGCAAGCTAACCCAGGAGAGTCAGAACTCCTCGTGCCCCTCTTTAATCCTGTCACCACTGAAAGTCTCTCTCACCTTTAAGTTAATTTTTGAAAAAAAATCTATCTTATGATTTCACGTCCACTCTAATCTGCCCCCTTATGTCTTTCCTAGCTTTAGCAATAGGACAGACAGTGTTTGTTTTTCCTTGATTACAAAAGTAAATATAATTGTGCTAGAATTCTGCAAGATGGTAGCCTAGGGGAAACTAGGTAAGGAGCTCTCTGTTAGTCTTCAAAACCGCATATGAATGTGCAATTATCTCAAAATAGCACAGAGAGTTTAATAATTTAAGGTTATCATTTCCTTGCATGCAAAGGACTGACGCAAGGCCGAAGAGCGTTTCTAAGTGATTGGGGAGAAATGCAGACCTTGAAGACAGCTGGGCAGAGGGAAACTTGCGCCTGCATGGAGTAAACTTACTGGCCTCACAGCTGCATTCGTTCTGGGTATTTGGCCTTAGTAACAATTTCAAAGAAAGCAAATTCAGCTGTTTATGGATTCTTTATGGCATCTGGGGAGAAGATAATTGAGGAACATTTAGGCCAGGCTCACCAGATCCTTACACCCAAGTTAAGACAGTTCTGCACTACTGCCCTTAACAGAATCTCTTACCTGGCATGGTGCTGGCTTAGGAATCAGATAAAAGGCTTCGATGATAACCTGACTCTACCATAGATTCATGGACAGACTTGCCCAATCCCACCTCACCGAGCCTCTGTGACAAATACGAGAGTTGCCTGAGAAGACAACAGAGGGTAATGGGCTGGCGCTGTGTGCTGCTTCTGCTGTGGCATGCAGATTCACTTGAGCTGCATCAAAACATACATGCTGAATCTCTTTCCCTATCCTTCCCTTAAGGAAGTTGTAAAGTTAACACAGCTCCTACCTCTTTAATGCAGGCCCCATAATAAGATCTATATTATTGATTACAAAGAGCTTTCAGTGGATATTTTAAGCCTTAGCTAAAGAGGATATTACTTTGATAATTTTTGTGCTGAAACACCACGCGTTATTTTTTTTAAGGAAGCAAAAAGGCCTGCTTCTCCACTGCCTCAAGACCTTTGACTGCGGCAAGAGCTAGCATCAGAGGCACCAGCTGGGTTTCAGGGCTGTGTTGGCAGAACTCAAAAAATGTCAGTACCCATCGGTGTCTTTTGGGAGTTCTTAAGAACTGACTGCGGAGATAGCTCAGTCTTTTCCAGAAATGACTGCCCCCTACTGCTTTATTGATCCCTGCCAGGTATTGCACTTTTGATCCTTTTGCTTGCTGTGGCCTATTCTCTGAGTTGCCGCGGAGATCTGGTGTGCTGAATTGTCCAGCTGGCAGACTTCCTGATTCCACTCCCAACCACTCCCTAGTTTGCTTTGAGCTGATTCGGAAACGGATCACGAACAGAAATGATTGTCTGCGCTGCATGGATAGCACTTCTTTAATTCCTGGCGTCTCGAGATTAAATTAGCCATTTTGCTGGCCTTGTGTTCCGAGAGCACTGCGTTTTTGAAAACCCACCTTTCATCGTGCTTGACAATGTCGGGTGAATCTGTGCCTGGCCCAAGTATTGACCTTCGTGGCCAGAGAAGGAGGTGACAAAAGAAACGTAGGGGCGAATCAGAGAAACAAGAATGAAGAAGGTAAAGAAGAGCATTCAGTCTCCCCGGGTGACGACGCTGTTGTGAGGTAGGGATAGGGGTTCAGCTTGAGCTCGGACGATTTTCTTCAGACTCTCCATGACTGCCGTGGAAGAAATCTTATAAACGAAAAGAAAAAAAAAAATCTCTCCTTGCCAACTTCATTTGCAAGTAATCCATTTTGAATAAAGCGTTTTGTTTCCAAAAGTTGATTTAATTTAGAATAAGCAGTTCATTTGATACTTTCCTCATTGGTGTCACCATCTGCCCTGGATTAGTGGGACACCTTAATGATAGACCTCCTAGGAACAATTACTAATGATGTTGTGTAGAACGTGAGTCAGCGAACAATGGCCCACTACCTGTTTTATTCAGTTCCACGGTTGTACATTTTCAGATGGTTGGCAAAAATGAAAAAGAGAATAATATATTTTGTGACATATGGAAATAAATGAAATGAAAATTCAGTGTCCAAAAATGGTTTTGTTGACAGTCATGTTCATTCTTATATTTTGTTGATGGCTGTTTTCACACTAAAATAGGAACATTGAACATTTGTAGCTGGGATCATGTAGTACAAAAAGCCCCAAATATTATTATCTATCCCTTTACGAAGAATTATTACTCTTTCTCTACCCCATTACAGCCATATAGAATTGTCCCAATAATAGAATTAGTCTATAATCTCTACTGTCTAACCCAGTGGCCATTAGCCACAAATACTACTTAAATTTAAATTAATTAAAATCCAATAAAATGAAAAATTCCCCCAGTGCCTCTAGCCATATTTCAAATGCACTAGGGCCATATATGACTAGTGGCTGCCATATTAAACATAAGCCCAGAATAAAAAATTAATCTCTATTATTTGTTCTGAGGAATATATTGACTTCTATCATTGCTTCCTTCTTCCTTTCCAAACTTTTTTGGATCATTTAACTGCTTCATTTTACACTCAAAGGAAAATTGTTTCTGTAGCTTGTGTACATGCATTACAGGCTGTCCTACATAGCTGAGATTTACCTTGAGCCCCAGATCTTCCTGCCTTCCCTCCCAAGTGCTGGGATTATAGGCAACATACCCAGCCTTAGCTTAAGCCCATCCCGAGACAAAGATTTGGAAACTGATCTTGGGGAGCAATAGAACTATAGTAGGTCCATTAGATAAAGAAGTTTAGAAAGTCAATAAATGGTGTGTTAGCAAGTGTATTGGTTATTTTTCATCATTATAAAATACCTGACATTGAAGGAAGGAAGGATTTATTTTGGCTCACAGTTTGAGAGACTATAGTCTATCACAGAGGCAAAGCATAGCAGCAGGGATGTAACACAGCTTGTCACATTCATCTGCAGTCAGGAGGCAGAGAGATGAATACTGGTGCTTTCTCCCCCTGCTCTGTTTTTTATTCCATCTAAGTCCACAAGCCATGGGGGTGAGACTGCTCATCCTCAAGGTAGTTCTTCTCTTCTCACTTGAGTATCACTGGGAACATCCTCTCTATGTACCAAGAGGCGTATCTCCTAGGTTAATCCATATCTGGTCAAGTTAACAATGAGTAACTGATGATCAGTCCCACTGGGGAAACTCTAGGGAAACTGTGACTTGATCCTAGTAAGGCTAGAAGAATCTGGGATACTTATACATCAGCCTCCCCAATAGGTATTGATTAAAGATTCCATCTGGGGGCCTTAACTCTTCAGAACTTTATATTAAATACACCTTTATGACATAGAACCCCCTCCCAGGCAGAGAATCACAGGAGTTTATGATAAGCAGCCCACAGTACATAGTGGTAATACCAAGGAGTTATGGGAAAGGCACCTGTTACATTAAGGAACTGAAAAGCATTACACAGGAAACTCAAATTACTGGCTCTTGGTGTTTGTAATATCATTGCTAAAAGGCTAGTTGGATAAAGTTAGTGGCTGAAATTGAGGCTTGAATGACATTCATAAGTATCCCTTACAAATGACCAATATATACATTTTAGCCAGTTAGCCAGTGTTGCTACAATGTATCCTGCCATGGCCCCAGGAACTATCCCACTGTCCTATCAAGCCCAACAAATGTTCTAGCTTTGACACCTGGACGTGGGTTGACCATTGAACTATAGTTTGGGGCCATGCCGGAAGTTAATTATCAAACAACTGCCTCAAGATAAGTAGCCATAAAGTGAGAACAGAAAACGAAACAGAACCATGACTGAAACACTGGCAAAGCTGATGAGGAGTCAAACATCAGTCTCGGTGTGCTGGAGATGTGCCAAACAAGCCTCAGGTGCCTGCTGGCACCTCTGGTGTCGTGTCTATGGGCTGAGATGCAACTGAGTCTGAATAGAACAATTCAGAACAGCAGAAACCAGCATCCGATTAAAGTTATGAAAGCAGAGAAGCATACTAGCTATCAGAAAGTCTCAGGAATTCCACACAAAACCTCAATGCTGAATATCGCAGCTTCATTTTGGAGGGGATCAGCCAAGATCAGATGTTTCAAATTATGTTGTGTTTTTAACCTTCTTTTAAAATATACGTTTTCCAAACTTTCTAAACATAAACGTTTTCCGTTAGGGATAATCTTTTCTTTGTTTTGTTTTAATTTAAGCAGTTTGCTGCATCTCTGTAATCAAGCAAAATTGGGTCTTTTCCTATCTTCTTTCCTTCTGACATTTGGCTGCTGCCCACCCCCCAGCTAAGGCTTTGTGTCTAGCCTTGTATCTGAAATTCCTTTCTTCAGGGGAGTCGTAAGTCTTTAGAACTGGCCACCAAAGTGAAACTATACAGAGTCATCTATACAGACTTCCACATGGATCTGAATAATTATAACAGTCACACAAAAGTGTCGCTGCTTGTCACTTGTGCCACTATAACAAAGCACCATAGGCTGAGTAACTTACTAAACATAAAATTATTTCTCATGGTTGTGACAGCTGGAAGTCCAAACTCAAGACACTGGCAGATTTGGTGTCTGATGAAGACCCACTTTCTGCTTCATAGATGGCAACTTCTTATTTCCTCAACATAGGAGAGTCAAGCTAGCTCTCTTATAAGGTCTCTAGTTCCATTCATGATGGCTGTGCCCCATAATATCGTCACCGTCACTGTCACTGTCCAGAGAGCCCTCATGAATGAGACTACCTCATATAAGAGAGCTACCTCCCACTACCATGGTAATGATGATTAGATTTCAACATACAAACATGAGGAGAGACACCAATATTTAGAGCATAGCATTTGTATGTGTTCTGTACTAGTTAGGATAAGTATAGCGGTTATACTAAATACCATAATCTCAGTGGTTTAACAACATGATTTATTCTTCAGTCATACAAAACAGTTACGATGGAAGCTGCTGGGCCTATAGTCATTCAAGAACTCGAGCCTGAGGAAAATGCTGAAGTCTTGAATATATGACTTCCAAAGATGACTAAACACAAATTCAGCCAACCAATAGCAGAGAGGGCAGCGATACAGGGAAAGTTCTGAAGGGACTGCTGTCATAGAAGGTTCTGACAAGGCCAAGCTGAAAACTGGCATTTCTATCACATTAGCACACTCCACTGGGCAGGACTCAGTCACATGGCATCCTCTAATAGTAGCACAGACGAAAATATTTAGTCTAAACGAATGTCAGGAGAAAACAGCTTGCTGCCTGTCTCGTCCGTTTCTGCCACAGATCTGACTGGAGGACCAAGCCTTGTCTTTTTTCCTAATGGCCTTTCCCCATACAACTGAGGAGTGGAAAGGCCCCTCTAGTCCCCTGGCTGTGGAAATATGTGACGAGTGGACCCCATTAAAAGCCTCTTTGCTTTGTTTTTGATGTTGTCGTTGTTTAATCCTTATGATATTTGAACTGGTCTTGAAAATAGGGCAATGATGAGGGGTAGAAGGTGAAAAAGATGGGAGCCTGAATCATGGCACTACCACCAGGGCCATTGCTGGGTCTGTAACTGGGTACCACCAGAGCCATTGCTGGGTCTGTAACTGGGTACCACCAGAGCCATTGCTGGGTCTGTAACTGGGTACCACCAGAGCCATTGCTGGGTCTGTAACTAGGTAACAAAGATTCAGAACACTTGTAAGCTCAAGACCTCCTGCCCCTGGTGTACTTGAGAGGATTGGAGCTTCTGTATAAAATGATCTGCTCCATTGATAATGCATCTACCATGCCAGAGACGAGAAAGAAATACATTCTTCAGAGGGCAGAAGCAGCACATTCTTTTTTCATCTCCTATGATGCAGAGTAGGAGTGCTGTAAATGCCAAGCAATATGGATTTTTAGAACGATGACTCACCATTTCTTTTTTTTTTCAAGGCAATTATTCATCGAGTCTGAATCTCTTCAAGTTGAGCCAGTAAGTCTGTCATACAGATGAAGAGAATGGCTAAAATACCCAGAAGCCAAAAGATTGATTTAGGTCAAACAACAGCGCCAGGGCAAATGACTTTTAGAACTTGTGCATCTGTTTTGATAGGAAGCATGAAAGTCAAAACTCAAGGACTGAGACTGTTCACTGGGGTAACCATTGGTTACAATAATCTTCTGGTACCAAAGGGCTATTATTATGAAAGTGGGAGCCTGGTGTATGCTTCATTGTTTTTCCTCAAGAAGTAGGTGTACCTCTCCATAGAAAATGCCTCCTTTGCTAGGTTACAGAGAGACAGATTTAGTTAACAGAACCCAAGATCATAAACACTAGTCTACATGTCATGTAAGGCTTGGAAAGTTCTCTACACTCTATAGCTTCCCTTTCCAGAGCACAATCCCCATATATGTTTTGTGCCTAAAGATTTTCTTGTATTGAGCCACTACCTCTTGACCCCCAAACTCTGGAGGTTCTCTCAGCTTCCTTAAGTGCACAGAAAACACCCTTATTGCCTTCTGCACACCTTTTATCTGGTGAAGAGGAAAATCTCTGATACTTTACATACATGAATCCTTAGGTTCAGTCCCCAGCATCACATAAAAGCAGGCCAGGTGGTACAGACCTGTAATCCCAGCATTTAGAAGGCAGAGACAGGTCAAATGGGGATACAGGAAGATCCATGTTCAAGGTCATTGTCAGGTACATAGGGAGTTGAGAGTCCTGAGCTACAAAAGACCCTAGGACCTAGGATTGCTTTCACTTTTCAATTACACACACACACACACACACACACACACACACACACCTTGCTACTGGAAAAAGAGAAACACAACTTGCAAATCATAGCCCTTACGGAAACAGGCCTGTTTTCTAGCACAGGTACATGCTAGACAACCATCACAAATATCAGAATAACTGCCTTGAATAGATGTTTGAATCCTAAAACCTAGACATGGGTCATGAAGAGCCACTGTGCTCCCTTGGGCAGGAGAAAATTGATCTGGCAGGTTTCAAGCTTTGTAATACTAACACTTTAGATACCTGGTATTCCAGAGTTTTGCAGTAACCACACCAGGGTTCAACCACCTCTTTTCTTTTCCGCCATAAGTACTATGAACTTGGACCCATTTGTCATAATTCCTCTGGGTCTCTATGTTGTCTCCCAGAAAGGAAAAGCTGGTTCAATTAACTCTTAACTCTCAGCTTGAAGGGCCCGTGCTAACTGCTTTCAAAGTTTGCTTCAAATGACTTAATGGGGTAGATTCTCTTTAGCCAAAAGATAATGATTTATGCCATACTTCTCCATGCAGATTTTTCTTTGTGTGTATGTGTGTGCATGTGTATATGTATATATAAAAATAGCAAACACATTAAAATCAAAACATCATTTGCTCAGGATTTCCAAATCAAAATTTTTATGTTCCTTTAGTATGCCTAACAGGCAATGTGTTAGTCTTTGTTTTATTGTAATAAACAAAGAAGTAGCCTTTCCTAAATGTGGTACTGAGAGCATCTGCCTGCAAATTCTAATATTGCCGTTGACAGAACAATTTTTCTCTATCCTGCCCTCTCCTCAGAGTTAGGGCAGGAATCATCTTCATTAGATTCTTTGATGAATAGCTTGCTAAATGCCATTCAAACAAAGAACTCAGGTGGTTCCAAGCCCCTAGACTCACCACCCAAACTGACTACATCACGGGCAGTTCACAAAGGCTGGAGACAACTGAGACTATTACAGTTGTAATGTGCAAAATTTGGGATTCATGTATTGAAGAACTGTATAATAAGAGCTTCCACAGATATACTGATATCTGAGTAAATGATTCTGAGAATAAGACAAGAATAGAAGACAGGATTACCACCGCACTGCAGCAGGAGATCAGCACAGGACTTATGTGAAGTGCTGAGATCTTAGATGGGCACATAGTGCAGTGATTTTCTGCCATGCTTCCAGGTTTTTAATGTTTGTATCCAACTCTCATAGCACAGCCAATCATGAATATGTTCTCTTGTGATGTGCCCGTGAAGGATTCCTTCTGCCCAATAACCCCTTTCCTTCCTTCTCTGTCTGGCTAATATCTGTGCAACATTTAAGACTAGGGGCATTTTAAAGCACTTATTCAAGGTAATATATAGAAAATTCCTCAAATAAATGTGTCACGCAAGAATTAGAACAGTATTTTAATTTCCAGAATTCCTATTGTGCTCATTCCCGGCACTGCTGCCTTCAAATAAGCACTACTATCTCAACACAAGGAATTCCTTTTGCCTGGTTTGGGATTTGAAGTGAACGAAAGAACTCGGTATGTTCTCTCTCGCATCTGGCTTCTTTCACTCACCATTTTGTTTATGAGACCCATCGACGGTGTTGTGTCTGGTTGCAGCCCATTCTCATCTCTGTGTAGTATTCCATTGTGTAAATAGACCACAGTATATTTATCTAACCAGCTATCATCAGACAGTATTTAGATCGTTTCCGGTTGGAGCTTTTATGAAGAGTGCTGTGGATCTGTGCTTGCGTTTTAATGTTCTTTTGTTCGAGTGATTTATTTATTTTGTTGGTAAAACTGCTTTCCCCAAAGAATGCCTTCGGCTATGTTTTTAATTCCAAACCGATCTGCACATTGTCTTATTCTCGTTGGGATAATTAGAGCTGGATCAGTGAGGTCAAAGATGGCAGATCAATTATCAAAGGATTGGTGAGTCAAATCCACCTCCTGTAACACACACCATTTCCAAGTTGAAGCAAACAAGCACAATTTTCCACCCCAGACAGCCTAACACGCAGTTTCCTGTAATAAACATTCATGGTCTCAGGGTTACAAGCCAGCAGCCTCTAGAGTTATCAAAACAAACCTTACACTACTATAGAAATGCTCTTTGTCCTTTTCGAGTTCACAGTCTTAGAAAGGCAACTTTATAATGATGATACGTTAAAAGACATAGCTTGAGTGTTGTGAAAGCTGGTATGTAAATATTGGCTAAACTTCCTCCCCTTATCTGTCTAAGCAAAGGGCAATGGTTAATCCCGGCATTTTACGCTGTCAAAAGTGCTCGTGTCTACATCTTAAAATGCCTCCCCCATGTTTTCTCAAATTCTACTGTTTGAAACTTTACAACCTTTGGTTTTAATGCCAGTCTTAATTGCGGGTTAATCAAAGATGCTTGGTACTTATTCTTTTCATTTTGAAGAGAGAGAGAGAGAGAGTGTGTGTGTGTGTGAGTGTGTGTGTGTGTGTGTACACTAGGAGGTATAAATTCATCTAATAAATATAACAAAAACTTACCCAGAATTGAACTGAATCAAACAGCATTTCAGAAAAAAATTAAAGGTAAAGAGCCCACTGAGGGTTTCCATGGTTCCCGTATATTTCCCTTCACATTTTCATATTTTAGAGATATGAGTGGAAAAGGTGGTATGATTAATTCTGATTTGACTATTAAACTGAGGAGGAGTCGAGCATAGCCTTGAGATATTTCAAGCAGGGGCTTAACCCAAGAGGCAGAAGAAAAAGACAGAAACAAGAGAGAGAGTGTGAGGAATATTCCTTTCACATAGCGAATTACAGTGAGCAGCTAAACAATAAGTAAGAAAAAAAAAGGCACAGCAACAGCGTCTCAAGCTAACAGAGGGAAGAGGAAAAAATCTCTAATAGCAGGTAGATTTTGGTAGCACATGTGTGTGCAGTGGGGATAGGAATTAGTGCTCGCCTGTGATAATCTGCGTGGGTGCGAATGTGTACCCAGCATTCAGGAAGGGCCTTCAAACACACACCCAGAAGTACACTTCACTAATCTCGTAGCTCACTTTTTTTCCTTTTCTTATTTTTACCTTACCTTCCAGACTGGGTCTGACTATGTAGCTCTGGTTGCCCTGGAAATCAGTATGTAGAACAAGCCGGTCTTGAACTAACAGATATCTGCCTGCCTCTGCCTCCCAAGTGCCAAGAGAAAAGGGGTGCATTACTATGTCCAGATTTTCTAGCTGTTTCTTAATCCAGTTGGGTTGGCAATCAAGATTAACCACCGCAATCACGGAGCGAAGGTAGAAAATACCCAAGAAAATGGCAGCTGAGTGGCCAAAGTGAGTGAGTGCATCTGAACGCCTGCTTCTACCCACTCTCTCCCCTGAGACTTTAGACTCAGCAATTGCATCTTCCCTTTATTCTATAAGGTTTTTCCTTGAGAATCTCCTAATCCCAGCGCTGTTACAGTTCTGGAGCCACGGAGGGGAAAAAATGAAGTCCATGCCCTCATAAAACTTGCAGGCTAGTGAGACACACAAATGATTTACAAGTGCGGTTGGTTGTCTGCAATAGGATCAACAAGGGAGGCCTTTCTGCAAAAGGAGCCAGAGAGCAGGGACATGGCTGAAATGATGCGAGCTAGACAAGGGCATGAGCCAGAGCTGTTTCTGTTCGGCACAAGCATAAGAGCTCACAAAATCTACAACTAGCCAGTGAAAATTCCAGGTCTCCCACAGTTTCATTTGCACAGACCTCATGTTGTCCCAGTGACTAAGGGAGTTTTCTTTCTATACCCAGCCTCACTGTGAGGGCTAACAAGCCAGGCATCTGCCTCTAGGCTTTGCCTAATTGGTAAGGTCTGAGTGTGCAGAGGGCTGTCCCTGATAAGATGAGGGCGAAATAAGCTGGTCTGGGAGCATTTCCTCTCTACTAATGAACCTTTCTTTCCTACTTCAGTAATAAATTCAGTTTTTAAAATATCCATTTACAGATTTAAATCATCTGACCTTGTAGTCTAGGATGTGTTCTTTGTCCTTGTTGTCTTTTGTTTTTGTTTAAACCAAGCATACTTATATATTATTTGCATATAGTAAAACCCTTTGCAGGGATAGAAGTCTAGGATTTTTAAAAAATACATGCAGTTCTGTAACATTCACTACAATCAACTCAAAATTTTCCACCACCCCAAGACTGGTGTCCCTGAGAACATCTTATATCTTTTTATTTTCCTGTTTTTCTCTAAGTATTGGGGAAAGATATGGGCATAAAAAAATAGCTAATACCTGAAAAGTGAAACTGAATTTTTGCTCAAGAGTTTGAATAATAAAGAATAAGCGAAATATAGCATGATGCTATCTACTAAACAAGTATTTTTTATTAATTTAGCTATTTCTCTTAGATAACAAGATGGGAAATGGTTAATATTGGAAAACTGTAATGCTTGCCTGGATGTTTGCACTTTGGAGAATGTTCAAACTATAATATTCACTGGCACATGCTTTTGACAACAACTGAATTGAGCCAGGCAGTGATGGTACACACCTTTAGTCCTAGCACTTGGAAGGCAGAGGCAGGCAGATCCGTCTGTTCTACAGAGCAAGTTCCAAGACAGCCAGGACTACACAGAGCAACCCTGCCTTGAAAAAAAAAAGAACAACGTACTGTTTTCTTGGGGTAAAATACTTCTTCAGGAACTCTCTTTGTTATAGCGAATTGGAGATGTTAGCTATAAGATGGGGTGTGGATAATCTTGCTCCTTCCATTATCCCTACTCTCTCCTTCATCCTCCATCAATAACCTCCACTAACTCTCCAGGAATATTTCCATTTCTGTTTTCAAAAAGGTCAGGTCTCCCCTATCTATGGGAGAAACCATTTAATTATTCTGTTTTAAATCCAGCCCAGCAGAAGTCTCTGTAGCTAATGTTTGTTTGTGCCCATGCAGGTGCCAACTGCTTTGTAAGAGTTGCCCAGCTTTATTCTCACCAGCACACAGGTAATAGCTTGCAGGAGAAAAAAATTCTACTAGCTTCATTCACAAAGTATCACTGCCATATCAACTGAAAACCTTACTCCATTTGACTGTCATAGAAAAATCCAGCTTTATTGATGCCGAAACTGCGGATTCCATTCAATGTTACCCTCAGTGGATTGCTCTTTATCTCGTCCCCAGCTTTGTAGCAGGCCTAGGCATCTCTTTTATTCTCCAAATCTTGATCTCTTGACCTTCACTCAAGAATTGCTGAGGCCATTATTACGCCAAGTAGTTCTTTCACAGAGCCGAGGTAAAAGGGAACATCAGGCTTCTGAGCTCGTGAGCTCCTGAGAGGAAGGCATCGGGAGTCTGGAAGCAGGAAGGAACCAGGCTGCTTTCGGCTGCCCTCTCCTTGAGTTGTGTGTTCTCATTTGAGTCTGAGGTCGTTTTTGCACAGGATATCTTTAAGATCCAATGACCATTTTTTTCCCCTTGGGACTAGTTCATTAGTATCACTTCAGAGCTTATTAAAAATATAGAATCTGAGACAGCGCCACAGAACTGCTGAAACAGATTTTAAATTTCTTACAAGCTTTCCACCTACTCCACTTATTTGTGTGCACATTAAATTTTGAGCAGTCTTGGCACTGGCTTAAAGCACAATCAAAGAAAACACAAATTGATCAGTCCCTCAGCAAATCAGGAGAGCCTGCAAATCCTGAATAGGAATATTAACTCAGACTACTTCCTCATGTGTGTATGAAGTGGCACATACTAGCCAGGAGATATTCCACCAGGATATGAGCTTCAAGAAGCAAGCACTCTCTCTTGTTATGATTATGTTCCCAGTAGCGAGAACCAGGTCTGACCTGTGGTAGGGATTCAACTGATACTTGCTGGAAGATGCAAACAGCAAATAGCATAAGAAAAGAGACAAAAGAGGGCCTCACAGTTAAGAGCCCTTGCAAAAGATCCTGGTTTGGTTCCCAGAAGCCACACGGAGGCCCACAACCGTGTGTAACTGCAATCGCAGGGGATCTGGCAGCCTCCTCTGGCCTCCACAGACACCCAAAAGGCAGAACATACACACACAATAAAATAAATAAATCTAGGGCTGGAGAGATAGCTCAGTGACTGCTCGTCCTGAGGACCTGGGTTATAAGACCAACATGGTGGCTCACAACTGTCTGCAACTCCAGTTCTAGAGGATCTGATGCCCTTTTCTGACCTCGAAGGATCCCAGGCGCACAAGTGATCTACAGACACACACGCATAGTTTAAAAAAATAAATAAACATTTTAAAGGACAAATGCCCATGATACAAGTGATTGCTCATGTCTTTACCATTACACTGTGTTTTACTTTGCCAAAAAAAACCAGGACAAAGATCCACCAGGCAGATTAAAACTGCTCAGCCAAATGGACCTTAAACTATGCAACAGCTCGAATACGGCAGAATCCACTTCTTGGCCAATTTCTATCCCACATTAGGTGAATGAACCCACAGAGGAGCCCCCTCGGTGAAATTATAGAGGGCCAAAGTTGCCCTGGGTATCATTTCATTTAAGCAGGCTGAAAGCGGACAGAGGTTGGAAGACCACATGGGAGATTTTTGAAGGGTCAAGCCTGAAGGCAACAGATAATGGTTTCTGCAGGAGCCAGCCCTCACAATGGCTCCAATGCGCCCCGCCTGCTGGCGTTTATGGCTGCACAGGGCCTGTTCCCACACTGAACGGGGAGGGCCTGTGGAATGAGTGAGATGGCAGAAAGGATTTACACGGCTGAGTCTTGTACTGGCACGCCACTTCCAAGGCTGATGACGCCTGTAAATCGCTTACTTTGTTGTCATCTCAAAATCTCCTCACGTAGCCCCCCAGGTAGGCCCATGAGCTTCCTGAGAATCGGCATATATAATAAGGGAGTCACCTTGGATCTCTATGTCCCAGGGAAAGCTGCAGTAGATGGGGCCTCCTAACCCACACTGTGCCCTCAATTCCAAACAAGATCCTGATATAGGGTCTCTTGACTAATTAGTAAATTCCTAAATGCATGTATGGTCGGAAACTGAGAAAATAGTTGGTTTTGGTTGGTTTTTTTTTTTTCTTTTTTTCTTTTTGGTTTTTCAAGGCAAGGTCTCACTATGTAGCCCTGGGTGTCCTAGAACCTAGAACTAGTGTAGACTAGTCTGGCCTTTAACTCAGAGATCCACCTGCCTCTGCTTCCCAAGTGCTGAGATTAAAGGCGTGCGCCACCACCCCAGCTGAGATAGATGTTTTAATATCTGAAGCTAGTGACTTTCAGGATCATTTATTTCAGTTGTTTAATACATTTCCATTCATTTGATGGACAGAAATCTGCCCTATACCTATATATAACTTCAATGAAGTCTGGGAAATAAAGTCCAGCTCCCAAAGAAGAGAATGTGAATTTTGCTAAGTAGTCACTAGGCTCTTGCACACTAACAGAGTCTTCTTCCTAAGATGTGTAAAGCCAGGCAGAAACACAATTTGGAATCTGAAATAGACAGTAGCACAGTTACAAGACTCACCCTTCCATCTTCCTAGCAAAGGTCAGTCACCCTAGGGGGCCATCCCCAGCAAAGGCCAGTCACCCTAGAGGGCCATCCCCAGGCCCTGTGCCTGCTTCATGAAATAATCTCTGTGCATTCCAGTTTGTCTGTCTGTGTGTGTGTGTGTTTCACCTTTGAACTCTTGAATTTTGAGGCTTGCTTTCATCTGTGTACAGCTCTAAATGCCACTAGTACAGAGGCAAGAAATATTATTTGTTACTCAATCATGTATTGCCTTGAGATAACTCTTATATCACCGTCTCAGATGATGATTTAACTTTGCATGTCTGTATATCTTGTCTTCTTAATTATATTTTAAGAAAGCAAAGGCCATTGCAAGTAGATGACAGATGATGTGACCACAGTAGCTCCATAATCTATCTGTACAATGATTTATTGAAATCCACCAAATCTGATCTTAGTGGAAGTTGAATCTGAATAGGAACTCATCCCTTTCCCTGTATCACCAAGTACATGGTGATAACTGTGTGCTTTAAATTGTGTGTTGAGCATTAGTTCAAATCATTAGTGGTGCCTAGCACAAAAGGAACCAATGTGGTTTATTTGAACATATTTTATCAGCAAGAGCAAATGAGAAATTTGATTAAATTTTGTATAAGAACTATACAGTGATATTTAGAAAAAGATCATGGTGAGAGGAGGCTTAATCTAGATTTATTTTGTCATTTTTCATCACCCTGTGATTTAGCAGGCTCTAATCCACTTTAAATTTGAACCACCTCTTCTTGTTTCTCTAAAAGCAATTATCAAAGTGCCAGAAAATATTATTTCATTTATTCTCATTAACAACCTCTCCTATGATCTATATTACTCATTTAAAATTATTTCGGGGACTGTATGTCCACTTTCCATTTGTATCTTCTCTTGATGTCAAAAGTAATGACTCGAGAACTGACAAGTAGATATTGCCTTATAATAAATTTATGAAGAGTTTATTGGGCATGTGCACTGCTCTTTGTCAAGCATGTTGTAGTCAAACATAGAAAGTAGACCGTTTAAAGTAACAATGCTTACAGTGACAGTTTTTAACAACGATCACCAAATTTTCTCTTGAAAAGGCCCAAATAAAAACCACCCTGCGAACAATTATTTCTACTAAAAAATTCTTTGGCCAGAACCTTGATATTTTTGGTTCTGAAAATTAATGCTTTATTTTCTGTCATATATTGAGATTTTTAAACTCTTGAAATGTTAGGAAAATGTGCATCATTGTAGACTATGTAGTCTTGAATGGCTTACAAATGCTTGAAATCATCTATGTATGCTACATAGAAAAGTTGTTTTCTTTCACAGAAACGCAAGAATTTAGATTTTAAAATTCTGTGCCTTTCAAAATGTGAAAAGAAGGAGAAAAAAAAACAAAACAAAACATAAACAAAACAAAATGACTCCGAACTCTTCCCTAAAGATGAATGCTGTAATGTGACTTGAAACACTACATGTTAAAACACATTTTTCCTCTTTGCTGAATTAAATTATGAAATTGATTTATTTTACTGGTTCCAGAGAAATTTCAACGACTTTGAGCACTGAGCATACCAAAGATCATTGGTTAAACAAGAAAGGGTCCTTTGTCTTATGTCTTCATGTGTTCAGGTCCCAGAGTCCCCAAAGCAATATCAGCTAAGTGTGCCACACTGCTCTTGTAAATAAAAGATGACAAGCTGAAGGTCAGAACGTGTTTTACCAGGGAGTTCTGGCTGCTGAAAGTAAGACCCATGATTAACACACATTCTGTGTACAAATGTGTTCTTTACTCTGATGAGTCAACAGACTTTGATTGACAATCAAATTTCACAGGTTTCCTTCTAGAGAATTTTTTTAAATATGCCCATTATTAGCACTTAAGCTATTTTTAAAATACTGCCAAGTACCACAATATTTTTAATTTCTTTATATCATGTAACTATATCGTGACTGCATCATTAAAAGTTCAGCAGAGACTAGAATGCTGTATAGAACAAATTACTAGGACATATCCCATCCAACATTAAATTAAATTATGCCCATTGCTTATAGAACAGAAGAAACAGTAGACTAAAATACAAATATATTGAACTAATTTGGACAAATAATATTATTACTGATAAAAACTGATATAGTGTCAATAAAACATTAAATTATGGTTAGTAAAAACTATATAAATTGATGGGATTAGTTATAGACTCATAGAGGAAGGGTTCATCTCAAACTAGAAACAGGTAAGCATGGCCCTGCAGCTTCGGTGAACCCTCGGGCAAATGCAACCCTTGCAGTATAAAGAATCTGACGGCTTATTTTTTTAAGAACAACAGAAAGTAGGAAGCTGGTAATCCTAGCCAAGCCCTTGCATAACTTGTTTTATTTTTTTAAAAGAAAAAGAACAACTTAGAAAAGAAAAAAGGAAGGAAGGAAGGAAGGGAGGAAGAAAGAAAGGAAGTAAGTAAGGAAGGAATGATTCATGAAGTCTCTTGAAAGTGGCCTTGAGATAGAACAGCAATTGATCCATGGCTGGGCATCTTCATGACTGGAAAACCATGGCAGAGCTTTCTCTGACATAATGGTCTCTGGATGACCGAGGTGTCTTTCTCTGTCCTACTCAGGATTGCACCTATCCCTGCCAGACTGCATGCATATCAGCCAAGAGTTCTAGAATTTTATGGAAAGGGAAAGGATTGGCTTTGAGTCTTTCAACAATGCATGGACAATTTAGAACAGTTTCTGAAATAAAAAAATGGTATTATGAATATTTAAGGTACACACATGTATGTATATATAATTTAATGTGTGTGTTTGGGGAGTGTACATGCTGCAGTGTGCGTGTAGATCAGAGGACAACCTGTGGGAGTTGTCTCCTTCCACTCTGTGGGCTCTAGGGATCAAACTCAAGTCATCAGACTTGGCAGCAGGCACCTTTACCCACTGAGCCATCTCACTGGTTCAAAGTATGTATTTGTAACATAATTAAGCCACTTAGCTATGGGTACAAAAAAATCACTTGAAATCATCTAATTCTGAGTTACAGCTGGACATCAAAGGGTTTTACTTATGAGTAATTTAAATCATTCATTAGAACATAATAAACTTGGAGGAGAAAATGTGTTTATTCCAGGCTGACTGAAGATAATAATAAGACTCATTTTACAAGCATAAAGGCAATATAATAACCATTCAGGGCATTTAACAAGGAGTTTTTTAAGAGTTAGAACATTTAACTGTTAAGTGTGTTTTAAATAAAAGCCATTTCATGGTTGTATTTGTTAGGGTGCACTGAGAGCTGTTGTTTCTCTATTCTGAAATATGCAAAGTCACACAAAGAGAACCAATTTACACACCTGCCTCGCTTGTAGCTTGCCAGCATGGCTGTACTTCAGAGCATCACATCAAAGAGAAAGAAATCAATAAAAGAAAAACTTGCTTCTAACAGTTCTCGCTTGACTTTCTTGAATAAAGAGATAAAGAACTCAGAGATATAAGCCATAGTACTTCATGTACTTTCATATGCACTCAGAAACTAATAATTCCTTGACTGTCCCATAGATGAATTCTTTTCAAACCATTATTAGCATAGCACGGATTCTAATTGTTCTTAATAAAAACCCGGAGTCAGATATTACAGGGGTGAAAGATGAAAGATCAGAGAAGCAGTGCGGCCAGTCACTAGAGACCTGTTTATCTCTACCAATGCTCAGACCGAAGGGCCGATCCTGTCCTCAGACTGTCTCCTCAGACTTCATCCTCAGACTGCAAGGGTGATCCTCAGACTGTAACTGTCTTCACCAAACCTCAGGCTGCCCTGAGTTCCTGTCTCCTCCTGCCTTACATTCCTCTCTCCGCCCAGCCATATCACTCCTTTCTCCACCTCCCTAGTGCTGGGATTAAAGGTGTGCACCACCACCACCTGACCCCTAGTGGCTTAGCTCTGTACTCTGATCTTCAGGCAAGCTTTATTTGTTAAAACCTAAAAAAAAAAATCACTACATAGACCAATAATTTTTATAAAGTTCAACAAAAATAAGTTATCAGAAAAACATTTTTACTGATTATTTGGAGATGTCACATCATGCATCCTGATCACAGAAAAATATATTTTAAAGCCCCCTAAATGCAAGCACACTGGTCACATGATGAGACAGTACTATCAGTTTGACATTGAAGTTTCTGTAAGCCTGGTGAGGTGGCTCCGCAGGCAAAAGTGCTTATCATCAAACCTGACAACCTAAGTTGGATCCCTTGGACCTGAAAGTTGTCTTCTGACCTCTACACGTGCTGTGGTGCAAATGGGCACACACATGTGCGCACACACACACTAAACTTTTTAAAACGGGTCTACATGCTTAGCTTATTCTCAGTGCCTCTGCTTACCACTGCATGATTGACACTCTGGGGTCTGGGACTGGTGCAGGGGCCACGCTTTCAGTAACCCTAGTTGGGATAAGTCACATACACTCTAGCATGTTCTATAGATAGGACTAGACACTTAAATCTTCCTGTATCAAATGCTCCCTAAAATTAGAGAGCCATTAACAGTGACTTGGAAGTCATCACATCTTTCCAATTAGCTCATACCATATCAATTAATATATGCTCAAAATGTGACAAGCCATTCTGCACCAGGTCTCCTGTAATCTGAATGCTACCATCTCTCCTTTGCCTGGGTGTTCCTTTACCCTGCCCCATCTCGTTCCTTAAATGGTGTAAGATAAGAAATATTGAAGGTGGCATCTGCCTCTGTAAGCTTTATCCCAAACCTTATTTGCAGAAGTTACACGCTGTCTCTTGCACACCTTCAGTTATGCAGATGTGTCTAGTTTAACCTCCGTGGCATTCTAAATGCATGAAATTTCCAGTGTTAAGCCCCAGACATTCATGGGTTATCCTTTCGATGTCTTCCTCGGAACATCCTGCCATAGTGGAAGGGACATCCTCGAGACCAGATCTGCTTCAGGTAGAATCTGGATCTGGCACAGGTTATAACGTTTCCTGTGCCCCTAGACAAGCTTCTCAAAAGTACCCTGATGCTCATTTTCTTTATTTTTAAAGATGAAGATAGTGTTTAGATCCCTGGAGTCCTGGGAGGACTGACTGAAGCAGAGCGATGTAATACCGGGCATGCGTAGCTGAGTACATACACCATAACATAACCCCTCTTCCATGTCTACCTACACCATGCCCCATTTCCCCTACCCTCACCCCTAACTCTGCACTCTGTTCCCTGGCATTTTCCCTCTGGTGCTTTTACTGTTTCTCTCTGCAGAAGAGGAGGATAAATGAACTCATCAGAGATACACCTTTGCTAAGTAGAGAGAAAATGCTATGCTAATCCAGCTTTGACACCTGGGGGGAAGATGACTCAAATGGGGCACTAAGAGAGAAGGAAAGCTCGGAGGGAAAGAGCTGTTGAAAGCAGCTCTTTCTGAATATGAAAAATGCACACACACAAAGAACAGTGAGTGCTCATCTCTCTACTGGCACCATTTTACCCTCGCCCTTCCCTGAATTGCTGACAAGCGTCACTGCCTAAATGGCAGAAATACACTTTCAGGATAGCATTTGACCCCTCTACTAATTCTTATTCTAAGCTGGGGAAGCATTTGCTTGACTGTGAAACATGACGATTTTCCCCCCATGATTTTAGAAGATTCCTTTAGCGGGATTGTATGTTTTCTCAGGCTTTTGTTTCTTGTGAAGACCGGATTGCTAAGCTAATGGCTCAGTGCTAAAATGACATTTAGTTTAAATGTGTGTTTGAAAGAATGCATTTAACACACCAGATCTTATGTACTCATAACACTCGTACAACCTGTTGTACTTCCTGGTCAAGTGTCTAAGCTGACGCTGACATACTAAAGCCAGTGCAAATGATACTATCTCATAGCCTTAATCTGATGCACCCACAAGTCAAAGTTCAGCCAGCTTAAGTAAGCATGAGCACCACTTAATTAACTTTAGTCACCAAAGTGAGGCGGAACATTCCTAAGAGTGTCAATTTATAAGCAAGTGAAATAAAAACCTAAACTTTCTTCCACACTGTGACCTACCTCCCTACCAATCACGTCCCTGCAAATTGAACTCCCTTTCTATGCCCATGAGCATCCTTCCGCCTTGATACTCCACTGCATCTGAAAGTGTGGCCAGTTCCATTCACCAGCCTGTCCATTTTGCTGTCTACCGTGAAAACCCTTGCTCCTTCCCCTTCATTTCCATTCCATGACTCGCAGATGCTAAAAGACACTCTACACAAGAATTCCAGATCTCTGTAGGCAAAGACTACGGATACTTCTTAAGCTGCTGAAAATGTATGAGTGTCTTATGTTGTACTTAACACAAAGTTCGCCTGAATATGAGAGCAAAGCTGAAGTCGCATATAAACCTTCCAGTTAACTGACTGATCCTATCATTCCCACTAGTAGAAAAAATAAAAATAAAGAGCAACCATAATCCATACAGAATGCCCACAGCTATGACATCCACAGAAAACACAGCTCTCTCCATCTATTAATTTGCATACTTTCAAACATATGCATGCAAACAACACAGACTCAGTAAGTTGTATTTACATACATAAATATACATTAATAAATATAAATTCTATTTATGTATTCATTAAAGACTAAGAGGCCATAAATTTGAGAGGGAGAAAAGAAAATTATGGGAAGGGGTGGAGGGAGTAGAGAAAGGGAGAAGGAAGCGATAAAAAAATAAAACCAATTTCATAAAGATCAATTCAGTTTTTGTTCTCATAACTGCTAAATCCAATTATGCCAGCCATAAACATTATGTGAACTAAAGAAATCTAAATCTGATTGAGGGGAAGAAAACAGAACTGAACAGAAAGAGAAGTGAAGTGGCAAGAGGATAATCCTAAGAATACTACTGGTCTGCTAAACTCCATCTCAGGGTCTGTTTCCCGGGAAACCTAACCTGCAGCAGGAGGCATTATAATATGAAGTGCAAGAAAATAAACATGTTTACATCCATTCACTTTAAATATGATTCCACCTGAATAGAGTCAAACTGTAGGCTCACAGAGGCTTATCCAAAGGTGTCGAGTAGTTAAAAGAACACATGACCCTTTGTGGTGGATACAAATATAACTTACCTTCAACTATATTGGCTGCTTAGCAGAAAAGAGAGAAAAACTGGAATTTTTATATATCAAAATATCAAATCTTATAAGAAAGTTCATTATAGTAAACAAATTTAGATCTAGACACACCTATTCAACATTAGGGTTAAAGATTCTGATTATATTAGAAATTATGAGACTTCAAAAAGAAAAATAGATAAGACAAGATCAGGAATTCAATATTGCAACACGAACCTCTAGATCTTTTTGTAGGATAACTAAATTTAGGCAGAGGAAAGATCATTCCTTATTACTGATGAAAAAAGAAATACACTTGACAATAGCTGTGGGTGGACTTGCTACTTGGTCCCCAAGGCATTCAGAATTACAAAAGAAAAAATTGTCTTTATTTAAAATTTTTTATAGTGATGACAGCTATTACAGTGTGAACTCTTTTGACCTGACACACTGCTGAAGCTGATTGCTGCAGGAAGAGTTTCACCCATGACTAAAATGTTTGTTCAGCTAATAAAGTCACTCAAGATCACATGGATAGTGATAAGAAAAATGCCACCAATTGTTCCATTTGAAAGTATAGGCAACCAGAAAAAAGAAAATGCAAAACACCTTTGAGTATTCATATGTTAAAAATTATTGACTTTTTTTTGCTTTTCTTCATTATGTAGAGACTTCAGATATATTCATTTCCCATATTCTGTCAAGGTAAAAAATGACATTGTTTCTATCTATAGTTAGAAAATTATAGCCAGAAAAATTATACTATTTATCAAAATCCTACACGAAAAGACATATAAATACGAGAAAGGAAATTATGAGCTGACACTCTATTACACTGAGAAATCCTCACCAAGGAGAAAAAAATTACCCTTTTCCCCTCTGCCCACTCCACCACCCACACCTCTTTAACCAAACCATCCGACCAGAATTATCTTCTAGGTCTAACTTGGATGACTTATCAGTAGAACCATTGAGTCAAGCATCCTTAAATCTTTTCTCAGATGAGTATTGAGTATTTGTGTGTGTGTGTGTGTGTGTGTGTGTGTGTGTGTGCGTGCGCGTGTGTGTGTCTGTCTGTCTGTCCATCTATGTGCCTGTATGTGTGTGTCTGTGTCTCTGTGAGTGTGGGCTTGTGTGCACATGTGTGTAAAGGCCAGAGGTTGACATTGGGTATCTTCTTCAAGCACTCCCCACTTTAACTTTTGAGACGAGATTGGTCACTGAACCTAGAACTTACTAATTTGCTTAGCATTCCCCAGGGTTTCTCTTGTCTCTGCCTTCCCAGTGTGAGAGACACAGGACTGTGCTACTAAACTTGGCTATTTTGTCTGGGTGGTGAAAATCTGAATTTAGGTCTTTATATTTACATGCCAATCACTTTAATAACTGATCCATCTCCCCAATCTTTCAAATGTGTATTTTTAAGCAATGCTGATGGAGAATAGAAAGGGCTAAATTCTTTAAAAGAAAGCCAGTTCCTACTGGAATAGGAAAACCATAGTGGAAGGAAGAGAAAAATGGTGTTGCCAACCATGATCACAATAATCCCAAAAATCCCAGTGGGTAACAGTTAGCATCTATTTGGTGCTTTTTGTTTAAGACTCAACAGAGGTTGAAATAATCTGGGCTGGGCTTTGGTTGAATGGCTCTGTTGTTCTCTGCCAAAGGGCTTCCTCCTGAAGGCGGAAGGGTGACGACTGAATGAAGAACTCTGGTCTGGTCTGGGCTTGACTTGAATGATTTAACTTTGCTCTACAAATATCTCATCTTCTTTCTGAAATTGATATGCTATCATGGGCATATGATTTTCAAGGTATTGGCAGAAATGTATGAGGAAACTTTTTAATTACCCAGTTTCCAAAGATTATCTCATGACGAGACTCAAAATCAAGCATTAGAGAAAGAGTCCATCTCTTTACTGGGAAGAACTGCAAAGTTGGGGCTTGAGGGGTGTCCGTGAGCAGCAGTGCTAGCTCTTCAATGAGAAGGACCTGAGTTTGAATCCCAAGCACCAAAATTAAAAAGCTAGGCATGGCTGCACATTCTGTTACTTCCAGCTTAGGGGAGCAGACACCGATAAATGCCAAGAGCTGGTTAGTTAGCCAGGATAGCTGAAAAGGTGAGCCTCCATTTTAGTGGCAGAACCTGTTTCAAGCGATAAAGTAGAAAGCACTAGAGGAAGACACCTAATGTTCTGTTTGTACATTCGCATGTGTGAGCATTCACACACAGGGAGTAGGGGAACACTGCAGAGTCATAGAGCAGAAGGTATGGATACAGAAAGGGATGAAAAACATTAGGATTGGAAACGTTAATTCTATATACAAGGGAGGAACAAAGATGATGGCTTTGCGATTACATCGCCACATATTGATGGCGATGTGAAGCTATATCCTCCCCAGTGGCACCTACCAATCCAGCCCACACTCCACTCTCTAAAACTATGTGACCCAGCATGTGGCTGTGTCCTTCTTGTAAGAGAAGCATCAGATGGGATAGAGATTTGAGATTCACCAAGAAAGGTTCCCAAAGTGATTACTGTATTAAGGTCCGCACAGTTGTAGTTTTTAACTTTCCTATGAGTTTCTTCAATCCATGCCACCTCCTTCACCTATCCCTTCTACTCCCAAGTCACCCTTCCCGGTATCATTTCAAACAAATGCAATATATATGAAACTCAGGACACAAACCCAAGCTACCAAAACATGCATTTTTTATGCTAAACTTAACTTCTTTCTTAGGTCTATATTCACTCAACAGCACAAACATAATCCTGGTGAATTCAACACTGCTCCTTTCCCAGGGCTGTGTCCAATAGGTTGGAGATATATACATCATCTTGTGGTCAGTGGGAGACCTTGTATGCAATTATAGTGTAGCCCAGGGCTTCCTATGCTTTCATTACTTGTGATTTCTTTCACCCAAAAGATTTTTATGTGACCCTGGTATATGGGTATGTAAAACAGGTTATACAAATCAAACATTTACTGACCCAAAATCTTAAAGAAATATTTGAAATAATTCTGTTATACACATTTATCAATAATTAAAGACAAAGGAAATTTGTGGACTAATACAACAAATGTGCTCATTTGCTTTTATATAAAAATAAATCTTGGATGAATATTTGCAATTTCAAAACATAGAGCATTATCAACATTTTTCAGACTTGATCAATATTTTGTTTTGTAAGCATCAATGCTGAGAATACCATTTCACAAAAATACCAAGTACAAAATGGCAGAAGTATATTTAGGGCCATGTTAGAAATTATTGGAAATTCTGTCCTAATACCAAACCAAAAATCATTGAATGATTTTCTGTGAAAGATAAGTCAGCACCTTTTAAAACCTAACATTATAGCACAATAAAATACAAAGATATACTAATTTGACACTGACATGCTAATAGATGATGCTAGGAAAATAATAAAAACTTTTGTTTTCCATAATTAAACGTTATGTTTCTGTAAGAACAGAAAACCCTATATGAACAGTGAAAACACAATAATTCTTATTATATAATAACCTCAAACTTGACCACCTGAGATGTTACAAGCAGCATTTATTAGTGTTGTATGGTGTGACAACATACAGAGTGATTCATGGTGTACATTGAAAGCTAGGCTACAGTGAAATCATACTATGCTACACAAGTGAGCATTGCCAAAACACACCTTGGTTTCATTATATGTTGAAACTCTTTACTGTGACCAAATATTTCACAATTCCCTTACTCAATTATGTGACCCTCATATGGTGTTGCTACCTATTGTTTAGGAATCTATGCTCTACTAAGACTCAGGGAACACTGAAGAAGGGGGCAGGGCAGAAAGATTATAAGAGACAGCCAGGTGTAAGTGGTGCATACCTTTAATCCCTCAGGAGGCAGAGGCAGAGGCAGGTGGATCTCTGTGAGTCTGAAGCCAGCCTGTTCTACAAAGTAAGTTCCAGGAGCGCCAGGACTGTTATACAGGGAAACCCTGTCTCAAAAAAACAAAACAAAACAAAAAAACAGAAACAAAACAAACAAAGAGGACTATTAGCATCAGAGGATCAACAAGAAGTTTGCTGTGAGACTGTACCTCCAAGAAATGTCAGAATTTACAGTCTCATCATCATAACTGTCCAAACATGTACACAGCAAGGATGATACCACCAGACAAACTAACATGGACAGGGGAAAGCTCATGAAGCCTCAACCATAGACAAAGAACTGTAGCAACCACAGAATACTGACAACTGGAGAATTAGTCTTCCCCAGGGCAAAGCACATCAATTGGTTATCTAATACCAAATGATCAGCCCTGGAAATATATGTATACAAGTAACATACAGACTGACCAATGTGTTTAGGAACGTGTGTGTGCGTGCACATATGCACACATAATTTGAAAAAAAACAAAACTAAGAATTGGAGGAAGGGAAAGGGAGAAACAAAATCATGAAGTTCATGGGTAAACAGAACTAGAAAAAAATCATCTCGAGTGAGATCTCCTGAGTAAACTGGGAGAGCCAGAAAGACAAACATGCTATGTATTCTCTTATATGTGGATATTAGCTGTGAAGTCAGTGATAATCAAACCACAATCCATAGAACCACAGAGGTTAGGTACAGAGTGAGGGATTATAGGGCAGATAGATTTTGTTAGGAAAAGGAAATATAATAGATAGTTATGGATGGATGGAGGGGCTGGAATCGGAGAATCAAGTTGGGAGGGGGGAAAGGAGTACTACACAGCAGGAAAAAAATGACACCTTGAAATTTGCAGGCAAATGGATGGATCTAGAAAACATCATATTGAGTGAGGTAATCCAGATCCAGAAAGACAAATATAATATGTACTGACTCTTTAGTGGCTTTTAGACATAACACAAAGAAAAATCAGCCTACAACTCACAATTTCAGAGAATCTAAACAAAAAAGTGGACCCCTAAGAGAGACATCCATGGAGCTACATGAGAAATAGAAAAAGACAAGATCTCCTGAGTAAACTGGGAGCATGGGGATCATGGGAGAGTGTTGAAATAGGAGCGGTGGGCTGCGTTCCCGCACCCGGCCGCCCAAACGGCTAGCTTTACCCGAAATAATTACATGGAAACTGTATTCTTTTAAACACTGCCTGACCTGTTTAGTTTCAGTTTCTTATTGGCTAGCTCTTACATATTGATCTAACCCATTTCTATTAATCTGTGTAGCCCACAAGCTGGCTTACCAGGAATGATCTTAACCTCCGTCTGCCTGGAGTGGGAGAATCATGGTGACTCCTTGACTCAGCTTCTTTCTCCCAGCATTCTGTTCTGTTTACTCCCCCCACCTATGTTTTAACCTTTCAGGGCCAAAGCAGTTTCTTTATTGCTTAACCAATGAAATCAACAGATTGATATATGACACTCCCACATCAGGAGAGGGTAGAATGGAAAGGGAGAGGAAGGGGGGAGCAAAGAAAAATAATAGTTCAATAAAACAATTTTTTAAAAAAAGAAAAGACCTTGACAAAAATCCAACACATAGGAATACAAGGAGAGATTAGGGATACAAGGGACATATCTTAACACAATAATAGCAGTTTACAGCAAGCCTATAGCCAACATCAAATTAAATAGAGAGAAACGCAAAGCAATTCCACTAAAATAAGGAACAAGGCTTGCCACTCTCTCCATACCTATTTAACATCAGTACTTTAAGTCTTAACTAGAGCCATAATTCAACTGAGGGAGGTCAAAGGATACAAAATGGAAAGGAAAAAATCAAAGTATCTTTATTTGCAGATAATATGATACTATACATAATTCACCCCAAAATTTTCACCAGGAAACTCCTGCAGGTGATAAACAACTTCAGCAATATGACTGATAAAAGTAGCAAGAAACAAGATTAACTTTAAATATCTGTAGCCCTCCTATATATAAATGATAAACAGACTGAGAAAGAAATCAGGGAAACATCACCCTTCACAATAGCCACAAATAATATAAAATATCTTGATGTAATTCTAATCAAGCAAGGGAAAGACTTGTATGACAAAAACGTCAAGTCTTTGAAGAAAGAAACTGAAGAAGATATCAGAAGATGGAAAGCTCTCCCATGTTCTACTAATCAGTGGGATTAGTAGAGTAAAAACAGACATTTTACCAAAAGCAATCTACAGATTCACGGCAATCCCCAATAAAATTCCAGCACAATTCCTCACAGATCTTGAAAGGATTTTCAGTCTCTTATGGAAACAGACACATACAACCCCCCCCCCAAAAAAAAAGCAGTCAAAATTGTCCTGAACAATAAAAGAATTGTTGGAGATATCACCGTCTCTGATTTCAAGTTGTACTACAGAGCTATAGGAATAAAAACTGTACAAAATCAGGCATGTTGATCAATGGAATCAAACTGAACTCCCAGACATAAGTCCACATACCCATGAACAGCTGACTTTTTATAGAGAATGCAGAAACACACACCTTGGAAAAGGCAGAATCTTCAAGAAATGGTGCTGGTCACACTGGATGGCTGCGATGCCTGGGCTGCACCTAAAGCTCACAAGACTTTCAGGTGTTTTGTTTGTTTGTTTGCTTGCTTGCTTTTTTTTGTTTTTGTTTGTTTGTTTGTTTTTTGTAGTGATGGAGATCAAACCTCAGGCCTTGTACGTGCTAGCAAAGAGTCTCATTAGGTTACCCAGGTTGGCCTTGAACTCACTCTGCACCCAAGCATGCCTTGACTCTGTGATCCTCATGCTTCAGCTTCCAAAGCAGGTGGCATTAGAAGCCCCTCCATCCAGGCCCAACACAAGCTTTAGGATCAGTAAGTCAAAGTTCATATCATTGATGTAGTTATGGGGTTTTCATCAACATTGTTAATCTTTTCAACAGAGAGAACAGTGCCCAATTGTGACATGCAAGGTTTGCTACCTTGTCCTCAATAAGTTTCACCCAAGATCACTTGCTTTCTGACCCTGTACTCTTCTCACAGCTCTGGAAGGTGTCGGTTAATTTCTAACACCTTGTTCTGCCAGCTCATTTAAGTGGGGTCACATGTCTGAAGTCAGTTTATCTAGGACGTGAAATGGGGATTGGAGTATGAATGATTCACTACAGAACTATCCTCAAGAGCACTCATGAATAAGAAAGGGAGAGAAATGGAAAAGAACAGAGAGATGCAAAGGTGATGCTCCAGCTACAGTCTAGCCTACCTTGATCCCACGAGAAACTCAGAAATGCAAATGGCATAGCTATAGTACACTGTGGCAAGGGAGAGGCAGGATGTCATACTGCTCCCTCAAAGCAGTAAGTCATTGGCTTTGAGCAACTCCACCGAGGAAGTACAATCTCCGGGTCATTCCCAGGGAAAGAACTCCCAACTGATGTGGGATTCCCCTCTGTATGCTGTGAATATGTTTTATTACCATTGGTTAATAAAGAAGCTCCTTTTGCCTGTGGCAGGGTAGAATATAGGTAGGCGGGAAAACTAAACTGAATGCAGGGAGAAAGAAGGAGTCACGCAGATGCCATGTAGCTGCTAAAGGAGAAAGATGTTTGAACCTTACCAGTAATGCAATATAAAGATTAATAGAAATGGGTTTATTTAAGACATACAAGCTTTCTAGGAATACGCTTGAACCAGTGTTGCAATTAATATAGTTTCTGTGTGATTATTTGGGTCTGGGTGGCCGGGTAACAAAAGTACAGTCATTGTTTACACCCAACTGGCTAAGGACAAGTCAGAAAAGTGTACAATTCTAAGCCATGAGCAGATAGTTCTCACAGTATATGGCTATAGCCCAGCAAAGGGGAGCTGAGTAGTATATCTATAGGTTTCAACAACATGTTACCAAGAATCATCCTTTGGGAAGAAAAAAATACATGCTTTTTTTGTGCATGGCCTTCTTCTGATTGAATCTTAAAAGACTAGTTAACTCTCTATAAGACTATTTGACCTGGTATAGTTACCCAGTCAACCTCATTGTTGCTGTAAGGTCATATCAGATAGATATCTGTGTCATGCCAAACCACCTTGGAAAAGATAATACTAAGTGTTTAGCCTCCATCTAGAATAAGAAGCAGTAATATACATGTATTGTCTAATATGCTTGATTTTAGCTGAAATTCCATGTGGCCCTTCAATTTAATATTTCATTGGGAATTTTATGGACTTTCTGTGTGGCTAAAACCAAAGGAGAGATGGTTTGCTTTGCACTGCTGACCACACCGAGGTCCACAATTTGTCCTGCAAAGTTTCCCAGATAGCTGAATTTCTCTTCCTGTCAATTTCAGACTGTTTTCAAAATAGCACACCAGAATTTTTTTTTTCAATTTGAAAAGTCATTTTGTGAGGACATATTGGTTTAAGACATGCTCAAAGTGCTCTTGAAAATGACTTGGCAGAGCAAATTGGGGCCCTGTCCCTTCAAATTGATCAAAGAAGTTTTAACTACACCTCTGAAATAAAATAACAAACTATTCTCAAACTCACTTTTTCTTTGCTGATAATTTATCTCCCTTAGTTTTTAATTTTACTTTTAGTTCTTCGATAGTTTCAGAAAGAATTTTACTCCTTCTCACGCCTCTTCCCCATCTCATCCCCAGACCATCTCCCATTAAAGCCCTTCTTCTTCTTCTTCTTCTTCTTCTTCTTCTTCTTCTTCTTCTTCTTCTTCTTCTTCTTCTTCTCCTTCTTCTCAACAAGTACCGTGTGTGTGTGTGTGTGTGTGTGTGTGTGTGTGTGTGTGTGTAACCCACTGCATTGACTTAGGTTTTCCTGCATGAGCCTGGGTGGGGAGTTATTGCAGGAACATAGGCAACTTAGCAGTAATTACATCCTTGAAGAAAGTGACTCCCTATCCTCATCTGCCCAAGGAACTAACTGGGGACATCGCCTTGGGCTCCTGGGAGCCACTCTAGGTTCAAGTCTCTTGCCAGCCCTAAGGTGGCTCCCTTAACTAAGAATTGTGCTTCCGTGCTCCCCTATCCAACCTTCCTTTATCCCAATCCTCCTTTTTCCCCAAGTTTCCCCCATCCTCCCCTTCTCCCTTTTCTCTCCCCATATCCCCTTACCCCCCATCCCACCCCACCCCCAAGATCCCAATTTTCTCCCCGGCAATTTTGTCTACTTCCCATAACCAAGAGGATAACTATATGCTTTTCCTTGGGTTCACCTTCTTACTTAGCTTCTTTAGGTTCACCAATTGTAGACTCCGTGACCCTTATTTATGGCTAGAAACCAATTATGAGTGAGTACATCCCATGTTCATCTTTTTGGGTCTGGGTTACCTCACTCAGGATAGTGTTTTCTATTTCCATCCATTTGCATGCAAAATTCGAGAAGTCATTGTTTTTTACCGCAGCGTAGTACTCTACTATGTATATATTCCACACTTTCTTCATCCATTAATCCATTGAAGGACATCTAGGTTGTTTCCAGGTTCTAGCTATTACAAATAATACTGCTATGAACATAGTTGAACAAATGCTTTTGTCATATGATCGGGCATCTCTTGGGTATATTCCCAAGAGTGGTATGGCTGGTTCCAGGGGTAGGGTGATCCCGAATTTCCTGAGAAATTGAAGCACTGATTTCCAAAGTGGTTGCACAAGATTGCATTACCACCAGCAATGGATGAGGGTACCCCTTCCTCCACAGCCTCTCCAGCAAAGGCTGTCATTGGTGTTTTTGATTTTAGCCATTCTGACAGGTATAAGATGATATCTCAAAGTTGTTTTGATTTGCATTTCCCTGATTGCTAAGGAGGTTGAGCATGACCTTAAGTGTCTTTTAGCCATTTGAACGACCCTATCCTATAGCAATACTGACGAATATCTTGCATATCACCATAGAACCTTCATCTGGTGATAGATGGAGATAGAGACAGAGACCCACACTGGAGCACTGGACTGAGCTCCCAAGGTCCCAATGAGGAGCAGAAGAAGGGAGAACATGAGCAAAGATGTCGGGACCACGGGGGGTGCACCCACCCACTGAGACAGTGGAGCTGATCTATTGGGAGCTCACCAAGGCCAGCTGGACTATGACTGAAAAAGCATGGGATAAAACCGGACTCTCTGAACATGGCGAACAATGAGGGCTGATGAGAAGCCAAGGACAATGGCACGGGGTTTTGATCTTACTTCATGTTCTGGCTTTGTGGGAGCCTAGCCAGTTTGGATGTTCACCTTCCTAGACATGGACGGAGGGGGGGAAGACCTTGGACTTTCCACAGGGCAGGGAACCCTGACTGCTCTTTGGACTGGAGAGGGAGGGGGAGAGGAGTGGGGGGAGGGGGAGAAGGGTGAGAGGAGGGGGAGGGAAATGGGAGGCTGGGAGGAGGGGGAAACTTTTTTTTTCCTTTTCTCAATTAAAAAAATGCTTATCACTGTAAAAAAAAAAAAAAGAAAGAAAGAAAAGAAAGTGACTCCCATTTTCTCCAGCCACCATTACTGTCAATATTCCCTCAGGGAGAGGTGAGTCCTCCTGAGCTCTTCCTCCTTTCATGAAAAAGTGTTGACAGGCCCAATCTTATGCAGGTCTTGTGAAGGTAAGCACAGCTGTGGTGAATTCCTGAGTGCATCAACTTTGTCATATCTAGAAGACACTGTTTTGTAGCAGTCTTTCCCAGTCTCTGCCTCTCACAATCTGTCTTCCCATTCTTCTGTAATGTTCTGTGTGCCTTGGGTGGGCTGAGCCCTCCCCAGAAACTTTATTTTCTGTACGTTGACCAGTTGTGAGTCTCTGTATTAACTATGGTATACTAAAAACAAAAGAAGAAGCAGCTTCTCTGATGAGGACTGAGAGCTACACTGATCTACAGGTAGAAAGATAAATATCTAGAAGACAGTTGATATTATGGTTCATTTAAAAAAAATAACCATAGTAGGTTCGCCATGGGGCCTATGACCTCATCAGTCACACGATTTTGACCAAATATATAGTACCGTGTATGAGTCTCCTTCTGCGGAGCAGGTCTTAAGTTCAATAAGAAAGTAATTTGTTACCACTCATAACATTCATCCCATTATTTCACCAGCAGGTATGTCTTCCCAGCCTGGTTGTTATAGCAGTTCATAGGGTTCCCAGATGGCTAACATTGTTGATGTCCTTTCTCCTCGCACAGCCATCATGAACACCTTGCTTCACTATGAAAACTGGCCTGAAGGGAGGAAGCTTCCAGGTGAACACCGGTTTGGTTTCTCTGTATCCTTTGGCTAAAGTATGTATATGTTATTTTCAGCAATATAGTCTTATTATTAAAATCTATTCATCCCATCTAGACAACTCCATGAAAGTATTCTGCTTTTATTCAAGTTCACCTGTTAGTTCCTAAAACATGAGAATGTGAATCACATATGTCTACATACATGTATATATATATATATATATATATATATATATATATGAACAATGGTAGCTAATGTTTTTACTATACCTCAGGAATCTTAGTTAATATGACAAATTTTATTTCTACAAATGAATCAAACATTAAGATAAATGCTAAAATTGCAAAGAAGAATGAGACGTAAATCCAACGCTGAAGTTATTAGTCACAGAGCCCTGAGATGACCAGACCATATTCAAATACATTAGAATAAATCTATGAACGATGAGAAACAGAACAATTTTGTTTAGAGTGGTTTAAGAGAATGTGATTGAAGTGGCATTTTATCTGGAACTTAAAGAAGGAATGCATTTTCTGGTAAACCTGTTGTAGTTAAATAAATATTCCAATTTATAGAATAATCAGTGAATTTGTTTTTCAAAATTGAAGGAGGTCACTACTTTTCTAGACAACTGAGTTCTGAAGCTTTCAAAATAAAATCATAATAAAAGTAATAGGAATCAACATTTTGGCATATAAATCCAAATCTCCGAAAAAAGAGAGAGCACTTGATATGGTATGAATAGTGATGAAAAATTGCAAAGATCTTTATTTCCTATCTAATTATTTCCTTTATGCATCCATTTCAGCAAACATTTACTGAATACATAGTGTTAGCCACGCATAGCAATGGTATTTGAGATGCAGAAAAAATGGTATTTGCACAGAGTTTGAATTTTAAAACTTCAGAATATATAGCCTTAGGCAATGAAAATGGTCAATTTTTAAAAAGGAATTTACATCTACAGTATTATATGTTTTATTATTTATATTCTTCTACACCAAAAATTTTTCCTATAGTTAAAATTCAAGTGGAATAGTTCTGACCACATGCAGGTAACTCAAAGAAGGCAGGAATGAACATTAGTGAATATAAGGAGAACACCTCAAGGGAGTCTGCCGCCTGAGCAGTTCCAGACTATGGAAGATGGATTAAGCATTCCTGACAACCATGAAATTGATGTAGCTAGAAAATGATTCAAGCATAAGAGTCACAGTCATAGTCATGGGATTTGGAGATAGAAGGAAATCCACTCATCAGAAACAGAAGTCTGTTTGTCAAACACTCATTCAATCTAAATAGGTCTTCCTGTACTACTACCGTGGGTCAGGATTAATGTACTGGGGGGAAATTGGCATGCCAACCCACAAGCAGAAGACAGTCAAGAGTAGGCCACCCATTTGAGCTGCAGTCATTTCAGGACTCCCCATCCTTAACGCTCCCCCTCTCTCTACCTTACTACAAATATTAAAAGCAAAGCCCAAAATCTTAGACTTACAAAATCATTACAGTTTAAATGGTGAATTCATTGCTGAGATCAATTAAGCTCAAAATTTGCTCTTAAAAACCAAAAGGCCAAAGTTACTCCATGATCAACAGTCCACCCCTAGAGAATGAAATACATTTCCACAAAGACCTGTACAGAAGCTATGCTCACAAGTGCCCAAATCTGAAAATGATACAAATGTCCTTTAAATACTCAATAGTTATTGATGGAGTGGAAATCTACCCAGGAAGGAAAGGTATTAAACATGAATATAAACAACATTGATGAGTTTCAGCACCGTGGATGAATGCACAAAGGGGAAAAAGAATTTTACCATGCTAAGTGAAAGGAGTTGCTCTCAAAGGTTGAATTCTGGATAAGTCCATTGTCGCGACCTCCTCGGACAAGTCAAAATTGTAGGGATGGAGAACAACTGGAGGGTAGCTAACGTTCAAGAGTGGAGAATTTTACTAAAAGGCATCCTGGTGGGGTGTCTTTGAAGTAACAGAACTGTTACAGATCTCGATTGGGATGGTGGTTACACTAACCTATGGGGAAACTCACATAGCTGGGTAGCAAAAGAGGTAATTTTTATTACTATTAAAACACAATACATTCCAGTCTCATAAAATAGCTGTGTATTAAGCTACAATGTGGAGTGGTAATCAGATCCTGCACAGAGAGAAAAAAATGTAATTTATTTTTAAAAAGTGAGAGGGAAGAAATCTTGAGCAGGCATTTGAAGCACCTGGAGGTGGATTTGCAGAGGTGGTAACATGTGGTGCAGGCAAAGCATAGGCGAGGGGAGGGGAAAGAGCAAAGAAAATGGGGCCTGAGAAACCGTGTAATTTTCTGACATCACAGTTTGTTCAAGGAGCAATTCAGGCTCAGAGCCATAACAACACTGATTCCAAAAGACGGGAAAGTGGGATGAAGTGTTTTAAAGCAAATGGCATAGCTCTCAGTTTTGTGCAAGACTTAAAATCTGGGTAGGGAAAAACTAAGTCAAAATGGGAGGTGGGTGAGCAAGCTGTGACAAGAGGACTTGTTTCCCTAAGCACTTCTGTGGGGTGACTCTTGTTACTAACCTGGAGCACTGAGCACAGGCAAGTTTATGTGCTTTCCAAGACAGTATCAAGATCATCTGCATGCCAGATATGGTTACACATACCTATGATCTCAGTACTTGGGAGTTAGAGTCAAGGGAATCAGGAGTTTCAGGCCAGTCTGGTCTACATGAGACCGTATTCCCCCTCCATCCCAAAAAGATGGCCAGCAAGATGGGCAAAAGCACTTGCTTCCAAGTCCAATGATCTGAGTTCAATCCCTGGGACCCACATTATAAAGGAGACAACTGATTCCCACAAGTTGTCATTTGACCTACAAGCACACATAGGTGTGTAGCATCTGCATGCCCACATATATACAGCCACAGAACTAAATAAATAAATTTAAAACTTGAAACAAAGGAAAAAAATCACCTGCCTAAATAAATGATATTTTTGCCTTGCTGAATGAACCTAACAGCCTTATGTCAATTCTCAGTTCTTCAAATAATACACACACACACACACACACACACACATCTGTATACTGGTGTTTGGAAAAATACTTATTTCAGCAAATGCAAATGTAATTAAACAAGTCTTAAATGTTTCAAGGCCCTTAGATATGTCCTTTTGGAGGATATATTTCTTCCATGGGTAATCCTAAATCAAGTATTCTTTTGTTGGTGGTGTTTTTTGTTGTTGTTGTTGTTTGGACTTCTTTTTTGAGACAGGGTTTCTCTGTAGCTTTTGGAGCCTCTGTCCTGGAACTAGCTCCATAGACTAGGATGGCCTCGAACTCACAGAGATCCTCCTGCCTCTGTCTCCCGAGTGCTGGAATTAAAGGTGTGCGTCATCACCACCACCCAGAAAATCAAGGATTTTTAACTAGGGACATGTATGCTTCCCATGACACATTTAAAAAAAATTCTGGAGAAATCTTTTGTTTCACAACTGGGGAAGTGAATGTGCTATTGGAATCTAGTGGGTAAAAACCAAGGGCACTGCTACACATCTTTCCGTGGACACGATAACCCCATGACAAAGAATGATCCTGTCCTAAATGTCAGTAGTGTTGAGGTTGACAACACTCGTTACAAGCATTCTAATATAACATATGCCATTTTTCCATTAACATACCACCTTCTCCTGAAATAACTTTTAATCATTAGAGGTTTTTGTAACACACATGTGATTCGTCACTTGGGTTTCCTGACTTCACAGATGAAGCTACTGATCAACCACAGGAAGCCGCAAACTAAATGCAGTGGCTCTGACTCGTACACCAAGTCCCTGTAAGACTGCACGTGTATCCACATATGCTAAGTACATTTTCCACATTTGGTACTTTTTATGGGGCAAATAAAACCCACACTGCTTTCTCAAGATCACACAAAGATCAATCACTGTTCTCCATGGAAACATCACAAAGGAAATGTGCTTGCCCATCAAGGTCAGTGAGTCTGTCTCTGTGAAGGGACTATTTCTGTTCAAAGGCCAATGACAGGTAAGATCGGAGTGTTTCCATGGCTCTTGAAAATTTAAAGAGTATGGATGTTTTCAGTGTAATATTCAGAAAGCAACAATTAATTTTCACTATTTTCACTTCACTCTCTGCTACACAACAGAATTCAAACAGCCCTGATAACATCACTCAGAATCTTCTGTACCTCTCTGCTCTTGTCTTTAGAAGCTTCCTCTTTCAAAGCCGATGCTGTCGTCAGTTGGGCAATTACAAATTCCTACTCACCTAAATGTACATTAGCAATATGTCTGTATAATCCAAGACCCGGTGAATAGAAGTCAAAAGTTCCATGTCTTTTGGTGGAAGATTAACAGAAACACTAACACTCATGTTCAGGTAGTCTTCTTATACATACTGAGCCTTCTTTATTGCATCACAGATGTTTGAGCTTTTCAAACACTTCTCTCTCTCTCTCTCTCTCTCTCTCTCTCTCTCTCTTTCTCTCTCTCTTTTATCTCATGTCCCATCCAGGCTTAAAGCCTCAGCATGAAGGCACAGTGTGCCACTATCTTTGTTCCTCATTCCATTTCTTGAAAGAAAGCAATGAATGGTGTCAAGTCTAAATGGAAGCAAATATGCCACATCTCGCCCTGCATCTGTGCCTGACATTTCAAAACACCTCATATAAAAATCTTACGCCAACAGTTGCCACTGCTAAATGCCTAAAGCACTAGATGGATGACTAATAGCTCTAGCCCATGTTTTCCATCTATGTGTTATTATGAAGGCAATACGTTGGTTGGGGATGACAAGGACAGTTATTCAAAGAACACGTATCCCAAAGGCCTAATCTTCCACACAGAAATTTTTTTTTCCTGTAAAAGGAAGAACGTTTCATCCTGTGCTTAAGAACTACCTGATGCGATGAGCTTTGCAAGCTTCTGGCGTTTGTGCCAAAGAGAAGTTCTATCAGAAAAGGATGGTGGTGTAAAACATAGTTCTATCCGGAAATTGTCATCGCCAGGGATTTGGGGGAGAAAGGTAGGTACTGAAAACTACATGTGTTAAACCAGCAAACAGAAAATCTCCCATTGGAGGCCGTGTAGCAGGGCCAAACGCTGAAAATATAATTGAAAACATAAGACAAATAGCCCCCAAAGTCTAAAACTGAATAGCTTAAGGACATCACAGATGTACATACTCCACTTATTACCAATTCTATACAATGGTGATTAACCCTCAAATTTCAAATAAAAGACAAATTTCCTTTTGGTAGATTCAAAGAATATTATATCATCTGATACCCAGATGACATCAAACACAAATTAAGTGTGGGTTTTCTCCAGACAGCCACGTTTGGCAGCCATATGTGGACAGTTTCTAGAATGGTCCCACTTTCAAACATTTTTATCATCTTGCCAGATCAAGTGCTAAATTTCAGTTTAGAAAATATGGTCACACTGTGCTCAGTGAAGGGCTGGACTCCCACCAGGAAGCTGTCTCTGAGTTGTACACTTGTAGTTGATTCCTATGGAAAGATTTTTTTTTTTAAATAAAAACTGGTACCTTGATGTCTGTTTGTCTTCAGGGGAGAAGGGAGACTTTGCTGTGACTGCTTCCACTGGGGAGCTGTGATTTCTATCAACTATCATGCCTCTCATTATTCCAAGGTCTCTGGAAGCATGAGCTACAGGCAGAGTTTCTGCCTCTTGCAAACAATGCCCTTAATCAAATAGCAACAGCCCTGAAACAGAACACACACAGTATTTTTTTTAAAGGAAAAAAAAAGTATGGCTTATTTTTTTTTTTTAAATAATTTTTTTTATTAAGAAAAGAAGAAAAAAAAACATAAACAAAAAACAAGTTTCCACCTCCTCCCAGCCTCCCATTTCCCTCCCCCTCCTCCCACCCTTCTCCCCCTCCTCCCACCCTTCTACCCCTCCCCCCACTCCTCTCCCCCTCCCTCTCCAGTCCACAGAGCAGTCCAGGTTCCCTGCCCTGTGGTAAGTCCTAGGTCCTCCCCCCTCCGTCCATATCTAGGAAGGTGAACATCCAAACTGGCTAGGCTTCCACAAAGCCAGCACATTAAGTAGGATCAAAACCCCGTGCCATTGTCCTTGGCGTCTCATCAGCCCTCATTGTTCGCCATGTTCAGAGAGTCCGGTTTTATCCCATGCTTTTTCGGTCACAGTCCAGCTGGCCTTGGTGAGCTCCCAGTAGATCAGCTCCACTGTCTCAGTGGGTGGGTGCACGCCTCGTGGTCCCGACTTCTTTGCTCATGTTCTCCCTCCTTCTGCTCCTCATTGGGACCTTGGGAGCTCAGTCCAGTGCTCCAGTGTGGGTCTGTCTCTGTCTCCATCCATCACCAGATGAAGGTTCTATGATGATATGCAAGATATTCGTCAGTATTGCTCTCGGATAGGGTCATTTCAGGTTCCCAATCCTCAGCTACCCAAGGAACTAACTGGGAACCTCATGTTGGGCACTTGGGAGCCCCTCTAGGGTCAAATCTCTTGCTCACCCTAAAGTGGTTCCCTTAACTAAGAATTGTGGTTCCGTGCTCCCCTATTCACCTTTCCTTTATCCCAATTCTCCTGATTCCCCAAATCCCCCCTCCTTCCCTTCTACCTTTTCTCTCCCCATCTCCCCTTACCCCCATCCCACCCCACCCCCAAGATCCTAATTTTCTCCCCGGCAATTGGGTCTACTTCCCTTAGCCAAGAGGATAACTATATGTTTTTCCTTGGGTTCACCTTCTTACTTAGCTTCTTTAGGTTCACCTATTGTAGACTCCGTGGCGCTAATTTATGGCTAGAAACCAATTATGAGCGAGTACATCCCATGTTCATCTTTTTGGGTCTGGGACACCTCACTCAGGATAGTGTTTTCTATTTCCATCCATTTGCCTGCAAAATTCGAGAAGTCATTGTTTTTTACCGCAGCGTAGTACTCTAGCGTGTATATATTCCATACTTTCTTCATCCATTCTTCCATTGAAGGGCATCTAGGTTGTTTCCAGGTTCTGGCTATTACAAATAATACAGCTATGAACATAGTTGAACAAATGCTTTTGTCATATGATAGAGCATCTCTTGGGTATATTCCCAGGAGTGGTATTGCTGGGTCCAGGGGTAAGTTGATCCCGAATTTCCTGAGAAACCGAAACACTGACTTCCACAGTGGTTGCACAAGATGGCATTCCCACCAGCAATGGATGAGGGAACCCGTTCCTCCACAGCCTCTCCAGCAAAGGTTATCCTGGTCAGGCTCTGACATTTATGCTGGACTGCATAAAATGAATTTATTTTTCTATGTAATGAATAGCCCAGCCCTTGACTGCATATACTCCAGGTTACATTAATGCTAGAAGCAAAGAGGATAGGAATTTAGCAAGAGGACTAAATATTCTGCCCAGTAAAACCACCAAAAACCTCCTGGTATGAAGGAACTTCTGTGTTGCCTCCCAAAATGATTCATAGTTCACGTGTCCTATTTTCTCTTGTCGTGTGGGAAATTTTCAAAGGCATCATTGGGTCAATGGCAGTTTGACAGAAACCACTTTAAGCCCCTTGTCTGTCTGCATGTGTAGCTTCCTTTAATTCCCAAATGACCATCTTCCATGGCTTCCCTGTTGTGAGTGAGGAGTATCAACGTGTGATGAACAAATTGCATTCCTTAGTTATTGTCAGGAACAGAGATTTAAATTACATGTTGAAACTGGTATTCCTCTCTTGAAACTATTACTAACTGAAGCATGAGTGATATGACGGTGAAAGTCCTTCCTGACTAGAGAATAGTAAGATTTTAAAACAGTCTAGAGCACTGGTGTCTTATAAGGTAAGAAGAAAAACTGCCAACACTCAGCAATTCTTGGGCTCCTGGAGATCCTGCTCCCTTGGGGGTCATGTCACTCCCTTTCTTCTCATTCACATGACAGCGAATATCTTGATGTAAGATCAAAGTTGAAATGATTAAATGTCCTTCAAGAAGAAGAATACAAGAGGAACCAACTCAGGGACGAAGTTAGAAATTGATGACCAAAGCACATGCAAGATGCAAACTGGGCATCGTTTGAGATACTCAAGATGAGAGGAACCCTACCCCATCCTGCCACAGCCTCTCGTGATTCCTTCCTCTTATTTTCATGAAAGCAGCAAAAGAAGACAAAAAGTTCCAACTCGTAGTCCTATTGATGAGCATTTAAGGTGCTCTATAAACTGTCTGTTTAAATTGTATCAATCCATTTAAAATGGGAAATGAAATTTAAATGAAAACAGGCTAAAGGATTTCTGCAAGATCCTGAATCCTCCTCAAATGAACTTGACTTTAATTGCTCCACTTGATAGATCCTTGCTTGATAACATACCCCATGTTCCCAACACACATTTGCTCGGGTATATTAAATATCTAGGAACCTTTCTTTCCTTAAAATGGTTACTCATTCAAGAAAAATTAGCAGAGTTTCTAGTGTCTATTCAGCACTCATTTCTCATAGTATGGGGTGCAGTGTAAAAAGTGGATTTTCTCAGAACAAAGAATCACAAAAATGTACATCATTGGTAATATTTATTGTTATACACAATAATGGCATTCTTCTTTTTAGTATAAAACAAGTAGTTTTTCAGGTATAAAAATTTCAGAGTAAGAGAAAACATTAACTATAACCCCCCCCAATGGAAACAGCAACATTGGTGTGAATTTGATACTTCAATATGAAGTTTTCTGTAAATATACGTGTGTGTGTGTGTGTGTGTGTGTGTGTGTGTGTGTGTGTACATGTGAAGACATGTTTTCTGGCTCTGTATTAAAATGCCCTAAAAGCAATATTGTCCAAATCACATGTCACCTTGAAATCTATTTTATCTCTAAGATGTGCTTCTCACTCAAAAGAAAGAAAGGCTGATTCATACAATTAGAGTCTGAGACACATTGTGATCCAGAATTATGTAAAAGGAATGCTAAATTTATACAATCATCATTTTTATAAACCCCAAAAAGTAATTGACTTAGGCACAAATTATCAATTGGAATTTTAAAAGAATAATAAAAAGGGGCTAAAATAACAGTTGGTAGGGAACAAAGCTTCCTACCGAGTCAAAGAATAACCAAGCAGATCAATCTGATCCCAGAGAGTAAAGTATAAGTGCAAGACAGGGGATCAAGCTGTCATCACCCTAATCCAGGGCTCAGTCTTTGTATCAGCAATGGTAGACTAAGCAACTATTGTGTGTTACATGATTTGATGCATTAGAATGTGCCCATCATTCTAGCCACAAATATTGAAGTTTTTACAGCCAAATCCCTGTTTACAAGGAACGCAGCTGAATACAGCAAGGGACACCACAAGGAAATAACCACATAAATCCAGAAGGTGAAGCACTTTGGGCAATTTGTCCTCCACTAGTTCATGATCATGAAAAAGAGACAGAACAAAAGAAATGGATAGGGTATAGTCACCTGCATTGAGAGGTCTTGGAGTAGATTCTTTATAATTAAAGACAGTTTGAAAACAATAGTTTCAATTTGGTTAAGTATTTATTAGATCATATAAGTCAGTATAAATTTACCTCAAATTGTGGTAACGTTATTTTGTGAAAGATACACACACACACACACACACACACACACACACACACACACGCACACACGATCTTGCTATGTAGCAGCCTAGCCTGGAATTCATTTTGCAACCCAAGCTGACCTTGAACTCCCAATCCTCCTCCATACACATAATGCAGGGCTAGGATTACATGAAAGTGACACCTTGCCCAGTTCACAAGATAGTCTTAAAACATAGACACTTGATAACTTAGAGTGATGTGTGGCACAAGCCAAGCATAGAAGTGAGTGTGGTCCATGAACCAGCAATATCAGTATCAGCTTGTTGGAAATGCAATTCCCACACTAGGTCCCCTGGGTGGGAAATCATGATATGCATTTCAACCTCTTCCCCTAAAGTCTTTCCACAGCCTGAAGAGTGCATCTATCCCTCCATTGGAAACCACTTAAGAGTGAATGGCTGAGATAACCTTATTTCTAGCCCCATCCTCGGGGACAAGGATATGCCTCCAGTCTATCCAGTCTACCTGCAAGTGGGCTGAGATCTAGCCTCTCTAAACATACAAGTTTAAACCCTCAATTTACCCACCTCCCTCCCTCCAATCCTTCCTGCCTTGTAACTGTTCATAGTTGCTTTGCAAATTTCAACTTTAAGAGTTGAGCCTTGCATTCTGGTGAGTAGAGATGGTATTATTGTTATTCCTTTTAAAGATATAAGGGTGGAGGAGTTTTAGAGGGGCAGCGGTCCCACGAGGGGTAGGAGCAGGTGACCCTGAGGCCTTGGCGAGTCCCCCAGGCCTCAGCGAGTCCCCTGAGGCTTTGGCGGGTGGGAGACCTCAGTGGATGAGAGACAGACAGATACATCGTGATCATACAGAGAGTGTTTGAATATAGAGCCTGTTTAGTGGGTTATGGAGAGAAAAGGAAAGGGGAGGGGGAGAAGGGGGAAGAAGAGAGAGGCAGAGAGTGAGGGAGAGAGAGGGGGATGGGAGAGAGTTGGCAGGGAGAGAGAAAGGAGGGGGAAAGAGAGAGCAGAAGTTACTTTTTCAGAAGAGAGACAAAAAAGAGAAAGAGCACAGGCTATAGGAGGCAATGGGATATCCACTTCCCTCAGTGGAAAGGGAGGGGTGGGAGAAGGTGGGTCTTGTCTCTTAAAGGGACAAGAGTACCCAGGTGACAGACCAGGCCAGAAGATCATAACAATTATACTTCAGCAGGGCATAGCACTCACCCGCTAAATGTACACAATTCTCCTAGAGGTGAAGGGGTGACTGATTTCTGTTGCCTTACTTCTCTTCCTGCCCATGTTATGTCTAGCTCAGCGTGAGCTATGAAAATCCACTCCCCTACTAGGTATGCTGTTTTAAATGGTGCTCCAAAGATTCACATCAACACAGAACCTCAGAATGTGACCTTATTTGGAAACAGGATCATTACAAACATAATCAAAGTTTAAAGATAAGGTTCTACTGCATGAGTGGGATCCAACCCAATGACTAGGGTCCTTATAAAAAGGGAGACATTTGAACAGAAGACACATACACCCAGAGAATGTCACGTACTGTGGAGGTAGAAGGAACACTGAGAATTGCCAGCAACAAGCAGCAGCTAAGCTTAAACAAGGAAGGCTCCTCCTGTACAGCCCCTGGAACCCCGACAGCACCCCGATTTCCACATCTGTGAGAACAAATTGTTTGTTGTCTTGTCCATCACTTACTTATAGTGGCCCTAGTAAGCTAAAGTGCCGGATAATCCTTCCATGCTAAACGCAGAGTGAGAATATTATTATTAGGGGAATTGGCTCACATATGCTTGCCTTGTGCAAGGCACTGGGCTAAGTATTTTACAGCAGTTGTCTAACTCAGTCTCAAAACAGTCCTGTAAATTACCTAACTCTGTTCTCTGTTCCATGGGTTAGAAAACTGCAGCTTAGAGATGCTTGCTACCTTGCATAAATGCATCAAGTTAGTCAGTGGCAGGCTGGACTGAAGGCATCTGTCTGATTCCACAGCTCATGTATTTAATCACCATGCTATAAAGGTCAGGATGAAAATAAAATCACAGTTTTTTACCAAGATTTTTTAATGGCGTTTGTTCCAGGGTTATCCCTCATATGAATTTGTATTATTTTCAAGCCAAAGGGGGAGAAAATGTCAAGGCCCTGAAAAACTGGTGACCTAGAGATATCCAGAAGGCTGCCACAACTCTTGATCTTGTTTCAGGAACTCTATCAATCAAAGAAGTGTCACTGTGGCTGTTGTACCACTTACTGGCATTTCTCCATTGTTTCTGGATACCGGCTTACACCAAAACTAAACCTAAAAGAGCTTCCAGTCAGGTCTATCCTACTTAAACTCACAACACTTGTTGTTGTTGTGGTGGTGGTGGTGGTGGTTTAATTCTCATTCGGACAGAGATAAAACAAGCACCAAGAACAATCAAAAAATCCAAAACCTTTATGACTGTTGCCTAGGTGAAAAATATCTTCATTAAATGGCCATTAGCTGCCTACACTAAGCTGGAAGCCAAAAAACTCAGTCGAAAATGCACCCATCTTTTGACTCAACAGCCTCTTTGGCTGCAAAATCCATAGCTACATCTTTATTGGTACCATGAGCTGCTTGTAGGAAAGGAGCCTACTAAGAAACATTATCTTTAAGTAATTAACAACTCAAATATGTATTTGGTGTTTTGATGATCTAACTATGAGAATTCAAGGTTTTTAAATTGCTAATATTCAAAAATTCAAAATTTACTACTGTTACCAGTAAAGTTGTTTTTTTTTAAGAATCCTAAGTGATGAAAATGATTTTGCTTTGATTTGGTTTAATTTGGAGAGGTTTTGTTTTGCTTTCAGTACCACAGCCCAGGAAATTGGGCGAGATTAGCTACAGCATGAAGCTAGAAACATTTGGGGTTTCTCAATTTTTTCCTAAATTATAAATAAATATCTTCCTTACCTACCAGTTCCCAAAGCAGTTCTATTCTGTTTTCAATTTCTTTTCTGTGTTCATATAACCTGGTAAATTAGTCCCAGTTGGTGTTGACTGTGGAACACTGGAGAGAAGAGAAAATTTTGAGCAATGTTAGAGTCAGTCCCATCTATCTCACAATGTTATTTCTCTCCTCTTATACAGAGGTTTAAAGCTTCAAGCATAATGTTGCATTTGATTTTTCACAATGCTTACAGAAGGTAGGCAAAAAACGCATCATTGTGGCTTTTCAGGTTCCAGCAAGGAAGGACTGGGATTCTGATACCCTCCACTAAAGAAAAGAAGGACATGTCTCAGCACATAGTGTTTTGGAAGGACTGCCATAAGGAAGAAAAGGACACCCACTTAGCCAGTTAGATCAGTGAAGATAATCTTGGCAACCAGTTCAGTGACAGATGCTCTAGCCAGATGGCCCTTTCATTCCTTTTACACATGAGGAAACTGAGGCTCATTCACTAAGCAGATTCACTAGACAAATATTTATTGAATATTGTGCTTGGGATACAGATCTAGATTCTCAGTTGAACAAGAAAAGTGGAAACATCCAAATAGATAATTGCTCTAAAGGAAAAAGCAGAGGCTTTATTAAACAATACAATGCACAGAAGTATATGCATGTATTATATAGTAAAGAAAATTATGCCACTGGAGCCAACAATTCCCCTCACAAGAACCATAGACTAACAATGAGAAATATTCTTTAGAATGGTTGGTCAGGGTATTCCACATTACTTCACAAACAATATAGACTGTTGCCCTTGGTTGCCTCTCAGAGGTTAAAGGGAAGCCCCTGTTGCTAAAGACACCGCACTCTTAGGACATAGGACTCAAATTATTCAAGCTGGATCTAGCCTGAAAGCCATCTTCCTGTGATCTAGCTTCCATGGTGCCAGAAAATACTATGGAAGTTGCAATTAATAGCTCTACCCAGCTTTGACACATATGAACCATAACAGGGCGAAATATTCATAAGTATGCAGCGTCAGAGACCAGCTTCGACAAACATACCACCTGCGAGGGTAGGGGCATGGGGATCAGCAAAGTTAGTAAAGAGCATGAAGACACAAGTGAAAATCATAAAACACAGGATAGTACCAGGAGGGAGTTCCAGTGAGTCCTGAAATTCTCCTGCAGTTAATTTTCAGTTAACTTTTATAACCCAACACAATAGGGGGAGAAAACAAAAGACTACTTTAACATGATACCAAGGACAACTAGAACAGTTACTTGCTTCAATACTTTGAGACATCAAGCCATTAAATCATGAAAAAAGCATACTGTTGCTTAGGCAGTGAACCTACCCTAGACCAAGTATCCTGAAGGCAGCCACTCCCTAGGTCAAGCATTTTCATTCAAAAGAATGAGCAGAAGTAGGCTTGAATTTCCTGACCTTTGGTCAGGATGGAGCAGATCTACCTGTATGGGCCATCTTGATGTCCAAAATACCAAGTAACCACACCCTAGGTCAGGGTGTGTAGCCATACTTGTTGTCAACAACTTTGAGAAAGCTAAAACTCTCTGACCTTCATTCAGACAAGGTGGAAATAGGCTCACATTTTGGGACCTCCACAGGAGGAAGGAAGCAACACTCATGCGTCAGTTTTAGTCAACTGTTGTCTAGTTGAACTTAAGGCCCATTCAACAGGAAGGAAACCATGCCTGGTACTAGATATCCAGCCAATCTCCTGGGACTAGTGATGTCTTGGGTCTTTGAAGAGGCTCCACTATAGCCAGTTCACGAGCACAGCATAATTCCTAACCATATTCTAATCTTATCCTATACCCACAGATAAGTGTAGCCATCAGCCCTCATCAAAGAAGCAACTCTTTACAGCAAACAAAAACCATCACAGCAAACCACAACTAGACATAATGCAGAGATCAACCAATTGTGGGGAACTCAGCCCCAGTGGATACATCCACATCACAGTTCGCATATCCATAGCTCAGGAAACATCCCAGAAAAGGGGGTTGAAAGATCGCAAAGAGCTAGAATTCCAGGAAGTCTGGTGCGGAACAGTCTCTCATAGAAATGGCTGCATAATGGGATCTGAACAATGGTAGTATCAATAGATATGCTACAAGGAAGGGGACAATTTTTCACAGGACCACATTCCTGGACAAGGAACTACAGACTGCTGAAATAAGGCAAGATAGCATGTCCCAGGGATGAGCTTCTAACTGTTTGCCCAATATTAAATGGTCAGCCCTAAAGCCATATAAACACAAACAACAAAAGTGGACTTGGTAGGTGTATTTACACATCTGTGTATACATATATGTGTGAGATTAACAATTAAAACAGGGAAGAAGAGGCTATCAGTTTGAGAGTGAGGATGACATGGAAGGCACTGAAGGGAGGGGCTGGAGGAAAGAAAGAGGGGGGAAAGTAATGTAACTGTATTTTAGTTAAAATGTATATTTTAAAGGCAGAGTGAGCAGGATGGTGGGGCTTTGGAATAAATGGAGTCTGCCCTGAGATACCAATCAAGTAGTTGCCTGAAGCCTGTGAGGCGGCCGGTCTGTGAATGCCCAAGGCAAATACATTCCAAGTAGAGGGAATGGAAAATACAAAGGCTCATTTACAGCAAGAACACACATTGAAGGTTCAGATTCGGGGAGAGCAATGTGACTGAGATAAAAGGGAAGCATAGCCTCTGAGGTCAGACTCTAGGGGACATGTGCTGGGGGGACATGTAGGACCTCTCAGCCCACAATCTGCATTTCACTCACAATATGATGAGAGAACCATTAGAGGTTTGAGACAAAACATAATCTAACAGGCATGTTTGTTTCTTTTTTTGTTCGTTCAGTCATCTTTAATTAAAGTATAATTACATCGCTTCCTCCTTTCCCTAACCATTGAGACAGAGTATCATATACCCTAGGTTGGCTTTGAACTCACCAGGTAGCCAAGGATGAACTGGTCCTCTTATCTCCAACTTCCAAGTGCTAAAATTACAGGCGTGTGCCTCCACATCTTTTCTGACTTGTCACGCCCGCCTTGACCAGCAAGGAAGACACAACACCGGAGCTCTTCCTGCTAGCAGTTTATTCAGGACCTTTTTTAACAATCGTATCTCTGTCTCTCTCTCTGTCTCTCTCTCTCCCCCCGCCCGAGGCAAACCTCTCCCAGCCCTTAAAAAGGCATGGGCCACCAACCCCGGATTGCCAGGTGGGCACTGCCCATAGGTCCACGCATATGCAAGCAGCTGACAATCATTTCGTGATAATAGCATGAGTCAGAGAGCACTCGCTTTCGGGATCGCGGAGGGCGGGAGCCAGCACCGTCAGGTGAGGCTCCACGCAGCTCTCTACATTGCCATCAAGTGTGGCTCCACGCAGCTCTCTACAATGACTGATATTTTAAAAGCATCACCTGCCAATTGTGTTGAGAAAAGATTGTAAATAGGATGAAAGTAAAAACAGTGGTAGAATCCAGAACAGAGATAAATGCAAAGTGAGCTTCTGCTGCTGCTTCTGTTGTTGATGCCTGCTGCTGCTGCCGCTGCTGCTGCTGATGATGATGATGATGGGGAGAAATCAGAATCAAATTATTTTTCTGAGAGAACTGAGTGGATTCTAGAATAATTGGATATGAAGTACAACAGAAAGAAAAGTACCAGAAGCAAATTTAGTTTAGAACCTGAATATCCAGGTAGATTACAGTCCCATTAATATAAATTATGCATCAGCATATTTTTCTGTAAAAGCCCAAATAATAACTTCAGCTTTATAATATCTGTTGTAACAGCATCCAGACTATAAGTGAATGAATGTGGATGGGTCTGTTCCAATAAAACTTTATTTAGAAAAAGAGATAGTTTTCCTGGCTTAAATAATAAAGACTATAAGGATGAAAAAGACTACAAAGATAATTCAGGATGAGGTGTAGATTGCCTGTAGCAGATTTCATTTCCACACCAGCATACTTCTCGCTCTTTTGTGATCCTCCTCAAGAGACTGAGTTTATTTACCCTTTCCTGAATATAAGCTGATCATTGTTTGACCAATGAGATGTTCATTTTGCTTGACTTACTTCGTCAGTGACACAAAGCAGAGGCAACATTCTGTGCCTCCCAAGATTAGGCCCGAAGAAGTCTTGAAGCTTCTGCTTTTATCTCTGGAATTTTCACAGCTGAAAACCTAGCTGCTGGGAAGTGAGGAAACCTAAGCCACCAAGGACTGTAAAGAGAATAACTGAGATAGCTAAGATTCCAGCCAATGGCCAGCATCAAATGGCCGCATAACAACATGCCATTTTGGAAGTGGTACCTCCAACTCCATTACACATTCCAGGTGGTACCATATATGGTAGAGTTTGTCTTCATGTCTTCATGAAGCCCTGCCTGATTCTAGATATCAAGAGCAAATAAACAACTACCATGTTAAGCCACTTTTATTTGGGGTGGATTTTTCCTCAGCAATGGATCTGAGGGCAAAATGACATCAGTCAGCTTTCACGGAATTATGCTACAGTGAAAAGTGACTAAAAGTCTCAGTAGTTTGCAACAACAAACCTTTATTTCTTGCTGGTTATATGTTGACTGCAAAATAATAGTTCTATCACATAACTTCTATATTCTGGAATCTGGCTAAAGGCACAGTGACTGTCCTCAGTACAGTATCAGAAGGGAAAGGGCAATAGCAGAACAACACAAAATGTCTTAAAGCATCTGATCAGAAGTGTATATGTCTCCATCACTCCCATTTCCTTAACCAAAGCCATTCAAGCAAATTTCCTAATAGTGGATACTTGGCAACAAATACTTATTATGGCCAGTGTATGAAATGTTTCCAACAAACCCATATGCTGAAGGTTAGGGATCCAGATGTGGTGCAACTTGGGGAGATGCTTGAAGCTTCAGGAGATGAGTCCTGGTGGGTGGAAGTAGGCTCCTTGGGGAAGGTGCCTTTGAAAGTTGTCTTGTCCCTTCTCCTTTCCTCTCACTCCATTTATATTCTGGCCACCATTAGGTGAACATCTGCCTTCTCTATATGCTCCCATTGCTATGATGGTCTGTGTTGCATCAGACTCAAGCTACTGAAGTCAACCTACTATACAATAAAACCTCCAAGTCCATGAGCCAAAAGCAATCTTTCTTCTTTTTAACTTTTTTTTTCTTTTTTTATTGAGAAAAGGAGAAAGAAAAAAAAACAAGTTTCCACCTCCTCCCAGCTCCCATTTCCCTCCCCCTTCTCCCCCCCTACGTCCCCTCCTCCCACCCTTCTCCCCCTCCCCCCACTCCTTTCCCCTCCCTCTCCAGTCCAAAGAGCAGTCAGGGTTTTCTGCCCTGTGGTAAGACCTAGGACCTCCCACCTCCGTCCATATCTAGGAAGGTGAACATCCAAACTGGCTGGGCTCCCACAAAGCCATCACATTACGTAGGATCAAACCCCCGTGCCATTGTCCTTTGCGTCTCATCAGCCCTCATTGTTCGCCATGTTCAGAGAGTCCAGTTTTATCCCATGCTTTTTCAGTCACAGTCCAGCCGGACTTGGTGAGCTCTCAATAGATCAGCTCCACTGTCTCAGTGGGTGGGTGCATCCCTCGTGGTCCCGACTTCTTTGCTCATGTTCTCCCTCCTTCTGCTCCTCACTGGGACCTTGGGAGCTCAGTCCAGTGCTCCAGTGTGGGTCTCTGTCTCTATCTCCATCCATCACCAGATGAAGGTTCTATGATGATATGCAAGATATTCGTCAGTATTGCTCAAGGATAGGGTCATTACAGGTTCCCTATTCTCAACTGCCCAAGGAACTAACTGGGGACCTCAGCTTGGGCACCTGGGAGCCCCTCTAAGGTCAGGACTCTTGCCAACCCTAAAGTGGTTCCCTTAACTAAGAATTGTGGTTCCATGCTCCCCTGTCCAACCTTCCTTTATCCCAATCCTCCTGCTTTCCCAAGGCCCGACCTCCTTCCCTTCTAACTTTTCTCTCCCCATCTCCCCTTACCCCCAACCCACCCCACCCCAAGATCCCAATTATCTCCCCGGCAATTTTGTCTGCTTCCCTTAGCCAAGAGGATAACTATATGTTTTTCCTTGGGAACCCCTTCTTACTTAGCTTCTTTAGATTCACCTATTGTAGACTCCGTGACCCTTATTTATGGTTAGAAACCAATTATGAGTGAGTACATCACATGTTCATCTTTTTGGGTCTGGGATACCTCACTCAGGATAGTGTTTTCTATTTCCATCCATTTGCATGCAAAATTCGAGAAGTCATTGTTTTTTACTGCAGCGTAGTACTCTAGCGTGTATATATTCCATACTTTCTTCATCCATTCTTCCATTGAAGGGCGTCTAGGTTGTTTCCAGGTTCTGGCTATTACAAATAATACTGCTATGAACATAGTTGAACAAATGCTTTTGTCATATGATAGGGCATCTCTTGGGTATATTCCCAAGAGTGGTATTGCTGGGTCCAGGGGTAGGTTGAACCCGAATTTCCTAAGAAACCAAAACACTGATTTCCATAGTGGTTGCACAAGATTGCATTCCCACCAGCAATGGATGAGGGTACCCCTTCCTCCACAACCTCTCCAGCAAAGGTTATCGTTGGTGTTTTTGACTTTAGCCATTTTCACAGGTGTAAGATGATATCTCAAAGTTGTTTTGATTTGCATTTCCCTGATTGCTAAGGAAGTTGAGCATGACCTTAAGTGTCTTTTGGCCATTTGAACTTCTTCTGTTGAGAATTCTCTGTTCAGATCAGTGCCCCATTTTTTAATTGGGTTAATTAGCATTTTAAAGTCTAGTTTCTATATATTTTGGAGATCAGACCTTTGTCTGTTGAGGGGTTGGTGAAGATCTTCTCCCAGTCAGTAGGTTGCCTTTGTGTCTTAGTGACAGTGTCCTTTGCTTTGCAGAAGCTTCTCAGTTTAAGTAGGTCCCATTTATTCAATGTTGCTCTTAATGTCTGTGCTTCTGGGGTTATACATAGGAAGCGATCTCCTGTGCCCATCTGTTGTAGGGTATTTCCCACTTTCTCTTCTATCCTTTTCAGTGTGTTCGGGCTGATATTGAGGTCTTTAATCCATTTGGACTTGAGTTTTGTGCACGGTGAAAGATGTGGGTCTATTTTCATTCTTCTACAGGTTGACATCCAGTTGTGCCAGCACCATTTGTTGAAGATGCTTTCTTTCTTCCATTGTATACTTTTAGCTCCTTTATCAAAAATGAGGTGTTCATAGGTTTGTGGGTTAAAATCCGGGTCTTCTATACGATTCCATTGGTCGACTTCTCTGTTTTTATGCCAGTACCACACTGTTTTCATTACTGTAGCTCTGTGATAGAGTTTGAAGTCAGGGATGGTAATGCCTCCAGAAGATCCTTTATTGTATAGGATTGTTTTGGCTATCCTGGGTTTTTTGTTTTTCCATATAAAGTTGATTATTGTCCTCTCCAGATCTGTGAAGAATTTTGATGGGATCTTGATGGGGATTGCATTGAATCTATAAATTGCCTTAGGTAGAATTGCCATTTTTACTATGTTGATCCTCCCAATCCAAGAGCAAGGGAGATCCATCCATTTTTTGGTATCCTCTTCAATTTCTTTCTTCAATGCCTTAAAGTTCTTGTCAAATAGATCTTTCACTTCCTTGGTTAGATTTACCCCAAGATATTTAATGCTGTTTGTGGCTATCGTGAATGGTGAAGCTTCTCTGATTTCCCTCTCTGCTTCCCTATCCTTTGTGTATAAGAGGGCGACTGATTTTTTTGGAGTTGATCTTGTATCCTGCCACATTACTAAAGGTGTTTATCAGCTGTAAAAGTTCTTTGGTGGAGTTTTGGGGGTCGCTTATGTACACTATCATATCATCTGCGAATAACGAAAGTTTAACTTCTTCCTTTCCAATTCGAATCCCCTTGATCCCATTATGTTGTCTTATTGCTATTGCTAGAACTTCAAGTACTATATTGAAGAGGTATGGAGAGAGTGGACATCCTTGTCGTGTTCCTGAGTTAAGCGGGATGGCTTTGAGTTTCTCTCCGTTTAATTTGATGTTAGCTGTCGGCTTGCTGTATATCGCTTTTATTATATTTAGGTATGACCCTTGCATCCCTAATCTCTCCAAGACTTTTAACATAAATGGATGTTGAATTTTGTCGAATGCTTTTTCAGCATCTAATGAGATGATCATATGGTTATTTTCTTTCAGCTTATTTATATGCTGGATTACATTGATAGATTTTCGTATGTTGAACCAGCCCTGCATCTCAGGAATGAAGCCTACTTGATCATAATGGATAATTTTCCTCATGTGTTCTTGGATTCGGTTTGCCAGTATTTTGTTGAGGATTTTTGCGTCGATGTTCATGAGTGAGATTGGCCTGTAATTCTCTTTCCTGGTTGATTCTTTGTGTGGTTTTGGTATCAGAGTAACTGTAGCTTCATAAAAGGAATTAGGTAATGACCCTTCTGTTTCTATATTGTGGAATACATTAAGGAGTATGGGTATTAGCTCTTCTTGGAAGTTCTGGTAGAATTCCGCATTGAAACCATCTGGTCCTGGGCTTTTTTTGGTAGGGAGGTTTTTGATAACAGCTTCTAATTCTTCGCGACCAACAGGTCTGTTTAGATTGTTCACCTGGTCCTGGTGTAACTTTAGTATATGGTATTTATCTAAAAAAGTGTCCATTTCTTTTACATTTTCCAGTTTTGTGTTATACAGGCTTTTGTAATATGATCTGATGATTCTCTGAATTTCCTCTGTGTCTGTGGTTATGTCCCCCTTTTCATTTCTGATCTTATTAATTTGCGTATTCTCTCTCTGCCGTTTGATTAGTTTGGATAGGGGTTTATCAATCTTGTTGATTTTCTCCAGGAACCAACTTTTTGTTTCATTGATCTTTGGATTGTTTTCTGTGTTTCTATTTTGTTGATTTCAGCCCTCAGTTTGATTATTTCCAATCTTCTACTCCTCCTAGGTGAGTCTGCTTCTTTTTTTTCTAGAGCTTTCAGGTGGGCTGTTAAGTCTTCAATACGTGCTTTCTCTGTTTTCTTTAAGTGGGCACTTAGTGCGATGAACTTTCCTCTTAGCACTGCTTTCATAGTGTCCCATAAGTTCGAGTATGTTGTTTCTTTATTTTCATTGAATTCAAGGAAGACTTTAATTTCTTTCTTTATTTCTTCCTTAATCCAGGTATGGTTCAGAAGTTGACTGTTCAGTTTCCATGAGTTTGTAGGCTTTCTGGGGGTAGCATTGTTGTTGAATTCTAACTTTAATCCATGGTGATCTGATAAGACACAGGTGGTTACTAATATTTTTTTGTAACTGTGTAAGTTAGCTTTGTTACCGAGTATGTGGTCAATTTTCGAGAAGGTTCCATGAGCTGCTGAGAAGAAGGTATATTCTTTCCTCTTTGGGTGGAATAATCTATAGATGTCTGTTAAGTCCATTTGCTTCATTACCTCCATTAATTCTCTAATTTCTCTGTTAGGTTTCTGTTTGATTGACCTGTCCATTGGTGAGAGAGGAGTGTTGAAGTCTCCTACTATTAGTGTGTGTGGTTTGATGGCTGCCTTGAGTTTTAGTAATGTTTCTTTTACATACGTGGGCGCTTTTATATTCGGGGCATCGATATTCAGGATTGAGACTGCATCCTGATGAATTGTTCCTGTTATGAGTATAAAATGTCCCTCTCCATCTCTTCTGATTGATTTAAGTTTGAAGTCAACTTTGTTAGAAATTAGTATGGCCACACCTGCTTGTTTCTTAGGTCCATTTGCTTGATAAGCCTTTTCCCAGCCCTTTACTCTGAGTAGGTGCCTGTCTTTGTGGTTGAGGTGTGTTTCTTGTAGACAGCAGAACGTTGGATCCTGTTTTCATATCCAATCCCTTAGCCTGTGCCTTTTTATAGGTGAGTTGAGCCCATTGACATTAAGTGATATTAATGACCAGTGGTTGTTAACCTCGGTCACTTTTTTAGTAGTAGGGTTTGTGTGTTTCCCTTCTTTGAGTTGCGCTGGTGAAAGGTCTCTAGATGACTGAGTTATTGTGGGCATTGTTGGACTCCTTGGTTAGTGATTTTCCTTCTATAATTTTCTGTAAGGCTGGATTTGTGGCTACGTATTGTTTGAATTTGTTTTTATCCTGGAAAATTTTGTTTTCTCCATTTATAGTGAACAAAAGCTTGGCTGGATATAGTAGTCTGGGCTTGCATCCATGATCTCTTAGTTTTTGCAGTACATCTATCCAGGACCTTCTGGCTTTCATGGTTTCCATAGAGAAGTCAGGTGTAAGTCTGATAGGTTTACCTTTATAAGTAACTTGGCCTTTTTCCTTTGCGGCTCTTAATATTCTTTCTTTATTCTGTATATTTTGTGTTTTGATTATTATATGGCGAGGGGATGTTTTTTTTTGATCCAGCCTATTTGGTGTTCTGTATGCTTCTTGAACCTTCATAGGTACCTCTTTCTTCAGGTTGGGAAAGTTTTCTTCTATAATTTTATTAAGTATATTTTCTGTACCGTTGAGCTGCACTTCTTCTCCTTCTTCTACTCCAATTATTCTTAGGTTTGGTCTTTTTATTGTGTCCCAAATTTCCTGAATGTTTTGTGATGAGAATTTGTTGGTTTTGCTGTTTTCTTTGATCAGTGTGTTTATTTTCTCTATGGTATCTTCAGTGTCTGATAGTCTCTCTTCTATCTCTTGTAATCTGTCGTTAGTACTTGTTTCTGTCATTCCTGTTCGTTTACCCAGATTTTCCATCTCCATTCTTCCCTCGGTTTGTGCTTTCTTCATTGCTTCCATTTCATTCTTCATGTCTTGAACCGCTTCCCTAACCTGTTTGATTGCTTTTTCTTGTTTCTCTTGGTTTTCTTGCGTGTCTTTGAGCGATTTATTCATTTCCTCTACCTTTTTGTTTGTAATCTCTAATTGTTTATGGCAGTTTTTCACCTCCTGTTTAAGGTCCTCTATTATTTTCATATAGTTCACTTTTGAGTCGATTTCTTCTATTTCTTCAGGAGTAGGGTGTACAATTCTTCTTATTTCGGGATCCCTGGTTTCTGGTGGTATCATGTTGCCTTTCAGATTGTTGGAGGAATTCTTGTATTGGCGCCTTCCCATCTCTTCCTTCAAATGGAGCCAGGAGAGGCCTGGTCTCTTGGTCCAGTCTTTGCTGTGACTGACTCTCAGGGTATATCTCTTCAGTGTAGAAGCAGGAACCGTTCCCGTCCTGATGGGATTCCTCAGCAACTAAACAGGGCCGCTGGTAGCCCAATGATCCAGGGCCAACAGGATGAATGGAGCAAGTGGGGGAGTGGGGGGGTGGTATCCAGGGGGGGGGTGGTATCCAGGAGCGCGCAGGAAGCCTGGCGCTGGAGCTGAAGGTGCCCGGCTCCCTTACAGGGGACCCTGAGGCCTGCCCGGCAGGCAGGCACTCACAGCTCTGGGTGGGTCGCATTAGTTTAGGAGCTTAAGACTGTAGTTGAGCACTGGTCCTAGCATACAGCAGGGCAGGGTTGGGGAGGGGTGCTGGGGGTGCTGGGTCGTGCGAAAGAAAGACAGCCCTCTTCTTTTTAACTTTTTAACACAATAGTTAGAAATGTGAATGCAACCATCTATGACAGAGGGAAAATCAGGAGTTCATTCTGTGTAAGAGATTTGAAATGCTTGTTTGACATACAGATGGACATGAATGGTAAGGGGTTGGCTATACAAATCCAGAGTTCAAGACAGAGGCTAAGGCAGACATTCATTTGACAACAAAGCATAGCTAAGTCATGAAACTGAGACCATCCAGAGAGGAGATCAGTTAGAAAAGAGTTCTGCTGACTAAGCATTGTGGCATGCCGAGGTTTAATGGTTTTGAAGAGGAAGTCACTCCAGCAATAAAGACTGAGAAAGGATCACCAGGAGGGAGTGGTGTTACACAAAGCAGGCAAAAAAAGAGTTAATAATTCAGTGTATTGTGCTGAATAGGTGGGACAAATTAAACAGTGGATTTAGCAGTGTCAAAGCCTTGGGGGAACTTTGAAAAGGCAAGAATAGGCCAGGAGGGTTAGAGAGCAACTAGTGAGCGAGGAAGCGAAGAGAAATGCATGGAACACTCTTAGAAGGTGACCAGAGAAATGGGAAAGTAGTTGGAATGGGATGAAGGTCAAAGAAGAGTCTTAAAGGAGGATGGATGCTGTGCCATTTGTCTAAGCACAAAGAACGGGGGCATCAATGATAGTGTAGTCATCAATGGCTCAGAGAGTTTCCCTTTGAATCATCACACATCTGCACATAGTGAGGATGAGAAGCTGGACCTCGAGTCTAGTCTGATGTTCTTCCAGCAATTCAGTCTCCCCAGTAAAATTGTTCATGTTGTTGACAGTGTGTGATCATCAGAAAGCACAAGGCTAGCACCATTTTCAATACCACCAGGCATCCAATGTGTGCTATCTACCAGGCATCCGATGAGCAATATCTAGCAGGCATCCAAAACCCATGTACATCCCCAAAAGAAAGGGACAAATCTCTTCTACCACTCCTATCTTAAGCAGTGTGTTTACAAGTACATTGTGTGTGTGCATATGTTAATGTGAAGGGTGCATATGGGTGTGCATGTGTGTGTATGTGTGTGCATGTGTATGTGTGTGGGCATATGGAGGGCAGAGGACAATTTCATTTGCCATTCCTTAGGCACTCTGCATCTTTCGTTTGAAACTGGGTCTCTCTCATATTTTTTGTTTTTGTTTTGTTTTTCCAAGACAAGGTTTCTCTATATAACAGTCCTGGCTGTTCTGGAACTCATTCTGTAGACCAGGCTGGCCTCAAACTTACAGAAATCTGCCTGCCTCTGCCTATTGAGGGCTGAAATTAAAGGCATGCACCACCATGCCCGGCAAAACTGGGTCTCTTAATGACCTGGATCACACTAAGTAGGGGAGGCTGGCTAGCTAGGGTTCCTTCTGTCTCTACCTCCCCAGTCCTGGGATTATAAGCATGTGCCACCATGCCCAACTAATTTATGTAGATATGTGGATCCAACTCTGGTTACCAAGCTTGCAAGTCCAGTACTTTATCAGCTGAACTACTGAATTTTGTAAGTTGTGCCACCTTGTCCTATTTACATCAGTCTTTAACCTTGTCTCAATGAACTTGAGGCATTCTGTCCTTTATCAGAATTTCAAAATATGGCCAGTTGTTTCTCCCGGAAGCAAAAAAAGGGGAAAAAATAGTCTGCATAATTTCCATAGCTCTAACAATATGAGCCTAAAAACCAGGTTTTGTTTTCCTTTTGGGCTTCTACCAAGAAATAAGAGTGGGGGAGACTCTGGCTGCATTCCCTGTAACGACCTCTAATTATGGCAACAATTAACATCTGCCACCTTTTCTGTTTCCTCAAGTCTTTCTGTTCTTTCTCTAAAGATCATAAAAGTTAGCTGCACACTGGTATCAAGAGAAGGCATCTGATCTTCCACTGTTTCTAGCTTCTGTGCTCACTGCCCCACTCCAATATTTAAATATACGGCTGGGGTTCATGTGCCATTCATTCTCTGTGTCTTTCTTCTTCTAACCACAGAGCTCCTCGAGCTATCCCATCATATGCTCAGACATGGCCACAATACTTCTGGATGTGTAAGAAAATCTCCATCTTTCCTGATGCTGCTAGGAATTAACGAGAAACTTGAAAAGTGGTCTCTCACCCTTCCTACCTAAAACATGATCTCGACTCCAGTCTAGATGGCACAATATGGCAAAACCCAAGATTCTTCCAGCCGCTTCTTAGTTTGTTCCTGGAAATAAGAACAAAACTCCGCTCTCAGATGTCCAAACGTTTGGAAGTGGCTCACTGTGCTCCGAAAACGTGCTGGAGGCAGCTCATACAGGCTCCCTAGAGCCATTTTATTAATCTCTCTCCAACTTCTCAACCAATTACGTCATATTAGTAACTTGATAATAGAAATGGTCAGAGTACTTTACAGAAATGGGAAAACATAACACATTGAGTCTTTGAATCCCACCAGTGCCAACAAACAAACATGAGGCCTTCACAGGATATTTAACCTCTCTAAGCCTGCTTCCTCTTCCACTAGCCAGAGAATGCTTTTTACAGAGGAGTATTTTGAGAATTATGGTTGGTGGGGATTTTCAATTATTATTTTCAGGTCTGTAATTAGCCATATGACCACATCAAATAGTACATTCATGTGCCTTTGTCACAGAGAAAAACAATGTGTTTTGTTTCCCCCTTTCATTTTAGCTTCTCAGCGAAGAGCAACCTCTACCTAGCCTTACTGTTAGCACGTATGTGCTAAAGGATGTAATAAAGAAAGTCAATCACAATACCCCAATGAACCAATTCCTGTGTCAACCCCTCAAATCATCAGTAAGAATCACTATCAGGGTGGGAGCCTAGAAACATGGCTCAGGGCTTAAGAACACTTGCTGCCCTTACAGAGGAACTGGGTTTGATTGCCAGGACCCACATGGTGGCTCACAATTATCTACAACTCCAGTTCCAGAGGATCAGACCTCTTCTGCTGGCCTCTGAGGTCATCAGGCACGCACATGGTGCACACACACAAACACTTGCACACATTTTTTTTTATTTTTCAAAGAATCAACATGAAATATGAAAAGTAATCTGGGTGTCTCTCATTCTTCCTTTAAGAATGCGCCATTTCCCATCGCCTTTCATATTCTCTAGATGGCACTGACAGAGACCCTCTGGGTATGACAGTTGAATTGTCACCTGGTCTTCTCCTGCATTTTGGCCTTATTAATCTAAAAGTTTAACCATGGGGCACTTGTCACTTTTTAATCTAAAACTTCCCTTTCTGGATTTGTGTGTTTCCCCTTCCCTGGGCTTTCCCATTCTTAGCTATATTTTAGAATCAGATGGAGAACTTTAAAAATATTGAAGTTTGTGTTCTATGTCCAGAGATTCTGGATTTTTTGTTTCTTTGCTTGCTTACTTACATGCTCTGGAGGTATGGCTTGACATGAGGGTTTCTTTTTTATTTGTTTTTTGAGACAGGGTCTCGTTGCACTGCCCATACTGGTCTAGAAGTCACTTTGTGGCCCAAGCTGAGTTGAAGTTCATGATTCTGCCTTGCTTAGGCTTTGGAATGCTGGGATTATACCTGATTAAGCAGAAAGATTTTTAAGATGACTATAACATATCACTAAGATTATGACTCCCTCTTGCCCAACAGGCTCCATGAGAGTGTTGCACATTCTCTCACACCTGATGCAGAGTATAGTAGCAACTACTGGTCAGTAGTGTAGGAAGGCATTTAAGCTCTTATCCTTTTCACAATTCTTTCTCACACAAAGAAGAAAGTAATCGTGATCCACCTAATATTCTGATCCTAGAGACTTGAGTCCAGCAATCCCAGGAGCTTCTGTAATTAGATCTTACGGCCATTCATTGACTCAAGGAGTGGTTATTCTTACACCAGTGATACACTCTAACCCTTCTTTCACATACTAAAGAGACAAAAATGAGTCCATGTCTTTTGAAAGCTGAGGGACACCTAGCAACAGTTTTGTTCATGAAGGAGGAGCAAGACTACCCACCCGGAAAATGCTTGACAGAAACAAGCAGAATACCACAGTAAAACTTCTCAGGGAGTAATTGAGACCTCCTGGTCCATGGATAAATGTGGCAGCATGAAACCTTCATCCAGAGCCTCTACAGAAATTCCTCATGCCTAATCATTCACAGTATTTGGAACGCACTGAATGGATACTTTATGTATGACTCCCAATTACATACCATGAGAAATATAAGGAGGATTTGGTTTAACAAAAGTGAAAATTGCATATGTTGTCACACACACGGTGAATTTTAAACTCCTTCATTCCAGAGTCTTGTTCAAGTTGTTCATATGTCCATAAACTTACAAATCTACCTTCCCTCAATTTGTCATGGTTACAGCACGTGTTGACACCTTGGTTTCTACAACTAAAGTCATACTTCCGAGAAAATAGCTTTATTATTTGCCCAGGAATAATAAAAAATTCTACAATGATCTTGCAGCCAACAAACAACGAAAACCCACCTCCCTCTCTCCCTACAAATCTGAGACTCTTCCCTTGCGAATAATCCAGTTGGGAGGAGTAATAGAAAATTCCTATGACTTAATGAATCAATCAGCTGCATCCTTATCCCTAGAAGGATGAAGAAAGACCGGGATCCGTGAACTAGCAAACATTTGGAAGAGAAGGAAGAAGGCCATGCTGAGAATCCTGGGAAAGTATTTTCCCCACCTCCATATCCCACTTAAGGCTAGTAATCCATTTCTGCTTTGGGTAAAGTCGTCATAAAGTCCAGTGTACCAAACTGGGCTTGATTCCATTCCTGTCACAACAAGCTTCTTAAGTCTGCTGACTTCTACTTGTTTGGCTTTTTTTGGCATTTACACCTAAACATCCTGAATATTAATTGCCTGTAAATATCTCTAGGTCTTCTGGTGGGTGGGAGGAACAGTTCTCATCAGGGGTCCTACTGGCATTTCAGATGTGAAAATTCTCCCTCATGCTGGACGTTTTCCCTCCCTCCCTCACCTCAGCAAATGGAATCAGCCCACCCCCCCAGTCATTGTGACAATCAAAAATGCTCCCACACATTCCCAAATGCTCGCTGGAAGGGTGATGCTGACGTGGGTTGAGAATCGCTCATTTTACACCCTGAGCAAGCAAGACACAAAAGGCTCACTGCTATCTTGTATAGTCATTTTGCCCAAAGAACTTTGCAGATGAAATTGTCATTTTATCCCACCACCTTCATTAATAAAGCAGATATTATAAATTATCAAAATACGTGAAACCTTTCTATCAGAAACAACAACCCAAAAATGATTCACCCCCTCTTGTGAGAGCTTGAACATCACATATATACCTCTTAATCTTTCCTTAATCTGAATTTTCCTAATAAAATCATAAATATTTTTTGCGTTTATTTTGAAATCTTTTGAGAGAGTTATGAAATAATGATGCCTGAGAAGTTAGTCTGTACAACTTAAACTGGACCTATGGACAAACACATCAGTGTCCCCCAGGGGGCACCATAATCCCCCAACAAATCTACCAGCCCTTCCTTCTGTGTCTGGTTAGGCCAGTTGGCAGCCCACTTCCATTACCAGAGGGTTGTTGGCAGAGAGCAAATCTCCAGTGTGGTCTCTTGGGAACCAACCATGTCAGCTGTGGGGACCCATGATGCTTTGACTGCACTGAACCATCAGCCACCTTTCTCCAACATACTTCCATTATCCTTGGCCATAAGTGATTATGAGGTGGGCCTAGACTGACCTGTCTCCAGGTGAGCTCTCGAATTAACCCTTTTCTCCAGGGTGTAAGCATTCCTTTGCAAAGAATCTTAAATGCTTCCATCCACTCAGGCATACGATGTCTACATTCATCTCACCAAGAAAGAACCTGCTTTCTACTTTTGTAATTCCCCATAAATAGGGAAGAACTCGAGGCATCCCAAGCCAAAAACCCTTATAGAAGAGTTACTCACAGTAAGCAGAAGCTAGGGGCAAATTCATCAACTAGAAACCAGATGAACAAACTGTGGTGTAGTCACATAAGTGTATAGTACCCCCAAAATGATCAATAAATGATTGATACATTTGATATTTATCCATGCTATAGTGTGCATTAGAGTAGGCATGAGCAGGCACTCAAAGGAATGGAGCACATTTGTTTACAGAAAGGCAAGTGGGGTGATACTAATGTGTCATAAAATTTTGAATAGTAAGGCCACAGATGGCACAGCAGGTAAAGGCACTTGCCCCTTTGCAAGTCTGGCAGCCTGGGTTTGATCCCTAGAACCCAAAAAGATGAAAGAGAACTGGCTCCACAAAGCTGTCCTCTGATTCCCAGACACACCATGGCACTTGAACCCACGCATACACATCAAGTACATACATAGGTTACTTTTAAAATATTTTAATTAAGGAATTTTTTCAAGGTTAAAATACTGATTATCTCTGGGAGAAGACTGTATTTGGGGAGAAAAGCATAAAGGAACCTCCTGAGGAAAATAAAATTGTTTTATATTTTTATTTGTACACTAATTGTTTGAATATATAGCTTAAAGTTAACCTTAAATGTTATATGTGTTTCAACCTGTATAAATTATTGTTCATTTTTGAAAGTCCCGTGATGTGGGTGTGTCATATATCAATCTGTTGATTTCATTGGTTAATAAACAAACTGCTTGGCCTCATAGCTTAGAACATAGGTGGGAGGAGTAAACAGAACAGAATGCTGGGAGGAAGAGGAAGTGAGCTCAGAGACTCAACAGCTCTCCTCTTGGGAGCAGACGCCTCAGAGAGATGCCATGCTCCCCTCTCCTGGGCAGATAAACGCGATGAAGCTCCGACCCAGGATGGATGTAGGCTAGAATCTCCTTGGTAAGCCACCTCGTGGGCTACACTAGAAATGGGCTAGTCCAGGTGCGAGAGTTAGCCAAGAAGAGGCTAGATAGAAATGGGCCAAGCAGTGTTTAAAAGAATACAGTGTCTGTGTAGTTATTTCGGAGCATAGGCCGGGGACACAGCCCCGCCGCTCTTATTACTACAGTCCCGAGTGAACATAAAGTCATGAAAACAGTTAAAAAGCCCCAGTGAAGCCTTTGCCTTATGATGCCTAATGTTCTTAGCAATATTTCCTCTCACAACGTACGTAGTTCATGCTTTCTTCTGAGTTTTACATACTTTAACAGAAGTTACCAGAAGTCCTTTCTTCTACAAAGCAGCTTGGCCTAGGGAAGTATCAAGAAGTGTAAATAAGCCCCAAACACACCAGCAGCCAATAGACTCAGTTTTAAACTTCATGTTCATTATGCAAGAACTTCTTCTTTACCCTCAAAACCTTGTGGGGATCTTTGAGAGAGGCCTCAACCTCTACGATGGCCGTTGGAGCAGTAATTCCTCTATGTGCCAAGATTCCTCCTTTCTCAAATTCAGTCTTTGTTCGCGTGAATAATTTATGACATATTGTATAGAAAACAAACACAGAGTCTACCTGATTGACTGCCCCTTTTAGCCTTTCAAAATGCAATAAGGCAATTTATCAATCTAAAATTCTTTTCCCGAGCAAGCATTTAATTACTGCACAATTACTCAGACCATACCTCTGAACTGGTACTGGCTAACTCTAGAGCAATAATAATTTGAAAATGGAGGAAACTATTCAAAGAATCACATTCCACTTGTATACAATGGCACAGTGGGCTTCTTTGACTGCTTACGACAGTTTTTATCACAGTAAAACCAATTAGAATTTCAAAGGAAGTTATTGCAGCATTGCTTATGGGTTTTTGTTTCTCAATAGTCCAAGAAAAACTTGATGAAAGCTTGATTTATTATTGCAAGTCAGAGTTCAAGGCCACTAGCTGAGCTCAGCAGAGGCAAACCCAACAAGAAGCCAGACTGAGTAAAAGATGTTCCAGTAATCTTTTAGATTTTATCAAAATATGAACGCATTAAGCAACAAGCAAGTTGCAACTACAAAACCAAAACAGATTGTAATGTATGGTTCTTTGCAGGTGTTAGATGCTGAATCAAATGAAAAATTTGAAAGCAATGGCTTTCAAACTTTTCACTTTATTATTTGTGTACCTGCATATGTTTGATTGATGGGGGCACGAATATGCCACGTGCACATGTAGAGGTTAGATGACAACTTTGTGAAGTTGGTTAGTCTCCTTCTACCTTTCTGTCAAGAATTCAAGCCATCAGGTTTGCTCTGCAATTGCTATATCCAATGAGCCATTTTGCCAGCCCAGAAATAGCTTTTTTGTTGTTTTGTTTTCATTTGGTTTGATTTGGTTTTGGTTTTTTGAGACAGGGTTCCCTGTGTAACAGCTTTGGCTGTCCTGGCACTACCTCTGTAGACCAGGCCAGCCTTGAACTCACAGAGATCCCCCTGCTTCTGCCTCCCAAGTGATGGGATTAAAGGTGTGTGCCACCACTGCCCAGCAGCAAGAGCTTTTTAAGAAAGAAGTAACCTACAGGTAAGGTTCCATTTGGACTGGCTTAATTTAAGAGTAAGAGCTAGCTAGAAATATGCATGAGCTAATAGGCCAAGCAGTGTTGTAATAAAAAAATAAGGAAGTGAAAGCAGGAAAAAAATTATACTCCCTTTGGCAGCACATACACTAGAATCCGGGTTCCTCTCTTTCTTTGCGGTCAATGTGTGAAGCATATATGACAGCTGCTGACCCTAGGGGTTGCTTCCCAGATTTGCTGGAGTACCATTTCAGATGGGCTGCTTCAAGAGCAGACACTAGGACTTGGATTTGTGTGAAAGGCTTTATGAAGAAAGAGCTCCCGGGGTAAGCTGGCAAAGGAAAGAAGGAAGACAGGGAAAAGGAGGAAACCAAATGAACACGTTCTCAGGCATCTGGACCTCCCAGTTCATTTGGTCCCATGGGAAGCTTGAGAGCATAAATCCTGCCTGGAGACATGTGAGCATACTGAGACAATATTGGTCAATGGACCAGAGGTGGGAATAGGAGGGCCCCGTCAGTAAACCTCCAAAAAAAAAAAGGTGTAGACAGCCATACATTGGGAAATGTAAAGGCGAAGTGGAGACTGGAAATAAAGAGTCTTGGTTTTCAGCATTTACTCATTTTCATGGAGTAAATATTTCTACCTTTGCCAATGTCAAGCTTCTGACTTGGCATCATTAAATGTGGAAAGAAAGACATGCACATAACACCTTTATTATATAATATACCTACTATATGAATTCAATAGACATATATAACTGAGTGCACAGATAAATGCATGTACCAAAATAAAACAAACCGGGGATTTGGGGGAATTCACTAACTTTCGTTTTATATAGATTATTTTATTGTTTATGTATAGAGTCAGTTCTTCTTATACACAGTTGTTGAATTCTAGAAAGCTGCTGGAACAGTAAATTACGATGTTTCTAGAAGAAATACAAAATTAAGTTCCTATGGGCTTCTGATCAAAACTTCTGCTATTTATCAAGTGTTGGTATAAATAAACTTGTTTTATTTGTTTTTCTATTTAAAAACACTTTCTACAGTATGTATTGCTGATTCATGAGCATTGAATTCAGTGCCTAACCAACTATAACTTAGGCATGAATGAAGTTTATCTAATATGTGTATTTTCTTCAAAAAAACACACCATAGCCTTTTTGTGCCCTGGAACACTAAAAATTACTTCAACACTATGTTTTGGGTTATTTTAAACAGAAAAGTCACCCACAAAAAATGTGAAAAACCTGGCACTAAGTATACAACAAAAGAATATTTGTTTAAAGTATGGGAGCTGAAATGAAAAGGCCTTGTTCGGCCTTAGCTGGGAACATGCACGTGGGGCAAGGCAAACTTCTCACGGCTTCGCACGTGCACATGTTCACAAATGGCCACGGTATCGGCTTACAGTTACAAATAAATTTTATAGAGTAGGCAAATTCACAGACACGGAATACGTGAGTAACAAGGGTCGCCTATTTAGCATTATTTTTAATAATAGATATGGTTAGCAACCCTTTTCAGAATTCTGGAAAATTGACGTCAGTTCTTGTGAAGCTGCATAAACCAGCTTCAGCACAGCATGGACTAGACTAGACCATTCTGATCACTATCTCTACTGGTGGGTAAACCTACAAAGCAGAAACCAGTTCTTTGTTGTTGTTACTATTCTAGCCACTAGGACAAGTGCCTCGCTCACGGCAGGTAATCAGAAACTGGTAACGGGTGAATGACTACAAACAATTTTCCTCTTTTATTGTGGAACAATAATAAGCTCATACCAGCAAGCATGTTTTGCTTATAATATACCTTATTTGAAGGGTTTTGGTTCCCATCCAAAGTTTATGTCTACAAAATTTGGTGCCCAGCATTTATAGTTTTACAGATAAGAAAATAAGGCACTGAGCTGGGGAGACCATTCAGTCAATAAAGTGCTTGCTGCAAAAACATGAGAATTTGAGTTCAGTCCCCAGAACCTACATTAAAAAAATAATGAAATCTCTGGGCATTATGATGTGTGGTTATAATCCCAGCACTGGAGAGGCAGAGAACCGGGAAGACCCTGGAATTCCTTGGCAAGAAAGTCTAGCTTACCTGGTGAGTTCCAAGCCAGGGAAGGACGGTGTTAAAAAAAATGAGGTAGCCAGCATCTTGAGGAATGACCCTGGAGGTTGTGCTCTCCCATTTCACACATACACTCCCACATGATCACAGGCACCAGCGTACACACACACACATTCACACGTGCACATAAAAATGAAAAGAAGGCCCTGAGAGTAAGTGGATTCCCAAAGATGACAGTCTACTAGAAGGAGAGCCAGGGATCCAAAAAAAGAAAGAAAGAAAAAAGAAGAGAAAAGTAAAAGAAAAATCTTCAGACTTCAAATCATGTGGCTGTGCCACACTAGGGTTATTGACAGTGTGGACAGCAAATCTGTCTGTGCTCTGCGTGTACAGAGCACCACATTGGCTTCAAAGAGTTCAAGTGAACAAACCACTAGTCTACCCAAGGGGAAAATAAACAGCATTGAAACCCACCTCCAATAAGAACTTTCTAGTCACTTAGATTATATATTCTTACATGTGTGTATGTTTCTAGATTTTAAACACAAATCATTTAACTGCAGGTATATTTGTCTCATCAATGTTTAATGGAATGTTCCAGAATATATCATGTGCTGCAAACTGCTGAGGTATCTTCTGAGACTTCTGCAAATTTCTAGACTATGAAATGACACAAATGTTTGTGCAAGCTCCTGGCTATCTCCTAAATCATATTTCCTTTTAAGAGCAACTTATTTCCTGTTCGTGTCCACACACCGCAACTTATCTGCTTTTCAACTTTTACCAAGGTTTTCTCTTTCACTTACAGCCACGAATAACAAAGAACAATCTTTTAACTGCTTTGTACCTGATGCAAGTGAAGAATACAAAAACCACACCAGGGTTGACTGGCTAGGCAGCCTGTGACATTAAGTGCTTAACTGGTACAATTACATTGATATAACACAGCCTCAGAAAGTGGAATTTAAACTGCTAAACAAGAATCTGGAACAGCAGATGCCCCCAATTGTACTACCAGATTCAGATACTGATTCATCTTTAGAGATTATAAATCATGGCAAAATAATGTCTGGACCCTAATAGGTACTCAACAAATAGCTCAGTAACTAACCAAACTCTGTGCTCTCCTTCTTTAGGGTAAAAAGTGTATAGTCATTGAATGAAAGATGTTCGTCGCTCTTATCATGGCTACTGAGCCACCTATTAGCTAACTGATGTCCAGGAAAAAGGTTGTTGCTTATTTGCACATAGTGACTAAGCATCACTGAGTCAATTTTTTTCTGATTTCTTAGTATGTAATTCACAGTCAATCTTTTTTTTTTATGTAGAGGATTTGTAACTGCCAAGAAATGAAACTCAGATCATCAGTGAGGGAGAATGACTCTCCACCAAGTGTGAAATCTAAAGAAAGATTTGAAATGATCCTCCTGAAATGCGTTTAATAAATGTCTCCCCATGGGTTAACTCATTGCCCAACAATTGCACGTCTGGAAATTTCACCTTAGAAATAACAAAGAACGCATGTTTTGCTTGACAAATGAGATTAGAGGATACTAAAAGAAAAAGTAACAGAAAAAATAGTAACAGTCAAGAAATACAATGGTAAGATATTTGTTCCCCACCAATTAACCTGCCAGGATTTAAAAACTGCACTAATACCCACCGTTGTTAAGGATGAGAACACTTGGTGTAATTGGTGCACCAGGTTTTGAGGCGCACTTGCCTGAATGTATTGAAATTCCAAACGTCCATACTCTGTAACATAGCTATTCCACCTCCAGGCATCTATCATATAGAAATATCTGCACATATGCAAAGTCTCCAGATGTAGATATAAGACTAATTGCTACAATGACATTTATTATGTCTAAAAATCACAAACAAAATGTCTGTAAATATTACCAAGAAAGTCTATATTACGTCATGTTAGTATAGTGGAATAACTTGGATCCATTTACAAAAAGCAGTATGTTGGAAATACAGAAGCAGCCTGGTGGTTAATGGTGCCTACTGCTCTTGCAGGCGGCCTGGGTAGGGTTTCCAGTATGAATACTTATCTTCAGCTACAGGAGTTCCAATACCATCTTCCCACCTCCACAGGCACTTCACTCATGTGCATAAACCCACACTCACATACCTAGGTAACTAAAACTAAGATATTTCTTCAAATGAAGCAGGGTACAGATATATTAGTATGGACCAACCACCATGGCATATTACTAAACAGGAAAGACAAGCTGCATCATAATGTATGGTCTAATAAAAACGACTGTGTACAGCAATGTACAGACTCAAATGTGTACGTACAGAAAAGGGTATAAAGGGAGACAAGATGAAATGCTTGTGGTTATTTCTTTGGAGATTCAAAGTAAAGAAACACTTGTACATTTTATTATATGTACAAAAAATCATCGGAATTTTGCTAGTATAACAGCACCCGGATAATCACTTAAGTCATTTTTATAAAACAACAAAAGCATAACAATTACTTCTTTAAAAAAATTCATCCACTTGAAAAAGACTACCTATTGGAAAGTAGAGAAGCAAAGGAGACATTTTGAAAACTAACAGTGAAAAGTCTAAGAGAGTAACAGTGGCTGAAAGTTCAAAGACTAGTTGCTGACTCTCGACTCTAGAAGTTAAAAATTGTCCACTGGATGATGATCTCAGGAGTCACAGGGTATTCAGGTTAACAGAGACCTTGACTTAGTCTGATCAGAACCTGAAAGGAATGTGGGAAAATGTTTCCATGTCAGCAGCGAAAGGTGTCCACAAAGTCTTTACCATCCTTCCCTTTCAGAGGCAAGGGTTCAGCTCCCCTTGGCTTACATCTAGGCATGCTCTGTTACCTGCTTTGACTAGTAAAAGATGGCAGAAAGGACAGTGGGCTGGTTCTGAGCCATAACACTGAGCATCAAGCCTTTGGATTACCTGACAACTTCCATTCTCTGATTCTAACAAATGCAAATTATACTGAAATCACCACCAAAGGCAGATCCAAGAAGCCACATGGAGAAAACAGGTAGCAAAGAACTGAGTCCCCACATGACACCAATATAAACCAGGTTTCACACTTTGGAGTGTCAGATACTCTGGGCCAGAGACAGACCATCTCAGCTGTGCCTCTCTAACTCACCAATCTATAGTTAATCTCAAGAAAAATAGCTTTTTTTCTTTAAATCACCAAGTTTTGAGTAGTTTGATATGCAGAGATAGGTAACCAAATGTGGTTCTTTTCCTCCCCATTATGATATGCTGCAGAGTTTTGTAGTTTGATACAGTTGGATTTTACCACAAACTCTATAGATATAATTGAAGTGATATATTATTTGTGCTTTAATAAATAAAGCTTGCTTGAAGATCAGGGGGCAAAGCAGCCACACTAGTCAGCCGTACGGGCTAGGGAGTGGTGGCACACACATTTAATCCCAGGACTCGGGAGACAGAGGCAGATGGATCTCTGTGACTTCAAGGCTACTCTGGGCTACACAAGATCGATTCAGAAACAGATCCAGGTGATGGTAGCTCACACATTTAATCCCAGGGCTTTGGAGCCACACACCTTTAATCCCAGCACACAGGAGCAATATGGCTGGGCTGAGAGAGAAATATAAAGGGGAAGAGACAAGGACTCAGTAGAGTGTGGAGTCTGAGGATTCATGGAGACGGGATCTCACCCATTCAGTCTGAAGATTTGGTAAAGTTAAAAAGTCTCTCTAGTGGTAGCCAAATCCAGTTCAGTCATTTCCTGCCATCATATAGGAAATTCTTTCCTAGAGAAATTAAAGAACCTAATGGCTATTGTAGAAACCATATTGCTATGGATGATAGATCAGCTATAGAAGAGAGAACACAAAAAATCAGGAAGAAACCATAAAGCAAGGATTTTTGAAAACTTCTATAAATGAACAAAGACCAAGATTAAAAATACTAATAAATGACATTATCATTGAAGGTCTAGTAAACAAGGTGTGGATGTAGTAATAATTTTATCAGAATCTTGGCATCCAAATTGGCCTCTTCAGAGGTAAATGTTCAGTTTTTAGGAATCAGAACTTCATCTCAGGTAAAGCAGAGTGTGAGATGTGTTGAATGTACAGGATCAGAAGGACAGAGAGGAATATTAAAACCGTATGTGGCTAACATAGAAATGAAATTGTGGGGACGTGACTTGTTACAGAAATGGAATACTCACGTTAACATTCCCCTAATCTTATAAAAAAACATAAATTAAGGTATGTTTCTGGGGAAAATATTACAAGATATTATAAAGAACAATCATTGATCATTCAGGTTGTACAAGAACAGGGCACAACAGCTGCTGATATTTCAAAGGTACCAACAGCCCTACCTTTAAAATAGTTGACAGACAAACCTGTATGGGTTGCACAATGGCCTTTAACATCAGAGAAACTGCAGACTTTAGAACAACTGGTACAGGAGTAAGTAAATGCTCAACATATTGAAGAATTAACAAGCTCTTGGAATTCTCCTCCATTTCTTGTTAAAAAGAAATCTGGAAAATGGAGAATGGTAACAGATCTAAGAGCTGTTAATAAGATGATTCAGCCAATGGGCTCTCTACAGTCTGAAATTCATTTGCCTTCTCTATTGCCTAAAGGATGGCCCCTCATAATGATTGATTTAAAAGATTGTTTCTTCACTATACCTTTACAAGAAAAAGGCAGAAAAATTTTGCCTTCACAGTGCCTATTATAATAATTCTCAGCCTGCCAAGAGATATCAATGGAAGATTCTCCCACAGGGAATGTTAAATAGTCCTAACCTGTGCCAATAATTTGTATGGCAGCTGTTGGAAAGATATGTAACCAATTTCCTCAATCTGTAGTTTATCATTACATGTATGACATTTTACTATCTCATTCAAATGTAGATACAAGACTTTGGACTCACCAAGATAGTCTAGATAGAGGAATATTTTCTCTGAATTTATCAAATGCAAATGGACTAGACACTGTTGATGTATTTATTGTCTGTATATATTGTATATACTTATTGTGTTTATTGTATGTAGTTTTTCTTATTTTAGTCATAGCTTTTTTATTTTAGACAAAAAGGGGAAATACAGTGGTATATTATTTGTGTTTTAATAATAAAGCTTGCCTGAATATCAGATGGCAAAGTAGTCACATTAGTCAGCCATATAGGCCATGGAGTGGTGGCATACATCTTTAATTCCAGGATTTGGGAGACAGAGACAGACAGATCTCTGTGACTTTAGAATTTCCCTGGTCTACACAAGATCAATTCAGAAACAAATCCAGATGGTGGTGGCTCACACACTTAATCCCAGTGTTTGGGAGTCACACACCTTTAATCCCAGCACTAGGGAGCTGGAGACAAGAGCAACATGGCTGGAATGAGAGAGGAATATAAAGGGGAACAGACAGGAACTCGCTGGAATGTGGAACCTAAGGATTCGTGGAGACAGGATCTCACCTTTTCAGTCTGAAAATTTGGTAGGGGTAAAAGGTCTCTCTAGTGGTTGGCTACTTTGTTTTTCTGATCTTCGGCTTGAACCCCAATATCTGTCTCTGGGTTTTTATCATTTGTGCTACACATAATGCTGACCATGAAAACAAACTAACACCCTGACCCAAAAGATGTAATTGCCAAACAGAGATCTTCCTAGAAACTTCCAACTAATATTTGTTAGTTAGCCGATAATACATGGGTGGTTTTGAGCTGGAAATAATCAAGGCATTACTGAATTTGTAAAAACCAAATTGACAACCCCAACATTACAGGTTATTCTCACATCTCTGAAGCCTATTCTATAGAGGTTCATCCAGAGGCAGAGCCCTCCAAGGGTGGGTATACCCTGGTTCTCCCACCTGGTCTGGCATGGATGGGGACTGTCTATGAGTCATTGATGGTCTGAGTGGGGCAGCAAGTGAAGAGGATTCTGAGTGTGGAAGTGAACAATGGCACAGATGTGCTCTTTGGGGACAGTCCGGGTGGGTCCTGGAATAGAGCTTCCAACATAATTTGGACCCAACGAAATCTGAATGCTTGAATTCTTGAAGCAAGAAGTGAGCAATGTCTGTCAAAACTGGCCTCCAGTTTCTCCAAATGCAATTATTTTCTTAAAAAAAAAACAAAGAAGCTGCTTGATTGCCCTAAACCTTGAAGTTATCTCTTCCTAAGAGCCACAGCTTCAAACAAACACGTCTCAACTAGTCACGAAAAAAAAAAATACTGTCTCCATCCAGATGAATGCACACAGATGTTTCTGACTCCAGTCTTGCATGAAAATAAAATAATTAAAATGCTCTTTCCCATTTTTGGATTTTTTATGAGAAATAGTTTATTGGGACTTTTTCTGGCTACTATACAACTAAATTTTTGAAACCTCCCAAGAATAATTATGAATTGTTCTAAATAAACAGATGTGAGCAGCATCTACCCTAGATCTAGAGCCTGATACTCTGTAGACCAACAGCATCAGCTTGTTGGAAAAGTCAAATCCCAGGCCTCACCCAGACCTACTGTGTTCAGAACTGAATTTCTAAGAAGGTTCTCAGGGCGTTTAAATAAACAATACTGTTGGAGAAGCAGTGCTCTAGGGCACCACATTGTGTGGCTGCTACTTTAGAAACAGTCATCTCTTCCCATTTCTGTCAAATAGAATCTATTTTCAACACATATAAAAGTTGACAGGGAAATGAAACAATAGGGGTGTAGTAACTCATGCCTGTAATCCAACATGGAAACCAACAAATAATCTTGAGAGGCCAAGGCCAGGGGATTGTATGACTGAGACCAACCTACACTACACAGCAAGACCCTGTCTCAAATATAGAGAAGGAAAAAAAGTAAGAAGAGAGGAGGGGAGAAGTTAGGAGGAAGTAGGGGATAAGAAAATTGAAAGAAAACAATCACTCCAAACAGAAAAATACACTGCTTCACTTCGTAAGAAGTGTGTGAGTAGGATTTCGTCTAGATGGGTGGTATCAGGCACGGAATTGGATTCTCCAGAAGTTGTATCAAATTCCAAAACCACAATTCTTCAGAGTGCAACCTTATGAAGAAATAAAACCTCAGTAGCTGCAATTAGCTGAGATGAGGTCATTCGGGAGGAGGGTGGACACTTATCCAATATGACTGGTGTCCTTATAAGAAGAAACACCCAAGGAGAAGACAGTCCCATGCTTATGGAAGCAGAGACTGAAGTGACAGAGCCATCGTGCAAGCCAAGGAACAGTCATGATTTCCAACGACAAGAAGCTAGCAAAAGTGAGAAAAGACCCTCCCTCACAGGTCTCATAGGGAGTATGGCCTGCTAGAACCTTGATTTTTAAACGTCTAACTTGCAAAATTGTGGCGCAAAATACTTCCATTGTTTTCAGCCACCCAGTTAGTTAACTTTGTGATAGAAGTCCTAAAAAAACTAATATAGGGGTTAGAGAGGTGGCTCAGCAGTTAAGAGCCCTGATAGCTCTTCCAGAGGACCAGGGTTCGATTCTCAGTTCCCACGTGGCAGTGCACAACTATCTGTAATCCCAGCTACAGGAGATCTGGCACCCTCACACAGATGTACATGCAGAAAAACTACCAATGCACATGAAAATAATTAAATCTCTTAAAACCCTAATATAGGCAGTCAAAGAACTTAAGAACTCATACTACACATAAGAGGCCTGACTCCTGTGTAGGCCTTGAAGGGATGCCTTCTGCAAGCAGAGCCTCCTGGGGCTTCTGGGATGAAATTTCTCTGTGCACCCCTACTGTCTCTGATTGTAATATCACAAAACCAAATTTTCTGGAAATATCTAATATATGTTTCAAAACAACTGAAAGAACTTTAATGTTCTCACCATAAGGGGGAAAAAAGGATAAATGTTTAAGGTAATGAACAGGTTAATTGTGTTGACTTCATCATTGCTCAACATATACATGTACCAAAATATCACATAACGTTCCCTAGTATTTCCAACTGTTACTTGTCAACCCAACATCAAGTTCAAAAACAGAAAAATGTTAAGCAAAGGGGCCAATGTAGCTCACCTTTAAAAGCTCCTCATATGACACCCTCCCCCATCACCGCCCTTTGTTGGTATTGCTTTAGTCACTGTGGAAATGCAAACCATGAAAGATAGCAAAATGTTCTTCAGAATCTCACTCCCTGTTCAGGAACTGAGCAATCAAGCTGGTTGATTTGCTGAAGAGGAAGCTGCAGAAAACACCTCTCACCAGTCCCTCTCTGACTCTAGTATTCTTACTATGGCAAGAAATTTGATTTGGGCTTGTTCCCTGGACAGCCACATAGAACCTTCTACTGTTCTTTGGGTTCCTGAATCTTGGACTCAAAGGGCAAATTCTGCCCAGTGCCCTTTCTCAAGATACCAAACGTATGTTATTTGTTTTCTCTTATCCCTCCCTGTGGTTTACCAAGCATTTCAAAAGATCTTAGAGCCAAAAAGAACCTCAGTCAACATCTGGTCCAACTGTACACATGGTGAAATGGAGGTCAAGAAAGGTCAAATGTTGGGCAGCAAAGTCAAAATAAAAAAAAAAGAAAAGAAAGAAGAGAAAGGACGCCAGCCAACTCTCAGGTTCTGCTTCTTGTTCACTCCTCATCTGAACTAAGGTTCGGATGCTGCAACAACTTGAGCACAGCCTTTGAAGTTGAACAGACTTCAGTTTGAATTTGAAATCCTCCACCTATGTGCTGTGTGACCCTGAGCAGTTTAACCTCTTGATTTACTCATCCTGCCCATTAGGGATAACATATCCTACCTCAAACAACATTAGAATGATTGATGAGATAACATATGGGAAGGTCTGTGTCCCTTGAATAGGTTCAGCTCACAAAATCTTTACCCTGACCTATTCTGCCCCTGAGTATCTTCCCATTCTGACTTCATCAGCTTTGAACAAGCAACAAGATGCCTGCAGCTGTTTCCGACATGTGCTCAAGGCGGGTAAAAGAGACTGCCTCTATTTGTAGCTCTCTTAGGAGTAAAGAAATTTCCTAGAAACCTTTGAACAAGCTGACCCAAGTCTCATCTGCCAGAGCTGGGTCATGTGTCTATTTAAGGAGACTAGGAATAACCTTCAGCCAACTAGGTTTCCCCAGAATATGTAGATAGGATTGGTTTCCCTCAGAACACATGGCGGGGGGGGGATCAAAGTGGAAAGGGAGAGCAGCTCTGTTAGAAGAGAAGGCAGAAGGCAGAAGCAAGGGGAAGCAAGGCCTAAGAAGGGTAAGAAAGAAACAGACAATTCTAAGAAATGCCTTCCATTCACTGCTGGGTTTGTGACTCTGAAGTCTGTTTGAGAACTCTTCAGTAGAGGTTTGAGTTGTAGAGACGGAAGGCTCTCCCCAGACCTATATTTCACTCAAGGGGAGTTTCCTAACATTCTTGCTGCAGGATTTTACCACCCCTCTGAAAAATCTGTCAACTTTTAGCTACTTATCCTGGGTGACTCACCGTCTGCTGTAGGATCCCCCCACCACCATGACCAGTTAAAGTAGAAGTGGGTACCTAAGGATAAACTGTCTGTATGAGTACAGACTTTATATTTATCCAGCTCTTAGACATATCTCATGCGAGCCGTGATGTTTAAGAAAAAAGAACGGAGAGAGGTGAAACAACTTGCCCCAAACTGAGCTATTAAACGGCAGTGTTGGCTCTAATGTGCATCCAAAATACAATGTGCTTACTGCTACTTGCTCTGCCACTTGGAATCCTAGGTAGAAATTTGACACATGTGGCAGTCATGAGCAAAGCAAGTAATTGGTACCAACTTAGTGGGAGTTCTACAGCCCAAATCCCAGGATGCTCAGTCCATCAAGATTCATTCATTTTCTTATCCAAAATCTTTCTAGGCACACACATGAGGTCTTCCTCAGTTTAAAACAGAACGTCTTGAGTATTTAGTAAACATTTGCAGAGCAGTTTCCATGTGGTAGGCATTGTGTAATGTGCTTTACAAATATTAACTCAGTTCCATTTGGTTCTAGAGAAGTCCCAATGTCCCGCAGTCATATGCGCTTCACCAAAGCCCTGGATGATTTATTCCCTTGGCAATCCACCGAATGTGATCCACAAGTCAGGAACAGATCAAACTTCCAAGCAGAAATCTGTTCCAGAGCTTAGCAATCTTCTGTCCTGTTCTTTTATTAGAAACAACCTATGCCCAAATTACCAAGACATGCCAGTGCAACCAAATCATAGTACAGCCTGCAATTGCTTGAGGAAAATTCTGGATTGTTCAAAACTTATTATAGAACATAATCTTTTTGTAACGTCTTTTTTTTCAATTGTGGCAGATTATAATCTTCCATAAAAGGCAGGGGAACTTTCTGCACTGAGTTTAAGAAGGCCATAGGGCATTGGCTGGCAATGCTTTGTGTCAACATCCTTAATCTTCCTGTTGGTATTTTAAAATAACAGGTCAGCCATGCAAATTATAAACTGTGCAGTGTAAAAGTCCCTGTGAAGTGCTGCCATTTGCAAGAAGATGGGCTTTCTGACAGCCAAGAAGTCATAATATGTCTCCTTGGTTTCCATGTGACAGTAATTAGCATCTAAGCTCTGACGTGTTTATTCCCACAGCCGAGAGGATGGCATTTGTAACAGGTTCCAACGGAGAACCATTACTGTTTGCAATATACAGTTCCTATTTTCAAGATGGAAGCAGAAAGCCTTCAAAGTGGAAAAGTAGAGACTGGGAGATATTTCCCTTCACTTACCAGCTTGGGATCAGAGTTTTAAGGAGGATGAACGGTCAGCAGCCTCATTACTCTTGCAGAAACAATTCATGCTTCTATAGACACGATCAGCAAACTGCCTATGGGAGCCTTTTCCCCTTTCACGTTTTTCTCCTTTTTTCCTGTTTCATTTAAAATGTTCCATACTTATATTGCAATACCAATAAAAATGACTGTTCCTCACATTTTAGGAGACTCCAGAAAATTTCATTAAATTGTAAAGAATGTTGCTTATTTGAAAACATATGGTTTGTCAGCAATAAATTGCCTTTTCATTAAACAGACTATTATGAATAAGCATTCTTCTATAAAATGTCAAATGAAGAAAATTAAAAATTTTTTCTTCCTTCAAACCGTCTACACCAATGTTTCTGAGATGTCTATGTGCAGAAGACTTGCTCAAACAGAGTCCTATCCAGTCACATGATTCTGATTCAGTAGGTTTGGGGTGAAGCCCAAGTTTCTTCAGCTCCAACAATTCCCCAGTAACTGCTGCAATCAGCTGGAAACCACCCTTGGCACAGTTCTGGACTGGGCTGGTAATCTAGTCAGTAAGGGCAGAAACCTCACTGTGAGAATTCCTGTCTCACAGTGAAGAAAGACACAAGGAAAAAATACCAACTCGGGCTCCAGAGGTGGTTCTGCTAGTCAAGTGCTTGGCACACAAGCTTAAGAACCTGAGTTCAGATCCAGACAAAGTGGTCTGCATTTGGAATCCCTTTGTTGGAGTGACTGGTAGACCCCCTGGGACTCTCAGGACAGTTAGCCAAGCCTAAAAGGTAAATTCCAGGCCAATAAGAGACCCTTTCTAAGACAAAGAGGAGGAGGAAGAGATAGAGAAAGACACTCAATACCAACCTCTTGCCTACACACAGACATGCATATACACACCGATTATCCACACTGAAGTACTATGAATTTCCATCTCAGCTCAGTTCAGCCAGCTTACTGCTCTGCCTTGTACTTCAACAGCTGGAGACACCACTTGTACCCATCCAAACAGGGTGTGGAGGTAGCTGGAGGCTGAGGCAGGGGGATTGTCATGAGTTCAGGCCCAATGTGGACTACAGAGTAAGACCTCATCTCCAAAAAAAGGAAGAAACATACAATTTAGATATGGATATAAGTTATAAGACCAATCATAACAAGGCTGTGCTTTGACAAATGCCCCAAATGAAGTACAACATAAGTATTCAGGGGCTAGCAAAGTGGTGATAAGTAGCCAGAAGATAATCAAAGAAATAGCCTAGAGCAGGCATGTACCATACTTTCCTGTTCACAAAAGATCATATAATCTCATGTTTTCCAAAGAACGGTCAAATGAAATATTGTAACTACGACTTTCTGCATTCTGCAGATGAAGAAACTAAAGCCGAGAAGACTAAAACTCATCTGCCAAATCATTTGACAAATAAATGTCATTTTTCTAAGATGGACTCCCACGATAAAGAAATAACACATATAAAAGGAAATTATAGTTTCTAATGCTGATGCAAGTATCCGTAGTGAATGACATTTCTTGACCACTTAATTATGCAAGGCCCCGTGCCAAGAACTTCATATGCATATACATCATTTCATGTGACTCTAAAAGCAATCCCATAAAATAAGTGTTATCATCATCATCATCATCATCATCATCATCATCTTTTACAGAGGATAAAACTGAAGCATTGAAAAGTAACATGTCCTGGACTGGAGATATGGCTCAGCAGTTAAGAGCACTGGCTCTTCTAGAGGAGCAGATTCTACTCCCAGTACCCATGGGAATGGAATCTGGGTGCTGTCACCCATCTGGCAGCTCACAACTGTGTATAACTCTAGTTACAGAGGACATAACATCATGTTCTGTGGTGTCCACATATACATGTAAGCAAAACACTCATATACATTAAATAATAAGCAAATATATAAAATTATAAAGAGGAAAGGAGCAAACCCCATGTTACATTGATAATTAGAGAGTCTTTTCTAGAACTTTAGTCTGAGTTTCTTAGAATTTTAGCAGAGAACAAAGGATAGACCATGTGGCAGGAGCTATGATACTAAAAATAAGAAGCATGTGAGATTGGGGGAGAGCCTTGATTATCATCTACCAAGAAAAGGTGGACTTGTCTATGGCAAGCAAAGAGGACTTCGAGTTTCTGTTTTGTTTTAAGTATGAGAAAGAAAAAAGTCAGAGATATTTTAGTGTGTGTCTGGCAACAGTGTCTAAGATGGCCTAGAGAGGGACGACATGAGCTAAGTAAATAGATTGTGACTGGCAGGCGTCCCCTGAGAGCCTGAGAGCACAAGTCAGAGGAGCATGGTAGGCCTGTAAGCACGGAATCACAGAAAGGTAAAGAAGAGAATTACCACTCTGCATGAGAGGACCCACAGTGGAGAGGCAGCAGAAATCCCTGGTGAGTTGGAGACCTTAAACAGACATTTCAAATGCAGGCACCTTTACTGTGCGTGCAGTGCAGCATATATCAGACAGCTTTCACACGACCTTATTTTGTCTCCAGGATTAGGCTGGAGAGGCAGATATTATCTGATCCATTTTGTAGATGGAGAAATAAAGGCTCAGAAAGTGAAAAATGATTTGCCAACGGCAAAAAGCCAGGAAACCTAGAAGCAGGGAGTACATTTCTGAGCACACACTTTGCTGAGAGAAAACAAGGCAACATTTTACAATTTGCCTGGGAGAACTCTGATGGTGGCTCACGGTGGCAACAGGTAACAGGACATTGCTAGCTGTTTGTAAAGAGCTTTCTGGACCAAACAAAATTCAATTGTATTTGATTGTCACCTGAAGACAAAATTTGCTAATATGTGTGTGCACAGCAAAACTATACAGAGGAGGATGTGATATGCAACTTAGGCCAAAAAGAAAATACTGGCACATGACAATGCAAACTTTGGGTTTTTTGTTGTTGTTTTTTTTTTTTGGCATCATACATAATAACCACAGGGCATGGGGTGTGACCTCTTAGGCCAGAAAGTGATTCTCAATAGAGTCATTATATAAATGCTTACTGGATTGAAGAATAAACCCATAGATGTTTTCAGCACTTCCACAAACCTCTCTGTGATGGCTGTCACTAGAGTATAGACTAAAAGTTGATCTCTCTCTCTCTCTCTCTCTCTCTCTCTCTCTCTCTCACACACACACACACACACACACACACCAGATATCATTCACTACCTAATATTGTTATGTAAACTCTAGCTGAACTAAAAAACCAGATCGATGTGTGGATACAAAGACCGCTTTTATAGATTTCTATTAAATGAGATACAATTAACTCCCTTGGGGGCAAAAATATAAGGTAAACCTTCATATAAATTGGTCATATTACTAACCACATAGTAGACCGTGGCTGGACAGTCACCATATTCCACCATTCTACTCTTTTTTCACTCACCTCTTTATTACAAAAATGCAAATTAAAATTCTCAACACCCCCCCCCCCCCCGCGCGCGCCTGTTGACCTCTGGTTAGATGCTGTCACGGAGAGAGAATGATAACAGATTGGAAGGGAGAAGAAAATGGTAAGACATTTGGTTCTAGTGGGATCTGACTCAACAGACAGCCTTCTGCTTTTCCAGCACTCTGATGATGGGCAAATGCTGGTAGCTGCCAGCAACTGAACGCTGTAGTGAGATTAACAGATTTGACAGTATGGACAGCTACAGGGACCCAATTTGAGGAGTGACAGAATTCCCAAATCAGTAGCTGTGAATGACTTTTGTGGAGAGCATGCTACTAGGCTCTGGTAGCAGGGTAACATCACCCCTTCAGTTTTGTTCCTAGAGTCCTCTGGTACCAGGGAGAGGGTACTTCCTATAGTGATTACTCTGGATTTTCCTACTGTTCTTTTTCCTGATCCTTGTATCTTGCCAACATGTTGTAAACAATGCCTGGTATTCCACTTCGCTCTGAAATACTTAAAAAAAAATCAGCTCTTGACTAATCCCTAATTGCTACACTGTGGTAGTTTTCCATACCATTGAAATAGTTTGGGGGTGTTTGACAAAGGTACATTCTAAAGGTAAAGAAAGACGGATGTGAGTTCTTATCTTCCCCAGTCCTGGTATCTGGTTGTTTAGTCAAAAGCAGTTTCCAAAAGGCAAGAAATGTGTTTTTCAATCCGTTGTTTCATCTTAATTTTTATTTTCATAAAAGTATGCCTCATAGGTGACTTGACATGAAAGATGTGTCATTGATTATGTAGTTTGCCTTACCCTGACAGGGGTACAAACATCTCAGTTTGAATAGAGAGAAGTCTAAGTACTGACTGATAACATCTCAGCCATAAGCCAACAAAAGACTCGCTCTTCTCCTCAGAGAAAACTTGAGCAAGCAGCTTGGCAAAGTGGAAATTATGTAGGCTTTGGAGTCAAAGTGGGTTACAATTCTAAGAGATATTTATTAGCTCTGTGTATTTGAGCCAATTTTTTAACCTCTCTGAGCCCTGGTTTTATTGTCTATAAATTGAAGCAAGGAGGTTTTCGAGCCTACTGGGTTGGTGTGAAGATTTGCCCTGATGTAAACAAAGTGCTCAGGGCCTTCCACATGCATAAGTGGTGAGCTGCTAGCGCAGTGATCCACTAATGGCAATTACAGCCTTTCCTGGTTGGCTTCCAAGATACTTCTGTCTTCAAAGCTACAGCTTTGGAAATGAAAATAAAGGGCACAGCTTACTCCCATATCCATCAGCCAAAAGCAGACTCCACAGAAATCAATACTGTCTTCTCCTCAGGAAAAATAAAAACTAGGACTTAGAACCAGTGAACTGTTAGTTTTAATCCAGTGAACTGTAGAAGGCGATACATCTACGACCAGAATGATTTCTGTTGTCTGCCTTGGTAGCTTCTTAAATTCCACAGTGGCAAATAAGGTCTACAGACATAGGCACAACTTCTACCTAGAAGGTTATGGTATGCGTCTGCTTTTCTTTAATTATACCAAGTGTAGATCTGATGCGGAAACCACTGTGGTAGTTCACATTTGACTGAAGGCAAAAAAATTCAAGAAAATGGGCAGCCTGTGTTTCAAGCATTTAGGAGGGGCGTACACTTTGGGTTTGTGAAGATTTGGTTCTGTTGTCCACAGGTGAAATTTCTGTTGTTGTTATTATCAAATGCTGCCACAGTCATAATTAATAACACTGCCAAGAAACATATCACTCTACTATACTTGAAGAGCATATGCTGTAGAGTTCAGATATTCCACAATTTAAAATGGGATTATATTCTGATAAATGCCTCATATTTTGAAAATATCCTAAGTCCAAAATGTATTCACTCCACCAAACCCACTTGTAACCTAGTTTGGCAACACAGGCCACTAGATTGGGAGATGCGATGCGTCATCACAAGACAGTACCCTACCAGTAGGCTGGAAATGTATGTATCTCAGTGTCAGGATGCTTGTCCAGTGTGGCCAAAGCCCTGGATTTACAAATAGGGCACTTGAGGAGTTCTGGGTTTGCTATATGCATTGTCAGAGGAGAGGTACACGCACATAGTACGAGCAGGTGAATGGACTAAGCTGTTAAGTACATTATTACAAAAGTGAGTGCCAATTAACCAAAACCAACTGGGGGGTCCCAAACTAAACTGTCTCCCATGTTTGCCAACTGCAGAAGAGGAAGAGGAAGGTCAAAGACTGAAGTAGGATGTAAAAGGGGAGCAGTGGGTGCTTTGGGATGAGGAAGCAGCACATCCAAAGTCCCAGCGAAGGAAGACTGTGTGGCTAGCACAACGGATTAAAGGAAGCACATGGATTGGGGAAAACAATGTGCAAGACAAATCTGAGGTTTCATCATGAGCTTAGGTCAAGTCACCCAGACCAAACTTCGTCGGTCATTGTGGGCATTTGTAACTGCATGCAAGACAAAGAGAAAAGAATGCAAATGTATTCCATTTAAGATGTGATATGATCATCTACAACCCATGCAAGTTGCATTAAAAGGCACCATAAAATGGAAATGATTAAAAATGATACATACACACTTTTACTGTTATTATTCACACTGTGTAGTTGGTCACTAATCTCCCCATGCAGAACCAAGACTTTGTCTTACATGTTGGTAAGAGAAATGTCTTGCCTTTCCCTCTCTCTGGTCCACATTGGTACTTCTGATTTTCCCATTTCAATTTGTTTAAGAACTAAAATATATTTGCAAGAATTCGGAGTACACTATCCTCCCAGAGCTTTGCTTTCTGAGAGCTTTTGCAGATCTCTCCTAATTGAATGGCAATTTTCTTTATAGCAGCCTGTTTTTGTTGAGTCTTTCTAAAGCCTTCAACCCAATTTTTGCAGGAAAAAAATAACCCTTTGAATTATGAATGTGTTCATGTTTCGTCAGCTTACATAATACTTCATTAAATTATGTAATTATCTCAAAAACTGGCAAAACAGGTTAGAGACTCTTCGTAAACACACAGCTTCACAAGCCGGAGCATCCTAAGAAATAAGCCACAACCAGTGACCAGAGTCAGTGCACCGTGGGCATGGGCTCTGTATTTTAGAGAGGACTAAAGGAAAGCAGAGGGTGTATCCAGCACGTTAAGCGGGTGTCAGCTAAGAAAGGGAAACTGAGGGTGGGTTTTAAAGAGAGCGCGATTTTCACTGGAAACTGATCTCTTTAAAAGCTGCTGGTTTTATGGGAACATGTGTATTTGTGTGGGTACTTGCATGCCACAGCACAGCTAGGAAGTCAGAGGACAGTTTTCTTGGGTTCTTTCACCAGGAAGGGCCAAGGAATGAAACTCAAGTCATCTGGTTTATGCAACAGGCCCCTTTACCCACTGGCTAAGGAGAATTAATTTAATGGGGGCAAAAAGGAGTAGCTGTAAGTCAAGAAGTCTAGTATGTCAGATATTGGTATTGTGGATACCATTGATTGTGTACCATGGGAATACACAGGGACACCCGAGTTTAGAAGCTATTTATTGCTATTTTAGTCCATCTGAGCTGCTGGAACAAGTTGTTGATTGGCTAGCTTATAAGCACATTTCTTACATACCATCCTAGGCGCTGGGAAGTTTAAGATTGAAGCACCAACTTATTCAGTGTCTAATGACGGCCAGCTCTGTCAGGTAGTTGCTAGGTTTTTTTTTTGTTTGTTTGTTTACTCTTTTGGTTCTTTGGGGAGTCTGTCACCCAGCTCCCAAATAAATCACACAGAGACTTATTCTTACTTATGAATGCCTGGTCTTAATTTGGCTTGTTTCTAGTCAGCTTTTCTAAAATTATCCCATCTATCTTTTGCCTCTGGGTTTTCTTTTCTTTTCTTTTTTGTTGTTTGTTTTAGAGAGAGTTTCTCCATGTAGCTTTGGCTGTCCTAGAACGCACTCTGTCGACCAGGCTGGCCTCAAACTTACAGAGATTTCCCTGCCTCTGCTTCCTGAGTGCTGGGATTAAAGGCGTGCGCCAACACCACCTGGGACCCTTTTCTATTTCTATATACCTCTGTTTACTTCTTACTGCATGGCTTGCTGCGTGACTGGGTGGCTAGATGGCTGGCCCCTGGTGTGTTCTCTTTTCATCCTTTTCTCATTTCTCCATCTCTATTCGTGGATTTCTCCTATTTATTGTCTCTGCCTGCCAGCCCCACCTATCTTTTCTCCTGCCTAGCTACTGACCATTTAGCTCTTTATTAGACCAAGCAGATGTTTTATACAGGCATAGTAACACAGTGTTACGGAGTTAAACAAATGCAACATAAAAGAATGTGATACGTCTTTGCATCATGAAACGCCACAGCATAAACAAATGTAACACATCTTCAACTAATATTCCACACCATCATATGGTCAAAAGGGGGCAGCTATAAAGCCATAAAAACCTCTTTTCTAAGGGTACTAATCTCATTCATGAGGGATTTGCCTTCATGATTTAATAATTTCCAAAGATTCCCAACTTCTAATTCTATCATGATTAAATGTGACTTTTTAACCAAGAAATTCAGAGAAGGGGACACAAGAATTCGTATCAAGGCAGAGGAGAAATTTGCCAAGTTAATGAGTTGGGTGTGATGAGAGACAGAGAAGATTCAGAGAACATTCCATTTCCATGCAGTTGGCCAGCCCCTAGCTTCCATGTTTGGTAGAAAAACACACTCCCGAAAGTGGTAGTGTAAATTGCCTCTTCCACTAGTTTCCCCCTTGTGCCGCCGACTCAGCAAAGCGACAGCACTGATTTGGAAACAATGGAAAAGAAGGCTCCTTTAAAAGAGACCTGAAATCATCTTTCAAAGTATGCAGAAGGGGGGCATGATTGCCAAACCATCAATACTGTATCCAAAGCTTTCAGAAAGCTTTAGCAAAAAGACAAAGCATTTGACCTCTCTGTCTCTCTCTCTCTCTGCCTCCCTCCCCCCATCTCTCCCTCTCTCTCTCTCTCTCTCTCTCTCTCTCTCTCTCTCTCTCTCTCTCTCTCACACACACACACACACACACTCCATAATCTCCAAGATAGTGACTACGTCATAGGCACCACTGAGTGTGTTAATAAAAAAGGACTTGTTTTGCTATCTGGCAACCGAAGTATCATTCTTTCCTAGGAAATATTTTCTGGATTCCATCATCCCTGGTCATAAATTATGTATTTCTAAATTGTTGGTACTCAGCTGAAAGAGTCAGTTGGACAATTACTTTGACAGAGGCATAACTTGACAGTGATTTCATAGCACAAACTTTATTGTGCCTGCTCTGATTAAGTTTGCCATTTGAAAATCAAATGATTTGAGAAAAGTCAATTAATCGTGTACAGAAAAAAAAATAAGACTTCATTGACTTGCATGTAGCATGGAGTAAAGTGCAACATTCAATTTTCTTTGGTTTCAAAAAAAATAAAGTTGTGTTAATATTCATTCCTTAATTTTTATTTTGATTTTCATTTAATCTATGGGCTCTTTCCATGGAATTTAGCCCACTTAGCTCTTACTCAACTTCCCACCCGACTCTTTCCTACTCACCTCCTTTTGCTGTCCAGATTTTTTACCCTCCCCAATTCCTGTCATAATTAGATCAGGAACGTGTATCCTGTTTTTAGCCTTTGTCTTGATTATAAAGTGGGAATCGGCCCACCACCGCATGCTGACCATAATCAGCCTCCTGCTTGTGTCTATAAATACCGTTTGATTGGAACACAGCCAAATTTATTTATGTATTGTCTACAGCTACTTTCATGGAATAATAGTTGAGTTGTATAGTAGTGATTGAGAGCAGGTAGCCTCAAAGACAAAAACATTTCTATCTGGCCTTTTACGGAAGAAAAAAAAACATACAATGCCATACATGGTAGCTAGCCCACATGTGTAATCCTAGCATGTGGGAGGCTGAGACAGGAAGATTGTCATGAATTTAAGAGCAACTGAGATTACGTCATAGTGAAATTCTATCTAAAAAAAATAAAAGATGACAGAGACGAATGAGAGAAGAAAGGGAGGGAGGGAGGGAGGGAGGGAGGGAGGGAGGGAGGGAGGGAGAACTCTGCAGCCATGCTCTCAGGGTCTCTGGAGGAGCCAACAGTACAGTTTGCTCTTGTTGAACTCCTGGGATGTCACTCACCATCTTCTCACTGCTCTGTCTTTTACAAAATCACTCCTCCCAAAAGTCACTCAGAAGACTGTAGCGATCATCTATAGTGTTAAAAACAAGAAGGAAGGCAGGAAGACACTGAAGCACTGTCACTTCAGATGCCAGGAGGCAGGTGTTTCTGTGGATGCCATTTATAAAAGCCACCTCAGCAGGAAATGTGTCTTCCATTTTGCAACTTCAGTGTCCGAACTGCAGTGTTTATTTTCATTTGTCCTCTTGCCTCTGTACCACCTCTCTCCAGATGGAAGAGCTCCCTGGGGAAAGGAGGCATACCTGCCAGCTTTAAATCCCCCAGCAGAAGGAATTCAATGGCTGAGTCGACTTTCAGAGCTCCTGGGCACAGCACCAACATGAGCTACCACAGCTGGCTGCCAAAGGCTGACGGTGGCCAGGGCTGCTTTCATTTTATTCTTTGGTTTCTATTGTCCCAAGATTTTCCCAGATGTCTACTTTTTGGCTTTGACTTCTACACTGTTGGTTTTACCTTCAATTTAGGAAGCATAGTTTGTTGTCCAAGAAGTTTGAGTCCAATCAAATTTCTCCTTACTCTGAACTGGCAAAATAATCCCTTAGGGAAAACACAAATACTATCCCAGAAGCCTGTGTGGAGTGTGTGTGTGTATGATTCTTCAGTTCTTTATTATTATTATTATTATTGTTATTTTTATTTTTTCTTTCTTTTTTGAAAAATGTTTTTATTGAGCTATATATTTTTCTTGGCTCCCCTTCCTCCTTCTCTCCTCCTCTCCTACCCTCTTCCATGGTTCCAATGTTCCTAATTTACTCAGGAGATCTTCTCTTTTTCTACTTCCCAAGTACGTTAGATCCATATATGTCTCTCTTAGGGTCATCTTTGTTGTGTAGGTTCTCTAGGATTGTGAATTATAGGCTAGGTTTTTTGTTTTATGTCTAAAAGCCACTAATGAATGATTAAATATGATATGGGTCTGGGTTACCTCACTCAATATGATGTTTTCTAGATCCATCCATTTGCCCACAAATTTCAATATGTCATTATTTTTTTTTGCTGTGTAGTACTCTAATGTATAAATTACCACATTTTCCTTATCCATTCTTTAGTTGAAGGGCATTTAGATTGTTTCCAGGTTCTGTCTATGACAAATAATGTTGCTATGAACATAGTTGAGAACATGTCCTTGTGGTATGGTTGCACTTGCTTTGGGTATATACACAACAGTGGTATTGCTGGGTCTTTGATGTAGGAAGTCCTGTAAATGTGCTGCTTTTATTAGTTAATGAATGAAGAATCTGCATTGGCCTGTTATAGGACAGAGTAGAGCCAGGCAGGGAAAACTAAACTGAATGCAGGGAGAAAGAAGGCAGAGTCAAAAGATGCCATGGAGCTGCCATAGGAGACAGATACAAGATGCCAGTTGGAACCTTGCCAGTAGGCCACAAGCCTCGTGGTAAAATATAAAATAATAGAAATAGGTTCATTTAATATGTAAGAGCTTGCTAGGAATATGCTAGAGTTATTGGCAAAGCAGTGTTTTAAATAATATAGTTTCTGTGTGATTATTTTGGTTCTGGGCAGCTGGGAACAAAGAAGTGGCCTCCTACTACAAATTGGTGCCAAACTTGAGGCAACATTTGTTGACAGAGGTTTCTGTCCCACCCAGTCCTGCAGTCATTCAGTCAAAGAAACACACAGAGGCTTACATTAATTGTAAACTGGTTGGCCTATTAGCTTAGGCTTCTTATTAACTCTTACATCTTAAATTAGCCCATAATTCTTGTCTGTTTAGCCGCATGGTTTGGTACCTCTTATCAGCGAGGCATTCTCATTTTGTTTCCTCTGTGTTTGGGTAACAATTGCAGACTGAGCCTTTCCTCTTCCCAGAATTTTCCTGCTCTGATCACCCTGCCTCTACTTTCTGCCTGGCTACTGGCCAATCAGCATCTTGTTCAACCAATACAACTGACAAATCTTTACAGGGTGTAAGACCATTGTCCCATAGCAGGTATTGAGGACGTTTGTTTCCTAATTTTCTGAGAAATTGCCATATTGATTTCCAAAGTGGTTGTACCAGTTTGCACTGCCACCAGCAATGGAGGAATGTTCCCTTTACCACACATCTTCTCCAGCATAAGTTGTCCTCAGTGTTTTTGATCTTGGCCATTCTTAAAGGTATCAGATGAAATCTCAGAGTTGTTTTGATTTGCATTTCTCTGATGGCTAAGGACATTGAGCATTTCTTTAAGTGTCTTTCAGCTATTTTAGATTCCTCTGTTGAGTGTTGTCTGTTTAGGTCTGTGCTCCATTTTTTTATTAGATTATTTGTTCTTTTGATGACCAATTTCTTGAGTTCTTTGTATATTTTGGAGATCAACCCTCTGTGCAATATGGGATTGGTGAAGATCTTTTCCCATTCTGTAGGCTATCATTTTGTCTTGTTGACTGTGTCCTTTGCTTTACAGAAGCTTTTCAGTTTCAGGAGGTCTCATTTAATAATTGTTTCTCTGCATGATTGTGCTACTGGGGTTATATTTAGGAAGTGGTCTCCTGTGCCAATGTGTTCAAGTGTACTTTCCACTTTCTCTTCTATGAGGCTTACTGTGGTTGGTTATATGTTGAAGTTTTTGATCTATTTGGACTTTAGTTTTGTGCATGGTGGTTGATATGGATCTATTTTCACTCTTCTACATATTGATATCCAGTTATCCCAGCACCATTTGTTGAATATGCTTTCTTTTTTCCATTTTATATTTTTGTACTACTTTGTAAAAAAAATCACATGTTCATAGGTATGTGGATTGATATCTGGGTCTTCAATTTGATTCCATTGGTCTGTTTTTAGGCCAATACCAGGTTGTTTTCAGTACTGTAGCTCTGTAGCAGAGTTTGAAGTCAGGGAATGTGATGCCACCAGAAGTTCTTTTATTATACAGAACTGTTTGGGCTATTCTAGGTTTTTTTAGTTTTCCATATGAAGTTGAGTAATGTTCTTTCGAGGTCTGTGAAGAATTTTGTTGGGATTTTGATGGGCATTGCATTGAATCTGTAGATTGCTTTTGGTAAGATTGCATCTTTACTCTGTTAATTCTACCTACCCAAGATCTTTCCATATCAGGTGTCTTCAATTTCCTTCTTGAAAGATTTAAAGTTCTTGTCATACAGGTCTTCCACAAGTTTGGTTAGAGTTACTCCAAGATATTTTATGTTATTTATGGCTATTGTGAAGGGTAATATTTCTCAGCCCATTTATCATCTGTGTAAAAATGGCTAGTGATTTTTTTTAGTTAATCTTGTATCCTGCTACATTACTGAAGGTGTTTATGAGCTGTAGACGTTCCTTGGTAGAATTTTTGGGGTCTCTTATTTAAACTATCATAATATCAGCAAATAGTGAGAGTTTGACTTCTCCTTTTCTGATTTGTATCCCCTTGATCTCCTTTTACTGTCTTATTCCTCTAACTATAACCTCAAGAACTATATTGAGTAGATATGGAAAGTGGATAACTTTGTCTTGTTCCTGATTTCAGTGGGATCACTTTGAGTTTCTTTCCATTTAGTTTGATGTTGGCTGTTGACTTGCTGTATATTGCCTTTATTATGCTTAGGTATGTTTCTTGTATCCCTGCTATCTCCAAGATCTTTATCATGAAGGAATGTTGTATTTTGTCAAAGGTTTTTTCAGCCTCTAATGAGATGATCATGTTTTTTTTTTCAGTTTGTTTATATGGTGGATTACATTGATATATTTTCATAGGTTGAACCATCCCTGCATCTCTGGGATGAAGCCAACCTGATCACGGTGGGTGATTTTTCTGATGTGTTCTTGGATTCGGTTAGCTAATATTTTATTGGGTATTTTTTCATTAATGTTCACGAGGGAGATTGGTCTATAATTCTCTTTCTTAGTAATGTCTTTGTGTAGCTTGGGTATCAGGGTAATTGTAGCCTCATAGAAAAAGTTTGGCAACTCATTGTTCCTTCTGTTTCTATTGTGTGGAACAATTTGAAAAGTATTAGTATTATTTCTTCTTTGAAAATCTTGTAGAATTCTGTGTTGAAACTATCTGTCCTTGGCGTTTGTTTGTTTGTTTGTTTGTTTTGCTTTGGTGACTTTTGATGACTGCTTCTATTTCTTTAGCAGTTATAGGTCTGTTTAATTTGCTTATGTGGTCTTGATTTAATTTTGGCAAATGATATTTATCCAGAAAGTTGTCCATTTCCTTTAAGTTTTCCAATTTTGTGGAGTACAGGTTTGTAAAATATCACCTAATGATTCTCCGGATTTCCATCATGTCTGTTGTTATATCCCCTTTTTGTTTCTGATTTTGTTAATTTGGATATTCTCTCTGCCTTTTGGTTAGTTTGGATAAAGGTTTATCTATTTTGTTGATTTGCTCAAAGAACCAGCTCTTTGTCTCATTGATTCTTTGTTTTGTTTTCATTGTTTCTATTTGTTGATTTCAGCTCTCAATTTGATTATTTCCTGCCATCTAGTACTCTTGGGTGAGTTTGCTTCTTTTTGTTCTAAAGTTTTCAAATGTTATGTTAACTCACTAGTGTGGGATTTTTCCAGCTTCTTTATGTAGGTATTTAGTGCTATGAACTTTCCTCTTAATACTGCTTTCATTGTGTCCCATAAATTTGGGTATGTTGTGTGGTCATTTTCATTGAATCTTAGGAAATCTTTAATTTCTTCCTTTATTTCTTCCTTGACCCACTGATGATTCAGGTGAGCATTGTTTAATTTCCATGTGTTTGTTGGGTTTCTTGAATTAGTGTTGCTGTTGAATTTTAATTTTAAGCCATGGTGATCTGGTAAGATACATGAGATTATTCCATTTTTTGTATCTGTTGGGGTTTGCTTTGTTACCTAATATGTGGTCAATTTTTGAGAAGGATCCATAAGAAGCTGAGAAGAAAGTATGTTATTTTATGTTTGGATATAATATTCTATAGATATCTGTTAAGTCCATTTAGTCATAACATCTGTTAATTCCCTTATTTCTCTGTTAAGTTTCTGTCTGGCAGACTTGTCCAGTGGTGAGAGTGGGGTGTTGACGTCTCCCACTCCACGTCTCCAGTGGTGTGTGGGGTTTAATGTATGATTTAAGCTTTAAAAGTGGTTCTTTGACATATGAGGATGCCCTTGTATTCGGGGTATAGATGTTCAAAATTGAGACTCCCTCTTGATGGATTTTTCCTGCGACTAACATGAAATGTCCTTCTTTTTCTCTTTTTATTGATTTTAGTTTGAAGTCTATTTCATTAGCTATTAGGACAACTACACCAGTTTGTTTCTTAGGTCCATTTGATTGGAAATTTTTCCCCTAACCCTTTACTCTGAGGTTATGTTTGCCCCTGTATGTAGCAGAAGAATGGATTCTGGTTTTGTATCCAATCTGTTAACCTGTGTCTTTTTATAGGTGAGTTGAGTCCATTTATATTAAGGGATATTAATGACTAGTGATTGCTAGTTTCTGTTACATTTGTTTTTGTTGTTGGTGATGTTATTGCATGTGTTTTTCCCTTCTTTGCAATGTGATGCTGTGAGATCATCTATTGTCCGTGTTTTTCTGGATGTAGCTAACTTCCTCAGGTTGGAATTTTCCTTCTAGTACTTTGTGTAGGGCTGGGTTTGTTGCTAGGTATTGGTTAAATCTGGTTCTATCATGGAATTTCTTGTTTGATCTATCTATGGTGATTGAAAGTTTTGCTGGGTATAGTAGTCTGGGCTGGCATCTGTGGTCTCTTAATGTCTACACAATGCTTGATCAGGACCTTCTGGCTTTCATTGTTTCAATTGAGAAGTCAGGTGTAATTCTGATAGGTCTGCCTTTATATGTTACTTGGCCTTTTTCCTTTGCAGCTCTGAATAATCTTTCTTTATTCATATGTTTAGTGTTTTGATTATTATATGGTGAAGTTACTTTTTATCTAGTCTATATGGTGTTCTGTAAACTTCTTATATCTTCAATTGCATATCTTTCTTTAGGTTGGAAATGTTTCCTTCTATGATTTTATTGAATATATTTTCTTTGCTTTTGAGTTGGACTTCTTCTATCCCTATTATTCTTAGTTTTGGTCTTTCTATCATATCCCATATTTCCTGGACATTTGTGTTAAGGTTTTGTTAGATTTAATGTTTTCTTTGACTGATAAGTCTATTTCCTCTATTGTATCTTCAGTCCTTGAGATTCTGTCTTCCATTTCTTGTATTCTGCTGTTAATGTTTGAATTTGTGGTTCCTGATCATTTTCTAATAAAATTTCCATTTCTATAATTCCCTCATTTGTGGTTTCTTCTTTGTCTCTATTTAGGTTTTCAAGTCTTGAATCATTTCTTTCATATATTTGATTGATTTTTCTTGGTTTTCTTTAAGGAATTTGTTGATTTCTTCCATTGTTTGTCTTTTCCTCCATTTTTTAAGAGAATTTTTCATTTCCTCTTTAAGGGCCTCAAACTTTATCCTAAAGTTATTTCTTAGGTCATTTTCTTCTGCTTCATAGATATTTGTGTGTTCAAGTCTTGCTGTTGTAGGGCCACTAGTTTTTATTGGTGTTGTGTTACTCTTTGTGGTGTTTAGTGTGTTCTTACCTTGTCTCCCCATCCTTTCCTCTGATTGGTGTAGTTGGAGCTGTCTGTGTCTCTGGTGATCAATCTTTCAGTGGATTCAAGGCTCAGGTGGTTGCTCCTCATGGTGCAGTCACGGCCACAGTTTCAGTCACTCCAGAGGTCACTTAGTTTTCCTGGAGGTTGTTCAGGGCTCTGGGGCATTCTGCCCTGCTCCTATGGAGGTCACTGCCTTGGGCCTGCTCCAGCTGAGGTCATTGGCTCAGGCCTGCTCAAGAGGAGGTTGCTGGCTCAGGTCTGCTCCCTCAGAGATCACTGGCATGTGCTTGCTCCCTTAGAGGTTGCTGATTTGTGCCCTGTTCCACAGAGGTCTCTGGCTTCAGCCTATTCCCACAGTGGTGGCTTCCTTGTACCTGCTCCTGTGGAGGTCATTGCCTCAGGCCTGCTCTGGCTGAGGTCACTGGCTCAGGCCTGTTCCCACAAATGTCCCTGGCTTTGGCTTGTTCCCACAGAGGTGCCTGGTTTGGGCCCAGTTCCACAGAGGTCTCTAGCTCAGGCCTGCTCTCTCAAAGGTCCCTGACTCATGCCCGGTCCCATGAAGGTCTCTGGTTCCATCCTGCTCCCTTGGTGGTCACTTCCTTGTACCTGCTCCTGTGGAGGTCACTGCCTTGGGCTTGCTCTGCCTGAGGTTGCAGTCTTGGGCCTGCTCTTGTGGAATTCTCTAGCTCAGGCCTGCTCCTATGAAGGTCGCTGCCTTGGGCCTACTTCAGCAGAAGTTGCTGACTCAAGCTTGCCCCCTGTGGAGGTCTCTGCTTCGAGCCTGCTCCAGCTAGGTCACTGGCTCAGGCCTGCTCCAGCAGAGGTTGCTGGCTCAGGCCTGTTCTCACAGATGTTCCTGGCTTGAGCCTGATCCTGTGGAGGTCCCTGGCTTGGGCCTGATCCTACAGAGGTCTCTGGCTCAGGCCTGCTCCTTTGGAGGTCCCTGACTTGTGCCTGGTCCTGTAGAGGTCTCTGGCTTGGGCCTGCTCCCTCAGTGGTTGATCTCTTGTACCTGGTTCTGTGGAAGTCGCTGCCTCAAGCCTGCTCTGGCAGAGGTTGCTGACTCAGGCAAACACAGTCCTCTGCACGGAGAGGGAACAGGAACCAGGAACTGAATCCAGCAACCCGAAGAGAGATGATTCTTCTGTTTTTAAGCAGAAAATTGAACAATTAATACACTCTAGTCATCACAAAATGGTGGTCATTGATAACGTATACTCTTCAGGTCCATTAGAGAACCTGAAATTTGTCCAATGAAGAGCCCTTTCTTAGGTTCTCAGCTGACTTGTAAGGTGAGAAGTTTCCATTTAAAATGGTAATAGCACTTAAAAGAGACCAGGCTTTCACTATGGCTACACATAATCATATCAGCTAGGCAAACCCTGGAAAACTTGATATGGAGAAAGAAAATAATAAAGTCCCTGCATAAGGAACTAAAGAAAGGCAAATAGGACAGTTATCCTAATGAAGAGGCCTGCAGTGTTCTGCACTCCTTACCTAATGGGAAAGCCTAAACACAGCTCTTGCCACTGGGGACATGTGCATCACCTGGGACTCCTTCCAGCTGAGACTCTGACAGTACCCCAGACCTGCTACCTTGGACCAAGATTCCAAGATGATTCATATATTGTTCTAAGAAATGACCACCAGTATTTTTTTTAAAAAAAAATACTTTTTCACCAGGCAGTGGTGGTGCACACCTTTAATCCCAGCACTCAGGAGGCAGAAACAGGAGGATCTCTGTGGTTCAAGGCCAGCCTGGTCTACAAGAGCTAGTTCCAGAATAGGCTCCAAAGCTACAGAGAAACCCTGTCTCAAAAAAAACAAAACAAACAAAACAAAAAAATACTTTTCTCATTTATTAAGTTCTGATTCCGTTTTTTAATTGATTCTCAGTGCTAAGCCCACCCTTCCACACTCTGCTCTGTAACCTGACAGGGTGGCTCTGCAAAGAACCTCCATCACTTTCAGTCTTGCTATCTGGACAACCCTTCCCCCAGGGGTCTGTAGTCAAACCCACCATCCTCACCTCTCAGTTTAGCACCAAGCAAGTGCATATCCTCGGAAGTCCAAGTGTCAGTAAGATGGACCCTATCCTCTACATTTATATGTTTGGGTGTTTCCAGTCTTTTCCTTTATTCTCTCAGCCTCAGAGACTGGAGTTGTCCCATGCAGTTGCAACACTCCATGACACTTTTAATTCTCTTTTTACCTGCTTGGCTACCTAGTGAGCAACTTTATACCTCACTGGCAATGTTTCACACAGAAATATCATTGTTGAAATAACTGGTAGGACTTCTGTGTCCTAACTGGATCCTAAAGTAATACACTAGAACTGTGGGTTGAGGGGATGGTTCAGCAGTTAAAGTGCTTGCCACACAAGCATGAGGAATGAAATTCAGATCTCCCAGAAACCCTTGCAAATGTTCAGTGGGTGTCTCTACTCTTTGGTAATTCAACCTGGGAAGGAGAAACAAGGAATCCCCAGAGGAAGCTACATATCTAGCAACATAAACCATATCAGTAGGCTCTAGTTTTGATGTACAGATGCAGCCTTGATGAATGAGGTAGAAATTGAGGATAGTTCCAGACACCAACCTCAGACTTCCACATGCAAGCACTTGTCCTATACACAAGCACACACACACATACACACATGTGAATACACACACACATACAAAAAAAGAAATCTATGAATACCCATACAGGCATTACACACACACACACACACACACACACACACACACACACACACACGAAGGAAAGGAAAGGAAAGGAAAGAAAAGGAAAGGAAAGGAAAGGAATAAAGTAATACACCATAACACTAAAACTAGCTCAGGGACAGTTCCCATGGAGCAACCTAGTGACTTTCTACTCCACCCTTTTCATCATAAGGGAAATATAAAAAGAACAACACACTGCATGTTTCTCAGGAAAAGGCCTTTCTCCCTCATAGGCTATGTCAGCTCTACTTAGGGGCCAGAGCTAAAGCTAAAGAGGAAGCACTCCCGTTCCCATCCCCACTTGCCCCTAGCCCACCAATAATGTCTCTTCTACTTCCCCTTCACAGTGAAATTCATGTGTTTCCCCTCCAGCGCCCCTTGTTACTTAGCCTCTCTGGGACTGTGGATTGTGGCATGATTATCCTTTACTTTACAGCTAATATCCACTTATAAGTGAATACACACTATATTTATTTGTCTCTCTGGTACTGGGTAACCTCACTCAGGATGATTTTTTTTTCTATTTCCATCCATTTGCCTTCAAATTTCATGATATAATTGTTTTTAACTACTGCGTAACATTTCATTGTGTAAATGTACCACGTTTTCTTTATCCATTCTTCAGGTGAGAGACATCCAGGTTTCCAGTGCCTCACTCTTATGAATTGAGTAGCAGTGAACATTGTTTAGCAAGTGTCTTTGTGGATAGATGGAGAACCCTTTGGGTATATGCCCAAGACTGGTCTAACCAGGTCTAGAGGTAGATTGATTCTCAACTTTCTGAGGATCCACCATATTTTCTTCCATGGGGGTTGTACAAGTTTCCACTCCCACCAGCAATGAAGCAATATTCCCTGTTCCACATCATCTCCTGCTCCAGCATGAGGTGTCACTCGTTTTATTGATCTTAGTCATTCTGATGGATGTAAGATAGAATCTCAAAGTAGTTTTGGTTTGCATTTCCCTGATATCTAGAGATGTGGGTGAGGGAGGGATGAAGGAAGAAAGGAAAAACAACTTGGCTAGGTGGGCATTTAGGAGGTGGTGATGTAGAAAACTAGTGCAGTGGAAACTTCCTGGAAGCTATGAGGGTGACCCTAGCAAGGTCTCCTAGTAATGGAGGCTATGGAGCCTGAGCCAGCCATCTTCTGTAAGCAGGCAAGGCTTCCAGTGGTGGGACTGGGACACTCACCCAGCCACAAAACCTTTAATCTACAACATGTCCTGCCTGCAAGATGTGCTGGAGCAATGGTGGCTCAGAGCTTGTCAGAGTGGCTAACTTGAGGTCCAAGACTCATAATGATATTCTGCTATAGTCATAGATATGCCAAGCCCTATTGTCATCAGAAAGGTTTCCTCCAGAAGCTGATGGGAGTGGATGCAGAGACCCACCTCCAATCATTAGGCAGAGCTCTGGGAATTCCCTAGTGCTGTGGGACAATGCTTTTGTAGCAAAATTTTGTCACTTGTATTTTTTTTGATAAAACACTGATTGGCCAGTAGCCAAGCAGGAAGCATAGGTGGGACAACCAGACTAAGAGAATTTTGAAAGAGGAAAGGTAGAGAGTCAGACCACCCAGGCAGAGAGGGAGCAAGATGAGACTGCCTCACTGAGAAAAGGTACCAATCAATGTGATTAAAAATAGACAAGAATTATGGGTTTAATGTTGTAAGAGCTAGTTAATAATAATCCTGAGCTAATAAGCCAAACAGTTAATAATTAATATAAGCTTCTGAGTGTTTCTTTGGGACTGGATGGCTGTGGGACCAGGTGGGATAGAAACTTCTATCTATACCCCATAAGTGCAGGAGGGAGACTTTTAGGAGCCAGAGGGATGGAGGACACCAAGAGAACTTGGCCCACAGGATCATCTAAGCAGGGCCCATAGGGCTCACAGAGACTGAAGTGATAATCACAGAGCCTCTATGGATCTTTGCTAGTTCCTCTACATATATGTTAGGATTGTGTAGTTTGGTGTTTTTGTGGGACTCCTTACAATGGGAGTAGGGGTGTCTCCAACTCTTTTGCCTGCTCTTGGGACCCTTTTTCTCCTACGGGGTTGCCTCACCCATTCTTGATATGAGGGTTTGTGCCTAGTTTTATTGTAACTTGCTATACTGTGGTTGACTGATGTTACTGGGTGGCCTGTTCTTTTCTGAAAAGAAATGGAGGGAGTGGATCTTGGGGAGGGGGACATACTAGGAGGAGTGGAGGGAGGAGAGGCTGTAGCCAAGATGTACTGTATGAGAGAAGAATAAAGAAAAGAACAAAGACAAGGCAGAGAAGAGGGCACAAAAAGAAATTTCTGGTTTGCTGACCCAGGTGGGACCAAGAGAGTTCAGAAGACCTGTAAGTTTCCAATGCTGAACTTCTCCTCACATCAACTGTGCCACCATAGTCCCATTCTAAGAGGAGGGCTCAGCACCTGGCCAATGAATTCACTCTCCTGGGGGAACTGGGGAGTTTCATCCCATAGCAACCAGCCTTTCACATACCACTGAAAGGGTGCTGTGTTATAGCAGATGTATGTAAGGAGAAGAGAGCAGACCAAAATGTAAGCAGAGAACCCCCGATGCTTACCACGGAAACACACAGACATGCAGATGTAGAATACCACAGCTGTGTGTTACCTTGTGCCTTGGCATGAGTCATAGTTCCCAACTATGGCACCAGAAGAGGTAGATTCTAGCTGCTCGAGTGTCCTTGGATCTTCAGAAGCATAAAGTTATTAGAAATATTTAATCAATTAAATTAAAAAGAAAGCCAATCAACCAAACAACACACAAAGAGTCAGGGTGTTTAAATTTGCAAAACCCCCATCTACAAAAAAATGGGGGCATAACAAGAATAGAGTGAAAAATAAAGATTGACAATAAATTCCAAATGGAACACTTCAAAAATTATGTAACTTGATATAAACTGGCGTAATGAAGAGGAATGGCATAAAACAAAAGGAAAGGCAGATTTTCAAGGAAATCAGAACCAAATTTAGAATACTCTATGTCCTTGTAAGTTCTGAAACCACTTAAAAGTATTGTCACTACAAATCATCTCTACACATTACTTGGACAAAGGGAAAGAGAGACCACATCACAGTGTTGGCTTCTACTATGTGTCAAGGATTAAGGTCAAGAGACATAGATGGCATCAGTACATTTTTCTCTCTGCAGTCAAATAAACCTGTGGTTCTGAGCATCCCTACTGAGGATGGAAATGAAGCTCACATGTCGTGAGTCTTACTGAAATTTGGGCACATGGGCAGCTGCAACAGGGCTACACAGATGCCATAATCTGTCACCGGTGCTATCCAGCTGCCTCAAAATAGTCTATATGTACATTAGTGGCGCCCCAATTTTTAACATCCTGCCTTCATTTATCATTTCCCGAGTCTTGATTAAAACCAGTTTTGCTGGATTCAATTATGTAAGTGGTGTGTTACATAAGCCTCCTCTGGTTCTACTAGTTAAGTATGGAACTTCCAGCCACTAAGAAATCTATAGTTCAGCTCAATCAGAAAGGAAAGCTCTGTTATTATCTCCTTTGTCAATTACGCCCTCAGGCTTTAGCCACACAATGGCATTTATCACCTGATAACACACCAGTGAAGGCTTGTTCTAGGACAACAAAGTGAAGTGTAACTAATTCACCCATGTCTTACACCTCTCCTGTAGCGGCCACTCCATTCATCATGGTACCGACCAAAGAGAACATCAGGGCGCTGCTTCTGTCTTGTGAGCTTTATTTGAAGAGGGTCAATAGAACCTGTCCTCTCTAAGTGCTGGCTCTCACGCTTGAATGTGTGGCAGAACATTCTGAAGGGCTGGTTAAAAACAGCTTACCAGCTCTACCGCCCCCTCCACATTGCTGAGTTGGTTGGTGAGTGAGTCTGGGGTGGAATTTTAAATATTTACCTTTCTGACCAGATCCCAAATGATGCTGACACTGCTGGTCCCAAACCACACTTTGAGACCTACCATTCTATTGAAAGGCATCAAAAAGGAACTCAGGGCTAGAGACATGGCTCTTGGTAAAGGTGATGCCCATGAAAGCCGTGCATGAGAACCTTGTTTAAAATCCTGGTGCAAAGGTAGCAGCATGTGCTTACAATTACAGTGCTGGGGGAACAGTGATAGGCGGGTTTCTAGAACTCACTGGCCAATCAATCTGACATACTCAGTGAACTCCAGGTTCAGTGAAAGAACCTGTCTCAAAAAAATAAAGTGGAGATTGAGAAAGAAACCCAATGTCATTGACCTTTGGCCTTCACAAGCACTTGCGCTGTCTGTCTGTCTGTCTGTCTGTCTGTCTGTCTGTCTTGTCTATCTGTCTCTCTTTCTCTGAACAAGATAAACACCTCCCTTTCTTCTATAGTAATGAAAGCAGTTTTTCATTTAGGGTAGAAATGGTCCTAGCTGAAGGATTTTATTTTTCACTATCTCTTGCAACTGTGAATGGCCACATAACTAAGCCCTGCCCTTTTAACTCTGAGCAAAACAGTGTGTGTGAGACTTGCAGTAAGCCTGCTTAAAAGGAGCAGGAGCCCTAGAAATGAGCCCAGGTTGTCCAGCCTTTCTGCAATCCCTTGCCCTTCAGTGTTTTCTGGATTCTAATATGTGACGCAGCTGCCCTGTCATGAGGCACTCTGTGGGGAGACCAGCAGGAGTGAGCTTGAAAGAGGCTCGTCCCAGACCTTCCAAAAACTGCCCTAACTTTCCCCAGTTGAGCCTCCATGCTGACACCCTGGTTGCAGCCTGAGTTATCCTAGGCCACAAGCGCTCAGCTAAAGCTCCTGACTCTGTCGCACATGAACTTTGAGATGAGTCGTTCCGGTCCCGTGTGCAGAGCTCCTAACGAACCTACCAAGCCAGGGCTGCCTCCACATCTTCAGCCTGCTGGCCTGGCACACAGGCAGGGGAACTAGAGCCCGGGCACGTCCTGTGCTATGAGGATGGCATCCACCTGATGAGAATGGTCATGGAGGGAGGCATCTGGGTCCCAGCAGTACCAAAAACCAACACGGGCTTCATGTTTCCTGACTTTGCTTAGGAAGCTTGAACGAGTTTATGGATGCCTGGCTCTTCTCCTTTCATCAAGTCTATAAAACAACAATGGTATAATTTTTAGCAGACACTTAGTTTGTACTGTGTTCCAGAAATTTAAACACTTTGCAAATATTAACCCATGAAAGACACCTCAGAGTCTTACTGCTTTTTTCCATTCGGTAAGTAAAGAATCTGGGACACAGAGAAGTTAAGAAGCTTCTTGAAGGTCACACAACTAGGAAGTGGTAGAGGCAAGATTATAAACCCAGGCCATCTCAGCCATGGAATCTGGGTTTTTAATGCTAAGCCCTGGTGTGCTAACATTTACCAAGCACTTATTGAGTGCCAGGCATCACGCTAAGTCTTTACACACAAGGGAACTAGACCTCAGGGGGAGTGAAGCAACTTTCTCAAACCTGCAGGGCTAGAAGTGACAAGCTGAAATTCAGATCCACGTTTCTTGGCCTCCAGGGGCCTATATTTTGAATACTTGCAAAAATGGGACTTGGATTTTAGGCCTCACTGATCTTCAAGTGTTCTCCGGGTCGTATTAGGTAGCCCAGCATTCCCTAAACTTGTCTCTGTGCTTCATCCAGAGGTCTTGATATATTCAGGTTTTAAATCAACACATGAGAGCCTGGGCCCAAAGCTCTGCACTTCTCACAGGCACCCAGGTGACTATGGTGCCGCCCACACAGAGAACACTGCGTAGGGAGACTGCAAACAGAAAGAGATGGGCATAATCCTTAGCAAACCTTGGGTTTTAGAGGCTATAAAACAAAAGAGAACTAGAAATGTTCAATCAAGTTCCTTCTGGCTCTTGAAGTTCTTGACGTGGTGCAGAATGTGATCCCCACACCTTTAGAGCTCTGTGACCAAGCAACTAAGTAATGTAAATGACCACACGCATCATTAACTGCATCTGATTCCACAGAAGACCCACACGTCCAAGTCTCTTGCTTTAAACCAATGAGGAAGCAGAGCCGGAGAGGGACTTTCCAGGTTACAGGGCTGGGATCCCTGACACAAGCTGATGCTTCTCAGACCTGGTTATGCCCACAGCTGTCCTGTTCAAATGTAAAGGCTGTTTGTGGGTGTCTGAGATAGCACCATTTCTGCCCTCTCCTACTGAGCTGTCCCCTACTGCTGCCAGCCAAGGGCTGGGCTCTGAGGAGCACCCACCCAGAATGCTTTGTGAATGGTGCCTCAGGGTCAGCAATGCAACCCCCATAGCCTGAACAGACAGGAAGCAAACATGAGACAGGAAGGAATAAGCGAAGTGGCCTGAATTTAGGAGGATCGCTACCACAAACAAAAAAGGTCAGGTTCCCACGTGGCCTGAGGTGCAGAGGAAGTGGTTAAAGTCCCTGTGAGAGCTGACAGCTTGAAAGCAAAGAGGTACCACAGCCAGCCTAGTTTCTGCCTCTGCAGCAGGCGGCTGCTCATCGTTCTGCGACAGGAAATCCTGCCCACCCTGGAGCTGACCCAAGCTCTAAAATTAGGCACAAGCCCAGGTGACAGAGAGTATAAAGACCCTATCTTGGAGGCAGAACCTAGGGGCTAGCCTCAGCTGGAGCCCTGGTTTCCTAAATGTCTAGACCAGTGGTTCTTAACCTCCCTAATGCTGTGACCCTTTAAGACTGTTCTTCATGTTGTGGTGACCCCCAACCATACAATTATTTCCATTGCTACTCCATAACTGCAGTTTTGCCACTGTTATGAATCGTAATGTAAATATTTGTTTGAGACAGAGGCTTGCCAAGGAGAGTTGTAACCCACAGGTTGAGAACCACCACTCTAGAGCCGTCTCTCTTCAATTAGAGAGTCTTTAGTCATATCCACTGCCTACTGCGTTGCTCGCAATATGTCAGGTGTTGTGGGAGGTGTGATGAAAGTAAAAACCCATGTGCTCTCCATCCTCACAGACTTTACCATTGATTTCAAGGCGTCCTGAACCTAGCAGGAAGGTGTGGGTGTTTGGTGAGGACTTCGGAAGGGACAAGAGGTATGGGTCTAAGGAAATCAGAGCTTTCTAGGGAAAGTTGCTATCTGAGTTGGGAGGCCTTAGGCAGGTGTGAGTGCGCATTAGAATGCCCTCAATTCTCTGTTCCTGTATCCTCTGCCTTTAGCCTGTAACTTCTTAGCTTTCCCATCCCTGCACTGAGGGATCAGGCCTTGTAGCTTGTTTTGGCCACCTAGAGTTACCCACCCCCTGCCCTGGGGCATCCAGCCTTGTGGCTTGCTTTGGACCAAAGGAGGGATCGGAGAAATTACCTAATGGATCCACTCACCTTTTATAGTTCAGCCATCACTAAGGATATAGGCTTAGGCTACTCTATAAAAGGCAGAGACAAGCAGGCCACAGTCAACCCACTCCAGTCATTCCGGTGAAGAGATTTTCAGACCAATATATGAACAAGTTCAACCAAGGGCAAACAGAGACATCTAGTCAACTGTTTCAAGCACAAAGTGTTTATTGTTGTATGCCATGGAGGTTTTGTGACTGTTCCAGACATCATTATTATGAAAATAAGTAACTGATATAATAAGCAAAGAGGTTACGAGAATGGAACACTTGAGTATTGAATGCAGAGATTCCTTTGGAAAACTAGCTTCATGTGATTTTAATAACTACTACTTAAAATAAGGCTCTGCTGGTTAAATATGTTGGAGAAATGCCGAGTAAATGAAAATAACAGGTTTCTTGATAGAGGGCTTCCCAGAGACTTGTCTGCAAAATTGAACATTGTGAATCTCAGAGAGTGACTGTTCGGAATGCAACATTTCCCAAACAGTATCTGAAGCGCCCACGGAGCTCGAGCGAGAGTTCAGGAACACATTACGAAGCATGCCAATCCCAGAAAAACCATGTGCCATTTTGCTAGTAGCAAATAAGTTGCCTGGGGCAGGGATAGTGGCTTTTCTATTTGGTTCTGTGTCTCAGACCTACAGCACTGTTGGCCATAGTAGAGGGGCTCCGTAAATAGGTACACACAAGAACCGGGGGGGGGGGGAGGCTGAATGTGGTGCATGTTATCCCAGTTCTTGCATCCGTACTGCTACCTCTGCTGCCAATAAACATGTCCACTTTGTCATCCTGCTCAGCCCCAACTAGTCTTCAAAGTTCTTTCTCGGAAAACATCTCTGACCTTCTCGAACAAAGTTGGGCAATGCAGCCACAGGATGGGGAGATGCAGTGTTGATTTAATTTTTACTGCACCAGGAACAGACTTCTCCACACTGGAGGTGTTTGAAGAGTATGCACTGGAAGAAATGGGAGGAGAGGCTAGGAATGAAGAAGAGAGGGGAAACAAGAATGAACGGGCACAGGGAGAGATAGATGGGAGGAGGGAGAGAAGGGTGGAGGAGGAGAAAGAATGGAAGGAGGGGGCAAGCAGAAGAAGAAATGAATGAAATGTACTTGGGGATCGTATCATAGCAACAAAAGGCTGGTGTCTGAAAATCCTGAAGAGATGGCGCTAGGAGCATGTGATGGAGGCAGATGAACACAGGGAAATGAGTTCACTCTTGATTCCACAAGGAGCTGCGGGTTAATATTTTAAGCAATAAAGCAGTATCAGATAAGTATTCCTCAGGAAATTGTTTACTATTTGTTGACAGTGTCAAGCTAAGGATTCCACAGCAAATCGAAACGAATTTGTCACTTACTAAAGGAGACAGTATATAGCAAAAAGACAAGTCACCCAAGTTCCTCAACCACCTTAAAAAAAATAAGTATCTGCAAAGGGGAAATACTATACTCAGCTTAGGCCTGGTGACCAGACATGGTCACCCATGCAACCAAACTATTCATTTGCATGCCCAAATGGAATCAAATCTGCAACAGGGTCATCAAGAGAGAAGCACAAGTCCCAAGAAGAAGAATCTATTAGCAAATTAGAACTAAATATTTTCTTCTGAAAGCCAATAATACAAAAGCAAGGGTTTAATCAAGACCTGTGCTTCGCCAGCCCATACGCATGGAACATGAAGAGCCTGTCAACATTCCAGGCTGCACTCTCTGCCCTTTATGGTTTCCAGCAGATGCTGACAGCTTTCTCACAGCCCTCATGCCTGCCAAAGTGGAAGGTGTGGTTTGTGTTTGCCAAAGGCCGCATAGCATTATAGGTACCTGAAATGTTCTCTGCTAAGTAAGAGAAAACGAGAAACAGAACATAACAAGTGTGCCTGTTGCAAACAGCTGTAGTCCTGAGTAATTCAAAGGTGGCTGAGAGCAGTAAGCTAGCTAAATGTTATTCATATTGACATTTAATAAAAGGTGAAAATTCAATTCTGCCCAAATCTAAACAAGCCAAGAAAAATTACAGAACTGAAATGGCTATCCAGAAACTTCCAGTAATGCAAAAGACCCCGTGTCTGTGTCTGTGTCTGTGTGTGTGTCTGTGTGTGAGTGTGAGTGTGGGTTTGTGTATGTGTGTCTGTATGTGTGCCTGTGTGTCTGTGTCTGTGTGTGTGTCTGTGTGCACATGTGCACACACAATGGAGGGGGAAGCAGGTTAGAGGAGAATGTGTGAGAAAACTTTGGTTTCGCGTATATTCAAGTGTCTGTCGCCGTCAGTCATTGCAGAGGAGCAAGCGTGACATCTAGGTACTTCCCTGGGAAGGATACTTTAATAATAGCTAAGCATTACCCCTAAAGAATCTATACAGTTTTTGTAAACTTTGGACTGGAAATACTCGAGAATACCCACATCCAAATTAAAAAAAAAAATGAGAATGGTCCCAGGGATGCAGCTTTGGAATATTAATGGATCTAAACAGCACGCTTGTCTGATTATATCCAGGATGGAAATGACAGAGAAATGTTTATATTGGAGAGACTATGCTAAAGGCTCAGAGGCTAAGGAGCTGGTTTAGTGGGGAAGAGCAACCACATTGGAAGGATGAGGACCTGAATTCAAATCCCCAGCACCCGCATGCAAAGCCAGGCATGGTTATGCTGACCTGTAACCTCAGACTAGGAGTCTGAGACAAGCAGATGCTGAGAACTTCCTGGCATGAAAGCGTGAATGCTGGCTTCACTGAAACACCCTGTCTCAAGGCAACAGGGTGGAGAGCGATAGAGAAAGATACTGTCATCCTGCTCCGGCCCCTCCACATGTGCACACTGCATTCTCCTTCACACTCACAGGCATGGACCACATGCGCATAGGTGACATACTCAGAACAAGGAAAGAAAAATAATTTTCAGAAAACAAGAATTGTCCATGTGTTTACGACTACTCAGAAAATGGGCACTTCATAGCCAAAATGAGGGTCCCACCTTCCCTAAACTGATCCTTGATAGCAAAATGAGGGTCCCACCTTCCCTAAACTGATCCTTGATAGCAAAATGAGGGTCCCACCTTCCCTAAACTGATCCTTGATAGCAAAATGCCCTCCAAGCAGATAGGCACATTCTATTTCCCAAATCCTGGGGATACTGCCTTTGATGCCAAAACTGGCTTTCCATAGGTGACGAAGTTTGAGATGGAAAGAATGTTCCATTATATCCGGGAGCCCCACATGACACGATATGTAGTAGAAGGTAATCTGACATACACAGAGGAGGCCAAACCTGGGCTGACTGAGCTTCAAGTCAAGCAATGCCTGACAGTCACTAGGAGCTAGAAAAGGCAAGAAACAGGATAATCACCTGGCATCTCCAGAGGGGCCACAGACCTGTCTAGACCTTGATTCTGCCCAAGTGATACTGACTGGATTTCTGGCCTTCAGTGCAATGAAAGAATCTTTGCCTCTCTCTGTCTCTCTGTTTCTGTCTTGGTCTCTCTCTGTGTGTCTCTGTCATCTCTGTCTCTGTCTCTCCTTCCATTTATATCAGAATGGCCTGAAAACCACTATGTAGCTGAAGATGACCTTAAGCTTGATCTTTTGACTTCCTATCAAGTTCTGGGGTTACAGCCATGCACCACTACATCTGGTTGATGTGCTACTAGAAATCAAATCCAGGACTTGGTGCACACTAGGCAAGAGCTCTACCAACTGAGCTAAATCTCCAGCTCCATATGGATCTTCTTTTAAGACCACCACTCTGTTCCCACTGGCTCACTCTAGGATGAGTGCCTCAGGCATTTGGAACATGGGAACATGAGCCATTACATCCACATAGTTGACCCTGTCTTCCCTACACCTTGGCCCTTCATGACCTGCTGGCCTGGCTTTTATTTCTTGCACACAATGAGACTTGTGGATAATAATTTGGCTGTCTTTGTAGATGAGATATACATAGACAGATGGATGGATAGGTAGATAGATAGATAGACAGATAGATAGATAGATAGATAGATAGATAGATAAATCATAAGTTATAAACTCTTAGTTCTACTCAGTGGGTTTCCATTGTGATTCAGTTTAGACTTATGGAGCAGTCACTCTAACAGTCATCCAGGTCTGCAACATTTAAGTATCAATATGCAGATTCTTAGTGCGCTCACCAGTATAGTGAACCCCAGTCAGCTACCCTTTCATGAAAACAGCTCTACCTCTTCCGTCAAAATATAGCAGTTTTCAAATTGGCAGGACTCATCTTCATGTAGGTGCAGCTTTGGCCCCTAAATATATAAGGACCTTATAAAAACAGACACCTTGTCCATTTGCCAAGACTCACTCAGTTGCAAAGAGAAATAAACCCCAACTGAAATTAGTCTAGACACACAAACAAAACAGAAATATGTTCCATTCTGTCCTTGAAGAATCAAAGAAAAAACCTTCAACTTTCAACTTCAGCTCCAAGCCTATGTAGACACAAGCCTTTGCTGATGCAACCAGGATGTGTTGGGTTGTACCCATCTCTCACTTCAGACTTCTTCTCCATGACTTGTAGACTCTAAGCTTTTCCTAGATTATTGAAATATCAGCAAGAATTTCAGATGTTTTCCCACCCTAACATGTAGTAATCACAGCAAGAAGAGCTTACCTCTTTAATGCTTACACAAGGGAAAATTCCCAGCAGAGCTCTAGTTGGTCCATCTGGGGTGATAGCACCACCCTTGAGCCAATCACAATTGCCAGGGAGGTTGTTATCTCTATGAAATTGTACTTTTCAAATATTTCCATATGACCAGTATCAAATATGTGACTCAACAAAGCTGATCTTAACCCTAGGATTAGCTGTATTTGAAATCCTCTGTTGGACAAGCAACAGCTCCCCAACGTCTCTGTAGACGACACGAAGGTAGCCTACTCAAAGTAGGATGAGTCGAGAACTAATGTGAGCAGCACGGAAAGAACCTTCGGAGAATATGCGGACACTACACTCATGTTCTTCTCTCCTCAACCTTCCTATAGAACAATTCACTTTGCTTATGGAAAAATCTTGTCCAGAAGAATTGAGTGGAGATGAGTCCTCATCTCTGCTGCAGGGTTGTTTGGATAAATAGCCCAAACTGTCTACTCAGTACATGTTGTCCTCTTTTGGTAAATTTCAGGAGCCTCTTTTGGCTCATAGATTATGGAAAGAATAACAATAAACTATATAGACAATAACTTGGGTTCTCTGGAAGAGCCGCCAGTGTTTGTAACTGCTGAGCCTAGAGTCACTTTAAGCACCCATGACATTCATAATTTATAGCTTGGCTAAGGCATGAAATCGCATTGCTCATGCTACAGAAAGCCATGAAAAGTATTTCATTAATGAATGAGCTAAACTGACCACATGTCAACCGTATCTCAGAGTGGCTTTGATCTTTTCTCCTGCATCTACAGAAAGATGAGAACAAGGAGGAAACTTAGTTTGTGAGAAACAGAAAAATATTTTTTTGTGTGTCTAACACCAGGGTTTTATTTTTTTTTATTTAAATTTATTTATTTATTAAGGATTTCTGCCTCGTCCCCGCAACCGCTTCCCATTTCCCTCCCCCTCCCCCGATCAAGTCCCCCTCCCTCATCTGCTCGAAGAGCAATCAGGGTTCCCTGACCTGTGGGAAGCCCAAGGACTCCCCACCTCTATCCAGGTCTCCTAAGGTGAGCATCCAAACTGCCTAGGCTCCCACCAAGCCAGTACGTGCAGTAGGATCAAAAACCCACTGCAATTGTTCTTGAATTCTCAGTATTCCTCATTGTCCGCTATGTTCAGCTAGTCCGGATTTATCCCATGCTTTTTCAGACCTAGGCCAGCTGGCCTTGGTGAGATCCCAATAGAACATCCCCATTGTCTTATTGTGTGGGTGCACCCCTCATGGTCCTGAGTTCCTTGCTCATGCTCCGTCTCCTTCTGCTCCTGATTTGGACCTTGAGATTTCTGTCCGGTGCTCCCATGTGGGTCTCTGTCTCTGTCTCCTTTCATCGCCTGATGAAGGTTAATATTCATGAGGATGCCTATGTGTTTGTCTTTGGATTCACCTTCTTATTTAGCTTCTCTAGGAACATGAATTATAAGCTCAATGTCCTTTATTTATGGCTAGAAACCAAATATGAGTGAGTACATCCCATGTTCCTCTTTTTGGGTCTGGCTTACCTCACTCAGAATAGTGTTTTCTATTTCCATCCATTTGTATGCAAAATTCAAGAAGTCCTTGTTTTTTACTGCTGAGTAATACTCTAATATGTATATATTCCATACTTTCTTCATCCATTCTTCCGTTGAAGGGCATCTAGGTTGTTTCCAGGTTCTGGCTATTACAAACAATGCTGCCATGAACATAGTTGAGCATATACTTTTGTTGTATGATAGGGCCTCTCTTGGGTATATTTCCAAGAGTGGTATTGCTGGATCCAGGGGTAGGTTGATCCCGAATTTCCTGAGAAACCGAAACACTGCTTTCCAGAGTGGTTGCACAAGTTTGCATTCCCACTAGCAATGGGTGAGTGTACCCTTTTCTCCACAACCTCTCCAGCAAAGGCTATCATTGGTGTTTTTTATTTTAGCCATTCTGACAGGTGTAAGATGGTATCTTAAAGTTGTCTTGATTTGCATTTCCCTGATCGCTAAGGGAGTTGAGCATGACCTTAAGTGTCTTTTGGCCATTTGAAGTTCTTCTGTTGAGAATTCTCTGTTCAGATCAGTGCCCCATTTTATAATTGGGTTGATTAGCCTTTTGCGGTCTAGTTTCTTGAGTTCTTTATATATTTTGGAGATCAGACCTTTGTCAGTTGCGGGGTTGGTGAAGATCTTCTCCCAGTCAGTGGGTTGCCTTTTTGTCTTAGTGACAGTGTCCTTTGCTTTACAGAAGCTTCTCAGCCTCAGGAAGTCCCATTTATTCAATGATGCCCTTAGTGTCTGTGCTGCTGGGGTTATACGTAGGAAGTGGTCTCCTGTGCCCATGTGCTGTAGAGTACTTCCCACTTTCTCTTCTATCAGGTTCAGTGTGTTCGGGCTGATATTGAGGTCTTTAATCCATTTGGACTTGAGTTTTGTGCATGGTGATAGATATGGATCTATTTTCATTCTTCTACAGATTGACATCCAGTTTTGCCAGCACAATTTGTTGAAGATGCTCTCTTTTTTCCATTGTATACTTTTAGCTCCTTTATCGAAAATCAGGTGTTCATAGGTTTGTGGGTTAATGTCAGGGTCTTCTATTCGATTCCATTGGTCGACTTCTCTGTTTTTATGCCAATACCAAGCTGTTTTCAATACTGTAGCTCTGTAATAGAGTTTGAAGTCAGGGATGGTAATGCCTCCAGACAATCCTTTATTGTATAAGATTGTTTTGGCTATCCTGGGTTTTTTGTTTTTCCATATAAAGTTGATTATTGTCTTCTCCAGATCTGTGAAGAATTTTGATGGGATTTTGATGGGGATTGCATTGAATCTATAGATTGCTTTTGGTAGAATTGCCATTTTTACTATGTTGATCCTCCCAATCCAAGAGCAAGGGAGGTCTTTCCATTTTCTGGTGTCTTCTTCAATTTCTTTCTTCAAAGACTTATAGTTCTTGTCAAGTAGATCTTTCACTTCCTTGGTCAGAGTTACCCCAAGATATTTTATGCTATTTGTGGCTATCGTGAAAGGTGATGCTTCTCTGATTTCCCTCTCTGCTTCCTTATCCTTAGTGTATAGGAAGGCAACTGATTTTTTGGAGTTGATCTTATATCCTGCCACATTACTAAAGGTGTTTATCAGCTGTAGGAGTTCTTTGGTAGAATTTTTGGGGTCGCTTATGTACACTATCATATCATCTGCAAATAACGAAAGCTTAACTTCTTCCTTTCCAATACGAATCCCCTTGATCTCCTTATGTTGTCTTATTGCTACTGCTAGAATTTCAAGCACTATGTGAAACGGTGGTGGCGCACGCCTTTAATCCCAGCACTCGGGAGGCAGAGGCAGGCGGATCTCTGTGAGTTCGAGACCAGCCTGGTCTACAAGAAACAGAAAACTATTGATATTGCTACTGGAAGTGAAGAACTGGCAGTCTTCTACAAATAGACTCCTAACTGATAAACCATATTAGAAAATTGTAAACCAGGTGTGAGGGTACACACCTATAATCCCAGCACTTGGGGGTGCTAAGGCAGAAGGATTTCAAGTTCAAGTCCACCCGGACCAGCATATAAAGATATCTCATAAATAGAAAATAAGAGAAGACAAGGGGAGGGAAGGAGAATGGAGAAAGAGAGCAAGGTGGTGTTGTGTTAAGAAGAGAGAAGATCATCACGAGTCTAAATAAACCTATTATGGTCTAATATGAATTGTCCCCCAGAAAGGCTCATGTCTCAGGGGCTTGGTGCTCATCTGATGCTGCTGTTTTGAGCGGTTCTGGCAACTTTAAGGGGTGAGACCTGAGTGAAAAAAAGTAGGCCACAGGGCATGGTTCCCTGGGGGACTCTTGTCAACAACCCCTTCCTATATCTTTCTCTGCTTCTTACCCAGCATGACATGAAAAAGTTCCTCCTTCATAATATTCCACTTGACAATAGACCCAGACATGCAGTTAATATGTTAGTTATGTTAGTATTGATGGAACAGTCCAAAACTTTGAGCCACATGAATGTTTAATCCCTTAAGGTGACCCTATCAGTAGCTTGTCACAGAAACACAAAAGTAACTAACACAGATCCCAAACCTTTCAGCCTTGCTTGAGTGAATACTGTAACTTTAAAAGCTATAATGTCTTCAAGAAGGACCTAGAAAACAAACTTAATATAGGAAGGGGGCACTTGGTTCTACTGTATACAGAGTATTTATATAACTTTCCTGATTCCTATCTCAGTTGTCTTTTCTTGGAAAGACAATATCCCAAAGCTTGGTGTGTGCATGGAACAAAATTTTATTTGCTCATGAATGCACACTCTATACTGGACTTGGCTACACAATTCTGCTGCTCTTGTCAATAATCACTCATATGTTTGAACTCCAGGTCGGATGGGGCCTGGGCTCAATAGGATGCCAGAATTCTCAGGACTTTCTCTCTCTCTCTCTCTCTCTCTCTCTCTCTCTCTCTCTCTCATATATATATATATATATATATATATATATATATATATATATGATATATGGTATGGTATATGTGTGTATTTGTGGTATGTGTGATATGATGGGGTTAGGAGGGTGTGTGTGTGTGTGTGTGTGTGTGTGTGTGTGTGTGTGTGTGATCTCTTTCTCTCCCTCCACAAATTCTCTTCTGCAGAATAGCTGAACATCTTGCATAGTGGTTCAGAGCTACTAAAACCACAGTCAGGAGCTTGCATTTCTTCTTAGGCTTAATCCCTGAGCACACTTTGTTGATTAAAGTGGATCATAATGTCAACTTGATTAAAGGTAGTTACTACACAAAGACCAAAAATGTTGAAGGACATACTTTCTGAGAGCTATAGCTATAAAAGACCATACAGTTTCTCTGTACTGTAGTACTGGATGCTTTAGTGTATTCCTTCAGTGAATAAATCCAGATTTATCCCCATTTTATAGATGATTAAAGTGAGGCTTACTGAGGATAAAGAAACTATTCTAAAGTCATCCAGTTAGATTTGATTCCAAACACAGTGTTCAATCCACTAACCACAGGAAGTCATTTTAGCCTCTGAACATGCAATTAAGCTCAGTTCTTGGGAATGTATTCATTAGGTGTTCCCATTTGGTGTTCCCATTGGGTGTTCCCATTGGGTGTTCCCTGGTAGAGGAGCAAAACAAAGGCATCCTTTCATCTTCCTTTCTTTCCCCTTCAGCTTCTACTACAAAATTAACATCCTCTACTTCAGGACTTCCAGTAAGTCAACTTTCAAAGGCAATTCCATCTGATTTTCTCCAGGCTCAAAATTACTGACACTTCTGGGCAATAAATGGTACCCGAATCCCAGTAAAGGCTAGGCCTAAAGACACATACCCTGTGTTTCCCTTTGTGTCTGATTTCCATAAATGTCTGTAGCCTAAGATTAAGGCTTTCAGTATCCCTCAAAAGGGGAACTATGCTGCCTGTCACTTCTCATCTTGAGATCCTTAAATCTCCTTTCGGGGCCAGTGAGGGGTTTCAGAGAGCCACTGAGCAGAAGCTGACACATCTCCATTATTAGTCTCAGAAGGAGGAGTGGGCACTTTGGAAAATAAAGTTGGGGGATCCATGAATCCAAAGGGAGTCTCCAAGGAAGGGTTCTTAAAAATGAATTAAAATTCTAAAAAAAAAACTGTCCAGAGACTTAATCTAGCCACAAATAACTATTAATATATATTGATATAAAATTTTGACTTTGACAGCTTTTCAGAGCAATCTGGTGCCAAGTCATTGCAATAAATGTTCAATTTCATTTCCTGTTTTTCCTGCCCTGGGCTCTGAAATGGTTTGGGAAGAGACAAAACAAAAAAAGGAAGAAGTATAAGAGTGTGCCTACTTGAGTCACACTTGGGCACATGTTCCTCACATGCCAAATATTTCCTTCTCTAAGTTCTACCCCCTATTTCCCAGGGATGCATTCTGTTCCTAACGACACCATCACAGTCTGTGATGCAGAGTTCTCTCAACTTTAAAGCATCCTTAATGCTACAACCCAGGCTGAAAGCTCTCCAAGGACCTTAAAGTGTGGCAGCAGCATAGGAGCCCTTTGAGGGAGTATTTGCCGACCTCCACCCTGGATCCTGGAATGACTGGTGAATAGAGACAGTGTGAGTCTGCACGCCGCTGGGTTTGAGCACAGTCCCCGCTTTAAGCGACTGCTATTTTGTGCACACAGGAGACGATTTAATGACGATGAGAAATTGTCAGTCAGTTCTCCAAAGTCTATAATATACAACAGAGTATGAGGCAAAAATCAGTAAAATGTTTAAACTCTGTAAATAAAATATTAATGATATCATTTAAGTGACTTGTTTACCACTCACTTACATAAGATAAGCCGCTCATCAACACAGTAGTGATTGCGGATATATCATTAAAATGGGCCCTGTTGATAGACTTCTGTAACACTTGATTATGGCAGTAATACATAAAATATACTCATGAGCAGTATGTGAAAATCTATCTTCTAGTTTTATAATTATAACATGAATTTATAGCCCAAAATTTGCTGCTTATAAATGATAGTCACAGCTTAAGGAATTAAGGGAAACATTAACTCTTACTCAAACTAAAATATTTCTTTGTTTTCTCATTTAATTGTTTGCCAAACAAAAAACAATCTATGACGTGTAGATAAGTCTAGGATCATAAACTATTAGGATTTTCTTTTCCCTGCCAGACACACCTTTAGCATATAATTTTTTTTTCAATTGTGCTTAGCTGTATCCAACATTTTATGTTTCCTAGGGTAAAGGACATGAAAGAAAAATGCGCTCAAACATTCCACCTTCACATTTTTACTGAGTAACCTTCACTGTTACAGGACATTGGGAATGCAGTGTTTGACAGCAAGTGAATCCTTGTTGCAAGGTATGGGTACCCAGCTTCATTGGAATAAGTCTTTTCCCAGTTCTTTTGGGCACAGGTTATGTGTTACAATATGCTAAGGGCCAAAGAATGACAGGACAACCGAGTAATATTTCCTCTGCAATCAAGAAAACACAATTGAAAAATACCACTCATGGGCTATAACTTTCAAAGTAGTCAGCTACTTCTCCAGCCAGGCCCCGCCTAATAAAGGCTCTGCAGACTCTGAAAATAATGCAAGGGAACAAGAACCAAAACATGATCCAGTGAAAAAATTTTCTGTTTCAAACTATAGCAAGTCCATGTGAGCTACCTGTAGTATTCAAAGTGTGGCATTTTCTAAAAAACTTCTAGTCAGAATCAGGTAAACAAGTCCTCCGATAAACGACTAAGAAGAGCAGTCTGTAATCCTGACTCTAGAGCGACATTCTAAATGACTGTATACAGACTATTGGCCTCCCTAAATTTTCATACCCCTAGTGTACAAGAGCAGTACTTCCCAGACAATATTTCTGGCTAATATACACTACTTGGCTGTCATTCGTATCACCAATAAAAATCATCTCTAACATTTATTAGGCTAATTAACAAAACCTATAATATTGATTTGAGATTAAGATATTTGAAGAATTATAGCAATTGTTTTGGGAATGTTGATTTCTGATTAGAGTCTATGGAGAGTTAATAATCTCTGGGATGAACATGCTCAATTAGAGAATCTCAAATGTCCACTAGCCACCCCTACGGTATAGATTAAAACCAAAATGCACAAAAACATCAGATTATCTTTGCTAGAGTACCTTAAAATACGTCCAAGCAACCACATGTTTTGAGATATGATGCCATTATGGCAATGATTATAATAGAAGGTGGCTTTTAAGATTTTGTTTTCCATGTATCAGTTTTGGTCAATCTGAATGACTCTGAGGTAACCAACACATATTTGCTAGAGTTACAATGTAATCCAATAATTCTATTTCTGAGTATACATTCACAAATCTCAAGGCAGGATCTCAAAGAAAGTTTGGCGTATCCACATTCATAGTGGCATTATTAAGAACAGCTAAAACATGGGAACAATATGTGTCTATAAACAGAATAAATAAATAACTAAATAAGATGCAATACACACATGCAATAAAATATTTACTAAGCTTTAAAACGGAAGAAAATTCTGACACCTAATACAACATAAATGAAGCTTCTGGGAATGATTTCAAATGGAATGTTAAGTACAAGACAATTACTATCTAGTCCTGCTTTCACGGGGTACCTACATGTTGTGATTTGAATGTGGAATGTCTCCTGGAGACTCATGGGCTAGTACTGTGTAGTTGTCAGGGCTGAGGGGAGGGAGAATAAATAAGGAGTTATTTGATGGATAACAATTTCAACTTCCCAAAATGAAAATAGTTTTGAAATTAGACGGCAATGGTGGCTACTCAACAATATAATCATACAACAAGTGATATTACCATAGTAAATTTAGCTTTATATGTACTTTCCTATAGTAAAATGGGTGAAAGATCACTCATATCTGCTTTTCTCCTGTTGTGTGTGACTTAGTCTGATGATGATATTATGTGAGTTTCTGTCCCTCTGTCATTATCTCAAACCTCCAGGAAGAGTCCACTAGTAAGAGAGACATTGTGATAAGACTTTAAAGGACTGCAAAGCAGTCCACTGTTGCAAATGAGGACTCGGGTGGAGGAGGAACCATAGAGGAAGCCAGGCAGTATACCAAAGGCCAGTACAAAGGTGTTGCAACCAGAGTAGGCAAGAAAGCCACCTAAGAAGTAACATTTGAAGTGACATTCACTCTCAAGTGCCACCCATGAATTTGAACCACCCTGAGAATTGTGCCTCCTTAAGTTTTGGCCCAAGGCTTGTCTTACACTACTTTGAGTCCTTAATCTCAATATAAGGAGCTTGGATTATAGCCCAGTGTCCACGGGGAAGCTTTAAAGGAGCCTGAAGGAAAAATACAGGTTTTTGAATGAAAAAAATTACTCCTTTTTTTCTAAATTTTTTAATTTAGAGGATTAATTGGAAAGAGGTAAGGGTGAAAGCAGGGAGATTAATTTACTCAAGACGTAATTAAGTAATGAGGTAAGGCAGTCATGGGTTGGAGAGTAATGGATGCATAAAGAGCTAAAGAGGGAACAGAATTGAAAGTGTGGTGACTAATTTAAAGTAGTGTTGACAAGGGAGACGAATAGCCACAGTGACTTCTTTCTTTGCTTGGGCTATGTTGACCACAGGCCAAAGCCACCGTGCCTCTAATAGAAGAACATTGCTCCATGCTTCTTCTTTTCCTGCCTTCTCCATAGATTGAATAGGGCTGGGGACAGAGTTTGCTTCTACTCCTAAGTGGCAAGGATTTTCCATTATTCTTTCCCTGTGGTTAGTTGGGGTCAGGTGCTCTTGCTCACCTTCTAATTATTTCTTTGAGCAAAAGGAAGTGCTGAAAAGGTACTTCCAGGGTGGGATAGCTCTATTGACTATTACCCTATGTCAGGCCTCTGTAATCCTAGAACAGCAGGAATGAGGGAGAAGAGAAGCAAAGAGAGAAGGATGGCAAAATAATGTCTAGATGAGCTGGCACTGATTCCCAAAGAGACATAGCCAACAACTTAACCATGCGAGACACCTCCAGACAGGCCATATGCAAAGTGGTGTGTCAGAATAGCACCACGACATGGAGGGGAAATGGGGTAGGGGGACTTTAACAGCTGGTCACCATCTACACCATGTTCCCCGTAGTCCAAAGTTCACCCCATGTGAAGTTAACTCGTATGCATTTACCTGATTCCCGAATCACTGAGAAAACAAGATCCACAATCTGGAGTAAGGGTGGGAAATAGGAAGTGGAACTAAGAGTCTGGCCCATGCCTTAAAGAAAAGGATCACTGGGGCCAGGCAGAAATGAATGCTGAACAACACAAACGGCAGAGAGTCATTGAGACAAAGAGGTTGAGTGCATTTTGGAAGGAAGAGAAAGTGGTCTGTATACACCATTGACTGAAACCCAGAATGGAAAGCAAACTACCATTCATTTGACTCCTAAAATCATAACATTTCTGCTGTGATTCCCTAGAGATTTGTCTTCTGTTCTATTGATAAAAAAAAAGACACTTGTAGTTGCTTACTCCAAAACCATCTGCCTTGCTTTGTCATAAAACTGATTCTCAGGTAAACACATAGCCACCCATAAGACTACATTTTACAGTGTTGGCACTATTCTATGTTTAACATATGTTTTAACCAATGATATGTAACATGAATTCTAATTGTTCTTAATAATAAAAACCAGAGTAAGATATAGGGGCGAAAGCTGAGAGTTCAGAGAAGCAGAGCGGTCAGCTACTAGAGAGACCTTTGACCTCTACCGAATCCTCAGCCCAAAATGGTGATCCTGTTCTCAGACTGCCTCTTCAGGCTGTGTCCTCTAACTGACTGCTTCAGAATGCATCTCCAGACTGTACTTACTGAGCTCTTGTCTCCTTCCAATTTATATTCCTCTCTGCTCAGCCATATCGCTCCTGTCTCCACCTCCCTAGTGCTGGGATTAAAGGCATGGGATCACTGATGCTAGGATTAAATGTGTAAGCCACCACCACCTGGCTCTGTTTCCCTTTGAGACTAGATTAATCTAGTGTAGCTCAGGGTGACCTAGAACTCACAGAGCTCTGTTTGCCTCTGCCTCCTGAGTGCTAGGATTAAAGATGTGTGCCACCACTGACTTCTATGATTATCTAGTAGCTTAGCTCTGCACTCTGATCTTCAGGCAAACTTTATTTGCTGGATTACAAAAATGTATCAAGACAATGATATATAAATATACCTATATGGAAGCCTCTAGAACACCTTCTTAAAAGATAAAATAGTGGCCTTTTTCCCCTTGTCCATTTTTATTTCATTCCATGAATCTAGAAGTGATTGTTGGAACTCTAGCCACCATTTTGGACCATAAAGACAAAGGAGGATGGCGTGAGAAACACAAAAGAATATGAATCTTCTTTATTTTAAAAGTTATTATACCAGCATTTTGCTGTCTACTCTTAGATTTTACTTACATAGAGAAAAAAATCATCTTGCATTTTTTTCAATACTGAATCATTTATTTGTTACTCTTAAAGGCTTTTATTTTTTTATTAGACTCAGATTTATAAGTAAAAGCTCTCAGTGAGGACAGCTTACATCTCTTGGCAATCTGTCCCTGGCATTTTTCTTTAATTTCCTTCATTCTCTTGGCTAAAATTTTAGCATCGTCTACAGTTTTCTCCTTGTTTTTCCTGGTATGCTGTTTCTTTCGATCAATACATAGGTGTTTACATTGCAGGACATGTGGAGTAACAAGATGCTGAATCTTGGGTGGGCTTCTTACCTTCATTGTTTAAGGGCTTTCTGATAACATATTGGTGGACATCATTTCCTCTTTTAGATCTCAACTGCTGAGGCACAATAGAGTCTGCCAGGCCAGGAATATCATTCTCTCCTTTTTTACAGTGACAGAGTTGAAAATGCTCAGATTGTCATCCACAATGCGTCCATGAACAAACTTGTGCTTCTCCTCTCCAGGTCTCCTTGAGCCACAAGAATGTTCCTTATTCAAAAGTAGATGCACTTTGCTCTGGGTCAAGATACCTTGGTTCATGAAAAAAATCATTTGTTGTTCCTACCACAGATTTAGAACACATAACCCTTCCATTCTTCACCCAGAGCATCAGCAGCTACTTCTGTGACCATGTGCTTCTCACAGAAAGTGCAAAGCTTGCCTTCATTGTCTACTTTAATGAGTTTCTGACAGCTGGTGTCTAGGAAAGAGATATTCAGCTTCATCTTGACATGACCACCTAGTGGGCACCATAAAAAAAGGGTCATCTTCTGTATTTTTATACTTCCCTTATGTGGTGGTTTGATATAAAATGTCCCCAATAAGGAGTGGCACTATTAGGAGGTGTGGCTTTGTTGGAGTAGGTATAGCCTCATTGGAGGAAGTATGTCACTGAGTGGGTGGGCTTTGAGGTCTCCTGCACTCAAGCTATGCCCAGTGTAGCACAGTTGCTTTTGCTGCCTGTCAATCAAGATGTAGAACTTTCGCCTACTTCTCCAGCACCAAGTCTGCCTGCATGCCACCAGGAAGATAATGAGCTAAACCTCTGAAACTGTAAGTCAACCCCAATTAAATGTTTTCTTTTATAAGAGTTGCTGTGGTCATGATGTCTCTTCACAGCATTAGAAACCCCAATGAAGAGACCTTTTTTTTGACCTTATAACACATGTAGCTGGCCTGATCACTCTAAGAATAACATCCTTTAGCATCTTTCTTGGAATCCAAACCAAATTTGTCAGTGATTTCTATGTGTCTCAAAGCCTCCAGGACATCCCTATGTTTTATAATTCTTGCTAATTCCATTTAGTATTGCTCATATGTATATGTTTAGGGCTGACTACTTGAGACTGGACAGCCTGTCAGGAAGCTCATCCATGGAGAAGACTGATTCTTCCTCTCTTAGTAGCCATTAATTGCCTGTGGCTCTTTACCTTGTTGTAGCAAATGGAGACCACTACAGAAATACACAGCTAGTCAAAATGCAGAGAAATGCTGAGCATGGAGTATCCATCCCCAGTTGATAACATCTATAACACAACCCCTAAGGCTCAAAGAATATCATGCAAGAGAGGGTAGAAAGATTGTCAGAGAACCAGGACATCTGCTACAAGATAATGTTTTCATATATATATATATATATATATATATATATATATATATATATCATATAGTGGCACCCATCAAAGCTTAACAATATGTTCACCTAAATAACACCCACACTATAACAACATCAGTTGACATCTCAACATGGATGGATTTTTAATGACAAAATTGCCATTAATCAAGCATTTTTATCATATTCTCTCCTATTCCCCTCTTCTCTGGCAATGATTATTCTATTCTAGAGACCTACACAATTAGATTTTTCTTTTTAGACTTCATATGTGTGTATAATAATATGGTATTTGTTTTCTTGTGACTTGATTGTATCACTACAATAATATTCTCCAATCTCACCAATATTGTCACAAATGACAGGATTTTTAATCTTTTAATGGATGAGTAATGTTCTATGCTTTGTATGTATCACACTTTCTATATCTAGTCATATATATATAGTTTGTTTCCATTTATTGCTATTATGACTAGCACTGCATTAAATGGTTTTCACTGCTAAGAAATGATCAATGCTACTGCCTCTGACCCAGAGCAGCGCCTAAAAGCCCAATGTGTACATTGTAACATTTCTGATGACTTTAGCTTTCTTCCTTCCAACAATACCAGGTTTATATAAGGGTACATGTCCATATACTTCCCTTGCTATACTCTGTCATCCCAGCATGAACAGTCAGAAATTATCTCAGTGATGAGTTCAGGTCACATCCGGGGAAACTCAGTAAATTTTGTAGCTCTATAGAAATGGAAAGGGGAAGAAGCATTGCAGAAAGTTCCAAGAGGATTATGTGAAGAAGTTCTGCCAGAACAATCCAGCTGGGCAACATCTTGCCTTTCTTCTTCATGTGGAATCTCTGCTCAAAGCGCACATGGAAACACACACACACATACACACATACACACACACACTTACACACACACACACACACACACACACACACACACACTTGCCCATGAGAGTACACAAGCCCTAAGCAGAATTTGTCAGTTTCCTTAGTCAGGCTTGGTTTTGCAATCAGTGATAAGCCCCAGCAAAACAAGGTTTTGCTGGACTACATTGGAGTAACTCAAAGCAACCGGACCAAATGGCCCAAATACTTGTCAGAAGGCAAACATGTGTTTGCTACTGAGCCAACCAGAACCTTAGGTAATGAGATTTAAATGAGAAAAAAATAGAGATTCTTCAATAGTAAAAATGTAATCATTTCTTTTATGGTTTGACTACAAATAATTCTTGAACACAGCTTGACAACAATACTATGTTAGGGATGCCAAAAAGCACAGAACCTGGCCCTTACACCCTAAAGGGGACAAAGGATTCCTCTCTTTGGTCCTGATATTTCTTCTAATATTTCTCCACCCCTAAGGGATGCTTTCTGCCACGGCCCCTCTCCGTAAGATCCTGAACAAATCCAGATCAAAGTTTGATCTCCCCTGTTATTCTGTCAAGTATTATGTATATCACAGAACTGAACAGAAATGGCACTCCTCTTGCTCTTGCCCTCTCTAATGCAACCTGGCTACAGGAGCACCTGCTTGGCTCTACTGTCACTTCCCCATTATGAGAACACCAGAGAGGGGCTTCCTTGATCTGAAAAGAAAGTTGCAGGGTTTTATGTTTGTTGATTGATTGTAATGGTTTTGTTTGTTTGTTTGTTTGTTTTTAATTGAGGTAGTAGCTGTGTAGCTCAGGTTGGCTTGGAACTTACTAAGTAGCCTTAGTTGACCTCCAACCTGCAAATCTCCTACACCAGCCATCCAAGTGCTAGAATTATGCAAAGGCCACCACACCCAGCTAAACCTTCACTTTTCTACTTACTTCCTTTTGATTTGAATAATTACAGCAGAAAATAACAGACAGATTGATGTGGGCCTTAGTTTCACCAGAGATGTCTTTCTTGCTTCTATTACTACCATGAGGAGAATAGGTCATGGCTAATCCTGTCATTCAAGGAGAATAAACATGAAGCAAATCTGAACTCGGCCGACAATTAGAGCAGTTCCACTGAGCCCAGCACAGCAAGCCACTCTGTCCAGATTGCAGACATATGCATACTAAAGGATCATTGCCACTGAGATCTTGTGGTTGTTTGCACCAAACGGTAATGGATACAAAACTATTCATTCATTACAAATAACTCAACTCTGGATTCCATTTGCTTTGTTTCAATGGCAAACCCTCTGACTCAAAATCAGATGAGCTCAGACAAATTATTCACACTTTGCGCTTTTGTTTGCATATCCATAAACTGGGGGGAACATGTTAAGAGGATTAGATTTATCAAAACAGTCAAAGTACATGAAGCAATACCTGGCACACACTAAAAATAAATGTTTTCCAGTGTTCTTTCAACTAACAATAAACCTGATATTATATTTTTGCATAGGAATACAAAGTTAAGATGCAACTTGCAAACCCAAACTTCTAGCAGGAATTTTGATTGAGATTGTATTAAACCTATAGATTAACTCAGAGAGCATAGTAATAGTTATATGCATATTTTTATTTATATTCATAAGAATATTTCTCTATTTATTTGGATGTTTTGTTTGATCTTTCAGCAATGTGTTTTACTTTAAACATTAAAATCTTGCAGCTATTTGGTCAGATTTTTTTTCTCTTATATTTATTCTTTGTGACTTTCAGATCATGCGTCTCCATTCCATTCATTTCCCATTCCTTTGTATCCACCTTTTGCTCTGACAACCTCCCCCAAATTATAAAATAAAATAAAATTTAAGAGAAAAAAATGAGAGAAGGAAAAATTGATCTTGTCATGGAAACTGTAGTATGATACAGTGAGCCATTCAGTAAACCCTTTTATCCATTGGTCTGGTCTGAGGCCTCTGGTTTCTGCTACGCTATCAAGGTTGGGCCTTCACTGGAGCTCCTCTTGGTTATCCTGCTGTTGCCCGGTGTTGTGGACATCCTACAGTTTTGGGTCTGCAGGGTCAGTCCATTAACATGCTCCAGCCGATTGATCACAGATAGGGTCGATGTTGGACTGGGCCAACACATAACCCTGATCCTAGGCCTGAATAGCTGCAGAGTTGGTCAGCCTGCAGCTTTCCACTGCCCTCACCACCAGGGTGAGCGCTCCTGCACTGTCTTGGTGAGTTTATCCCTTACAACAATGAATAATGGGTGGGGCCAGTTCTCCTACTTTCATTCCTCCTGGTAAGATTTCCCCCACCTACACCTTCAGGGTCAGCTCCACTGTGCTGCCCAGGCATGGTGTAAGGGTTAGTCTCCAGGGCCAACTCTCCCACTGCCTCAGGTGTTGATGGGGGGGGGCATCTCTCCCCTGCCCATGCCACCACATGACAGATGAGCAGTGGTGACAGCTCTCCTATGCTAAAACTTGGGGGCTGACTCACCCACACCTCTGCTAACAGGGTAAAAAGAAATAAAAGAGCAAGAATATAAGATTCTAAAAGAGGAACTGACATTTAAGGTTTAAAATACTCTCTGCAACTGATATCCACTGGCAAAGGGGAAATCAGTTTTCTCCATTGGAGATAACTGGGTATATCAGTCATATCACAGGAATAGTTAACCAGCACAAAATGAACATAGTTCTCTTTGTGGATTTTTTTTTCATTTCATTTTGCTTTTTTTGGCTTTTATTTGTTTGTTGTTTCTTCATTTCTTTCTTCTTTTGTGTGTTTGTTTTGGTTTTCATTATTGTGTCTTTGTGAGATATTTTTCTATTCTTTCATTCTTTAGGGGTTTGTTTCTAGTTTGTTTTGAAAGAGAGAAAGAATATAAAGTTGTATGAAAAGGGAGGTGGGGGAGATCTGCAAGGAGTTAGGGAGGGGGGAAAATATGATCAAAATATGTTGTGTGAAAAACATATTTCAATAAAAGTAGAAATCAAGTTGAACTTTAAAAAGAAGGGATATGTTATACTTTGACAAAACTAAAAGTGCAGGGTCAGGCAGAGGCACAGACAAATGCTTGTGTAACTCAAATGAAGCATCCTGTGTTAGTCAATATTCAGAGGTTTAATCCATTAACAGCATGGTGGGCAGTAAGGAGGGATGCAGGCAGACATGGTGCTGGAAAAGAAGCTGAGACATACATCCAGATCCATAGGCAGTAGGAATAGAGAGAACCACTGATCCTGGCTTGGGCTTCTGAAACTCCAAAGCCCACCCCCAATGACATACTTCCTCTGACAAGGCCACACCCACTTGAACAAGGCCACAGGTTCTTCCTAATCCTTTCAAGTAGTGCCACTCCCTCTGAGCCTATGGGGCACATTTTCTTTTAAACCACAACACATCCCTACAAAAAGGTCAAGGGAATCTGTCTTTCTCATTGTCTATTTAGAGAAATACTAGGATGAAAGACCTGCCATGGCCTTGAGGTCATTGTCTAGAGCATCCATTGTCAACCCATGGGTTATAACCCCTTTGGGGGTCAAAGGCCCCTTTCACAGGGGTCATCTAATGCCATTGAAAAACACAGATATTTACATTACTTTTCATAACAATAACAAATTTACTGTTATTAAGTAGCAATGAAAATAATTTTATGGTTGGGAGTCATCACAACATGAGGAACTGTATTAAAGGGTGGCAGCATTAGGACACTGGTCTAAAGGGGAAAAATCATTTACCATTAATTTTCTCAGTGAAAGTACCAAAAATGACCCTACAGCTTTGAGATGCCTCTGGAATTTCTGCCTTTTAATCAAAAGATTGAACTGTTCTGAGGCTAAAAATAAAACAAATAAAAATGAAAGTTGACTATCCACCACCAAATTTTATATAAATAGTTGAAAGAGTCCCCATATCTTGAGAGGAAGGTAGGAATTACTTCCTCAGTGGGGTTCTCTCCTTTCAAGTGTCCCTTGAAAACAGGGAAAACAGCCACTCCATCTGGACCATCTTCTTCCTTATGTCTGCCATATAGGGCTTGAGAGATGAGTCAGTGAGTGCTTTTTTTTTTAAAGCCTACAGCACCCGGTATTCCCAGGCGATCTCCCATCCAAGTACTAACCAGGCCCGACCCTGCTTAGCTTACGAGATCAGACGAGATCAGATGCGTTCAGGGTGGTATGGCCATAGACCAGTGGGTGTTTTATATACTGTTCTATTGCTGTGAAGAGGCACTATGAAGGAAACTCTTACGAAGGAAAGCATTTAATTTGAGGCTTGCTTAAAGTTTCATTTTAAATGTACTTGCCTAAAGTACATTTTCATCATGGTGGAAAGTGAGTCAGCAGGCAGGCATAGTGCTAGAGAAATAGATAAGAACTTCATCCTGGTCAACAGAAAATGAGCGAACTGGGTCTAGCATGGGCTTTTGAAACCTCAAAGCTCATCTCCAGTGACACACTTCCTCCAACAAGGCCACACCTACTTCAACGAGGCCACACTTTCTAATCCTTCTAATCCTTTCAAATCCTTTCAAACAGTTTCACTCCATGATAACCAGGTATTCAAGGTATAGAGGCCATTCTTAATTAAACCACTACAGTGGGTAAAGGGACCTGCTGGAAAGCGTGATAACATGAATTCTATCATTTGGACCTTCACTTTTATAGCATGGCACAACCTCCTGACAAAACATACATACATATATACATACATACCTTAGTAAAAAGAGTACCACAGTAAAGGACTTTAAAGGCAGAGGTGTACTTCTGTAGATTAAAGGTCAGCATTTGCAAGTGGCCTTGCTGGTGGACACCTTTAATCCCAGCACTTGTCAGGCAGATGTCTGAGTTCAAGGTCAGTTTAGTCTACAGAGCAAGTTCCAGGACAGTCAGAACTACACAGAGAAACCCTGGACTGAAAAGAAAAAAATGAAAGGAAGGAAGGAAGGAAGAAAGAAAAGGAAGGAAGGAAGGAAGAAAGGAAGGAAGGAAAGTCAGCATTTGCAGCCCAGCTGACTGTTCTTAAAACCCCTCTATCTTCTATCTTCAACACCACTAACTGTACTGGTCCAGGGCCTGCTCCAGGCCTAGGCAGTTACCTTCTGGAGGCAATCCTTTTAGATCAAAGATTTTGGCTGGGCATGTTGGTGTATGCTTTTAATCCCAGAATTCTGGCTAGTCTTATCTACATAATATGTTCCAGGACATCCATGACTGTAGAGAGAGACCTGTATCAATAGAAAAATGAGATCTTGCAGAGCTAGTCAGCATAGTGATATTTTATTTGTGTTTTAATTAATAAATAAAGCTCGCCTGAAGATCAGAGTGCAAAACTAGTCACACTAGTCAGCCATACAGGCCAGGCAGTGGTGGCATACACCTTTAATCCCAGCAGTCACACTAGTTAGCCATAGAGGCCAGGTGGCAGTGGTGCACACCTTTAATTTCAGCACTAAAGAGGAATATAAAACAGGAGACAGGAGCTCAGGGTAATAGTCTCATTCTGAGGATTCATGGAAACAGGATTGCCCATTTCGGTCTGAGGTTGAGGTAAGAGCTAATGATGGACCACTTTGCATTTCTGATCTTCAGCTTGAACCCCAATATCTGTCTCTGGGTTATTATTATTTGTGCTACAAGTCAGCTTCAGAATTTCTACAGAACAGAGGGTCTTGAAGAAACATCTCTGCAAAGATACAACTAATATACCACTTATCCACAGACGGAATATATGTGGACTGCAGAGCTTTGGGAGTATGGTATTAGAATGTAATAACCACAGATAGAAGGGTCTCTCTCTCTCTCTCTCTCTCTCTCTCTCTCTCTCTCTCTCTCTCTTTCTCTCTCGTAGAATCCAGCTAGGCCCAAATCAGCCAGCTTGCATGTTCCACCACTTGTCACAAGACTTTTCTCTGACCTCAGATCTTGGTGAATTATACCATTTGCATAAAGGAAATCTAGGCCTCTTAGAAACTGTCACATGTGAATCTTTAAGGTCTTATCTGGCAAATCTGATGGGGGCGTCTTGTCCACATATGTCCTTAGGCTTGGTCTATATGCTCAAACACTAGTGTCACCTTAGTCTCTTGGTCAGTTCAGGAAGTAGCATAGACATCCTCAGCCAGACAACATAGGCATGCTCAAATGCTTCCAGCGTCCTCCGTAAGACTACCTCAAAACCCACTCAAGCTCCTCCTCTACTGGGGACTCTCAAAGGCCATAAAGTGGCCACTGTGCAAATCATGGACCTTATACAATATTCCATAAGCGCTGTTGCCAATTTCAACCACTGACATGTATTGAGAGGCAAGCATTGTCAGATAAAAGGGATATCCTGATGATGAGCCAGGAGTGGCAGAGCTATTTATCAGAGCCTAGGAACTGGTTCCTGTGGTACCATATTCCAAGGTTAAGTCCCATGCGGCTGGATGTCATGGGCAAGACCATAGACACAGGCGGCAGACTCCCTCAAGTACTTGGTCAGATTTATGCTTAAGTATTTTATAGTTTTTTAATGATGTTATTTATCCATGATATTATTTCAATTCACAATTGTTCATCACTACAACATTCTAGTGTATATTTGACCTTGTATTGTGAAATTGTAGTAAACTAACTTAATCGTTTTAGTGGGTTTTTGATAGACTCTTTTGTATTTTCTACATAGATAGTCTTTTTATTTGTTCTTAAAGACAATTTTATTTCTCCCTTTTTCTATTTCTGGTCTTTTTATTTTTTTTCCTTGCCTTTTACCACGAGCTAGGACCCCCAATACAATGTCAAATTAGAAATGATCAGAACAAATATGCCTTAATTTGTATTATTTGACAGTTTCATGCATATTAAAAATGAATTTTAGTCCCTTTACCTTTATTACCCTCTCTTACCACTCCCCCACAAACACACATTTAATCTCCTGCTGGACCCCTTGTCAGATAGTCCTCCTCCTAGTTTCTTTTTTTCTTTTTGCATATGAACCACAGAGCTTAATTGCTTTCTTGCCTAAGCCTGGGTAGAAGTTTACTGGAGACACTGAAAAAAATGACGCACTGCCCTACTCTCTTGAGGGTTGGAGATGATGTCAAGTTTTCACCCTGAACATCCTTGGTGCTAACATTCAAGTCAGAGACTGTCTGGGCCCACCCTGGTCTGAACTAATGCAATGCTTCCCCCACCCCCCACCCCCCACCCCCCTGCCTGAGATTTTTACCACCAGAAGGTGAGGAGTTTTGAATTTCAGGCAGAACTTGGTCAACGTAAGTCCCTCACCATGAATGCTTTCTATTCTAACAAGAAATGTTCCTTCAGAAATTGATCTCTAATGCTTCTGATGTCATGGATAAAAGTTGCTGTGATAGCCTGACAGATCTGTCCAAGTTGCACAGGGGTAAAAAGCTGAAAATTGACACCATCCCAACTCTCAAAAATGCACCCTGACCTTGGTGGAGACAAGTATTGGCATGATCAAACCTGACCTCATAGATAATTTGAAAACCATTGCTCAGTCTGGCACAAAACTTTCATGGAGGCTCTCCAAGCTGGTGCAGATGTCTCTAGGATTTAGCAGTTTCATGTTTGTTTTAGTTAGGATTTCTACTGCTGTGATAAAACATCATGACCAAAAGCAACTTGGGGAGTAAATGCTTAATTTCATTTTACAGTTTATAGTCCATCATTCAGAAAGTCAGGTCAGGAACTTAAGGTAGGAACCTTAAGAACTAATGCATATGCCATGGAATGATGCTGCTAACTGGCTTGTTCCTTATGACTTGCTTAGTCTGCTTTTTTACATAGACCAGGACCTCCTGCTCAGGTTAGCACCACCTGCAATGAGCTAGACCCTCCCATGTCAATCACCAGTTTTAAAAATGTCCTAGAGGAGTAGATCACATCTTTAATTCCAGCACTCCGGAGGCAGAAGCAGGTGGATCTCTATGAGTTTGAGGCCACCTTTGTTTACATAGAGAGTTCAAGGACAGCCAGGGCTATACAGAGAAACCCTATCTCAAAAAAATATGGCTGGAAGTGGTGGTGCAGCCCTTTAAGCCCAGCACTTGGGAGGCAGAGGCAGATGGGATCTCAATGAGTTCAAGATCAGCCTTGAACTTGGTCTACATAGTGAGTTCCGGACAGCCAGAACTACATAGAAAGACTCTCTCAAAAAGAAGAAAGAAAGAAAGAAAGAAAGAAAGAAAGAAAGAAAGAAAGGAATAAAAAGGAGGAAAAAAAGAAAGAGGAAGAAAGGAAGAGGAAAGAAAGGAAGAATAAAAGAAAGAAAAAAGAAAAATTAGTCCATAGGCATGCCTCCAGGCTTTTTTTTGGGGGGGGGGGGGGACAGAGTTTCTCTGTGTAGCCTTGGCTGTTCTAGAACTCGCTCTGTAGAATAGGCTGGCCTCCAACTCACAGAGATATGGATGACTCTGCCTCCTGAGTGCAGGATTAAAGGCATATGTCACCACCACCCGGGTGCATCCAAGCCAATCTTATGGAGTGATTTTTTTCAATTGTGTTTTCCTCTTTTCAGATAAACCTAGCTTGTTTCAAGTTCACAAAAAAGACAGTATTGGATTTCATTCTGCCTCTCTGGTGGCAGAGAAAGTTGAGATCACATAGTACAATGATGATGAACACTATTGAGTCTTCTGCTGATGGATCCTTCACTGTACAGGCATGTCACGGTGAGCCTATTGGCAAGGATGTAAAAGTGATCCTTCATCCCAAAGATCAGACAGAATGCTTATAGGAGAGTCAAGGGAGTGGCTAAGAAGCACTCACAGTTCATGGGCTATCCTAGCACTCTTTATTTGGATAAGGAAGGACAGAAGAAGATCAGCGATAATGAGGCAAAGGAAGAAAAAGAAGAGGACAATAAGAATGATGAGGAGAAGCTAAGACTGGAGCTGTGTAACATGAATGGCCAGGCCTGCTTGTTGTTGGGGTTTTCTGTCCCACCCGGTACCCCACAACTGTTTAGCCCCAAAGAAAATCACACATAGGTCTCCATAAATTATAACCTCTAGCCTCTCACTGGCTAACTCTCACATCTTGATTAACCCATTTTTCTGATCTATGTTAGCCATGTGGCTCAGTACTTTTTTTCAGTTGGGCAGATCACATCCTGATGCTTTGGTGGTCTGAGCAGGAATGGGAGGAATCAACTTCCTCCTTCTCAGAATTCTCCTGTTCTCATTACATCATTTCTACTTCCTGTCTGGTTTTCCTGCCTATATTTCCTGCCTGGCCAAACAGTGTTTATTTATAACATGATTGACAGAATACAGACAATTCTCCCGCACCAGAGCTGGAAGGTCAGATGAGAAGGATGATACTGACACAAATAAGAAAAAGAAAACTAAGGAGAGATACATTTGTCAGGAATAATTGAGCCAGACCAAGACCATTTGGACCAGAACCCTTGATGGTATCACTGAAGAGGAATATAGTGAATTCTATAAGAGCTACACCAGTGATTGGGAAAACCACTTGACCATCCAACACTTCTTTGTAGAAGGTCAGCTGGAATTCAGTTCACTGTTCATCATCTCTTGGCAAGTTTCTATTGTCCTCTTTGAGAACATCAAGCTTTGTTCCATCATATGTTCATTATGGACAACTATGGTGAGTTAATATCAAACTATCTCAGCATTATCTGTGCTATGCGTGGCTCCAAGGATGAACATCCCCCAAGAAATGCCCCAGCAGAACAAAACCTTGAAAATCATCTACAAAAACAGTGGGAAGAAAAGCCTTGAGCTCATCACTAAGCTGGCAGAAGACAAAGAGAAATACAAGAAATTCTGTGAGGTACATTCTAAGAACCTAAAGCTTCGAATCCATGAAGATTCCACTAACTGGCAATGATACTTCTCTGAGCTACTAGGCTACCACACCTCTCAGTCTGGATATGAGATGGCTTTCATATCAAAGCGTGTATCTCCCATGAAGGAGACACAGAAATCCATTTGCTACCTTACTACTGAAAGCAAAGACTGGATAGCCAACTCTGCCTTCATGGAGCATATGAAGAAGTGGAGCAGTGAGGTGGTTTATATAACTAAGCCTATTTACAGGGGCTGTATGCAGTAGGTCAAGGAGTTGTACGGGGGAAAGCCTAGTATCTTTGACCAAGGAGGGCAGGTAACTACCAGAGGACGAGAAGGAGAAGAAAATGGAGTAGAACAAGGGAAATTTTGAGAATCTATGAAATCTCATGAAGATCTTTGGTAAGAAAGTTGAAAAGGTGACAATCTCCAATAAGCTTGTCTCTTCACTATGCTACATTATAAAAATCACTTACGGAAGAACAGTCATCACAGAGCAGATCATGAAGGCCCACGCACTCCAAGACAACTCTACAACTGGCTACATAATGGTCAAAAAACACACAGAGATCCATCCTGACCACCCCAGTGTGAAAGTCCGCAGCAAACATACAGAGATCCATCCTGACCACCCCAGTGTGAAAGTCCGCAGCAAACACACAGAGATCCATCCTGACCACCTCAGTGTGAAAGTCCGCAGCAAACACACAGAGATCCATCCTGACCACCCCAGTGTGAAAGTCCACAGCAAAAGACAGAGATCCATCCTGACCATCCCAGTGTGAAAGTCCGCAGCAAAAGACAGAGGCAGACAAAATGACAAGGCTGTGAAAACCTAGTAGTGCTACTGGTTAAAGCCACTTTACTTTCCCCTGGCTTCTCTCTGGAGGATCCCAAGCCTACATCTACTGAATGATCATAGTAGGCCTGGGCCCTGATGAAAATGAATTGACAGTAGAGGTGCTGAGCGTAGTTTATCCCACCACTTTTGCATGGCGCCATGTGGAGGCCCCAAAATATGAGTCTATTTCCACCTTGTCTGAAGGTCAGAGAGTTTGGGGGTGCTCAAAATTGTTGGCAACAACCAGGCTTACACCTCCTGACCCAGGATTTGGTTACTTGATTGTTTTGACATTAAGATGGCACACACGGGTAGATCCACTCCACCCTGACAGTTAGGATATGCAAACATACTTCTGCGCCTTCTTTTGTATTAGGAGGTTTAACCTGGGCAGTGGCTGCCTTCAGGATACTTGGTCTAGGGCGACTTCACTTCCTAACAACAGAATGCTAATGACTTGATGTCTCAAAGTTTTGAAGCAATTGAGTGTTCCAGTTGTCCTTTGTATCATGTTAAAGAAGTCTTTTGTCTTCTTCCTCTTTTTGTATTGGTGTACACGGGTAAGGAAAATTAAACGCAGGGGATTTCAGTGTTCATTGGAATTCCCTCCCAATACTATCTTATGTTTCTGTTTTATTATTTTTACTTGTGTCTTCATATTCTTTACTAACATTTTTGATTCCTTTGCCCCCACTCTGGTAAGTGTATTTTTGTTGAAGCTGGCCTTGACAATAAGGATACTGTCATTTCACATGGAAGTAGACTTCCCACTGGGAAGCCTATGCCCTTTGTATGTTTCTCCCTTTGGCTCTCCTGCAGCCTTGGCTGACTCTGACCCACCTAGCTCTCTGCTGATGTCTGCAGGTTATCTCTTCCCTCCTGCCCTTAGTGTCTTAAGGAAGAAAAGTCTCCCCTCCTTCACCAAAGAGTAGGACTGGGTGTTGTGCATTATGTTTTGTTCATTTATTTATTTTGTTCTGAAATGAAAGGTATGTACAATAAAGAGGATGCAGTTTTAAAGAAAAATAATACCCACAAATCTCTCAACAACCATTAGCTACCAATAGTCCCTCCAGGAGGGATGGGACCTCATGGGTCCCCTCCCCCATCCATGATGAAATGCTGAGAAGCTTAATCTGGTCCAAGTGTTATTCAGATAACCACAGCTACAGTAAATTCAGGAGTGCAGCAGTTATGTTGTTTCCAAAAGATGCCTTTTTGTTACATATCTCCCTATTCTCTGGCTCTTAAATTCTTTCCATTTCCTCTTTCATAATGCTCTGTGAGCCTTGAAGGGGGAAATATAGCTGTCCATTTAAGGCCAACCATATCAAGACCATTTATTCTTCATGCTTTGGCCAGGTATGGGTTCTTACATTAATGGCCACCCACTATTTCCATTGTTCTTGAGACAAAGGGATAAGTTTAGCCTTTCACCACACAGATCAGCTATAGACTATTCACTGTGTCGGTGTGTGGGGGGGTGGGGGTGGCAGGTGTGTGGATATGGATACACAAATGCGCACATGCAAGTGGAAGCCAGAGACAACCTTGGGTACTGTTTTTCAGGTACCACCCAACATATTTTTTAAGACACGGTCTCACTGGCCTGGAACTCATAATGTAGGCTATGCTGACTGACCAGAAAGCCCAAGAAATCTACATATTTCTCTCTCCCCAGCACTGGAATTACAAGTTCTTCACCATACCTGGCTTTTTATATGGATTCTGAAGACGGAACTCAGGTCCTCATGCCTGCAAGTACTTTACCAACTGAGCTAGGTCCCTATTTTTTCATTTCCTGGGTAACATCTTTTGATATACAAAGTTTTTAAAATTTGTTTGTTTTCAGGCCGGAGAGATGGCTTAGCAGTTAAAAAGTGCCTGCCACCAAGACTGAGAACCTGAATTTGATTCCTAGGGCCCACATGGTGGAAAGAGAGCTCTGATCCCCAGGCATTGTCCTGTGTCCTCCATGCATGTGCCATGACGTGTGCATACCTATACTCATACACACGCATATAAATACTTTTTAAAGTTTTCAATTTTCACAAAGTCTAATTCATTGATTTCATTCTTTAGCTACTTGTGTTTTTAATAGCATATCTAAGAGACTTATTCTCAGTTCAAGGTCATGTATGTTTTCACCTGTTTCTTTGTCAGAGTTTATAGTTTTGACTCTTAGATTTAGATCTTCAATTCATTTTGAGTTACTTTTTGTCTATGCTGTGATGTACTGAAGATAAATTCATGGTTTTGTGCTAGGATATCTAGTTTTCCCTGCACTTTTTTAAAACAAAAGTGCTTCTCAAAAAAATCTTGGCACCCATGTTGAATGACAACTAACCACCTATGGATGGATAGGTAAGCCAAATCTTAATTGATAAAAAGTTGCCTTTAGCTGATATGGTCTAAATTCTATACCTAGAGGATACTTCAAGTTATGTTTTGTTGAAATATATAGATATATAAGCTCAAATATTTTCTCAAGTAGTGACATTTTGCTTCTATTAGGAGTATCTTTCTTTAACAAATACTTTAAATGTGACAACAATTTTAAAATAAATTGTCTCTACTTTTGATCCTTCCTAATGGTTTGTAAAAATGTAACGCTGCAAAATTGTAAGTCCTCTCAAAATCATTCTATTTTGATACAAACTAAAAAATTATCCAATTAAAAATAGGAGCTTCATCAAAAGATGCTTCAAAGTAAGATATGCCAACATTCAATTATAGAATTGCAAAATTAGATCTTAGAAACCATTTGGATTCTCATCATTTAATTTCAGTTCCCCTGAAATAAACTCAATGCTTTCCTGTTTGCAAGCTTTATTTGCAATAATTTCACTTTTCTAAAATTATCAAATGAACTTTTAATGAATTCTTTGATTAAAAATTTCCAAATGCTTTTGAGAAATCAAAACAACAAAAGCTGGAAGACTTTTAAAAAATCTGGTTAGTTTTACGTCAACTTGACACAAGCTAGAGTCATCAGAGAGAAAGGAGCCTCAATTGAGAAAATGCCTCCATAAGATGCAGCTGTAAGGCATTTTCTTAATTAGTGCTTGGTGGGGGAGGACCCAGCCCATTGTTGGCAGTGCCATCCCTGGGCTAGTGGTCCTGGGTTCTATAAAAAAGCAGGTTGAGCAAGCCAGGAGAAGCAACCCAGTAAGTTGCACCCATCCATGGCCTCTGCATCAGGTCCAGCCTTCAGGTTCCTACTCTGTTTGAGTTCCTGTCCTGGCTTCCTGCAATGATGGACTATGATGTGAAGTGTCAGCCAGATAAATCCTTCCTCCACAACTTGCTTTTTCATCATGGAGTTTGCTTCATTGCAGCAATAAACACCCTAACTAAGACAGCAGTGCCAATGTAGGACACATAGAGTGATTAACAAAGTAGTTCTTTAAGGCTCAAACATTTGATGATGCATGCACTAAAGTGCTAAGTATCTTTTTTATTATTTAAAACACTTTTGCGGACAATGTATTTTGGTCATGTTTTATCCTCCTCCAACTCCTCCCAGATCTTCCCCTCCTCCCTACCCGACTTCATTTTCTCTCTCTCCCTCTCTCCTCCCTCCCAAAATTACAAAAAGAAAATCAAACTAAACCAAAATAAATAAGATCTTCATTTAGTATTAGTTTTCTGTTTTGCTTTGTTTGTGGAAGTACATCTCACCACTTTGTTCAAGTCGGCCTGGAACTTGCAATCTTTCTGTCTCAGATGAAAATACACTGGAATGAACCACTATGTCAGGTTTCAACATCAATTTTGTCATAAAATTTGCATTTAAGTTACTCTAATATTGCATAATTAAAGACATTTGTAATTCTTGACAGTAACAACTTCTGTTTCGGTTGGTGGGATATTGTAGTTTGTCTTTTTATAGTGAACCATGAATCATGTGTGCACCTTGACTCTTTATATAGCTCAGTTCCATAGGGTTCTCCGTTATTTTTTTTAAGAATATTGTCCTGGCTCTGATGTTAGATTTTTAACAACTTAGATTTGAACTACTATCCTCTTTGTGATAAGTCATTTTATTTCCAAATACTAAAGTTTAAAAAATGAATTTACTATTACATGACAGATGTTATACCTTGAACAGAATGAACCTCTGAAGGTTTTATTTAGATACACAAACCAGATGAAAATATCAAGCTATATTTGAAATGAACTGATGATATTCGAAGCATCTGATAACACTAATAGAAAATTGGTATCAGGTAACTCTTCATGACCTTCCTCACCTTGTGATGGAGCCAACCCAGCAAGAGCTATTGCTTCACTTTTTTATATCAGGACAAGAGAACCCTGGAGTAAAAAACCAGCTGGAAGAGAAAGTGAAAATAAATGTTGTATAAAATCATATGTAAATATCCTTAAGACATGGGCAATGAGTGCCCTGTCTGAGATCACTGTGGATCACAGACATACCTAAAGGGTAAAAGCATTTTAAAACCCATGGACAGCTCTGCTACTCACAATCAGTCTCAGTGATGACAGACAGTGAGCAAACACCCTAAATGTCTACATTCAAGATTAATACCTTGGCTGGAAATGTAGCTCTATCAGTAGAATGCTTGACTACCATGCATAAAACTCTAGGTCCATTCCTAGCATCACATAAATCAGGTATAGTGGCATGTGCCTTTATTTCAGGTCATGGGAGCTAGAGGAAAGAAGATTAAGGACAGTGAGTTTGAGTCCAATCTTGAATACACGAGACCCTGTCTCCAAAAAAAGATTAACATTTTTTGAACTTTTTCCTGATGCCGTAGACAGAAAAAGCAACCACATTCAAAAACACTAATAGCAAAATCAGAAACAGAAGCAATTTTACAGGACAGGAAAGAAGCAATGGAGAGACTTATAAAAGACAAACAGAAAGTTAACTTGTGAGATACCGGCCTTCAGAGAGCCGGCCTGCAACAGATCTGTACATAAGCAGGTATCACTTCCTGCTATTATTGGACATACTTCTTTTCTTTTTATCCAACTCCTGAGTTCTAAGGGAACAAATGATTTCATATGCAGTTCCAAAACTTAACATAATAAGGAATTCGAATTACTCTTAAATTCATATATGTATGCATACTTATATTTATTTGGATGTGCATATGCCTACAATTATATGCCGATCTGGCTATAAAACAGGTCAATTAGAAACTAAGTAGTCACTAGGCAGTGATGGCACACGCCTTTAATCCCAATACCCAGGAGCCAAAGCAGGTAGATCTCGGTGAGTATGAGGCCAGCCTGGTCTACATAGTGAGTTTTAGGACAGCCAGGGTTACACAGTGAAACCCTGTCTTGAAAAACAAACAAAAAAAAGAAAAGAAAAGAAAAATAGAAAAGAAATAAGAAAAGTAGGCATTGTTCCCTAGAATTATAACTAGGTCTCCATCTATAATTTGTTTTGTTTTGTCTGATTTTCCTTTCTTCCTTTAATTCTCCTGCAGCCCAAAGGTTTGTCCTGAACTCACACTCCAGCCTCCAATCTTGAACACTAGAATTACAGGCATGTGCCACCATGTTCAACAAGTTTCTTTCCTTCCTTTCTTCCTCCTTTCCTCCCTTCCTCCACCCCCTTTGTCTTTTGAGGCAAGGTCTCATGAAGTACAGTCTGATCTCATACTCGATATGCAGTCGAGAACGTTGCTGAACTGCTAATCCTCTTGCCTCCCTTTCCCTAGCCTCTTAAGTGCTGGAGTTAGACAGCTGGATTAGAAAATTGTTTAACACAATTTTCATTTCATTTGGACTGTAAAATATCATGATATTCATTAACTATAATTTATATTTTACCTTTTAATTTCAATTGATACTTTTTCTCCTAAATATTTAAAACTATATCATTTATAAAATCATAAATTGTCTAGCTTAAATTTAAAATTTACTTTATATTTCTGTATGAACATATATCCAAATTTCATACATTTTGAATATAAATGGATTTTACTGTTATAATCCTTTAGACCTTTAACACTAATAAAATGCAAATTACATGAAAAATCTTTTTAAAGTGGTACTGGAGGTTGAAGTCACGGCCGCTCATGTGCTAGGCAAGTACTGCATTAGTGAACTACACCCCCATACCTTGTTGTTTTAGTTATGAGACAGTCTTATTAAGTCACCTGGGATGGTCTCAAAGTACTGATCTTCTTGCCTTAGGGTCTTCTTTTTAATTTCAGGGTTTTTTTGAGAATTTCCTTCATGAGTACATCATTTCCCCCTCTTCTCTCCAGCATTCAATCCTTAACCACTTGGTATTGTATAACCTGTCAGGCTGCTTGTCCCTGAAGAAAACTGAATTACAGGCACCTGGCTTGTAAAATCCTTTATCACAATTTTTATTTCATTTTGACTATAAAAATTTCATGATATTCATTAACTATACTTTATATTTTACCTTTTAATTTCAATTGCTACAACAGTCACTGATTACCTGTAGCTCTTCACCTAAGGGTAGAGGTTTCTGGTCCTCTGTATCTTAAAATCATTCTGGTCCCTCTTCTGTCATTATTTTCTCCTAAGCCTTAGGTGTAGGGCTTATATTACAAACTTATATTTAAGTTTGGCACCCCATGATCACTTGTTTTCTGCATTTTGACCAGTTGTGGATCTCCGTAATAGTCTTTCTCTATTACAAAAAGCATCATCTTTAATGAGAAGTGATTCATACCTTCTCTGTGGGTGTAAGGATAGTATTTAGAATATAGTTAGAAATTGTATGATTCTATGGAAATGTCAGGAATAGGTTCTCCTCTGGGTCCATGGCCTCTCCAACCACAAGTAGTTACTGAGCAAGCTTTACATCTAATTAGACAGCTGTTGGTTACTCCCAAGACAAAAATGCCGCTATTACACTACTGGGGATATCTTGTCTGGATGGCCAATGTTGTGGTGGTATTTAGAGTGGGGTAGGACTATTGATTGCTTTTCTCCCTTGGCAGTTTGTATGTCAATTTTCTAATACTATGAGAGTTAGTTCTCAGGGAGGAAGCTATCAGGTCAGTTCCAGCTCAGTTCCTTTAAGTCCTATGTCTGAAGTACATAGAGTCTTCAGCAATAGGGTCTTGCCTTCCCTTCCCATTCCAAAGACCCCAGTTTTCCCAGTGTCCCCCTACATAACATATGTGTCCTACCATTTCCCTCACTAGACCTCTCCTCCCCATAGTCCCTGTCTATGTGTTTCCGGTACATACATCTAACCTACGATGTACCACATTCCCAATGATCTACCAAGAGACAGCCTACATAGCTATGCATATGATTCTGGCTGTGACAAGAGTCACAAGAAAGGCTGCAAGAGCAATGGCAATAGCCTGTATTGTGTGGGTAGTCTTTTGAACCCCCCTGATCAACAACTCAAAACGTGGTTATCCGTGCCTGGCACTGAGTTTTTGTTAGCTAGTCTGTGGCTCCGGGGAGAGAACATCACCATGTGCGGCATGGTTCCATTTAAATACAGATATTGTCTATTTCAAGTAAATATTAAATAATATGTTTCCCTGTGGCTTTTTCAAGCATCCTTAGTGGTATCTACTTCTCCTCCTTCCCTCTTCCTCTCTACTGCCCTTTCTCCTCAGTTAAAGGACCGAAGTTTTTCCCATTTCCTTCACTTCTTCTGACCTCTAGAATTCCCTCTCCCTCATCACATAGTGATTTTCCAATTTTCTGGTTTCTGAAGTTACTCCAGGTTAGTATATTCACATCTAAAGACTCAGAGCTAGAGTCTAGGAGAGAGAGAGAGAGAGAGAGAGAGAGAGAGAGAGAGAGAGAGAGAGAATGCAAACAACTCAGGTTCTGGATAACCTCATTCAGTATGATAACTGCTAGATCCATCCATTAACCTGTAAATCATTTTACAGCTTAAAAGAATTCCTCTGTGTATGTACAAGTGCCACTTTTTCATTTTCCATTCATCACTTGAGGAACATTTAGGTTGTTTCCATTTCCTAGCTACTGTGAATACAGTGGCAAGGAACTTGCCTTAGCCTCTTAAGCAGCTGGAATCGCAGGCAGTACCAACGCACATCTCATGAAGATCTTGAGTACAAAAATGAGATTACTAAAATAATAAAATAAAGGAAAAATTTTGCCTGTATTTTTGTTGGTATGACTATTAGAGATTAAATGCAAGGCCTCAATGCATACTGAGTAATTGCTCTATCACTGAGCTACATATTCAACAACATGAATTTTATGGAATAAATGCATAGTAATTCATGAGTCACGTATTAATTTACTTGCATTACATGTCTAGACTTTGCCAACCCATCCAGACACTCAGACATATTTAAGTTCAGTCATCTTTGAGTTTTGCCAATTCCATATTCAAAAAAAAACCCATAGCAACATACACTTTTGTCATAATGAAGGTATTTTTGTTCAGGTAGGAGCACAGACATATTTTATTTAACAGCCTGCTATCTTGATTCATAACTTGTAAATATTTAAACCTAATGGAATAAGGGCTTTCATTTGTCCTCTTGCCCCAGGCCCACAAATATCAGGAATAAAGCTAGAACACACCATTTGCAGATGTGTATGGCTATGGCAAATCACCATCCCCAAGCAGGCCTTGTACAGTAGCAAGTGCTTTTAGAACTAGACAGCACTATTTTATCAGCATCTGCATGTCTTCTGTTTTCCATGTAGTTACTGATACCTGGATTGCCTTGTGGAAGGTAATAAATGGCCACAAATGCTTTCTGCAAGTTAGACACCTGACATCAACGTTCTTTAGAGGTAAAAGTCTATTTAATTTTTAGTGACTATTCCCTTGGGCTCATTGCTGCCTGAAGAGTTTATTGCAGAAACAAAAATAATAAGCATTAGCTAACAATATAATAAATAATAGATGTTGGCTTATGCAGCACAATAAATGAGAAAACCTTTGCAAGCTAAAGCAGTGAGATTCCCTTTCTACCTTCTGGAACAGCCCAGATCTGCATTTCTTTCCTGCACACACTTCATATTCATCTAACCTATAATGTCCCATATTCCTCACTGATACACCAAGAGGCAGCTTACAGAGCTTTGCATATGACTCTAGCTGAGAAAAAAGCCACAGTAACTGAGTACTACGCAAAGAAGCTCTTGAGAATAACAGCTTCAATTATTTCTTGCAGCATTGCCTGAGATCAGAACACAACTCCTACAGCGATGTTGGAAATATTTAGCTTTATCAGGAATAGTCTGAAGGCTCTCCTTCATTGTGAGGTAGCTCTAACTATCATGTAACAAGAAAGTCAGGCAAAGAAAAGCGGGGCACTGTCTTTACTCCAGATGTAGTTGCATAATGAAATAAGGTCTCTGTTTGATGAATCTTGATCTCACTCACTACTTGACAACTCTGTGACTGAATCTGGAAGTGCCAAATGGAAGTCCACCACTTGCTCCAACTTTTCTGATGCCTGATAATAATACTTAATTTTAAAATGAAGTCTGGGTTATAGATAGCTAGAGCTCAATTAATAGAATGATTGCCTAGCATGAGCAACGCCTGGGGTTTGAGCCGCAGCGCTGCAAAAAACAGACAGTGACACATCCTTCTTAATCACCGCACTTGGAATGTAGAGCCAAGAGAATCAGGAGTTCAAGTTCATGCTCAGTTACATAATGAGTTCGAGACCAGCCTGGGATACATAAGACCAGAGAGAAAGTGGGAGGGAGGGAAGGAGGGAGGAGGGAAGGAAGGAGGGGAGAGGGATGGAGGAAGGGAGGGAGGGAGGGAGGGAGAGAGAGCGAGCGAGCTTATGACAAATGCTAAACTAGGCAGAATAATAGAGCAATGAGGATAAATCAAAACTGTGTCAGGCCCACAGGGAAATAAGTCCACTTTAAATGCTCCCTGCTTCTGATTCATTCTGCAGGGTACAGTCAAGGTGGTTTTTCTAAAGTATTGCTCTGATAAGATCGGTCTTTGTTAATACACACTTCAATTACTTTCCACTCCTCTATTTTTTAATTAATTAATTGTGTGGGGGGGGGTGAGAAAGGGTTTCTCTGTGTCATCCTTGTTGGCCTAAAACTCACTGCAACTCACTCTGTAGACCAGGCTAGCCTCAAACTCACAGAGATCCCCCTGTGTCTGCCTCCTGAGTGCTGGGATTAAAGGGGTGTGTCACCCATGCCTGGCCTCAAGTACTCTAAAGTTAATACCTAGGCTCCCTAATGCAACGGGCTAGCTCAGGATATCTTAGACTACCGCTCATACTTCCACTAGACCTAAAGGAATTGTTTTACCTGATCTTCCATCTTCTTAAAATAGTCCTCCTCTGTGGCTTGTTTTTGATAGACAATTGTCCTGTCAAGACACATTGTAGTCATAGCCTTTTCTTGTAAGAAAGAGGTCTTTTCTGGCCCGCTATTCTAACCAGGTCATCTGTCTCTATTCCCCAGGGATGCCTGTTGAATGCCTATATTAAGGAGGTGATAGCATTAGTTTCACTACAGATTTGACTGCATGATAAAATAAAGCCTTTGATTTATCCCCAGCTCAGATTTTCCTTTATCTGTGGAACTCTTGGAAGCTAGAGATTTCATTATCTCTATATCCTCAACACTTAAAACATTAGACTAGTCTAAATGAAGTTGAATTATGTTGGGTTGAGTTGAGCACATTTTTAAATTTTATTTTATTATATTTATTTATTCAGTCTGTATGCACATGTGCATGTGCAGGTCAGAGGATAACCTGCTAGGAATGCTTCTCCCTGTCTACTACCTAAGTCCCCAGTATCAAACTCAGGTCATCATGCTCGGCAGCAAGTGCCTGTACCCACTGATCCAGATCACTGGCACCCGGTGGTACCAATTTGAAAACAATACTGGGAACCCAAATATTAAGAAATCTAAATGCTTAGTTGATGAAATTGTGCTGGGTGGATGTAGGGATAAGTCCCGCCCCTTAAGGGGCGTGTTCGCCTCGGGCTAATGTCTGCCTATAAATTTTAAGGGGCGGGACTTATCCCTACAGGTGGATGCCTGACAAAGACAAATGGGGCAATTCTGAGCAGAAAGAAAGCATGTAGACAGAGTTGGTTTAGGAAAAACAGTCTGGGATTGTATAGAGGATGAACTGAATTTCTACTCATTCTAATATACTCCCAACCAATAATATTCCCAGTAAACATTCTCACAGTCTCCTTCCACTCACTCCATGCAAGCCTATAAAAGTAGCAAGCACATGAGAATATAAGTCAAGAGCTATCATTTTTAACAGACATAATCCTGATTAGCTTTAATATCCTTACTATGTAAATAGAGAACTCTTGTAAATAGGCATGAAAAAAACTAACACCAGCTGGACCACAGGAAAAGAACATAAATAGAAATTTCACAAAAGAAAAAAGAGACCAACAGATAAATTAGTAATGTGATGCCAGTTTTGCCTATCAAATTGTCAGAGACTATAAAATTAATACTAATTGGAGTTTGCAAGGGTTTAGGAAAATAACACTCTTATATAAGGTGTGAGAGTGGAAATTAGTATAAGGCTTCTGGAGAATAAAATTCTCAGATAAGAAGTCAAAGATATATTGTACAAAATAGTCAGCACATTTACAATCACTCAGAAATCTGGAAAACTGAGTAGCCAATAAAAAATGAAATTAAAACTAGTGTGGTACATTAATTAATGATACATAAATATGTCCAAATACTAATATCCTATCTTAGTCCTTGTTCTATTGCTGTGAAGAGGCACCATGACTACAGTAACTTTTATAAAAGAAAACATTTCATTGGGATGGCTTCCAGTTCAGAGGTTTAGCCCATTATCACCATGGTGAGACACGGCAGCATGCAGGCAGACATGATGCTGGAGAAGGAGCTGAGAGTTAATAATCTTGATCCAAAGGCAATAGGAAGTAAACTGAGATACTGAGCGTGACTTGAGCATATATGAAACCTCAAAGTCCACGCTCACTGTGACATACTTCTACAAAACCACACCTTTTAATGGTGCCACTCCCCATGGGGCCCACTTTCTTTCAAATTACCACATACCCCAAACCTGCAAGTGTTGCCTTATTTAGGCAAAAGAACTTTGCAGATATAACTGATGATTCCATGAGTTTAATTATTTAATTTCATGTAATTATATAAAAAATCACAATATGCAAATATTAAGAACTTGGACTGCTTCATGTTCATATTATAACTTTTGGGTTATAAAATAAGATATGCATATATACACAATGCATGCTTTAGATGATATTAAATATCTAAGTATTACCAATGATACTTGTCTAAAACTGAATGAACTGGCATACTACAATAACCCAGAACTTCAGTCCAACTTTCACTATATTCAAAGCTTTCTTTTAAAAACTTGTAAAGATAATTAATTAATTAAAAAGATAGAATTCCTAGCAGTCAAATTGTTTTCATGTGTGTGTGTGTGCGAGAGAGAGAGAAAGAGAGAGAGAGAGAGAGAGAGAGAGAGAGAGAACACTATCTGTTCTTTTCTTTAATTGTGGGAGTGGAATGGAACTTAGGTTAGTAGGCTTAGCATCAAGCACCCTTACCTGCTGAGCCACCTAGCCATCCCAGTAGTCAAAATTTTTAAAGTTACCATTATAGTATAGAACAATTAATTTAGAATAGCCAATCATTACTGACTTACAGCTGAGGCTGGTGGAAGGAGATATCCTCGTGTAATTTATTTTTTCCCTAAAACAATATTAACCTAACTTTGTCTTCTTTATACTTTTCATGATGTAAGTGTTAAAGATTCTACAACATGAATGCTGTTAAACAAGAGCTTTGAATTTTGCCTTATATATTTATTCACATTTTCAATATTTGTAGACTTAAAAAAGAAAAAAATGAATTTACTAAAGCTACTGAGTTCATGCGCTGTTTTTATCTCTATTTTTATTATCTGTATATTTATTCATCTATTTTGATTTCTGAATAATTATAGTATTTTAAAGTAACAGATTTCACAATATTATGACATAGCTAAACTTCATTTAATCAGTAAAATTTAATATAAAATATGAAATTTAATATGTTCACTTCAAATTATATGTAGAATGTATACCCACATTAAAAGGGAGTGATCAAACAGTAATAAAAATTCAAACATAATTGATGTCATCTTAAGATTTCTGACATTGTTGAGTTTTACTTTTTAAACTAATCTGACTATATATCTTTCTTTTTTAAATTTAATGTATTTTATTTTCTTAAAAAAGAAAAACTATCTTTTTTCATTTTACATACCAATCCCTGTTCCCTCTCCCTCCCCTCCTCCCATTCCTTCCACCTACCTCCCACCCCACCCCCTCATCCACTCCTCAGAGAGGGTAAGGCACATTGCTTTGGGGAAGGTCCAAAGCCCTCCCTACTATATCTAGGCTGAGCAAGGTATCCATCCAGAGAGAATGGGTTTCAAAGAGCCAGTACATGCAGTAGAGATAAATCCTGGTGCCACTGCCAGTGGCCCTGCAGTCTGCCCCAGCCATACAACTGTCAACCACATTCAGAGGGTCTAGTTTGGTCCTATGATGGTTCCTTCCCTGTCTAGCTGGAGTTAGTGAGCTCCCATTAGCTCAGGCAAACGGTTTCATTGGGTTTCCCCATCATGGTCTTGACCTCTTTGCTCATATTCTCACTTATTTACTGTGTTCTTTGCTTTGCAGAAGCTTCTCTGTTTCAGGAGGTTCCATTTATATATTGTTGCTCTCAGAGTCTGTGCTACTGGGGTTATATTTAGGAAGTGATCTCCTGTGCCCATGCATTGAAGGCTACTTCCCACTTTCTCTTCTATCAGGTTCAGTGTGGTTGGATTTATATTGAGGTCTTTAATCCATTTGGACTTGAGTTTTGTATATGGGGATAGATAATGATCTATTTTCATTCTTCTACATGTTGATATCCAGTTATGCCAGCACCATTTATTGAAAATACTTTCTTTTTCTGTTGTATAATTTTAGCTTCTTTGTCAAAAATCAGCTGTTCATAGGTGTGTGGATTAGTATCCAGGTCTTCAATTCAATTCCATTTGTCAACCTCTCTGTTTTTATGCCAATAGAAAGCTGTTTTCATTACTGTAGCTCTATAATATAGCTTGATATCAGGGGTGGTGATGCCTCTAGAAGTTTATTTTATTGTACAGAATTGTTTTGGCTATCCTGGGTTTTTTTTTTGTTTTGTTTTTCCATATGAAGTTGATTATTGTTCTTTTAAGGTCTCTGAAGAATTGGGATTTTGATGGGGATTACATTGAATCTATAGATTACTTTTGATAGGATTGCCATTTTTGTTATGTTGATCCTACCTATTCAAGAGCTTTGTAGATCTTTCCGTTTTCTTCTTCAATTTCGTTCTTTAAAGACTTAAAGTTCTCATTGAATACATCTTTCACTTCTTTCACTTGTATTACCCCAAGATATTTTATGTTATTTGTGGCTATTGTGAAGGTTGGTGTTTCTCCGATTTCTTTCTCAGCTTCTTTATCATTTGTATATAGGACAGCTAATGATTTTTTTAATTGATCTTGTATCCTGCCAACATTACTGAAGGTATTTATCAGCTGTAGGAGTTCCCTAATAGAGTTTTTGGGGTCACTTATGTATACTATCATATTATCTGCAAATAGCAAAAGTTTGACTTCTTCCTTTCCACTTTGAATTCCCATTTCTCCTTTTGTTGTCTTATTGCTATAGCCAGGACTTCAAGATCTATGTTGAATAGATATGGTGGAGAGAGTATACAGCTTTGTCTTGTTCCAAATTTTAGTGAAATTGCTTTGAGTTTCTCTCCATTTAATTTGATGTTGATTATCAGCTTGCTGTATATTGCTTTTATTATGCTTATATATGTTCCTTGTAGCCCTGATCTAAGACCCTTATCATGAAGGGGTGTTAGATTTTGTCAAATGCTTTTTCAGCATCTAATGAGATGATCATATGGTTTTTTTCTTTCAGTTTATTTATATGGTGGATTACATTGATAGGTTTTTGTATGTTGAATCATCCCTGCATCTCTGGGATGAAGTCAACATGATTGTGGTTGTGGATTATGGATGATTTTTTTATGCATTCTTGGATTCAATTTGCCAGTATTTTATTGAGTATTTTTGCAACTATGTTCCTGAGTGAGATTGGTCTGTAATTCTCTTTCTTGGTTGAGTCTTTGTGTGGTTTTGGTATCAGGGTAATTATAGACTCATAGAAAGAGTTTGGCAATGGTCCTTCTGTTTCTATTATGTGGAATACTTTGAGGAGCTCTTCTCTAAAGTTCTGGTAGAATTATCAACTGAAACCATCCGGCCCTTGGTGTGTTTTTGTTTTTGGTTTTGTTTTTGTTTTTAATGGCTACTTCTATTTCCTTGCAGATTATAGGTCTATTTAAATTGTTCACCTGATCTTGATTAATTTTTGTATGTGGTACCTATCCAGAAAATTGTCCATTTCTTTTACATTTTCCAATTTTGTGGTATACAGGTTTTTGTAGTATGACCTAATGATTCTCTGGATTTCCTTTGTGTCTGTTGTTATGTCCCCATTTTCATTTCTGATTTTGTTAATGTGGATGTTCTCTCTCTGCCTTTTGATTAGTTTAAATAAGGATTTGTCTATCTTGCTGCTTTTCTCAAAGAACTAGCCCTTTGTTTCCTTGATTCTTTTTATGTTTTCTTTGTTATTTCCTGTTGTTGTTGGGTGAAGCAAACAGTTCAAGACTTGGAGCCTGAAATAGAGGCAATAAAGAAAACACAAACTAAGGGAATTCTGGATATGGAAAATCTGGTAAATGAACAGGAACTACAGAGGCAGGCATAACCAACAGAATACAAGAGATGGAAGAGAGGATCCCAGGTATTGAAGATACTATAGAGGAAATAGATTCATTGGTCAAAGAAACCATCGAATCCAACAAATTCTTAACACAAAATTTCCAGTAAATCTGGGATACTGTAAAAAGACCAAACCTAAGAATAATTGGGATAGAAGAAGTAGAAGAGTTCTAGCTTAAAGGCACAGAAAATACATTCAACAAAATCATAGAAGAAAACTTTCCCAACCTAAAGAAAGATATCCCTTTGAGGATAGAAGAAGCTTACAAAACACCAAATAAACTGTACAAAAAAAATGTTCCCTCACCATATAATACTCAAAATGCAAAACATACAAAATAAAAAAAGAATATTAAGAGCTGCAAAGGAAAAAGGTCAAGTAACATATAAAGACAGACCTAATAGAATTACACCTGACTTCTCAATGGAAACCATGAAACCCAGAAGGTGTGATTGTTTTTCCTTGGTTTTCGTTGAGAGATTTATTGATTTTTTTCCAGTTTTTGGTTTGTCTTTTCCTCCATTTCTTTAGGGGAATTTTTCATTTCCTATTTAAAGGTCTCTATTGTCCTCAGAAAGTTATGTTTAAAATCATTTTCCTCTGCTTCTTCTGGGTTAGGGTGATCAAGTCTTCCTGTTGTGTGACCACTGGGTTCTGGTGTTACCATGTTGCTTTTTAGGTTGTTGGAGGAATTCTTGCATTGGTGTCTACCCAACTCTTCCTTCAATTGGTGCCCGCAGTGTCTTTGCCTCTTGGTCCAATCCTTTCAGTGACTGCCTTTGTCTTTGGGAGCTGTTCTTGGTCTGCTCTGTGCTGTCACTGTGTGTGTCTCAGGGAGCCACTGAGGTCTCTCTTGGCCCTCTCTCTTGGCCTGCTCTCTTGGCCTGCTCTCTTGGTTTGCTGCTGTCTTAGCCCACTCTGTACAGTCACAGCTTGTGCTTCAGAGTTCCTCTCTTGGTCCTCTCTGTGTATAGTAGCATGCTGTGTTTCAGAGTTCCACTGGACAATGCGTCTTTCAAATAATATATTTAGATTTACATTTATCCTTACCTCCAATAAAGTTGTATATAAGTCTTTCATCTTGTTCCTTCTTTTGTGTTTTTATCTATTTAAGCCATTTTCCTTATTGTTGTCTTCTTGTGGGTTGAGTTATATGTCTCTTATTCAGCTAAATAATTGATTTAGGGAATTATAGTATGCCTCTAACTCATAGTCTGCCTTAAGTAATGTAACACTTACTTATAAGAATCTCACAACACACAGAGAGAGGGGTGAAAATTATATAAGTACAATATTCTCATACATGAAATTCTCAAAAAATAATTAAAGAATCTTAAAATGCCATATCTCTATTCCTTCCCCAGACCCAGCCACTGGGGACTCAGAATCTCTACAAATTCTTATGTATTCTCTGGCAGCCTTTTCCTTATTTCCTCCTTCTCCCCTCACTCAGACCTCACACACTATTAATATACCTTTTTTCCCATTATGCTCTAATCTTGCTATACTAAAATTTTAAAAAATTCACTGTGATATGTATGCAAACTAATGACCCCTAAATATATCCACAGACTACTCCCAAGAACCTGAAAATGTGACCTAATATAGCAAAAAGACCCTTACATAAGTAATTACACTAAGGATCTCAAAGTGGTAAGATTATTTTTAATTGTCTGAGTGGGCCATAATTGTAATATCACAGGGCCTTTATGAGAAGAAATCAAGCCAAGTGGTGGTGGTACACACCTTTAATTGCAGTACTCAGGAGGCAGAGACAGGCAGATGGATCTCTGTGAGTTCAAGGCCAGCCTGGTCTACAGAGTGAGTTCCTAGACAGCCAGAGATGTTACACAGAGAAACTCTGTCAAGAAGAAGAAGGAGGAGGAGGAGGAGGGGGAGGAGGAGGAGGAAGGATGAGAAGGAAAATTGTCAAGAAGGCAGGAGCTAGAAGCAAGAAGACAGACTTTCTAAAGCTTCTGGAAAGAAAGCAATTTTGCTGATTTTTTTTTACTTTATCCCAATGAGATTGACTATGCAGGTCTGACCTATAGAACTATAAAATTAAATTGTTATTTGATTGCACTAACTTTATAGTGATCTGTTAAAGCAAAGTTAAGACACTAATGCAGTCATTAAGTTACAATTTTGGAATATGTATGCATTCCATGAAGACTTATACATAAAGCACATTTCTATCATATGACCAAAAAAAACCTGTCTGCAAGGAATTGTACTGGTAGATACTGTTTTCAGTAGTGACAGCCAGATGCAGCAGATAATCCCTTAGGCAGACCTTCAGGAGAGATCACAACTATCAGGGACCATGAAGAAATAAAAAGTAGCATTTTGGGAAAAGACAATATTTTTAGAGTCCTCCATGAGCTTAGCAAATCTGAGTCAGTCTCTATTTTCTCTCAGGTACCATTTTTTTTATTCTCTCATACATTACATTCTGACCATGGTTTCCCTTCTCTCCACTCCTCCAATACCCTCCTCCCTACCTCTCCTTTCCCCCAGACTGATTCCTCCCCATCCATTTTCTTTCAGAAAAGAGCAGGCCTCTTAGTGATAGCAAATGAACACAGCATAACAAGTTACAATAAGACATAACTCATATAACATAAACTCATATCATGGCTAGACAAGGTAACCTAGTAGGAGGAAAAGGGCCCCAAGAGCAGGCAAAAGAATCAGATATCACTATTCCCATTGTTAGAAGTCCTACAAAAACCCCAACCTAAAGAACCACAGCATGTATGCAGAAGGTCTGGTGCAGACCCATGCAGGCTCCCTGACTGTCAGTCTCTGTGAGCCCTGCTTAGCTGGTTCTGTGGGTTTTCTTGTTGTGTCCTCAACACCTCTAGCTCCTACAATCCTTCCTCTCCATCCTCTATGGGGTCCCCAAGCTCTGCCTAATGTCTGATTGTGGATCTCTGAATCTGCTCCCATCAGGTGCTAGAGGAAGCCTGTCTGATGAGGACTGGACAAGGCACTGATCTATGAGTATAGCAGAATATCATTAGGATTCATTTCATTGAGTTTGGTTCTATCCTAGGTCTCTGAGCTATCCAACCTCTGGTTCCAGATCATCCAGGTAGTGTCAGGCATGGTCTCTCTCTCATGGTGTTGGTGGAGGCTACCCATTCATTCCTGACTGCTTAGACCCAAATAACCACACAGAAACTGTATTAATCATTTTTGTCGTAACTAGTATTACCATCCTAAAAATATCTTTCTAGACCTTAAAACATCTTTTTAGATAAACAATTTAAGCTTGTATGTTTCTCACCTCATATACTTTACATCTTTTATGTAAGATTCTTTTCTAAATTTGGTAACAAGGAAAACTATAAAAATTATAACTATATAGTTAATCTCCGTCAGAGACCTAAGAAGGATAAACTATTACTTGAGTAAACAGGAAGTGCAGAGAAGGTAACTTCCAGACTATAGAAATGACAGAAACAGCTAGCTGCCTGAATAGTCACCTAAAGTTTCTCTGTAATGTTGGTTGTATCCATCTTCAGCCTACAGGCCTAGATTACCTGACAAGCTTTTCTGTGAAGCAGGATGTTCCAAAGGACTGTTCTACCTTGTATTGGCAAAGTCCCAAAGTTGCTTTCTTTTCTGTCCTTCTTGTCCAGTTTGGACAGCACGCTGTCAATAGTTGAGGGAAAATGGCTAGCTTTTGCCATAAAGAAAGCAAACTCCATATTCTTCGATACCCATCATCCTTTTTTTGAAGTAAATAATGCTTCCAGGAGCAGATGTGTCTCACTATCATGAAAAGCCTTATATTACTGAAACATTTTAAATACCATATCCTATAGGTCTTTGAAGTGTTTGACGATCACCTATCTGTCTAAAATATATATCTATATGACCTTGAAACCATACCTACGATGGCTATAAGTTTGATTGTTATAGATGACTATTAACCTGTATTTCTTTATTATCTTAAATAGCTATAAAGGACTAAAACTTTACATAACATTTTTAGATGTGCTGCATAGGTACAATATTTTATACAAGAATAGAAACATATACAGCATAACAAAATAACCTTAAATTTGTATAAATAAATAAAAATATCATACTAATGTCAGATGTTTGAGACTAGTGACTATTCAAATGTACTTCAAAAGTTTAACAATCTACCCTTTATCTCATCATTTCCATATTATATCCCCATTTTTTACCCTTTAGAAATAGATCCTTGAATATAACTCCTTTATTTAGCTTTTTCCTTACCATGACCAATAACAACTTGTAACCAACCCCCCTAAATGATGACAAACACTGAAGGACCAAAAGCCACTCACCCCACCTCTTGGAAATGTGGGTGGCATGTTCTCTAGAATCCTCCCTATTGTCTGGGGGTATTGGCATCTTTAGGAGATCCTGAGAAAACTAGGAAAATGGTCAAGTCCTGGACAAGCTAGTCATAACATTTGTTGTCAGTCTCTGTTCAATGGGAAAGTTCAAGGCATATCTGAAGTCTTGACTGAAGAAGTCTGTGAAGCTGGCCCATCTCAGCCAGCAGCCTTGAAGCTGTTCTCTACAGAACACTGAGAAAACTACAACAAAGGCACTCTGAGAGGCTGGATCACCTGGGCCACCCGTTTTTATTGGTGTTTGGTCTCCTTGCTTTGAAAATATACGAACTTTTAAAGGCAATATATATATATATGTGTGTGTGTGTGTGTGTGTGTGTGTGTAGACATGTTGTAGTCACTGCAACCATATGTTCATCACAGATATGGTTCCTAATTTCTGGCCTGCAAAACATTGGCCCTGTTTACAGTTAGCTATAGATGAGGAGGTCTTGTGTGCCCTGTGCCTTACTGCTGAACTATTGGCTACAGAGGATTATGTTGTTAGCTGTATATCTACTGGGGAGCTCACCAGGAGCCAATGGTTAATATCAAACCTTGAGTCACACAAACAGTTGTGGTTAAACTCAGAGGGTCACAAAACAAAACAAAAAGCTGTTAATATAGGAAAGAAATCTGTAGGAAATGAGACTGACAAGAATGGGAAGTAAGTGGGAGAAATGGGGTAAGAATAATCAGAATTATATGCATGTACAAAATCGTCAAAGAAGAAAAATTTATAAACCTGACTTTAAATATTTTCTCATTTTATTCAGATTATTATCTTTTTAAATTAAATTACTAGCTTGAATTTTCATTTTGATGCTTGGGTTTTTATTTTTCTAGGATTTTTGTGCAGGGCATGGTCTCATTTAGCCTAGGTTGGCGTTTAACTCCTGGTCCTCTTGCCTCTACTTCCCACATGGTTGGATTACAGGTATGTGTTAGAACACGTGACCTGTCTTGAAGTTTCTACATGTAAGCATCACCTTAGCTTTATTGACCTAAAATTTGAAAACAATATGAATTCTAACAATTATGTTCTTCTGCATAGAACAAACACTTTTGCTTTTCTTCAAAATTGTACCAGTTTACTGAGAGGTTTTTTTATAGTCTTTATGTCTCCTTTATTATGTTTCTTTCTTTCCCCTTCTCAGCAGTAATTCCCTCTGTGCATGTACTTGGCTAAAAGAAAGTAGGTGTTTATAATCTGCCAGGAACCATTGAGGATAAGAGTGAGAGAAGTTAATCATGTTTATAAGTATTGTGTGTTAAGTGCAAACAAGTGAGTCTAGGAAGCTTTTCTATAATAAAGTTCATCCAGTCTTATGCAAGGATTGAGTGATATCTAGTTTAGCTAATATTGTGAGTTTGACACTCAAAGGTGACCATATAAGTTTAAACCATACACAGAGACACAGACACAGACACATGCACACACACACACACACACACACACACACACACTTCTCTGATTAACATGTAAAGATTTTATTTGCTGCCTGCAGGATAAGGTCACATTCGAGTCAAAGAAACTGACAATGCCAGGAAAACATTTTAAAGAAGCACAAACAAAGACTGCTTTCTCTCTCTTTATCAAAAAGGGCATTTGATTAACCTTCTTTGTAAGATAAGAGAAAAAATTACATGAATAGCCCACTGTGTGTGTATCTGCTCACAACATTACAACTTAAGATTTTTATATTTTTTTAAAAAAAGATAATTTCTAATTTCCATACTCCTGCGTCTAGATGAAATTTAGTTAATTCATTTTCTAAGACCATAGTAACTAGTGAAATATTTAAAATGACAGGAAATAGAAATAAAGCTTCTGAACTCTGGCATAAATGGCATCATCACTAGAACAGAAATTTTGAATCTTGGTTTTCTGCTAAAGCATCTATGGTTGAGTTTGCAGATAACATTAGTCACATTCTCCAGGTGTGGTAGTTTAAATGTAACTGCCCCCATAAGCTCATAGGGAGTGACACTATTAGGAGGTGTGGCCTTGTTGGAGGAATTGTGTCTCTGTGGAGGTGGGCTTTAAGGTCTCATATAGGCTCAAGCCACACCCAGTGAGATAGTTCACTTCCTGTTTCCTGTAGTACTCTCAGCTCCTGCTTCAACACCATGTCTGCCTGAATGCCACCATGCTTCCCACCATGAAGGCAGTGGACTAAATCTCTGAAACTATAAGCCACCCCATTAAATGTTTTCCTTTATAAGAGTTGCCATGGTCATGGTATCTCCTTACAGCAATAGAAACCCTAACTGAAACATCAGGCATTCTTATTTTGTGTTCCTCTGGGCCAGGTAATTGCTATCACTTTCTGATAGACTTGTGAAAGAGAAGGTGTCCATTTCAGATGTGTTTGTCTTCTACTTTTTGAACTTCCCTTTTGCCGCAGGCACTGTGCAGGCACGTTTATCCCCCAAAGGATAGGTATACTAATATTTTCTCCATTTCAAAATTGTAAAGATTAGTACACAAGGGCATTCAGGTGGTTTCCTGCAGACAAAGCTGGGCAACTGGGAGCTAGTGGTTCTGAAGCAGGGCTTCCATGCTAATGTGCTTCACTGAACTCATTGACATTATTTGTACTAAATAGAAATTAAAGGCTTCAATTTCCTTTCAATTATTATAGCAGAGTACCTGTTTATCACTGTATACAGTTTTAAAATTACTTCTACCTCTTGCACACCTACCTGACTGAATTGTCATTGTTAAATCAGTTTATTTGAATCAATAAAAACTTTTAAGCAAATACAAGCCTCAAACTACTATGTCCAGGAATTTATAATCTGTAATATTCCAAGTTTTCCAGAATCTTTCTTTCATTGTGAAAATGTCAGCTTTACCTCTTCCAAGTACAAAGATGGCCACATGGAAAGTTTCATTCTTCTTTTTTTTATGATTTATTTATTTTGTGTACATTGGCATTTTGCCTGTGTGTATGTCTCTATGATGGTGTCGGATCTGCTGGAACTGGAGTTATAAACAGTTGTGAGCTGCCTGCCATGTGGGTGCTGGGAATTGAACCCAGGTCTTCTGGAAGAATGGCCATTGCTCTTAACAGTTGAGTCATCTCTCCAGCCCAAAACTTTCAACTTTCTAAGATTTAACAGAAGAAATTAACAGAACTAGGAGTTCCTCAGCCTGCCCTGTATTATCAGAATTTTCAGTTTACAGACAAATCTAGAAAATAGTGCATGATACATTATACCACGGAACTACATCCTCACCCTTAGGTGGTTTGTTTGTTGGCTTGAGAGTCAGAATTTCACTCTATAACCTGACTGCCCTCAAACTCTCTGCAATTCTCCTTCCTCAGACTCCCTATTGCTGGGATTTTAAGTATGAGCCATCTTGTTCTGCTGCCAATCCTTGGTTTCTTGAGACAGGATCTTCCTATATAGTTCAACCAGTTTGGCCTTGAATTTTTTGTGAAACCCAGGCTAACCCCAATCTCTCAATTCTCCTGCCTCCACTCCTGAGAGCTGGAATTATATACATATACCCACAAAACCTGGCTCTATAAAATCTCAACACGAAACAAAGGTATCTTTCTGTTTTATTTGACTAAGAAAACCAAAAGCCTAGGCAATAGGATATTTTATGCTTTTAAGTATATATTTTTTCATGTTTTGATTCTGCCTTTCCTTCTATGTGATCATAAAAAGATGAAACATTGAGGAACTTTTACAGAGAAGGAAACTGAGACCTAGAAGTCTCATCTCAGCTTTGTAAATGGAAGTGAGAACTAGTTCTAAATTTTTCACTGCAACCCTCTTTATCCCACCGCATACTGCCTCGGAATATCTTCATTTCAACTTGCCTTTTTTGTCATTCCAGACATTCCTCAGACTTTCTAACTGCTCAGTGAGAAAACTGTGACTACAGTTCCCTAGTAGAAGCAGCTTCCAAATTCTAATGGGCTCCTATTTGCTCCTCCTAACGATAAACACCACTCTGCTAGTGTTGATTTTTCCAGATCATCAGATAACAAATTGAGTCACTTCTGTGTTCCATGTGGCTGGGACATCCAGTTGCTGACTAATGGGACATTCTATGGAGGGAGGGAAGCAATTATGGCGCAAATCAGAGGAGCAGATACCATTTTTTTCATAAACTCTGCCTAAACCTATCACATCACTATAGACAACCATTGAGAATCGTCCATGTCTCCGACTGGTACTTCTTCAATTGTATGTCTTTTTTTATAAATCCATTTATTTGTCTTATATGCATGGTACCTGCATGCCATGGCACATGTCTGGAGGTCAGAAGACAACCTGCATGTGTCACTTTTCTCCTTTCACCCTGTGGGGCCTGGGTGTCAAACTCAGGTCATCAGGCTTGGCAGCAAGTACCTCTACCTGCTGAGCCATCTTGCTGACCCATCTATTTTTTTTAATTATACACGAGGGTTAGTGAGATAATTAATTATGTGAAGTGCTTGCCACACAAGCTTGAGGAGCTGAGTTCAGATTCTTAGCACCCACATAGAAGCCAAGTGCAGCTAATCCCAGCACTAGGAAGGCACATCCCTGGACTTGGCTGGTCAGCCAGGCTAACCAAATAACTGAGCTCCAGGTTCAGCAGGGAAGATAGAGAACAATTGAGGGAGACATTGAAAATATGGACATTGACCTCTGGCCTAAACACACATACATATGCACACTATATAAAAATCTAAAAGGTCATGGAAGCATGATTACCTTAAGGCACACAAGGAAATTAAAAGCAGAATATCCGGTCCAGATTTTTGACACTCCCTGATACAGAACTGGCTCTCTTCCTTTGCATAGCAGGCAGACTACTTCGAGTAGTTGGCCACGTGTGAAATATTGCCCCATGTTGGGTTTTCATCAGGAAAAACAAACAGAACTCAAGTTTCCTCATGTGTAAAAAGCAAAACACAATATATCCCTCCAAGCACTGTGAGTACTGTGGGGGTAAAGCAATGGAAACAAGGCCAGCACGGGTCTAATGCATAGAACATGCTTCTGAAATAGCAGGACATGGAGTGAACATAGAGTTCAATGCCAGGGTCACTGTCATCACTATTGACATTCCGTTGCCATGGAGCCTTCAGCTACGGGCTTCTCAAGGACACTCTCAGCTCTAGAGAGAATCTTATGCTCTACAGCACATTCCTTCCTGGATAGCCGACAAAATGAAAACACAGATGCATAAACTCATGACCACTTAGATGCAACAGTTGACAGATTTGATTGGTCACCTTAGTCACACAGCTCCCTGTGATCTAAGTTGTCACTGTCCCCCACTTCTCTCACCTCTGGCCACTCCTACTGTTGTCTCCTCCTTTTCACAGATGAGAGCCCCAAAAGCACACATAATAACCACCACCACCCCCTGCCACCACACAACAAACTCTCAGAACCTGATTCTTTGGGCCCCACCTGCCATACAAAGACACCGGAGTAAAGAAACAGTTGGAGTTTGAGATTTAAAATTATTTGCAGTTTTGGATGGAAATTTTATATCTTGCCTAAACCTATTATTATTAAAATATATAGAAGGCACTTGAAATTCAGAACAACTTTCAAAAGCTAATTCTTCAAATCTAAAACTACTGGTAAGTAGGACTAGAAAATTAGATGCTGAGAAAAGTGGTCATTTGGAACAAAAGTAGTGGATGTAAGCCTTACTTCCTATATTATTTTCTGAAAAATTTGAGTTACATGTGTCTTTTTGTAGTATAATAAAAGTATAAGGCAATATGGATATTTACCTGATTTCTACCTAACGAGACTTTAAAAGTAATTTCATCTGAGTTTTAAGTGAAAACTTTTCATATTTTTGAGAAAAACAAATTATAAAAATAAAAAATACATAAAACATATACCTCATCACAAAGAATTAGTAACTTTATTATTGGCAAAATTAACCTTTCACATATTAAATCTAACAAAAGCTTAACACAAAATATCCAGGAAATATGGAATACCATGAAAAAAACAAATCTAAGAATAATAGGGATAAAAGAAGAAGAAGGAGTCCAATCCAAAAACACAGAAAATATATTTAACAAAATCATAGAATAAAACTTTCCCAATCTAAAGGAAGATATTCCAGTGAAAATACAAGAAGCTTACAGAACACCAATAGACTGGATCAAAAAACAAGTCCCCTCACCACATAATAATCAAAACATTAAATATACAGAATAAAGAAATAATATTAAGAGCTGCAAAGGAAAAAGGCCAAGTACCATATAAAGGCAGACCTATCAGAATAATACCTGACTTCTCATCGGAGACAATGAAAGCCAGAAGATCCTGGTCAAGCATTATGCAGACATTAAGAGAACACGAATGCCAGCCCAGACTGCAATACCCAGCAAAACTTTCACTCACCATAGATGGACAAAACAAGATATTCCATGCAAAACTAGATTTAACCAATACTTAGCCACAATCCCAGCCCTATACAAAGTACTAGAAGGAAAACTCCAAACCAAGGAAGTTGGCAACATCAACAAAACACAGACAATTGATAATCTCACAGCAGCAAATCCCAAAGAAGGGGAAAACGCACAAATTAACATCACCAACAACGAAAATTAAATTAACAGGAGATAGTAATCACTGGTCATCAATATCCCTTAATATAAATGGACTCAACTCACCTATAAAAAGACACAGATTAACAGATTGAATATGAAAAAAGAATCCATGCTTCTGCTGCATACAAGAAATACACCTCAACCTCAAAGACAGACATGGCCTCAGAGTAAAGAGTTGGGGGAAATGTTTTCCAATCAAATGGACCTAAGAAACAAGCAGGTGTAGCTTTCCTAATATCTAACAAAACAGACTTCAAACAAAAATCATTCAAAAAAGACAAAGAAGGACATTTTATATTAGTCACAGGAAAAATCCATCAAGAGGAAATCTCAGTACTGAACATCTATGCCACAAATACAAGGGCACCCTCATATGTAAAAGAAAAACTTCTAAAACTTAAATCATACATTAAACCACACACACTAATAGAGGGAGACTTCAACACTCCACTCTCACCACTAGACAGGCCAGTCAGACAAAAAAATTAACCGAGAAATAAGGGAACTAACAGATGTTATAGCTCAAATGGACTTAACAGACATCTATAAAATATTTCATCAAAACATAAAAGAATATACCTTCTTCTCAGCACCACATGGAACCTGATCTTCAAAATATACAAAGAACTCAAGAAATTGGTCATCAAAAGAACAAATAATCCAATAAAAATTGAGTACAGATCTAAACAGAGAACTCTCAACAGAGGAATCTAAAATAGCTGAAAGATACTTAAGGAAATGCTCGACATCCTTAGTCATCAGAGAAATGCAAATCAAAACAACTCTGAGATTCCATCTTATACCTGTAAGAATGGCCAAGATCAAAAACACTGATGACAACTTATGCTGGGGAGGTTGTGGGGTAAAGGGAACACTCTTGCATTGCTGGTAGGATTAGAAGCTGGTACAGCCCCTTTGGATGTCAGTGTGGCGATTTCTCAGAAAATTAGGCAACAACCTTCCTCAAGACTCAGCAATACTACTTTTGGGTATATATCCAAAGGATGCTCAATGGTGCCACAAGGATATATGTTCAACTATGTTCATAGCAGCATTTTTGTCATAGCCAGAACCTGGGAGAAACCTAAATGCCCACCAAGCAAAGAATGGATAAGGAAAATGTAGTACATTTACACAATCGAGTACCACACAGCAGAAAAGAAAAAAAAAACAACATCTTGAAATTTGCAGACAAATGAATGGATCCAGAAGACATCATATTGAGTGAGGTAACCCAGACCCAGAAAGACAGTTATCACATGTACTCACTCATAAGTTGTTTTTAAACATAAAGCAAAGAAAACCAGCCTACAAATCACAATCTCAGAGAACCTAGACAACAAGGAGGACCCTAAGAGAGATATGTCTCTAATCCACATGGGTAGTAGAAAAAGATAAGATCTCCTGAGGATATTGGGACCATGGCGACCATGGGAGAAGGTTGAAGTGGTGGGGAGAGGCAGGGAGGGGAGCAAAGAAAAATGTAGAACTCAATAAAATCAATAAAAATAATTAACCTTTCACAAAATGTGCAGTTCCTGAAGGATGGCGCCCAAGGTTAACCTCTAGCATCTGCATGCATGGGCATACAAATGCAAGCACACATACCATAAACACAAAAAGAAAAACTAATGTTTAATAATATCCTCCTTCAGCTATTTCTTAACATTCACATGAGGGGCTGGAGAGATGGCTCAGAGGTTAATAGCACTGGCTGCTCTTCCAGAGGTCCTTAGTTCAATTCCCTACAAACACATTGTAGCTCACAACCATCTATAATGAGATCTGGTGCCTTCTGGTGTGCAGACATACTTGCAGGCAGAACACTGCATACATAATAAATAAATCTTTTAAAAATTCACATGAATTAGATGAGGGAGGGCTCATAAAGCCCCTCCTCTAGCTGAGGAGCTATTGGCAGTTGATGGCTATGGAGGGAAGGAAAATCACTTTTTGGGGGGAGCTGGTCACTGGTAAGTGGCCCTTGCTCCAGTGGATGCCCACTCATATATAGATGGGCAACACCAAGTGGACCGAGTGGGTTATCAAAGAAAAAAGGCATGGAGTTCGAAAGAGGACATGGAAAGTGTCTAAGAGGAACTGGAGGCAGGGGAGGTTAGAAATGATTAAAGTACATTGTGTATACCGATGAAATTCTCAAATAGTAAATAAAGATAGTATGATTTAAAAATTCACATGCAAGATATTTTAAGCTTCAATGTTTGAACTCAAGCAACCAGAAGTGTTTGAGGGTTGGTGAATCATATTAACTAATATTTAAAAGAGAAGTCTGATGTGGGCTTATAAGCTAGACAGGTGCAAAGGAAGCTAGTCAATAGGAAGCATGGCCAGCTTATGGAAGGGAAACAGACTTCAGGTGTCACTACTGGTCCACACGTCCCCACACTTTGGGTACTTACAACTTTGACCTCTCAAACATGGCTATTTCAGGCACAAATATTTACTCAACTCTCCCTGAGTTTTGATATCATTTTCTTAAGATTCAAAATCCATTCTAATGGCCCAAGTCACACTCTAGGTATCTCTTGTGGAACCAAGACATTATCCCTCCCAAATCATAAAATAGATGTGTATCAGTTATGAAGCTACTTTCCCATAACATCAAGCCCGGTCTTATCATACTTTGTGATGCTGCGGGTGAGCCCCTATAAGACAGACTTCTCTTCCACCACCTTCTCCCTATACTGATTCTGCAAATGGAAAGGTCTAGAAGCAAACTGGAAGTCTAGACGTCTGGAAAAGAAATCAAAGTTAACTCTTTTCTGTATTTACTTCCTCTAGCTAGCAGAATTAGTTTGGCAAGACTTCACCCCAGTGGTGGTGATTCATGCCAGTCAGAGCAGTAGATTCAAGATTTTGATCTTCCCAACACTTGCAGAACGAGCTCATCGTGCCTCCTTTAAGCTCAAACACACTGGTGCCAGCCAATTAGCCCTCACTCCTCCTCAGAGGTTCAAGTGCATGACTCACCCGGGCCTTTCCCCTCAAGCCTTTATGTTTTAAAAATTCCAAACGCTTCCTTTTGATTTTCCATTGCTATGGGTGGTGTCCTTTTGAGTGCTTGGGGTGAAAACCAGGACATTGTTTATGCCTAAGCAAGTGCTCTGCCACCAAGTCACATGCCCAGTTGTGGGTGTTTTCCCTGCATGTATATCTGAGTACCATGTGGTGGCCTGGTGCCTTTCAAGGCCAGGAGAAAGCGTTGGGTTCCCCAAACTGGAGTTATGGATGGTTATAAACCAAATTGTTGCTGGGAATTAAACCTGGGTCCTCTGAAAAACCAGCAAGTACTGTTAATTGCAGGTCCATCCCTCCAGTCCTGAAACTTTGGATTTTTTTTTTGAGACAGGGCTTTGTGATGTATAGTCCACACTGACTTTAAATTCCTGATCATCCTGTACCCACCTCCCAAGTGCTACCCTGCAAGGCTTTTGGTGTCTCTTTTCTGCTTTCAGGTCTCTAGTGCCTAGTTAACAATGTGGCTCACACTGTTAGGGTTCTTACCCATCTCTAATTCTGGTCCTAGAGGATTTCATGACCTCTTTCTGGCCTCTGTGGTGCACAGACATATACTCAGACAAAAATGCCCACATACATAAAAATAAATTTATACTTATAATAGTATAAAATATGAAACAGGGATAAATTTGACAAACTTGTCTAGTGGAAGTACACTGAGAACGGCACATTGATGACCAAAATTAAAGGTGACAAAATGGAATGGGAAAACATACCACACATGGGTCAGGAAACTCAATATTGTTAACATGAATTCTTCCCCCCCACACTGATGTATATATGCATATACTAACAATCAAAATCCAAGCAACCCTGATTTTAGAAACTAATGAACTGATACAAAAATTGAAAGGACTTAGAAAGAAAACGAAGTCAGAGTATTTACATAGGAACTCTAGAAATCATAATGTAAAGCCACTATCCTGGCTAGATTTTTGCCAACTTGATACAAGCTAAAGTCGTTAGAGAGGAGGAAGCCTCAAGTGAAAAAATATCTCCATAAGATAGGGCAGTAGGCAAGCCTGTGGGGGCAGAGTTTTCTTAATGATTGATGGGGGAGGACCCAGCCCATTGTGGGCAGTGCCATCTCTGGACTGATGGTCCTGGGTTCTATAAGAAAGTCTGAGCAAGCCATTAGGCACAATCCAGTAAGCTGCTCTCCTCCGTGGCCTCTGTGTCAGCTCCTGCCTCCAGGATCCTGTCCTGTTTGAGTTCCTGTTCTGGCTTCCTATAATGATGCACAGTGCTGTGGAAGCATAAACGAAACATCCTTTCCTCCCCAACTTGCTTTGGTCACAGTGTTTCATCACAGCCATAGAAACCCTAAGACTGCCAAAAAATTAAAAACCAATTGGATGGTATTGGCAAAAGAATTAATATATAGGGCAATGGAACAGAATAAGGGGTCCATAAATTAATCCACCCAATCTTTAACAAATGGTTTATTGTTGCAGCTGTTGTTTGTCTTGCTATGTAGCACATGCTAGCCTTAAACTTGTGGTCCTCCTGCCTTCACTTTTCAAATGCCGGGATTACCTTGGGGAAAGGGTTCTGTGAAGCAAGCACAACCACAGCAACTTGGACAATTGATTTTTGATAAACTAATCTCATATGGGGATCTTTTCAACAATGGTGTTGGAACAAGTACCCAATCTTTTGGGAAAATATTAATCACCAATCTTATCTCACATCACACATGAAACTTAACTCCAAATGGATCACAGAGCTAAACAGAGATTAAAGATATGCAATTTTTAGGGCCAGTAAGGCGGCTCAGTAGGTAAAAGCCCCTTGATGCCAAACCTGACAAACTTGAGTTCAATACTCAAAGCCAGATGGCAAACACAGAGAACTGATTCTAGAAACTTGTCCACTGATCTCCAAATGTGCACACACATTCCCACTAAATAAAAAAATAAGAAAAAAAATAAATGTTCTAAGATACAGGGAGAAAAAGAGAGAATGGTCCAGGAGGCTATCAGAAGCAGAAGGAAAAGCTGAGGGAAGATTTTTGGCTCTGCATTGGCAAACCTACCTGGATTGCTTAAGGAATAAATAGCAAGGAGCCCTGTGCAGTTGGGATTCTGTGAGCAGGGGCAAGTAGTAGAAAGAAAGATGAAAGAGACAGATGGACAGGGGACAACTGCAAGCAGGCAAAGAAAAACAGAAAAGAATACAGTTACTATTGTTGTCTTACAATTTAGAAGGTTTTCTCTGTTCGCAGGGTATGCAGAAAAACAGCAAAGTTCATTGGAAACTGTATAGGCAAAATAATAATAATAATAATAATAATAATAATAATAATAATAATAATAACTGCATGTAGCAGGTCACCATTCTGTATTTTCTTCTCTCTTAGAGAAGAGCCTGTTTTGCAGCTGCCATTGTTATTGTTGTTTTAGCCTTTAGAACTCTAGCAGAATTTATTTGGTAATATGATATGAGGGTCTAATTTTTATATCAGAGAGCCAACTGTTCTAGCATCATTTTTTGAGCTTAAGTCCCTTATCAGTTTGGGATAGCAGCCAAATGATATACATATGATTAACCACATATATGCATATATATTAATGGTTCTTTTGTAAAGAGTACATTCTCTGCTCTGTGTCTTGTGTCTCACATTCATTGGTCTATTCATGTCCATACCATTCTTTGAAAATTGCAATTTTGTAATGTGTATTGATTTCAGCTGGGCTGGATCTCGCCCCTCCCACTGACTTTTGTTTTTATTTTTTACTTTCTGAATTTAAAAGGTTGGCACATTATTGTTTCATATTAATTTTAGAAACATTTTGCTGTTGAGTTCTCCTAAAATTCCTATGTATGTTTTTCTATTTTATTACATTTAATTTATAAGATAACCAAGGAAGAATTACATTTACTCTCTTCAGTTCCTCCAAACTTTTGATTATCAGGTTCGTCAGTAAAGTTAAAATCAGTCTCCACGTCCTCCTTCCAGGAACTTCAGTTGGCATTATCGTTAGAAAATAACGCTTGCTGAGCTTTATAAGAAATGCTAGTAATAAAAAGAAAGTTTTTGTGTCTGACAAACAATAACAAAGCCCCCTTTATCAGGCATAAAATTGGGCAAACATATAGGAAAAAGTAGGCAGAAGATATGAAAAGGAATTTTCAGGAAAATTCCAAACAACCGATTTAAATATTCAAAATTTAGTCAACTTAGCAACTAAAGAAACACAATTATTTACATCTGTCAAAATGAAACACTTTTTTCTGATTATTTCCATTTTTTTTTCTAAATGCTGTACTTCCTGCCCTTTTATAAAGATATACCAGCAAGATATTTGATGCTCTTAAGGTTTAGTTGGTCGGGAAGAGAATACAGTAAAATTTTCTGAGAACTGTTCCCACTTGATCTTGGTGATTCCAATCTAAAGAAAAAATTAAAATTACTGTGAAATAATGCTCATCAAAGAGCATTTGTGACAGCAAAACTTTCCAAAACTCTAATATCTGACACCACAAAAAGAATTAAGTAACAGTATGATACAACCACATGAACAATCCAAGCATCACACGAACACGTCTGAAAGTCTTTCATAGCTAAGAAAGGCGTGCAATGAGAAATATTAAATTAAAATGGAAAATGCAAAATATTACATCTCATTTACATACCATTAACCGTGTGTGTGTGTGTGTGTGTGTGTGTGTGTGTGTGTGTGTGTGTGTGAAGAATAACTAATGATTTTTGGGTAGTGGATTACCAGTGCTTTTTTTCTAGTTTGTCTGTCTTTCATAAATTTTCCAAATTTTAAGCATGTATTATAAAAGACATGAAAATGTTAAATAAATAATATAATGCTCTATAGGCAACAAGAAATTTGAAAGAAGCTTTTTGAACTCTTATTTCACTTTTAACCATTTATCCTGTGACATGCAGTGATGGGAGCTAAACCCTGCCTATAGACTGACTATTCCGTGCTTGAAGAGTGAAATGTGTTGGCCACGACTATTTAGAGCCTAATGAAATGCGCAGAGTCAACATTCTATAGCTTTGTATAGTGTGTCCTAATCTACTTGGTGAATATTTATGAGCGTGTCTGGATCTAGGTTTTACATAACATTGGCATTTTGAGAAAGATGAGTTTGCCATGATGTTGGCAAAAACAAAAGCACTATTTCTAAGGCTTATCTGTCATTTGGTCCAGCTTCGAAGCCCAGCATGCCCAGGCACACCCACAGCCTTGCTGGCTACTGTAATTCGCTCCCTTCCCCCATCCCCTTGTAGCCAGGAAAGATTCCAGAGTATCCTTTTCCACTTACGTGTAGCTGCCTACCAAGATATTTTTATCGTATCCTCAAACCCACTCATCTCCTCTCCATTTGCCTTTTTCCACCTTCAATAACTTCAACACTTTCCTCTTTCTGTAAACGAGGAAGTTCTCTTGATAATGTGTATTTGTTTTGCTAAGAAACAAATTGGAAGTAAGCCCAATTCAGTGTCAATAGAGCTCCTAAAGAGGCCTGCTCCCCACCTCCGTTTTGGCCTCTTGGTCAAATTTACTCAGCTTGGCAGTTAGCATTCGTCCCACTCACAAGCCTGGGCTTTCTCCAGAGAATGAAGAACCTGGGCCTGGAGCTCTGTGACTAATCACGTTTGCCAGCCCTCCCTTTCCCTCATTAAACAGCTTTTAGAATTCAGCTTCCTCTGTCTACCAGTGAGTAAGTGAAAGGCAGAGGCACACTCTATCCCAAGCTCGAGTCTAACATAGCAGCTTCCTCTTCGCTACTTCCCTGGCAGCATGCTCGTGGGTGGACAAACACCCAAGTATTTGGCCCCATCAGTGCTGTGCACATCCACATCCATGCGCCCTTAGCTAGGAAATAGATACCAAATAGGGCTACGGAGAACTTTAATTCTCAAAATACCATGACGGCCCACGTAGTCAAACCCGTAATGACAGGAGTTAGGATGTAGGTTGGTGGTGCCAGGCCCCGGGTTCAAACTCTGTCATAAAAATACCACAAGAACAGAAAATGCAAGGCTGATTGGCAGGGAAGTTAGTGTATAATGAGTACACATTTTTTCTACTTAGAAAATGAAAAGTTGTGGAGATGGAAGGTGGTAATGGCCACACACTGATGTGGATATATTTAATGTCACTGAATGTACAAATCTTGTGTCGTGTGTATTTTATGATCTAAAAAGAAAGAAAAATTCAGTAGAAGGGGAAAACGGAGGGGGAAAAAACTGCCGTGTTTCTCCGAGTAATCCAAACCCATCTTATCTAAACGCCGCCTCTTAGCATTCCAGATGGGTGAGCTCTGAGATAGTCAGAGTTCCACACCAGGTCAGCTGGTGAAAGGAAACTGGAAAGCACAGGAGAGAAAGGGGACTTGGATACGCCAGTGTCCCCAGAGACTGCAAAGAAGCAAGCTGCACTAAAAGGCACTCTGGCTCTGGAAACGCTGAAGGCTTGCTTTTGTCCACTGGCTTTTGAAATCCTCATTTCTAGACCTCACTTGCTTGGGGGTTGGGGACCATGAGCCATCCAACCGCAACTGTACCTTGGTTATTTGTCCAGCAGCTTTACACCGTGCCGCCCTGTGTTTGGGGGGGGGGGGGAAGGAGCCTTTCCTCCTCCTCCAATCTTTTCTGGTACTTGAGACCCACCCTAGCTGTGCCGGTCTCTAACTCAAATATCAGAGAAGGGAGACAGGACGAGTCAGTGGCCCTGGGAAGCCAGCTCGGCCCCGTTCTGAGCTAGCTCCCGAATTCCTCGGGAAAATTCCTAAGGCAAAAAAACTGGAATTTTTGCTGGAACAATTTTCAAGTCGAGCAAATCTGCCACATTCCTTAAACGACAGCTGCAGTAAGTGCAGCTACTGTGCTGTTGTGCAACATTCAGCCAATAGTGGCACAATCAAGCACATGGATAAAACATGACATGCTTCCTCTGTTTTCCATGTTTCACCACAAAATTCTGTTCAGAAAAGTCTGGGACTCTTCAGTGCCTGTCATAGCTCTGGGCTCATCTGGAAATCTGGAAAGTGCCCTTTTTGGAGGAAAACCCCACCCGGCATAATGGCAGACATCATTCCCTCCTCCCCCTGGAGCCGCACACGCCTTTCTAACCTGACCTAATGTTTCTATGACGTGGCTCCAAGGACTGTTTTTATTTAGCATTTGCAGGTGATGATATGGGGGGCCCTGGGATTTTTACATTCCAATTTCCTGAGGTAGCTGAAGACCCACTAATCTGTAGAGACCAAATCCTTCCCTCCAATGAACCTTTTACAACTTCCTTCCTCTGTAGAGACAGTATTGGCAACACTTCCCTGAAGGTGCAATCTGTTTAGGTGGAACATCAGTGGCAATTAGCAGCAACGTGTGACTTTAAGTGAGCTAAAACAACAAATTTTGAACCTGAAATTGCATCTATGCAGCCTAGGTCTGACACAGCAGAGAGAGAGAGAGACAGGAAACTACCCACAGTGTCATAAAATCGATCTAAATTAATTTCTTCTTGAAGGGTAGGAAAAACACAGATCACCACTTTCAGAAAATTGTTGGAAATATTTGGAATACCTCCTCCTGAAAGAAAATATTAACCTGTCTTTTACTCAAATGAACCTGATAAATTAAAGAGAAGGGTTAAGGAGACAGTTGAAAATAATTTTCGGATTAAAAGCAAAATGTCTATAATGCCAAGCCAAAATATTCTCCAAGGTACGTATGTCTAAGAAGTGAATTACATATCTCAAGATCCCAAAGATCATTCCAGATTCAATTTCATAAAACAAGTACCATTTCAACTAAAGTGTTTATTCAACAATAGGATTGCCAAACTCCAACCAATGCACCTTTGCTGTTGCAAAATTTCAGCCCAATAATATTACTGCAAAGTTCAAACATGGCACGTCACAAATACAAAACTAAATGAGAGCAGCCTGACCTAGCAAAGAAGATATGTTATTCCAGAAGTGAAGGCAATTTAGATTTTTGTAAGATTAAATTGAAAACCTCGTAACCCAGAGGAATACTTTGGTAATCTATTAGATGACACTTTAATAAAGATCTGTTTATTTTATGGGTATGAATTTTTGCCTGCACACATATGTGCACCTTGTGCCTGCACAGGTCATTAGAGGGCTTTGGATCCCCTGTGACTGGAATTACGGACAACTGTGAGCTACCATGTTGGTCCTGGGAATCAAATCCTGGTGCTCTGCAAGAGCAACAAGAGCTCTTAACCCCTGAACCATCTCCCTAGCACTAAAGGATACCTTTTTAATACTAAATTGCTCTTTCTTGATTTATGTTCTTTTGATTACTTGCCATTGCAGACACCAGGATTTTCCAAATAGATTTTCCTGTAATAAAATCCCTAGGCCTTTAACAGCACACACACACACACCCCCGCCCCATGAAAGAAGCCTTGTTCCTTCTTTAACACCTGACTACAAAGAATGTAAGACATCCACATTGTGAATAATCACACTGATAAAGGTATATTGTCCAGTTATTTATCAAAAGTCAGATTCGAACAAAAGACTTGATAATAACCCAAATGATCAAGAATGGGTAATTCAAAGGAGGAGGGGAAGAAGAAAATATTCTCTTTATACATATATAAAATGTCATTAGACTACACTCTAAAATATAGTAGTATTGGGACAAGCAAGGTCCATGACAGAGAGTACAGAAACATATCATCTATTTGTGTCTGGGGAGAAGATGGATCCATTGTTAAATGCTTCTCATACAAGCAGAAGGATCTAAGTTTGATCCCTAGTACTCATGTAAAAATTAAAATAAATAGGCATGGCTATACATACCTGTAATCACGATACTGGGGAATTGGAGACAGGAGAATTTCTAGGGCTTGCTGGCCTGCTAGTCTAGCCAAATCAATGAGCTTCAGGTTCAGTGAGAAACTCTGTCTCAAAAAAATAAGTGGAGACCAGTTGAGGAAGACACTAGACATCAACTTCTGACCAAGACACACACGTGCGTGCACACAAATACAGAGAGAGACAGAGACAAAGACTTAGAGACAGAGGGACAGAGAGAACATATTGTTTGTGTAACAGGATAGGGGAAGGAATATAAATTGTTATGTTTTGCATATGTACTTTTTAAATTCCTAAATAATTTTAAAACTGTACTAACTATGAAGGGAAATGAACAGAGGGCTGGATTAAGACAAAATTTTCCCTCCCCATTCCTCTTCTCCCCTCCCCAATTCCCTACCACCTTCCCCCCCACGCTGTAAATACTAAGGAGATCTTGTCTACTTCCCCTTCCTAGGGGGATCTATGCATGTCTCTTTTAGGGTTCTCCGTGTCTCCTGTCTTCTCCAAGGTTGTTGACTGTAGATTGGTTATCCTTTGCTTTATGTCTGATATGAGTGAGTACATACTGTGTTTGTCTTTCTGTGTCTGGGTTACCTCACTCAGGATGGATCAGGAAGGTTGAGTTGGATGAAAGACAAAGAGAGAGAGCAAGGAAAGAGATACTTTGGAAGTGGGAGCCATTATGGGGCTAGTAAGAAACCAAGTACTAGGGAAATTCCCAGAAATCCACAAAGTTGACTCCAGCTAATAATCTAAGAAATCACGGAAAGAGTACCTTAATAGCCATTCACCTGTAATCAGACTGATGACTACCTTAATTGTCATTATAGACCTTCATCCAGTAACTGATGAAAACAGATGCAGAGATCCATAGCTAAGCACTGGGCCAAATTCCTGGAGACCAGTCATAAAGAGAGAGAAGTGATATTATAAGCAAAGGGGCCAAGACCATGATGGGGAAACCCTCAGAAACTGTCATGGGAGGCTGCTTGTTGGTTCCCAGCTGCCCGACTAGCTCAGTAGGTAGAGCATGGGACTCTTAATCCCAGGGTCGTGGGTTTGAGCCCCATATTAGGTGCCAAATGTAGTGGGAGGCTGCTTGTTGGTTACCGGCCTCCCAGCAAACTTAGACTCAAAATAATCACACAGAAACTGTATTAATTAAATCACTGCTTGGCCCATTAGCTCTAGCTTCTTATAGCCTAACTATTATATTAATTTAACCCATTTCTATGAGTCTGTATATCGCTACATGGCTGTGGTGTTCCCAGCATGTGTCTCTGGTGGCATCTATATCCATGGCTTCCCTCTGACTTGGCCCTTCTTTCTCCCAGCATTCTGATTAGTTTTCCCTGCCTATGAAAGTTCTGCCCTAGTAACAGGCCAAGGCAGTTTCTTTATTCATTAATGATAATCACAACATACAGAGGGAAATCTCACATCACCTCCCCTTTTCTATTTAAATAAAAAGGAAGGTTTTAACTTTAACATAGTAAAATTACATATAACAAAGCAGGTATCAAGCAAGAATTACAGTTATTATATTTATATCTACTTTATCTTTTATCATAGCTAAGGAAAACTATAACTATAAATTCAATTCCATCAAAGACTCTAGAAGGATATAATATTATCTAAGTAAACAGGAAGTACATTGTAAGCAACTTCCAAAACTCTAGGAATGACAGAGACATCTTGGTACCTGGACAGTCATCCAAAGTTCTTCTGTACTGTTGGGGCATCCATATTTAGCCTACAGGCCTATAATATCTTGTGGACTTCTATGAAGCAGGAAACTTCAAAGACAGTTCAGCAGTTTGTCAGTCCCTTTTTTTCTTATGTGTCCTGAAAATGTCTGGCAGACTCATGAAGCAGGAACCCCGAAGGATCATCTTGCCTTTAAGCAAGTTCAGCAGTCATTTCTCTGTGGGTCCTGCAAGTCTAGTTCAACAGTCCAGGCAGGAGCAGTTTCTTGCCTAAATGGCTAGCAAACTCCATAAGGAGCCTCTTCAATGAGAAACAGCTGACCCTAGCAAGTGGGAGCTCACTCACTCCAGACTGATGGCTGGGAACCTGCATAAGATCCAACTAGACCTTTTGAATGTGGGTGACAGTTGTGTGGCTTGGGCAGTGTGTGGGGCCACTAGTATTTATCCCTAGTGTATAAACTGACTTTTTAGAGCCCATTCCCTATGGAGGGATATCTTGTTCAGTCTAGAAAAAATGAGGAGGGCCTTGGTTCTGCCTCAAGTGATATGATAGACTTTGTTGACTCCCCATGGGAGGCCACACCCTCTCTGAGAAGTGAATGGGGGTGGCGTGGGGAGAAGGTGAGGGAGCAGGAGGACAGGAGGGAAAGGGAACTGGGATTGGTATGTAAATAAGATTATTATAAAAATAATTCTTACCACATATACTTTTATATATTTTAATTTTTGAAGTATATGTAGTATTACTCTTCGAGTATATATAAATTTTGAAAACATCAGGTTAGGATGAGCAAAATGGCTCAGTAAGAGAAAAAGACATCAACCTTCTACCCTAGGAATTCCTGGTTCTCAAGCCTTTTGACCCAGATTAGAATCTCAGACTCTTGAACTATACTGGTTTTCCTGAGTCTCTAGCATGCAGAGAGCAGATTATCAGATTCCTTAGCCTTCTGCCTCCACAATTTTATAAGCCATTCCCTTATTGTAAACCTCACTTTACATTCATAAAGCTCACGCACATGTTCACACACATACAATTTCTCTAAAGAACTCTAACTAGTTCAACAGCCAGTACTCACAGCATCTTCTGCACTACAGACTCTCAGCCTTAAGCACTTAACAGAACTATATGAGAAGAGTCTTAAGCTGGTTCACTGGGACATAGCCCCAGAGATTTTACATTAAGCTGAATGGATATAGGAGACAGGAGAAGCTCTCAAAAATTTGCCTTTCTAGAACGTTCCCAGGTGGCATTAGGCTGCCACTCCTAGCACTCCTCCTGCTTTATTTACATCAATCATATTTACCTCTTGCCTCTTTTCCTCTGTAGACAACCTCAGTTCCGTCTTAACTTCCGTCAAGTTCTATCCTCAATATAAGCTTCTTCTCTGCTATCATCGTACAGATTCCAGTGAATGACCTTATTTCATCAGACCTGGAATAGGAGTAATTATTATGCAGCCAAAAGAAGAGTAAACCCTTTTGTGAATTACCTTTATTGATTCCCTACATTGATTAAACCCACAGGGTAGAAACTTAAGGTCTGGGTCAATGGTAAACACTTGTTTAGCCTGTGTGAGACCTAGGTTCAAACTTCAGTATCACAAAAAGTGCAAGAGGGTCTTCTACAACTCGTTTGAACTGTCTGAAAATGACATGAGAAGGACCCAAAGATTGGTAAAACATAAAAGGTTCAGAGGTGCACTCTATCCTTTGTGTAGATGAATTTACAGTAATCATCTAGGTCAGTATTCTCATGGGGAAGGTTGAGAACAGAGGAAGAGCTCCTGTGACTGGGTGGGAGTGAGCCACTGATCACCAAGCTTTTCATTATTCTACTTAAGGAATCTGAGTCCCTCATTCATGGAAGTAGGCCACAAAACAATCATGTTCGTTATCCTGGGAACATCCTGGTCTAAGATCCAGGTTGAGAACCTCTGCTTTGGACCTTTCATAGCCCAAGAACAGAATGGCAGTCAGTTTACCATCACTCAGTGTAACCTGTCACTGCACGGGCTCTTTATCCTTAGGAAACAATGAAGGTAACACGTATTCAACTCCAACTGTGTTCAAATCACTGTACCAGGGATGGCATATCTACTTACCTCTTTATCTCCTTTAAATATTTCATCAAGACCAATGTTGGTACTATAGTGAAATAATTAAAATTACTCACCCTGGTCTAGGCCAAGACTACCATCTGAAAAGCGGGAATAACCACCTTCTTGGGATTCCTTGATCCTGGTGTCCCTCACAGTGAAGCCATGAAATGTAGCATTCTGTGTGCAATTACATAAGATGTGTGTGCTTGACAAATGGCGAGTTGTGTAATAATAGTCAATGAAAAGTTACTCTTGGTTCCAACAGTCCCCAGCTCCTTTGCCAAGTAGAGACTGGGGCTACCACCAACAAAAGCCATTTATTCTCATTTTCAGCTCTTCAATCCTATCTCTAGCAGAGTGGTGGCTTATTTCTACAAAGTTTTTTTTGCTCTTTTGATAGAATGACTTCCTTCAGGATACCCTAGTATATATAGACCAGTGGTTCTCAACCTCCCTAAGGCTGCAACCCTTTAATACAGTTCTTCATGTTGTGGTGACCCCCAATAATAAAATTATTTTCATTGCTACTTCATAACTGTAATTTGCTACTGTTATGAATTGTAATGTAAATATTTTTGGAGATAGAGGTTTGCCAGGGGAGGTCATAACCCACAGGTTGAGAATGCTGGTCTAGACTGCTATAATAGCTATTAGTCATTGTGTCTATTTCAGATTAAATTTAAATTATTTAAACAATAAAGGTAAAAATTCTATTCTCTTTTTAAAAATAAAATTAAATAAAAAATTCTATTCTCACTCCTGCATTTCAAATTCTCCATGGTTACCCACAAAACTAGCACAAACAGACATTTCTATTGGTACAGAAAGTTCTGTTGGGCAGGATCAGTCTAAACACTCTCCTTACACTTGATTTATTCAAATTTTTATTCTCAGAAATTCTTAAAAAGAAAGTGGGTTTGTGGATGTAGTTCAATTTGTAGAGTGCTCGCCTAGCATACCCAAAGCTGTCAGATAGATCCCAACACCACATCAACTATGTGGGTGGTGAATGTCTGCAATCCCAGCACTCAGGAAGGAAAGGCAGAAGGATCAGAAGTTCAAGGTCAATTTGGCTATGTGGTGAGTTTGAGGCCAGTCTGAGCTGAGTGAGACTCTATGATGAAAACACACACAAAAAAAGATTTATTTCTTAATAATTTAGAATCTGCTGTCTTTATCATCATGTGAATGCTTCCTCTGTGACTCTTAACTGCCCAAGCTCACTTTTTAAATAACCTAAAAATCATCTGTATTTGTGATTCTCCAAGTAGAGTCTAGAGATGATGGAAGGTCCCCTAAGACTCCTTCAGGATATCTGCAAGATCAAAACTGTTCTTGCAGTTATATAAGCCTCAAAAGAGTAGCTTTCTGGGCTCCTTAATTTGTTTGAGAGTGTGGAAGGATGGGGAGAGAAGATGTTTCCAGCAATTCTGAGTTACATTATTAATGTTAACGATGCCATTAGGTAACTTTATTTTTATTCTTCATCTTGAAATGAACACGTGACTAGCTAAGAGAGCCCAATCCCAGCCCATACCCTGCATTGTCCCTACCTGGTCTGCTGTAGCATTAAGGAAGCAGTCATCTGAAGTCCTTGTAGAGTGGCACTATCATGAAAGAGATTATCTCTGCTGTTCCTAGTATAAGTTAGCAGGATGAAATCGGACAGCAGGCAATGAGAGGGAATACACAGCACTAATGTCCTTCTCCCATCCCCCAGCCAAGCCCTGCCCTCTGTACCTAAGCCCAAGTCGGAAGGAGAACAAAAGCCAAAGCCAGAGAGTGTGGTGCCAAAGAAAACTGGGGTGAGCAAGAGGCACGTGCATATCAGTGACTGCAAATACGGTTGGTATTAAAGTAATCCATCAAGAAATAAATGAAAATGTTTGGAGATATATTCTAATGCGTTTTGGGGATCAGCTCTATCTCACCAGAACAACAGGTCTGGAGAAGTGTTTGTTCTCAGTTGCTTCCATTTACTGGGTTTACTCTTTTACTAAAGAGTTGGTGTTGCACAGGAAAGGGACATGTGTAAACATATCTGAAACTGCTCAGTTCCTGCGAGCTTGGGAAATCAGGAGTGGAGATAAGGTGAGGCTTCCTTTAAAAAACACAACCAATTGTTATTGCAACAGAGTCTAAAGCTGGAGAGCATAACAAACTTATAATTATTAATAAAGAGAAACCTGGAGCTAGGATGCTGATCTGAAGGAGATTATCAAAAGATTGGGTACATTTATATTGCTTATTGTTTCAGACAAATTCTTTATCTGTTGTCAAGGCTGGCCTTGAACTTCTGGTCTCAAGCAACCCTCCTGCCTCAGTCTCTCAAGTAGCTGGGTTTTACAGTCTCTCTCAGAAAAGATTTATTGAAGACTTACTAGAGTTCTGCTTCCTGCTTTTCCTTACTTCACCCAGGCTAATTGGCTCTAATCAAAACCTCTGCAGTAGTAGCAACAGACCTGGCCTTCCTATGTGCACAATGTTGCTCTAAGCACTTTGGATGTGTAGACTCATCATTGCCTCAAACCTGACTATTAGGTGGATACTCTTACCATTTTATCAGGGAGACACACAAAGGTGAAATAATTGTTCATAGTCTTGGTTTTTGAGGCTAGTGATTCTAAAGATTGGGGAGAAGTATAATGAAGGCAGGGAAGACAGAATTCACAGCTTGCCATAAGAAAAGAAGCATTTGCTCCTAAGACTATTTATTTTTAAAATTGTCATCTAGTGTTTTCTAAAATAATTGTTGGAAAAAAATGTTTCGTGTTTATGTGATTAAATATCTCAGTAGAAAAGACCTCTTTATCTCTCTCTCTCTCTCTCTCGCTCGCTCTGTTTTTTCGAGGCAGGGTTTCTCTATGTAGCCCTAGCTGTCCTGGAACTCGTTCTGTAGACCAGGCTGGTATCGAATTCAGAGATCTGCCTGCCTCTGCCTGTGAACTTCTGGGATTAAAGGTGTGCATCACCACCACCTGGCTGTATTTATCTTATTTATTTTTTGTCTCTTCAATTCTCAGTTGCCATGGGTGAGCAGCTCTGCCCTATTTAACCCTTCCAACCATAATGTTCTAACCTGCAGAGATGACTCAGTTTGCTACTCTTGTGAGGCCCAGAGTACAGTTCCCAGAACCCATGTTGGGAAGCTCACAATGACCTGTAACTCCAGCTGCAGGGGATCAGACACCTTCTTCTAATCCCTATAGGCACCTTTACTCATGTGCCCATACAAGACACACACAAACATATATACACTATTCAAAATAAATATTTTGTAACGATAGTAACTTCAGTGCACCCAGCTAGCTGGGGACTGACACTTCTGAAGCCATGATCCAAAATAAATCCATCTTCTCCTACATTGTCTCACGTATTTTGCCACCGTGACAGGAAAGTTAATGAAACTATTCTGTGCTTCAGTTTTCTCTGGGTTGCTTTGATTCTGAGGCTGATGAGCTTTATTCTTATGGTGACAAGATGGCTAAAAAACAGGTTCAAGTTTTTATCATGTCTCCGCAGAAATGTTAGCAGAATTTCAGCCCAAGTGACTGTGAAGGATTTCAGATTTTCCATATATCCTGGTTTCATGGGTTCTGGTAGAAGGTCAGAGTCGATGAACAGATTCCTTGTATTGGTATCAATAGCTAAGGGTCGGCTGATCATGATTTTGCTAATGTGCAGCAAAATCAGTTCCAGCAAGGCAAAGAGGGCCAAGTGATACACGTACCCGCAGTGGATTATATTTCTGGAATGGAATGTGATCTGAATCTTTTTTAATGGGTACAACGCCTTCCCAGAGGAAGGGTCCAGAGAAAGACTATCTTTATTACACTGGGCAGTAAGCACGTCTGTCCTTCCTCTGAAGAGATACAGAGCTTACAAGTTTGCAGTGCATAAATTCCCCTGAAAAGATAATCCAGAGCAAAAGCATTAAGTTCTTCACTTATAAGACACACAGAAATAATACAGAACCATGGAGAAATGTATCCTAACACACAATTCTAGAATCTACTTTCACTAGTTTATCTATGTCACATGACTCCCATTTTATCATTGACATCAAGGGAAAAGGGTAGAATCGACTACCCAAGACCAAATCATGTCCCAGAAGCAAGAAGTGTATTGGTCGGTGTTCTCTAGAAGCAGAACTTAAATAATGTACACATATGTACACATATACATGTATAGACATATGTACATATGTATATATGTACACACAAACAGGTAGGTAGGTAGGTAGGTAGGTAGGTAGGTAGGTAGGTAGATAGACAAAACGGGCCCTGCTGCTCACCTGGGCAGCACAGTAGAGATTGACAGAGGCATGAGTGAGATAGCCCTGAGTGTGTGAGAATTGGATAACTGGCCACACCACCCTTGTCTGCCAGGCTGTGGTGAGGGCGAGGGAAAGATGCCCTTCCCCGCTTGATCCTGCCTTCTGTGGTAAGTAAGGAAGCTGACCTTCCCTCATACTCGCTGTAGCTCTCAGCAAAGTGAACCCTGCACCACACTTGGGCAGCATAATAGAGCCAACTCTGCTGGCAGAAGTGTGGGTGAGACAGCCCTGAAGTTATGAGCATGGGAGAGCTGGCCCCATTACTCATATGTCATGAGGTGACATGGGCAGAGGAGAGATACCCTACCCCCACCCACACATCAACACCTGAAGCTGGTGGGAGAGCTGGCTCTGGGGTCATAACAGTGGTAAAGTTGAAGCTGCCCTTCATCAGCTGCAACCCTTGGGAGAGCAGGCCCTGCACCTTATCTGGACAGCACAATGGAGCCAAACCTGTTGGCAGATGTGTGGGTGAGCCAGCCCAAGTTGTCAGCATGGAAGTGTTGTCGCTATTACTCATCTGTCATAAGGCAGCATGAGCAGGGGAGAGATATGCACCCCCTCCAGGTGTGAACAACTGAGGCAAGAGGAAAAGCTGACCCTGAGGTCATAAGAGCAGGAGAGCTGCCCCTACTCCTCATGAGCTACAGCACCTAGGAGAGTGGCCCCTATACCTCATCTGAACAACACAGTAGAGCTGGTCCTGAAGGTGTAGGTGTGAGAAAACCAACCCTGAGGATGTGAAAGCTGGAGAACTGGCCACACCCCTTGCTCATCACTGCAGGGGGTGAAGTAGCCAGAGCAATGCAGGAGAGCCCACTTTGGTGGTGAAGATGGGGGAGAGCTGGCGAGCTGACCAACCCTGCAGGTACCCAGGCCCAGAACTACCCAGGGTTATGTGTTGACCCACTCCAACATCCACTCCACCTATGATCTACTGGAGCATGAGGGAGAGGAGTGGGGTGGGTTAGTCTTACGGGTCTGGAGCTACAGGATCTCCACTATACAGGGAAGCAACAGGATGCCTGGGGAGAGTCTTAGTGAGTGTCCTGTGTGGATGGTGCATTAGAGACCAGGAACCTTGAACCAGACCAGTGATGCTTAGTGATCAACGCCTACATGAAAAAATGCATGGATAAAGGAATTTACTGTATGACTCACTGTGTCACACTGCAGCTTCCATGATAAGAGTTTCCCTTTCTTCCCTCTTTTTTTCCTCTTAAATTTTATTTTGCTTTATTCTGGGGTGTGGGGAGGGAGATGGGTGTGATCATGAGGCATGACTTGAAAGATACAAAGATTAAATACAAAGAAAGGAGAAAAAACCCTCACGGGTGTGTCTAGCAATTGGAGTTTAGTTCGTGTCAGATGCAGTCAAGTTGACAACCAAGAATAGCCATCACAAGAAGAGTTAGTATCAAGGCAAATCCAGAAAACTGGCCCCACACCTTCCATTTCCAAATGTGATGAGTAATTTGAATGTCACTTTATGAGTACAAAGCTGTGAAAGTCTCTCTCTATTCAAATGGCAAGTTTCCATTTAGGCCCAGAAACATAAAAGTAGCACATGATGGCTATGTAACAACCATAACGAAAGGCAGCACAATGGTAATACCAAAGGCAAATTAAAATCCGAGAATATGTGATGACACTTTAAAAAACAGTATTCAATAATTAAGAATTTCCTTCACAATCCATGAATAATGCTGGACTGTAAGACTTTAAAGAAAGTCACACTTTTAAAACACCATCTTTGTATTTTCACTAACCAGTTATATCTTGGTAACTTAATAGTTTAAACTAAATGAATCCTTGAAGGTCCTAATGGCATGATTGCTATCACAGTGTTACTCACTCTGGGATATGTTTTTCTTCAGGTTTTCAATTTTATCTTTTGTTATTTTTGGACAGTTTCATACATGTGTGGCATGTACTTTCATACAGCCCAGCATCCTCTCTCCTATCCCTCCTATTCCTGCTAAATTCTTTCTCCTTCTCTGGTGTGGAAGGTCCTACTGTCTATGTGTTGCTTTTATTGTTTAATGAATTAAGAAACTGCCTTGGCCTGTTGATAGGGCAGAACTTAGGTAGGCGGGAAAAACTGAACTGAATGCTGGGAGAAGAAAGGCAGAGTTAGAGGGACACCATGGAGACTCCACTGGAGATAGACATGCTGAAACTTTGCTAGTAGGCCACGACCTCGTAGTGATGCACAGATTAATAGAAATGGGTTAAATTAAGATATAAGAGATAGCCAATAAGTAGCTAGAGCTAATAGGCCAAGCAGTGTTTGAATTAATACAGTTTCTGTGTGATTATTTCGGGTCTAAGCTAGCTGGGTGGCCAGGGCAAACAAGTAGCCTCACTCCCCCCTATACTTCTCAACTAATTTTCCTACTTTCATGACATTTCTTGTTCTCACTTTTGTTCATTTTTATTCTGTGTGTGTATTATACGTGTGTATGTACATTGTGTATATGTGCATGAATATGATGTGGGATGCCCTCCTGCTTGCTGCAAATATATGTTGCCTTAATTGGTTGATGAATAAAGCTACTTTGGCCTATGGAAGGGCAAAATATAGTTAGGCAGAATATCCAAGCAGAGATACAACGGAGAAGGAAGGTAGAGTTTGGAGAGACACCAGCAACTACCCAAGGAGCAACATGCTAGAGCACCACCGGTAAGCCACGGGCCACATGGCAATACACAGAATAATAGAAATGGGTTAATTTAAGATGTAAGAGCTAGCTAGAAATATGGCTGAGCCATCAGCCAAACATTTGTAGTTAATATTAAGAATCAGTGGTTATTCGGGAAAGAAACCTCTGGTTGCATCCGGGTGAGTGTATGCCATGCCACAGAGGACAGCCTCTGATGTAGGTCTTTACCTTCCACTTTGTTGAAGCAGGCTCTGTTGTTCTGGCATTGTGTACTCCACATCTCTGCCTCAGTGCCCCAGATGAGCGCTGAGATCATAGCAGCTCACCACACAAGTGCAACTTTCACATACATTCTTGGGATTTGAACTAAAGTCTTCACACTTGCACAACACACACTTTTACCCATTGAGCCATCTCTCCAGCCCTACTTTCATAGTTTTACTGCCACCTTTGCCTTTGTCAAGGTAACCATCAAACAAAGGCTGGACAAACATGTTACTGGCAAAGGATATTCTTAATGGGTAAGAGGTTATAATAGATATGGTTTTCCAAACCACATGGAAACCTTATCTCTCTATGTCTTATGTCAACAAGTGTTTGTAAAAACTAATGGTAAAAGGCAGGTTTCATGGACACATTTAAGAATCATGATATAAAAGTAAATAGGTCTCTTTAGGGTGTCTATATGCCTTTAAAATATTAGCATATATTATGGATCCCTAGATTTTAAACAATTCTTCAGCTGATTGTTAAAATTTTAGTTCAGCTGTAAGTTCATCCACTGTAACAAAGGGTTTCAAGATAATCTAAGTGTGTCAAAATTAATTGTGATTATTTAAGACCAAGAGAGACAAAATAAAGTCAAAACTATCTAAACACTGGCATTTTCTTCAGGCTAAAATATATTTTTGATGGGGTGTGCAGCCACAAAGCTGGCATTTATGTCAAGCTAGGATTAGTATTATCATACTTCAGACTCACTGAGGCATTTTTAGCAATTTTGAAAGGCAGTTTCATATTCCCAACTGTAATAGAATGCCTGAGAGATCACACCCACCTTGCTAAAATCAGTATAATTATGGCAGCAAAAACAACTAAGTATCTTTGACATAGCCCTTTGGCTGTCCTGAAATACTCAGGCATTAAGTTAACACAGTCTGCTGCTCTGAAGAAATGTGGATTCTGCCCTTCCATTCTAGTCTGAGACAAAAATTGGTAGCATAAAATTGGGAGGTAAATGAGCCAAAAAGATGTCCTCTTTGTAATAGCCTTGCCCCAGAGAAAAAATTCCCCATTGAAAACTAGTTATCTATAGAAAATTACCAAATCACAAGACTCTCTGGGGGAAAGAGGGGCCTTAGAGACCATCTGGTATTGTGTAGACAAAGTTATGTAATTTACTTTTTGAGAGTGAGAAATTTGGCAACAGGGAAAATTTGCCCCAAGGTGGATAATGTCTTATTGTACTTACTATTTCACATTCCTTGCCAGTCTGAGACTACTCCAACAGAAGCATGTACTCTTCCAAGACTAAAATTAGGAAATAACAAAACAAAGAAGCACCGAGAACAGGGGATCCATCTTGGTGATCTCCGTAGCAGCTACAGCAGTGGCAGCCATGGGATACCATGACTGAGGTGGCAGCATCCACTGTCCAATTCCATTAATGTGGTAAGACAAGATGTGGCTTCCAGTGTTCACTTGAAGCATGAAGGTCACAATGGACAATAGTTTTTAGCAAAGTTTTGGCTGTAGCAAGTTCCTGCTTTCCCAGAGGCACATTGTGAGCTACGAAAACCTTTTCATTAAGCCTTTCTCCACTTAGGTAGTCCAGTGTTCAGTCATTCTTCCAGAGAAAGGGAGTCTGTGAAATGGCCTCTGAGTGGTCTCTTGGAGATTCAGTGTCAGACTGATATCTGCATGTCAGGTATTTTTTCCCTGACACCCACACACTGATCAAATTTCAGCAATAGTGCTGCCCTTCTAGCTGCTTTGGAAAGGTGATCAAATTCTAGGAGAACCACACTGTTCTTTAATACCCTAAACACTGGAGCGGGGGAACCCTAAAAAGATTTGTGGAGCCAGGCCTTGAGAGGACTTTGAATGTCATACTGACAGGTAGTATGACCGTGACTGCCCTTTTATTAGCTAATGCAGTATAGAATTAAAAGAAAGAATGAATAATCCCCCTTTAGTAACATCAAAGATGTATTGGCAAGTGCCATGCATACTACAAGCATCCCTGTGCCCTATCTTATGGCCTTCCATGTCCTTGCTTTTTTTTAATGTTTTGTTTTGCTTTTTGCCTCAGGATTACTTCCAAGGCTTCTAAGATTGTTCCTTATATAGAACAGTCTACAATTACAAAAAAATGACTGGGGCTGAGGGAGGCACAGGGGTATAGTTACCAACTCAGAGAAAATCTTCAGCAATAATGAGAGTAAATATTCCTATGTTCCCCAAACTGGGGAGACATTCCTGAGGTACATTCTGGATGGTTCCTCAAAGGGTACCTGAGGCACTGAGAGCCAAGTGATTTTGTTCCAAGAGACACATCTAATTGCTTCCCTATGGCTCCCTCACCTTGCTTCTTGGAATTGTCTTCCAAGTAAACTAACCAATTTCTTATTTCAGAGACTGTTTTCAAGAACACTCAAACTGGGGCACTTTGTTTTCTGCCCAGCAACTCTTGTTTCATAAATTTGGGGGATTCCCACATTAGGTTTCCATGTCCCAGAGAAAATAACTCACATTGTTCCCTCTCACAGTATGGGCCAAACAGATATATCCACAGGAGACTTTGACTCCAAACGGATCAGAGGGAGAATGCATGGGTTACAAAGAATCGCCCTGCTGAGGATGGCAGGGTATACCAAAAAGGTGTTATTGAACAGTGATAGCTGTATCAGGACAACGAGCTTAGTTTTAACAAGGTGTAGGACTATGTCAAGTTACACAGGTAACAGGAAGAGGGGTAAGCCTCCACTGGAGGAATCCCATGATATCACGTGGATATTTTTCCTAACACACATCCTCCCAACCAGAGCCTCTATGGCAGCCTGTGAGTGTTTTCTGGGCCACCAAACATTCTTTTATGTTTTTATTGATTGGTTGATTTTATGTTATGTATATTTTGACTACATATGTGTCTTACACTATGTGCATGCCTGGTATCTTTGGATGCCCTGAGGCTGGGCTTGTAGATGGTTGTGAGTTACAGTGTGAGTGCTTGGAATTGAACCTGGGCCCTCTGAGAAAGCAGACAGTGTTCTAAACCACTGAGCCACTTCTACAGCCACCAAACATTCTATAATAAATTACTATGAGTCTAACTACTGGCTGTGACAAGCTAATCTCCGAACTTCTTCCCAGAGAGGAAGCCACCTTAGAGTTGGCCATTACCACATAACTAAGCTCAGACAATGCATAACAGTGGAAACAATGCACCATTCCTAAGTCCAGCACATGAGAGCTTTTTAGGCTTCGTCCATTCCTTCTTTTACGTCTACCAGCTGAATGCATATACAAAGCTTCAAGCAGAAAGCAATCTGCATCTTGAACAACTATAGCACATGGAGAATTGTCTTTTCAACATAAGAATTTGGGGAACACATTCAGACTATATCAAAGCCTTGAAATGGGTGTCCTCCATTCATAGGTGGCCTTTCACATGGCTGTGGCAAAGCTTGTACATGGGTTTGCTGTCTTTCATTCCTCTCTCATGTGAAAACATAACATTATTAGAGTTTTGTTTCCCTTCTGCCTTCTAACACAGAAAGATACAGCAAGCGGGTCCTCACCGGATGCTTGCTCGTTGATCATGGGCTTGCCAACTCCCAGAACTGTGAGAAAATAAATTTTTGGCTTTTTTTTATAAATTACCTAGTTTCAAAAATTAAGAAATTACATAGTCGCAGGTTTTCTGTTATAGCAACACAAACAGACTTGAACAGGCTTCATGGGTGTGATGTGTAAGTTTCTGTTGGGTAAAACCTATGGAGATATTGGAGTTCATGTCTTACAGTGACTAACCTACCCTAAGTGAGTTCTACTATTTACAACAGAACTGAAACAGATGCTATGGCAAATTCAGGACACTGGAGATAATTCAGGAAGCTGGAGAACAGAGAGCAAAGGGGACTGAGACAGTAGACCAAATTGGATAGGGAGGCAGAGGTCAGATGAAGGACAAAGCCTCACACAGTTTTAATAACTAAAAATCCCAACATCAAACCTCCAGAGAATGCAGCCGCACATTATAGTCGCATTGTAGCCACGGTAACTGCTTCCTCCTAAATTTCAGATGCTATTGCTTGGCCGAAAAAGTGGAAGAAAGATTTTGACACATTCTGAAAGAACACTCAGAAATAAAAGAAAGAGCAGATAGAGAAGATCTTTGGGGAAAGGATAAGTTCTTTAGCATGAAGAGAAGGTGACCTCAGAGGAAACTTCTCTAGTTCTGGGAGATAATGAGTAAGCTAACAGATATGAAAGAAGGGCATAGGGGTCCATTCTCATATTTCTAGAACGACCAGACATGAAGACTAATTGGGTTGGCTTCAATCAGGCATTCTTATAAGTACACAGATGGGGGAGTAGAGGAGGAAAAGACCTAAAATAAGCTGGAATTGATTGCTCTAGAAGGCATGTAGGCACTGCTAAAGAACAGAAAAAAGTTGGTTTTGAGCCAAGTGAAATGGTATCATTTGGAAGGTCTTGTCTCTTCTAGGCTCAGCATAGATGCCCAGAGTTTCAGCTTTTGATTACAATAGGTGGTGGCCTCATCACTTGGCAAAGTTTACCATCTTCTTTTTTTGTGTTCTCAACCAAGTCAAGTGTCAATGGCACTTTAACAACCAGGAGGAAACAACAGGCAAATAGAGAAGAGAGCATAAAGCAAGGGAAGGGTCTGACAAAGTGGAGGAAAATTCTATTTAAAGGGAATAAATGGGACCTCCTGAAACTGAGAAGCTTCTGTAGGGCAAAGGACACTGTCATTAAGACATAAAGGCATCCTACTGATTGGAAGAAGATCTTCACCAACCCCGCAACAGACAAAGGTCTGATCTCCAAAATATATAAAGAACTCAAGAAACTAGACATTAAAATTCTAATTAGCCCAATTAGAAAATGGGGTACTGAACTGAACAGAGAATTCTCATCAGACAAAGTTCAGATGGCCAAAAGACACTTGAGGTCATGTTCAACCTCCTTAGCGATCAGGGAAATGCAAATCAAAACAACTCTGAGATATCATCTTACACCTGTCAGAATGGCTAAAATCAAAAACACCAATGATAGCCTATGCTGGAGAGGATGTAGAGTAAGGGGAACACTCATTCATTGCTGGTGGGAATGCAAACTTGTGCAACCACTTTGGAAATCAGTGTGGCGGTTTCTCAGGAAATTCAGAATCAATCTACCTCAGGATCCAGCAATACCACTCTTGGGAATATACCCAAGAGATGCCCAATCACACTACAAAAGCATAATGTTCATAGCAGCATTATTTGTAATAGCCAGAACCTGGAAACAACCTAGATGCCCCTCAATTGAAGAATGGATGACGTAAGTGTGGAATATATACACATTAGAGTACTACTCGGTAGTTAAAAAAAAAAAAACAATGACATCTTGAATTTTGCATGCAAATGGATGGAAATAGAAAACACTATCCTGAGTGTGATAACCCAGACCCAAAAAGATGAATATGGTATGTACTCACTCATTAGTGGACTCTAGCCATAAACAAAGGACATTAAGCCTATAGTTCACAAGCCTAGAGAAGCCAAATAACAAGGTGAACCCAAAGAAAAACATATATAGATCCTCCTGGAAACTGGAAGCAAAGAAGATTGCCAGGGGAAAAAGCTGGGAGCATGGGGGTGGGATTGGGGGAAGGGGAGAGAGGGAGAGAGAAGGGAGAAGGGAAAGACTGGGGAGAGCTTGGGGGAGTGGGAGGGTGGAGATGGGGGAAAGGCAGCTATAGAAGCAGGAAAGAAGATATCTACATTAAGAGGTTATTTAGAAAACACAAGTCCTGCCCTTCCTGTTCCAAGAATTAGGGGCTTCCCAGATGGACCCACTATGATATTTTTATCTTATTTGACTCTTATAAAGTGGTTACTGCCTTCTCTCTGCTATCTCCCTTATTTCTTCATTCACTAGCTTTCTTAATAGTACTATTGCGCCACATTTGGAAAGCGCCAGTGTATGGGCTGAACCAGCCAGTCAAGCCCTTATGTTTTGTGAAACTCTCACAAAAGGCCTTCCACTAAACAGTATTCACTGGAAATTACACCATTCTTACAATCCCCTTGAGGTGAAGGACAAGTGAAAGTGGCAGCCGTCCCCAAGATGTCAAGGCAACCCTTTTATTTTCTCTACATGACAGTTTACTCCCACACCGGGAACAGTTACATTTGGCAAGAGCCACTTCAGAGATTATTTTCTAGGGAAGTGTGACTGATTAGATCAACCTGTATATCTCCTGTGGGGACCCAAAGCCTGACCTGTACTTAATGGAAGAGCTCATGCCTCGTAGATGCTTTGTTTAAGAAATGTAATTGGTAGGCTGGGGAGAAATTTTAGTCAGTAAAGTGTTTATAGCCGAAGCATGAGGACCTGAATCCAGATCCCCAGTACCCACAGTAAAAATAATAATAATAATAATAAAAATATTTTTTAAAAGCTGGTACAACACTATAATCCCAACATTGGGAGGTAGAGTCAGGAGAATCCCTGGGGCTTGCTAGTCAGCAAACCTAGCCAGATGGGTATGCTGCCTGTTTAAAATGAGTAAAGAATGGAAAGCAATAGAAGATGATATTTGATATTGACATCTGACCTTGACATGGCTACATGGTCACATACTTGAACACATACATACATGCATACATATATGAAAAAGAAAGAAGTGTTATTGGTGATCTATTTGAATAATTTACAAGAAAAATATTCATAGATTAGTTGCACTCACTCAGTTTAAGTTCCAAATTTGGTTTTGTTGTTTGTTTTTAGAATCTGAGTACTTCATCTCCTATTTCACCTTAGCACTGTTCTCCTAGGTGATTGCTGTTACCTATCAAACAGTGCTGTACACAATTGTTTGCTGGTCTCAGTGACAATAGTAATAATGAGAACCTTGCTGCCAGAAGCAGTTTCTGAATTCTGTCCACATATTCATTACCCCAGCTGGATGTGTGCAACTCTGGGTTCAAATTCAGTTGCTCACCTGACGCTGGTATTCACATTAGTAGATGCCATCTGAAGCCCCTTAGCTGAGCACATAAAATTACTTAGAATTAAAAGTTCATCCTAACTTGTCCCTTAGCATCTCATCCCTAATAACAATTCCTCGGTTTTCCAAAGGTTCTGTGAGCTTCCTATTAGTTATGTCATTTACTTCTCTCTATATTCTGTAAGCAAGTGAGACAGATGTTATCCTCTGTAACATGTGAGGAAACATATAGGGAGAGGTCTAGTAATTTGGCCAGGGACATATATAGTTCATAAATAAGGAACTCCTACTCAGAATTATTGCCACGCCCTAACCCAGAACTCTGACAATTACCTCCTTGTTTGCTTGTCTGTTATCTTCTATACAGAAACCACATATGCTGTGGTTCTCAATCATTTCTCTGAATTTACTGAGTCTCCCATCATTAAAATTTGTATCTGCTTGGTTCTACCTGTACCATCTCTGATGACCACGCATGTACACATGCAGAGGATGCTATCTATCCAAACTCTTGTTTATATTCTCTTGGAATTTACTATTCCTCTAGTGGCCCAGTTATTTTCAACTATAAGCACTGACAGTCATAAGCCTGTGACTTTCTCTGATATCCAGAGCATTCTTAGTCTTTGTCTATGTGATTATTTCTATATCCCAAAACAGCCCTAGACCAATAACAGGGCGAGACCAGGGTAAGTCCCCAGGTCCCTGGACTTTGGTAGAATATAAAGTATTTTCTATACTGTCTCCTATTGTTCTGCAGATGATTTGAGCCTCAGTTGGTCATGGCAGTATCTTATTCATGAATTCCCCTCCTAAAGGCTCTCTTTCCTTCTCGTTCTTACCTCCTACTTCCATATCCTTGCTTGCTTGCTGATTACCTCCCACTCAGATCTAAGTCTTTGAGTCTGCATTCACAGCAAGCCAAACTAAGGCACCATGTGTGCTGAACCCTCCTTCCAACTGAACTTCAAGGTAAAGATTTACAGCACTTACTATGAAGATGTCCTACTCAAAATTGTTTTCCTGGCTTCAAACAAGTGCTTCTATTTTTACCGCTTTAACTACTGATTTCTGATCAATCACAGATTTAACTGCTGCTCAGCCTTCTTCCGACTCTGTAGACAGCTGTTTCACAAATCTCTTTTCCCTGTACATTTGCCTAAGGATTTCACATTTCCATTCAGTATTATAATCTCATAACTAATTGGAATTTATCTGTATAAATGAATGCTGTAGACAAATGTTTCTAATATTATTTTATTGACTTTTTATTTTATTTTATTCACAACAGTTATGAATGAACATCTATGTCTGCATCAGAACCCAGGACTATCTCAGATAAAAATCACAAAATATATGTTTAGTAGCTTCCTACAAAACTCCTGACTTTGTAAACTGTCTAAATTCATTTTGCAAAAATTTAATAATTTAGGCTGCCAATTTTATAGCAACAGCCACATCTCAAAGAAGCATCCTCCTTCCCATTACATCTCATGTAAGTGTGACCCATTTGTATTAAGAGGATTAGAACAATATCAGCAAATGGTCCTAGATTTTAAGACTGGCCCTAAAACAAAACTCTTATTGTTTTTAAATTAATTTCTCCTGGAAAATTTCATACATGTTATATAATACTTTTTGGTCACACCACCCCATCCTCCCATCGCCCTCCCCCATACCTACCAAGTCCCCCGTCCCAATAGCATTTTTGTCTTGTTTTGATTCTTAAACCCAGTGAGTTTAATCAGGGCCAACTGGAGCTGTGGCTGTCTACATTATTATAGACATTATGTTCCCTTTCCCTAGCAGCTGTGTTCTGCCAATAGTTCTCTGCAGAGGTGCCAGGCTCCGCAAATGCCTTCTCCATCCAAGACTAAGTGTTCACAGGCCCAGTCTCATGCAGGTCCTATGCAAGCAGGGACAGCTGCAGTGATGTGACGAGTGCCCTGGCCATGGCACACTTTGAAGACAGTATTTCACAGCACTCCTCCCCGTCATCTGATGCCAGTAGCCTATCAATTATGATCTAGACCACTGGCTCTCAACTTTTGTGTTGTGACCTCCCTTAGAAAATATCTATCAGCAAAAATATTTACCTTATGACTCATAATAGTAGCAAAATCACAGTTGTGAAGTAACAATGGAATAAATTTATGGTTGGGGTCACCACAACATGAGGAACTCTATTAAAGGGCCGTGGCCTTAAGAAGGTTGAGAACCATGGGTTGAGACACTTTCTTAGGAAGATAGATTTCTCTGTAATCTCTAAGGCCAATTAGAGGGGAGCACATCGTGCTATAAGCAGATGAATCACCTCTTTCTGGGACACACCTATGATGGCTAACTTGCCCACATGTGGAATTAGCTAAAACCCAAGCAGCTGGGCACACCTGTGGGGGATCTTTCTTTGTTGGGTTATTGGAGGTGGAAGACCCACCCTACATCTGGATCATTTCAGGTCAGAAGATCCACTCTAATTTGGGTCACACATTCTGATGGCAGCCCACATAAAAGAAGATGGAAGAAGAACTTCTGTGCATCCTGCCTGCTCGCTCTCACTGGCACGGCCATCTGTCCTAAGAGTTCCTTTGCTGCTGTTAGGACTTTCTTCTTCAGAACTCCAGCTTGAACAAAAACCTGAAAACTTGACCACGGTTTGGCAGTTCTCTGGAACCTCCCTGGGACTTCAGCATCAGATGGGGACTCCTGAGACATCCAGTCCCATGCATCTAGCCTCGTGGACTGAACAAACTCCCAGGTCCTTGGCCTTTTTTCTACAAGAGACAGTCATGGTTGGAATGCTTGGACTGAAGCCTTGTATGTCACTCTAAAAAATCTTGTATATACATTTCATTCTATCAGTTCTTTTCCTTTAGAGAACTCTGACTAAGACAGGAGCAGAGTTCAAATGTTCTTTCCAACCCCTGAACTCAGACCATACCCACACAGAGTGCTGAGCAGAAAATAGAGTGGAAAAGAGTAGAGCACAGTGGAGCACAGTAGAATAGAGTAAACTGGAACATGATAGAATAAAGCAAATTAAAGGAGAGCAGTATAAACTAGAGTAGACTAGACTAAAGCACACTAGAGCAGAGCAGAGGAATCAACATCTAGTAGGAAAAAAGTACTATCGACAAACCCTTTCGGCATACCTAGAATGCTCTAACATTCATCTCAGTAAACTAACATTGATGAAAGGAATAGAAATAGACCCAAATTAGCTCAAGGAAATGGAGAGCTCTCAGAACTCAACGCAATGAGCTCAAAAAATTAAACAACCTGTAGGTTGTTCTCAGAGGTCACATGGACTCTTAATTCATTTATTTGTATGTGAATATCATTACCAATCCTACCCTAGAGGCTAGCTGTCTCTGCCTTGTGAGAAAGAGTCTTCCAGATACTACTTATGCAAACTCCCAGTGTCCGACACTGACCAGCTGGCACCTCTGTGTCCTGATTCAGATTTCCCAAGAGGTGATCAGATTGGCTAGTGCCTGGTCCTATGGCCCAGAAGCTACTCCTATAGCATTGACATGAAAGCTAGGCACACCTATCAGCAAGAACTAAGGCTGAAGATAATGGGTGACTCTCAAAGATAAAACTTTTGCCTGAGCTGCTAGTGGCCACAATGTTGAAGAATCACTGTGAACATTCAAGCTTTTGTTCTTGATCACATGGCCAATAGGGGGAGGGGGCTGGACCTTATTCTGTCAGTTTTCTCACGACTTCCAAGATGGTAGAATGAATCAAGCATTGCGCCACCAGTTAGAAAAACACGAGCTCTCAAAATATATGTATACTGTTTTCTCTACAAACTCTTGTAAGCGTCTGTGAAATACCCAATAATCAAGAACCAACATTGCCTTTTGAAAGTCTTATATGTATTTGTATATTATGTACCTGTGTATGTATGCATGTTTACATATGTTAATTGTCATAAGCCATGCCACATTGGGCTTCCATAAGTCGGGAGCCATCTTTTCTGGGGTGACTTTTGCTGGTTTCCTAGCCACAGCAGGTTCATAGGTTCCAGAGTACAGGTACGAGGATTAGAAGTGTTAGAACCCCAACAGCACAGACACTAAGAGAAACAATTAATAAATGGGACCTCCAGAAACTGAAAAGCTTCTGTAAAGCAAAGGACACGTCAACAAGACAAAATGGCAGCCTACAGAATGGGAAAAGAGCTTCACCAACCCCACATTGAATAGAGGGCTGATCTCCAAAATATACAAAGAACTTAAGAAATTGGTCACCAAAAGAATATATAATCTAAGGAAAAAATGGAGTACAGACCTAAACACAGAACTCTCAACAGAGGAATCTAAAATGGCTAAAAGACACTTAAGGAAAAGCATGAGCAAACAATATATACAATATGAAAGTGTTTAAAAGCACATATTTCAAGCACATACCATGCTAAAATTAGCATGTGACCCAAATGTCTGCACTCTTAAAATGTCATAAAATACTGTAAGATCATGGTTTTTAAGTTTAAGTAAGAGTCCATCCTACATTATATGGATAACCCAGTTTTCTACTCAGTACCTCAGGGATTATCAAGAGACTGGTATTTTTCTCCTCCTACAAGCTTTTCAATACTTGCTCTTATGTTCTGAAAACAGCTCATCTTTCTTGTCCATGTGGAATGTTTCTGTCTTCCTTGCCTAGTGCAGACCCGTGCAGACTATGTGATTGTAGCTTCAGTATATGAGCCCTTATGAACAGTGCTTAGTTGATTCTATAGGCTGTGTTCTCCTGGTGTCCTTGACCCCTCTTGCTTCCATCATCCTTCCTCCCCCTCTCTTCCTCAGGGTTCCCTGAGTTCCACCTAATGTTAACTATGTCTGCATCTGCTCCAAAGCACAACAACTCTTATAAAGGAAACATTTGATTGGGCATGGCTTATAGTTCAAGGTTTAGTCCATTATCATCATGATGGGAAAGAAGCATGGAGGTACACAGGCAGACATGTTATTAGAGAAGGAGCCAAGAGTTCTACATCTGGATAAACAGGTAGCAGAAAGAGAGAGAGTGACAGCAGACCTGGTTTGAGTACTTGAAACCTCAAAGACCACCCCTAGTGACACACTTCCTCCAATAAGACCACACTTATTCTGGCAAGGCTTAGGGGGTGCATTTTCATTCAAAACACCACAAGTGTAGGTGGAGGCTGTTTATTCATTTCCTGGCTCCCCAGACCTGAAATAATCACACAGAAACTATCTTAATTACAATACTGTTTGGCCAATAGCTTAAGGGCATTTCTAGCTAGTTCCTACATCTTAAATTAACCCATTTTTATTATTTTGTATATTACCACGAGGTTCATGGTTTACCAGCACGGTTTCAGGGTATGTGTCTCTTTTGGCAGGTACATGGCATCTCCCCATCAGGCTTCTTTCTCCCAGTATTCACTTTAGGTTTCCTACGTATCTCTCTTCTGCCCTGCCACAAGCCAAAGCAGTTTCTTTATTAATGAATGATAATATAACATATTCACAGCATACAGAAGGGAATCCCACATCACCCCAGGATTTAAAGTATTTTATTTGTGAATGGTGTAAGTGTGTTTTCATATTTGCTGTTTAATTTCAGACAAGATTTTACTCCAATTTTCCCTCAGCAGAACCTTGTAGTAATTTTCTTAATATGAATATAAGTTTGGCTCTATCTTTTAGGGCTGGCCAACTGACTTCAGGATAAAAATTAATCTTCTTCATGGAATATTCCCAGTGCTCCTTGGATGTCATCATCAGAGCCCCGTAAGTCCCACAGTGCATTTCTGTTCTCTATTTTAAATATAAAATTTAAATTTATCTTTGAGAATTTCATACATGTATACAATGTATTTTGTTTGTATTAATTTCTCCATGCCCTTCTACTCCTCCAGAAACTTCTCCCATGGGTAATGATTGGTTATGTCAGAGAATAAAGGTTATTACTTGATGTAATCTCTGCATTATCTTTTTACATACAATTTTTTATTAAATGTTCCCTTCCAGTATCAGAACTGACCTTTTAGAGAAATCTCTACACCAGAGCAGAAATCAGTTTCATAAGGCAAAGGGGATATTAAAAAATAACACTGTTTTTCAGGGGGTGACTATTGCATCTGGGTCTCAGATTTTGCTGCTTTTATGTGTTGCTAATTTCCTGCAGCTATAATTGATGTCCAGATGTGAACTCATTAAGACACTGATAGGAAACCCAAAGCAACTAGATAAATGAAACCTCAGATATACGGCAATACCCTTGCACACTAATCATGAATCTAAAAATAAATAATATCAAACTCAAGAAGAGAGAGTTTCAAACACTATGGCTCTATACTCTAAATTTACCTTCTACCCTCACCCTAAAATGGGCTTGCTAGGGACTTGCAACAGTTCTTAATCTGGGGGTTGTGACTCCCACAGGGGATGCATATAAAATATCCTGCATATCATATATTTATATTACAATTCATAGCAGTAGCCAAATTACAGTTATGAAATAGTGATGAAATAATTTTATGGTGGGGATCACTACAATATGAGTAACTGTTTTAAAGGGTTTCAACATTAGGAAGGCTGAGAACCACTAGGCTAGAGGTCTAGAGTTCAATGGTAAAGCCCTTCTCTGGAATATGCAAGGCTATGGGTTTCGTCTTCACTACTGCAAAGAAATAATAACAGAATAGACAAAATGGGTTTGGTTAAAAAACAATTTAGAAATGGAGAATAAATAGATTCGTACTTTGTGTTGATGCTATGTTCTTTCCTCCTCTGTCAGTTTTCATAGGACTTTATTTCAGGTGCATTTCTGCTGGCTTTAAGGTGCCTAAAATTCCTATTCAATTTTTCTTGTTCTTGAGAAGTAATGAAATTCACTGACTCATTATAGAGGACATAAAGAGATAGTTCTGCAGAATTTGGAAAAAGAAAACATTTACAACTTGTCTAAGGAAAAAAGTATGAAAACCTGACTTAGATTCTATATTATAAATATTTATAGGTAAGAACAAAGAATAACAGAGAAGTCAAAAGAATAGACTGTCTTGACTAAAACCAAACCAAACCAAACAGCAAAACCCCTTCCCAAGCTACACATGATGACAATGGTATTGGTGATAAAGGAACTTCTCATAAATTTCCATTGACATCTCTGTAGGTTTTCCTCAGCTGTGAGTCATCATGTAAGCAGTGATGTCTGCCATGGTATTTTTTCATCTCTGTCATGAAAATGGAGTCCTGTGTTGACCATCTATGCAATAGCAATGTTTCGATTCTTCCAATGTTTCCTGTTTTCTTTGGACTGTCAGAAAATTAAACTCAGAAAGTCAATCAAATCTTCCTTTGAGTTAGAAATAAAATACCCTTTCTCCTACACCCCTGAGCATGCCTTGCACTTTAATTTTATTTAAAAAAATTTTTCAGTTTAAATACCAACTCCAGTTCCCCTCCCTTTCCTTCTCCTGTTCCCTTCTATGCCCCATCTTTACAACGCTTTCTATAACTATAATGTACATCGAGATACCTATCCATACCTATATGTTACATCTTTTCTTGAAGAAGAGACATTCCGAGATCAAATTAGGAGCTGCTAAGCATTTGTGTGTTAACAGTGGTTTCAGCAACTCTGAAGGGTGCTAGAGAATGGCATGGCTTCAAGTGGGTCCGTGGACCACAGTTAGCAGCATCCGCTGAGAGTTTGTTAAAATTGTGGACTCTCTGGCCTCTTCTCAGACCTACAAGATCAGAATCTGCAACTTAACAAGATTCTGGGATGTTCAATGAATATTAAAATCTGAAAGAAGTAAGGCTGAGAAGATGGCCCAGCAGGGAAAGCACTTGCTGTGCACGCATTTGAACTGGAAATTAGATATCCAGAACCCACGTAAGAGCTGAATGGATATGGTAACCAGCCTGTGAAATACACACACACACAAACATAAATACACACATGCACACACAGACAATGGACAAAGGAGGAGGCAGCTAAGAAAAAACTAGTTTCCCCGACAGCCTACCCAGGCACTAATGCAATAGGGCCTTTCTAAGTGGAATTCAGGAACTCAAAGACTATAAAATATTACCAACTGCAGGCAAATACTTCATATCCTTCAAACAGGACTCATAATATTTCACTCCACAATTTGAGGTACATTTTAAGAAACAAGAACTCTTTGAGAGCCTAAATCCATATGTGCCTACTTGTTCTCTGATTCCACAAGTCCAGGTTTCCCAGCATCTCAGCGTATCTTCCCATGGAAGAAGGCAAGAATATCCTAGGCTGCAGAACAAACTGCAAAGCCTAGCCTTAAGAGCTGCATCCCCCATCAGACCACTCACACCCCAATCCTTACAGAAGCACAAACCCAGGAGGTGACCCACTGAGAGAAAAGGAAAAAAAAGACAGTTTCCTCAAGCCCGAGTTTCTCCAGTCAACGCTTAAAGCTCTTCTCCAGCATATGAGGACTATGCAGGCTTATTAAGAGAGTAAGTTCTGAGTTCAAGTCCTAGCTGACTTGAACCAATAATACAATTGCTCACTTTCTACATATGGAGAGTGGTCATAGCAATATTCTCTGCCTTGTAGAGGAACTGTATAGATTAAATAGATAAGTATGTGGGGGGTGTGGGTATGTATGGGGGTGTAATGCATTTCTAGAAGTATCTGGCACATAGGAAGAACTCAAAAGTACCCGCTGGTATTATGAACATTACTATAATTATAATCATTACCATTATCACTACATATCTCCTGGTTTAACCCTCAATTAGCACTTTCTTGATAGTTCAACCATACACATATCCTCCACTATTTTTCATCAGTCAATAATTCTCCATCTTTTCAAAAAGCTGATTCTTCCCTATTCCTCTTTGTTTACAAGAAAAAGAAGTGTGTAGAGTCCTGCTTTAGGGCCCCCAGGAAGAAGATTGTGATAAGCCTGACTAAAATCGACTTGTAGAGTCTTGGTGCCAGAAAAGGCCTCTAGTGTGCCAGGAAGGCAACTGTTCGGGTAGCAATAACTTAGTGACTCCACACTGAGCCTCCAAATCCTCTTCCCTTTGCAAAGGCTTATAAGCTCCCTCCACTTAATAATTCATTCTAGAATTTTGAGAGTATTATATTTCCAGCTTGAGGTTAGAGCTTTGGGGAAATTAGGACATTTCCCAGTCTTTGTCTAAATTCTCTCTGATTATCGTTTTTCAGTGTCAAAAGACATAAATCCATTTGTAGCAGTTTGTGGCTCTCTTATGATCACCCCACTTATCTCTGGCTTCAAGTCCTCTTAACCAAATGCATTCTGACCTTTCAGTACTGCTTCCACTGCCACTGGGAGTCCACGATTTGGACCAAACAGTCAAACTAACCCCATCCTTATTGTGAGGTAGCAAAAAATAAATGGAAAAAACTTCACTTTTTTCATCAAGCCTAGATTATTTAGGGGATTAAAGTTCTGATGACATTTTTAGAGGTTTTTATTTGTTCTTTAACAAATTAGAAAATGTAGAATGATACTTTGGGCCTAAAACTGAGATCAGAGAAGCCACATGTAGCTCTGCACTCTAAAGAGAGCCATGAGGGGGGTGGGGAGAAGGCTTTGCATGTACACTGTATATAATCCTGGGGCTGGAAAGAAAGAAACAGGAGGATCCCTGGGGACTGCAGACCAAGCAACTTAGACAAATTGCTGATTTCCAGCTTCAGTGAGAGGTCCTGTCTCAAAAAACCTGGTGGAGAGCTTTTAGGGAGTCACCTGACACTAACCTCTGGCCTCTACACATACCAGCATGCAAGGACAAGTGTACACACACACACACACACACACACACACACACACACTAAAGAGAGAGACATGCACAACTAAGATCAGACATCCCACAAACAGGTTCCACCCCTGTCATTCATCATACCTGGGAGCTGAAGAGGCATGATTCCTGTCAACCTCTAAACTGAATTCTGGAGAAGGAGGAATAAGAATGGTGCAGCAATCCATTATTATCATGCATTGAGCAGGAAACTCCACCCCTGCCTCCTGGAAAAGAATTAATTAAGAGTGTCCTCCCTTTCTGCACCCTTGAGCAAGGTCTGTCATAAGTGTGGACTGTAAACCACCGTAAGCTATCACTCTACAAAGTATTGCTATAATCAGAAAAAAACAAACAGCCACAAATGGTGGGGACTGTGGGGAACCCGGAGCCTTATACACTGCAGGTAGAATCTCAAACGGAGCAGCTGTTTCAGAAAACAGTCTGACCATTCCTCAAAAGGTCAAAGAGTTACTATAGGATGCATCAGTTCCACCCCTGGGTATATATCCAAGAGAACTGGGACCAAATGCCCATATAAAAACATGCCTGTGAATATTCACGGCAGCTTTGTAATCAGAACAGCAAAAACGTAGAAGCCAAGGACTGAGGGTGTAGTTCCATCATAGAACACTTCACTGGGATGAGTACAGCCTTGGATTCTGTCCCCAGCACCACCACAAATGTAGAAACAACTCAAATGTCCAACAACAGACAAATGAATGAATAAAATACATTCTACCTCATAGTGGGATAAGACCCAGCCACGAAAATGAAGTGATGAACTTTGAAAGCACTATACTATGTGAGGGTAAGCTGGTTCAGTATCTACAAGTCCTAGTTTGCTTTCTGTTGCAGGATTAACTACCATGACCAAAATCAATTTAGAGGGAAGGGGATTTATTTGAATTATGCTTCCAAGTCACAATCAATCACTAGGGAAAGTCAGGGCAGGGAGTCAACCTGGAGCAAAGCCAGGAACCGTGAAGGAATGCTACTAACTGGCTTGCTCTGGCTCCTGACACCCAGAATTCTTCTATAACCCAGGATCTCCTGTCTAGGGGTAGCACTGCCCACTGTGAAGCTGAGCCCTCCAACATCCGTTAGCCATCAAGAAAATGAGCCACAGACACACTCGCAGGCCAATCTGACCTAGGCAGTCCCTCAATTGAGACTCCCACAGATACTCTGAACTGTGCCAACCAGACAGCTGAAGCTAGGAGACCCAGGATTGGTTGCAAGAGAAGTGGATGATAGTTGAGCAGCATAGGATTCTCTCTTGTTGTTGTCATTGTTGATGTGTTATCTTTTGTGGTTTGTTTTGTGAGGGTTTGAGACAGAGTCTCAATATGTAATACAAGGTGGCCTCAAACTCACAATCCTCCTGCCTCAGTCTTCCCAACTTCTCTGGGGTTACTGAGGTGTTCCTTTACACCTTATCATGGTTTCTTTTGAGACAGATAAAAATGTAGCAGAAAGAATTGTGGAGAGAGTCACAGGACTTCATGACTGTATTAAAAGCCATTGAACTGCATACTTGAAGTGGGAAATCTCCTGGGGCAGTAACAGCATCTCAATAAGGCTGCTGCAAAATAAGAAAAAAATGAAGTGGGATGAGGAGAAAAGAAAGAAAACAAGAATAAAAAGAAGATGCAAGTCCCCATCTCCCCAGATAGCTTCTCGCAGAGGGCCAGAATCCTCGCATGCCCCTTCGTGAAAATATCAGAGAATGATTAGTGAGTTCTGGGGGATTTGGAGTATTCTGTGACCATAAAAGATAACATCTGCTTTTGCCTAGAGATACGTAACAGGGAAGGACAAGATAGATGTTTAAACAGCCCAGCTTCACTTGACAGTAAAGAGAGGTGGCAGTGGCCAGACCTGCTTGCCACATTGGTAAGAGTGAAGGTTTCCTCAGGCCAAAGAGGCATTAAGGAAGAAGGTCCTTAGGCTTGAACAACTGTGACCACTAGAACAAGGCAGAGACTTGAAGCACACGTAGAATAGTGGTAAGTGAGGGAGAGGGAAGAAAAGGAAATCCAAGTCTCATCTCCCCCATCAGAACCTATAGGGTGGACAGGGGGATACAGTGTTCCCCAACCTTTATTCTTCCTCTGAATTGCCTGAGGACCTTATTAAAGTGCATGTCTCAAGTAGTGGGACTAGAGGAGCTTCTACGTTTCTAATAAGATCCCAGATGATTCAGGTTTTATTGGTCTAAACCAAAATGAAACAGCAAATCTCTGAATTGGTAATTATAAAGCAGAGCTGTCTCAGCATAATTTTGTATCCTTACATGTGGATGGATGAGAGCAAATACCATTTGCTTATGTGGGTTATAATTGTTGATATTTACTGTTTTTGAAATTAAATCTGATCTTTATGTAATGATGGATTCATTTAAAATAACAATGAAACCATACATGTTCTGCAAGTAACATTTTTATGAAAAATAATTGTCTTCTGAAACAAAACAAACAAAAAAAATCAGTGAGTGGCCTTGTTTTAGTTTTTACAAATCTCTAACTTAGAAGATAGAATCTTACATCTGTTTCTGTATTCAATCCCTTGCAATATATTGGTTTTATTGGAGATTTGACCTCTTGCAGGTATGTAATTGCAAAAAGGAGTATGGGCTGGATAAATAATTCAGTGGGTAAAGTGAAGTGCCTGGGTTCAGATCCCCAGTAAGCATTTAGAAGTCAGGCACTGTGGGTGTCCATAACCACACCAATAAAGGGAAGACACAGACAAATGATCTCAGGGCCTCACTGGCCAGACAGACTAGCTGAAATGGCGGGTTTCAGGTTCAGTGAGAGATTCTGCTTCAAAGAAAGAGGGGGAAAGTGACAGTAACTGAGGAAGACATCCCCATATCTTCCACTGGCCTGGCCTCCATGCATGAATGCATGGTCTCTCTCTCTCTCTCTCTCTCTCTCTCTCTCTCTCTCTCTCACACACACACACACACACACACACACACACACACACACACACCATGCTGACACGGAGGGCTATTTAACCACCTTAGTGGTATACTTCCACACCCTGTGATTTTAAAAGTCAATTGTCCTATCATACACGTGAATAGACCTTTCACATGATTCTGTAACATAAGTAACTTTAAAAATGGATTCTATGCAGATGTTCCACATGTTGACAAATTTCAATATGCGATTTCAAACTGTGGCATTTGTTAATGCCACTGTTAATCTTAGCACCCAGCAACCTGGGAAAGTTTGTCAGTACTGGAAAGCTTTTAAATACACAGTGGTAGAGATGATTCTTTTGAATTTTTAATTTTTTTTTTGGAAGCTAAAATTTTATCACTGACAACAAATGTTGTCCATTGTTTTCCTTGAAGTGGCAAGCCCTATTCCACTCATTTGCAAGCAAGTAGCTGCCAAGTCTGAATAACCAGAGTTGATTAGTCGAGGATGATTTTCAAGCAAAAGTGATGTTTCATGAAAATAAGTAGCAGTTCAGCTTGCAACTCAAACAACCAGAGAGGTCTTTTGGGAGCAACAACTATATTCCAATATACAGAGACAGTAATGAATTCATATCATTTTGTTCCACACGAAATAGTCAAAAGGCATATTGTCAAAGGCCAATATTTAGGACATTTTTAGTCACCTTTGCTGTTTCAGTCAGAGCATTCTTCATCGGAATTGAAGTCTACTTCAGTTTGGTTTGTTGTAAGGAGACTACCAGGACAAGTAGCACAGTTTAGGGCCACTTCTGAGGCACTGACAGTTTGACCCATCACTACTTTTGCACCAACACTGAAAATATCAGCATACTGGAAAATGTAAATAACATAAAAGTATTAACCTGAAGACAGTTTTGATCTTGCAGAACAATGAAAGGAAGCTATCACATGCCCTAAGGAGCTTATCACATGCCTCACAAGAAAGCTAACATTTGGAGGGGCTGCCACCAGAGGGCACAGAGGACTGGCGGTATGTACCAAAGAAGCCACAACAACTAAATGAGAAAGTGACAGCTGTCCATTAAATACAGAGACCCTTGTACCTTTTCTTCCCTCATCCCTACACAACAAAGTTTGATTGAATGACTACTGTACCAGACACTTTTTGAAGTTGTGGGAAATACCAATGAAAAAATGGATGCATCTGTTGGTGAGCCTGATGAACTATGGCCTAAAAAGGCACTGGATAAATAGAACTAGACCAGGTCATTCCAACTCAACTAAGCCTTGGGCTTGGACATGAAGAGGAAACGAGAATGAGATCAAAGTTAGATTGAAAACTTTTTAACTGAAGTGGATTCCTAATAATCAAAAATGACCAGATTGGAATTTGATAAAAAAAATGTTGTTAAGAAAACAGGAATGGCAATAAGACAGAGAACAGTTGGGAACAAGAATTGAAGCTGAATAAAAGACTTTTGTGTTTCTCTCCCACTGAGTTGAGACTCCTCATTAAACAGTTATGTCTAGTCCCCTTTCCATTTGTAATACATACATATCTGAACTAATTGAAAAGCTCTCTATGCAACATGCCACATTTCCTTTCTTCCTTGTCAGCATCATATAATTTTCTATTCAACAAAATTTGATTGAATGCCTACTGTGTCAGGTACTCTTAAAAGGGCTTGGAAAAAAAAACAATGGAAAAATAGACAGAGATCGTTTGGTGGATTGTAACATGAGGGGCCTCCTTGTTAGGGTTTCTGTCCTGCCCAGTACCCCACAGCCATCAAGCCCCAAAGAAATCACACAGAGAGTCTGCATTAGTTATAAAATGGTCCGTTAGCTCAGGCTTCTTGTTAACTCTTGTAACTTACATTAACCCATTATTCTTATCTATGTTAGCCACATGGCTCAGTACCTTTTTCAGCGGGCAGGTCACATGCTGTTTCTTTGGTGGTCTGGGCAGGAGTGCCAAAGGAGCTTCCTGCTTCCCAGAATTCTTCTACTCTTACTGCTCCACCTCTACTTCCTGTCTGGTTTTCCCACATATACTTCCTGCCTGGCCAATCAGCATTTATTTAAAACATGATTGACAGAATACAGACAATTATCCCACACTACTTTCCCCTGTTTAAAAAAAAAAGGAAAATATCCATAGTACATTTTTGGGGATTGTGGGTGTAGTATTCCAGGCTACTTTTGGCTGGTTGGGGGCACTGATAATCTTATGGGGACCTAAAGGAAATTTAGAGTTATGAACAAATCCTGACTGGAGTATCCTGTGAGGCTTGATCATCTCAAGCAGCAATCTTGAATTTGTTCTGATGTAGAACTCAGTCATCTGGGTCATCTGTTCCTACTGGAGATTTCTCAGGTGGTCTTCCTTGATCAAACCTGATTTTTCTTAACTCAGAATGAATCCACAGCCTCTCATTTCCTGTGGAAACAAAAGCAAAATCTCTTCTCCAAAGTAGCATACCTTTTCACTTCAATTTTGAAGACGGTATTTTCAAAATACCTATCTTGGATTAATTCAGCAGCATTTATAAGCAAATATCTTTTAGCAGCTCTTGCTCCTTCCTCAGCATTCAAACAATTCAAAGAGAGCATAATAGCATATAGTATCAAGATTCTCTGTGTATTTTCCATCTTTATGTGACTTTATTTTAAACTCTATTTCTTTTATTTTAACTTTTGGGTTTTTAAGACAGGTTCTCTGTGTATCTTTATCCTGGAACTCCCTCTGTAGACCAGGCTACCCTTGAACTCACAGATATCCACTTGCCTCTGCCTCCCAAGTGCTGGGATTAAAGGTTTCTGTCACCATACCTTGAATTCACAGAGGTCTGTCCACCTCTGCCTCCCAAACTTTGGGATTAAAGATATGTGCTACCACACCTTGAAGTCACAGAGGTCAATGCACCTCCCAAGTGTTGGGATTAAAGGTGTGTAGCACCACATCCAACTACTCTCTTTCTTTTTTAAGGATTTAACCTTTTTTCCAAGCCTGCATATATTTTTAACACACTGTAATCGATTTAGAGGTTTTCTTCAACTTTGAGTCTTTCTTTTACTGTATATCTCTCTTTTTGTCACCATGTTAGTCTTTAATTTACCAAGCAATGTGGGTAGGATTAAAACCGTGGCTTTGACAACTAGATCCAGCCCATTCCTTAGCTTTCTGTGATTCCAGCCTCATGGCGGAGGCACCGGCTGTAGCCATGTTTATCACCACAACTCTATAGCATTTCAAGGTCCCTGCCAGCAAGAAAGCTGCAGCATTATGCTCAAAAACCACATTCAAATGTTTCATATTCAGACTGCCTTCCTGAAAGAGTCAGAAAAGCCCTGGCAGAATGGCCCAGAAAGCTGGCATTTTAAAACAGTGCAGTTTTTTTCCTGCTATGGCTGAAAACTGAAAAGCATACATTCAGCTTTTCATCAACACCGTTTAAGTGTTTCATGACAGGACCTCTTTAAGGGTTGCAGGGTTTTTCAGCTAAAGCTGAGTCAGGAAACCTCTCTTAGATGAGAGCTTTTGCTTGCCTCTAGCAAGCAGAGCAGATCTGAGAAATTGCTGCTACCAAGAAAACATGCTTTACTCTAGTCTTCCCCAAGCTTTCTCAGGCTTTCTGCAGATGCAATTATCCATGTGGGGCACCATTCTGTAACATGAGGGGCCCTCTTGTTGGGGTTTCTGTCCCGCCTGGTACCCCACAGCCAGCAAGCCCCAAAGAAATCACACAGAGATTCTGCATTACTTATAAACTTAACCCATTTCTAATAATCTTTATGTCACCATGAGCTCATAGCTTACCAGGAAAGATTCAGCATGTCTGACCTGGCAGCTTCATGGGGGGTGGCTCTCGGTCTCTGCCTCCTTTCTCCCAGCATTCTATTCTGTCTACTCCACCTCTCTAAACTGCTGTCCTATCAAAAGACCAAAGCAGTCTCTTTATTTAACCAATGAAAGCAAAACATAGAAAGAAGACCCTCCTACACCAGTGGATCTTACATTTGTGTAGGTGACTTGTTAAAGCTTTTTCTTAATCATGCATGCTCAACCACAAAGTACTCGGAAATCTTGAAGCAACATGGTAGGGTTCAGTATGGCTCACCTAAATACTATGAATGTTCCATAGGTTAGTCCTAAAGCATACAACTATCAACCTATAACCCAGTGTCCCAGGTCCTGTCCTTCTGGCTCCAATGGTCAAAATTAACTGATAATCTATTAGTCCCAGAGTAGAAAGCTCAGGGAAAGACGAAAAATGGCAACATCTTGGTTTGGAAAGATGGTGCAGTGGATTAAACTCTTGTTGCACAAGGATTAAGATGGCAGTTTGAATACACAAAAGACACAGAAAAGTTGGAAAAGCCAGGCAGGCATAATAGACACCAGTAATCTTGACAATCAGAAAGCAGAGTCAGGGGGATCCAGATTAAACTGGCTAACTAAACTAGCCAGAATTAGCAAACTCAGAGTTCAAGAAGAGACCTTCTCAATCAATAGAGTGTCTAGGAAGATACTTGACATCAACTTCAGGCATACATATACACACACTACACATACAAAAATACTAAGGGATTTTTTTATTAAAAATTTCTGCCTCCTCCCCACCTCCCTTTCCTTTCCAAATCCCCCCACTCCCCACACCCCACTCCCCTCCTTCTCCCTCTCCAATCCGAAGACCTGTCAGGGTTCCCTGCCCTGTGGGCAGTCCAAGGTCCTCCCCCCTCCATCCAGGTCTAGGAAGGTGAGGATCCAAACAGACTAGGTTCCCACAAAGCCAGTACATGCAGTAGGATCAAAACCCAGTGCCATTGTCCTTGGCCTCTCATCAGCCCTCATTGTCCCCCATGTTCAGAGAGTCCAGTTTTATCCCATGCTTTTTCAGTCCCAGTCCAGCTGGCCTTGGTGAGCTTCCGTTAAGTCAGCCCCACCATCTCAGTGGGTGGGTGCCCCCCTCGTGGTCTTGACTTCCTTGCTCATGTTCTCCCTCCTTCTGCTCCTCATTTGGACCTTGGGAGCTCAGTCCAGTGCTCCAATGTGGGTCTCTGTCTCTATCTCCATCCATCGCTAGATGAAGGTTCTACAGTGATATGCAAGATATTCATCAGTATGGCTATAGGATCGGGCCATTTCAGGCTCTCTCTCCTCAGCTGCCCTTGCTCTTGGATTGGGAGGATCAACATAGTAAAATGGCAATTCTACCAAAAGCAATCAATAGATTCATTACAATCCCCATCAAAATCCCATCAAAATTCTTCACAGACCTTGAGAGGACAATAATCAACTTTATATGGAAAAACAAAAAAATCCAGGATAGCCAAAACAATCTTATACAATAAAGGAACGTCTGGAGGCATTACCATCCCTGACTTCAAACTCTATTACAGAGCTACAGTATTGAAAACAGCTTGGTATTGGCATAAAAACAGAGAAGTCGACCAATGGAATCAAATGGAAGACCCGGATTTTAACCCACAAACCTATGAACACCTGATTTTCGATAAAGGAGCTAAAAGTATACATGGAAGAAAGAGAGCATCTTCAACAAATGGTGCTGGCAGAACTGGTTGTCAATCTGTAGAAGAATGAAAATAGATCCATATATATCACCATGCACAAAACTCAAGTCCAAATGGATTAAAGACTTCAATATCAGTCCAAACACACTGAACCTGATAGAAGAGAAAGTGGGAAGTACTCTACAACATATGGGCACAGGAGACCACTTCCTACATATAACCTCAGCAACACAGACATTAAGGGCAACATTGAATAAATGGGACCTCCGGAAACTGAGAAGTTTCTGTAAAGCAAAGGACACTGTCACTAAGACAAAAAGGCAACCCACTGACTGGAGAAGATCTTCACCAACACCACAACTGACAAAGGTCTGATCTCCAAAATATATGAAGAACTCAAGAAACTAGACTTTAAAATGCTAATTAACCCAATTAAAAATGGGGCATTGAACTGAACAGAGAATTCTCAACAGAAGAAATTCAAATGGCCAAAAGACACTTAAGGTCATGCTCAACCTCCTTAGCGATCAGGGAAATGCAAATCAAAACAACTTTGAGATATCATCTTACACCTGTCAGAATGGCTAAAATCAAAAACACCAATGATAGCCTTTGCTGGAGAGGATGTGGAGTAAGGGGTACACTCACCCATTGCTGGTGGGAATGCAAGCTTGTGCAACCACTGTGGAAATCAGTGTTTCGGTTTCTCAGGAAATTCGGGATCAAACTACCCCTGGACCCAGCAACACCACTCTTGGGAATAGACCCAAGAGATGCCCTATCATACTACAAAAGTATTTGTTCAACTATGTTCATAGCAGCATTATTTGTAATAGCCAGAACCTAGAAACAACCTAGATGCCCTTCAATGGAAGAATGGATGGAGAAAGTGTGGAATATATACATATTAGAGTACTACTCAGCGGTTAAAAACAATGACTTCTTGAGTTTTGCATGCAAATGGATGGAAATAGAAAACACTATCCTGAGTGAGGTAACCCAGACCCAAAAAGATGAACATGGGATGTACTCACTCATAATTGGTTTTTAGCCATAAATAAAGGATATTGAGCCTATAATTCGTGATCCTAGCAAAGCTAAATAAGAAGGTGAACCCAAAGAAAAACATATAGATACCCTCCTGGATATTGGAAGTAGACAAGATTGCTGGGTAAAAATTGGGAACTGGGGGGTGGGGTGGGATGGGGGAAAGGTGAGATCGGGAGAGAAAATTGAGAAGGGGAGGATGGGGAAATCTTGGGGGAGTGGGATGGTTGGGATAAAGGAAGGGTGGATATGGGAGCAGGGAAGTATATATCTTAATTAAGGGAGCCATTTTAGGGTTGGCAAGAGTTTGACTTTAGAGGGGTTCCTAGGGGTCCAGAGAGATGTCCCAGCTAGGTCCTTGGGCAGCTGAGGAGAGAGAGCCTAAAAAATACTAAGTTTTTTTTAAAAAAAAATATAATGTTTTTGAGGTCTCTTGGACAGTCCATACCTACAACTCAAAATAAGGCCCCTCATGCCTAGTGCTCTGTTTTGGTTAGATAATCTATGGTTCTTATGGAAGAGCATTATTAGCCCAGATAAGAAATTTTTACTTAAACTATATAGGTACATGCAGATGTACTTAAGGTATTTTAGGTAGTTAGTTAATAGTGTGATCTTTTATGGATTTTTTTCAGATAGCCTTACTGGTGTTTTACCCTTCATCTCTATTAATCTCCATCCCCTTCCCTAATAAGAGCCCCCTAGCTTGTCTATTTCCCCTTTCTCTTGTACACTGTTAGTTCCCTCTCTATCACCCTGCCCACCATCGCCCACTGAAAAATAGCCCCTTTTTACCTTCCTGGTTTTTGCACTTACTCCAGGCAATACTCACACCTGAAGGTTTGGAGCTAGTAACCTTAGATGAGAGAGAACATATCTTTCTGGGTCTGGGTTATTTCATTCAATAAGATCTTTTATTGCCCTTGTTTGTCTCCCAGAGGTATAAGGTAAGTCCCTGTTACTGAGACATCATGCACTTCTGACATAGAGCCCAGAGGACTTGAGCTGGATCTGATGTAAAAGCCTCATCATGGAGGACTAGCTATCATTGTACCAAAGGGTGCCTTGTAAGCTTCCAAGGGAGAGAAGTAACTGTTAGTACTACCTATTTATGACAGCTATGAACCACATGGATGACCAGCACAGCACAATAGGTCTTAGGGTGCAATAGTGGCATGTATGCTTTGGTGGGAACCAACAGCTCTCTAATTTGCCTTTCCCATTAAACAAGTGGAAAATCATGCCTGGAACTGGAAACTTCGCCAATTACCTGGGCTAGTAAAGTCATGGACCCTGGAGGAGAAACTACAGCCACCGACACTTTACTGAACCAGCATAATCCCCTAACTACATTCTAAATAGTCATTCTTATATATTAGATTGTGTCTCCTAGAAAAGATAAACTCATAAAGTCTCAACAATATGGCTGCCTAAAATGAAGTAAACAAGGATGACACCAATAAATGTGTTAACATGGACATGGGAGTGCCCAAGGAGCCTCAACCCTACACAAAGAACTACAGGCAACTAAAGAATGCTGAGAAAAATAGAAAAAGTCTTCCTAAGGGAAAAGCACACCAACTGAATTTCAAATGGTCAGCCCTGAAAACAGATGCATACAGTCTGAGCAGTTTGTATTTATACATTTAGGATATGTGTATCTGTAAAACAACAATTAAAGAATATGAAATCATGAATTTAAATACAGAGCAAGGAGAGATGATTGAGAGTTTTGAGAGAGGAAAGGGAAAGGAGAAATAATGCAATTATATTATAATCTCAAAAAGTAAAACATATTAAAAAAATAAAAATCAGCTCCAAATCAATATGATACTTCAGATTAGATTCAAGACAAATGACAGTTTAGTAGATAAATTTCTGCTGCCTCATGGATATTTTGAGGGTGTGTTTCAGGTCATTTCAAGATCATTAAAGAGTAAATCTAAAAAGGCAATTGGTATATAATGAAAGTAGAATCAATAACCCCCAAAAAAGGTACAAGGTTGTCCAAAATTGTTCTCTTTTCCCTATGACTTTCACATGATAGTCTCTTAATACCCAGCACCTTTATTCTGAAGCACAAGCACAACTACGTGTGTGAGCCATAATTCCATTTAGTCTGTTTTAAGGGGTGGTATATACTGGTTACCCCTAGCCCACAAAAGAATATCAGGTGCTGACAGAGCGAGCCTCTTCCATTCAAGAGATTGGCTCTGGACAGTCCTCATTATACCAAATATTATTATACAAAATTCTCTCCAACTTTTTCAGCTCAACACTTCTAGCCACTCCACTCCTCGAACACAAAGGAGTCCTATTTCATTCCTATACTTTTCTCTCCCCACACATAAAACTCACTTGGAACCAGATCACTCAAGGTTAGGGCTAGTTTCCTTCCCTTTGTCTTCTAGTTCCCTTGATACACTATGATTTCCCAGAGAGACCTAACTTGGAAAACCAATCTGGCTTTCTATCCCACCTCAGCTTGAACCCTGGAAGAATTAGCCAGAAGACTTGAGGAAAATACAGTGATCCTAGAGAATGTTGGTCCAATAAATAAAATTACAAATAGCCTTACATTTAATAATCATAAAAGTTTCAGAGCAAATGTTCTTTAAAAAATGTCATAATATTATACCAATTGCATTGAATCGTCCTAGGATGTTTGTTTAAAGTACAGAGAACTGAGTTCACCCCAGAGCAGTTGTCTAAGCAAACAAGTATTTGATTACAGAAAGTCTGAGAGAGGATACCAGAAAACACTAAGGAAATGAGAGGGAAGGAAAGACAGACAAAAAAGTTTTGCATGTGCTAGTCAATTACTCCTGTGGGCAACTGGAGCTCAATCCCACTGGGAACTTGAGGAAAGATAGAGCACACATGCCAGAACTATGCTGTTGAATAGGAGAGGGAGGGGTGTGTTTGAATACCAGTTTTCAGTTACTTGTTGAAACCATGCTTGGATGACATTAATTCCTTGATCTTTCTGATATGCAAAATCAAAGCTGTCTGGAAAAAAAAACAGACTCTGAATATTGGAGATAGGCTGAGTTGTTCGAAATGGTAAGGGCTGAACAAACACCCTGACATCATCTGCTCTACCAAATAAATCAACATATCTGAACAGGGCTGGGATCTATATTTTAAGCAAGTTGGATATAGAGAATGAAGAAAATGTAGCATAAGTTAGTTGGATTTCTAACTTCCCAAAGGCTCTATGACTAAGAAAGACACTTTTATCTTGTTATCCCAACCCACATCAAAAAGATTCTAATTTTAATAAGCCCTGTTTTTTCTTATAATAAAAGTATAAGACTTGAACCTACTATTCACCATTTTAATCTCTGAGCTGAATTTCTTTTTGTACCAAGGGAGCTATTTTAGAAGAACCCTGTGAACTTAAATAGGGAAAGTGATTCATTGGCATGTTCAGTCCGTTTCATGTTTATGTCAAGATGGAGAAATCAGATGGTGCTAAATGTCCTGTCAGGTCAATACTTGATGACTTCATAGCTTTCACCAGCATTCTTAATGGTTTGACATTTAGCACTCAAGTCTAGGAGCTTGTTGTCAGCTCTTTGTGAAGGAGAAAGCCAGGGCGATACTATTGAAAGGTTTGGCTTTTTTTTTTTTCAAAAGATTAGTTAATGCACTAGGGCATGGATTTCATTACATGATCACATAACACTGAGTAGCAGAACATATAGTGAGTGATCTAAAAATAATTACTGCTCAGATGTCAATTAGCCAAAAGTTGGCCATGAGCTGGGCTTTGGAAATGGGAAGCTGGGGGCTAAGAGTGTACTTTCCTAAGACGCTTAGCTTTGATATGATTTCAGGTTGGACAGGAATAAAATCAAACTCCTGCTACTTCAATTCTCACTCACGGCTCCTTCCTATTTCCCATAGCCATCCCTCATACTGTGCTAACAGGAGCTACAAGGGTCAGTAAATGGCTGTCACCATCCTTTCTTAGAGTTGGAAGCCATCTTAATCCACTAAATACCAAAACAGAGTGGACCTAATGTCTATTTGTGTTAAGACACTGTGCTTTTTCTAGAATACTGTCTGGCTTAGAAACATGCAAGGAATGAACAGAGACCAAAGGAGGAAATGATACACACACTCTTGATATGGTTTGATTATTTGACATTTGGTCTTCCTCTCCAAAACATAACTTCAGTTCAATCATATGAAAAACATCAGACAAATTCCAACAGAAGGGTATCCTATTAAATACCAGATAGGCACACTTTCAATGACCTGTTTAAAAAAACCAAGAAAAATGTAAAAAACTGTCACAGCTAAGCCTAAAGAGACATGACAACGAAATGTAACCATGGTATCTTGGAGGGGATCCTTAAACAGAAAAGTAACATTGGAAAAACTAAGGAAATTTGAATAAACCATGGGCTTGGAAAATGATAATGTTTTCAAATTGGCTCATTAACACTAACAAATATGCCATGCTAACATAAGAGAATATTAATGGAGGAATTGTATGCTGAGGAGAGGGCATAGAATAGGGCATCTTACTTTTGGCTTCATTTTTACATAAATATAAAGTGTTCTAAAACAGTCTATTTAAAAATGCAAGGGAGGAAGGAAGAAGCAAAAGTAAAGGAAGGGAAAGGAAGGATAGGGACAAGAGAAAGGGAGGTACAAACAAAGAGAGGGAATGGAGAATGACAGTAATGCATGCGGGGAAGAAAGGAAATGTAGCATTAGCTGTGCTGTAGGTGAAGGCCAAGCCTTGTACAAAAACACAAATGGGAAATTCTGCTATTTTATTGCATTTATTATTATTGTGGATATGTGTCTGTGGTGTGAGGAGGTGGGTCACATGTGAAGGCAGAAGGCAACTTTCAGCACTGTATTCCTCCTCCCACAGTAGATTCTGGGGATCAAATTCAGGTCACCAGGCTTGTTCAATAAGTCTTTTTACCCACTGAGCCATCTCACTGGCCCCATAAATAGAAAATTCTCACAACACACAGTGTAGGTACAGATAAGAGGCAATTGTCCCACAGTGCCCCTAGCAAGAAGAATTTTTTTCTTTCTTTTTTATTGATTTTATTGAGCTGTACATTTTTCTCTGCTCCACTCCCTTTATCTCCCCTCCTCTTCAACCCTCTCCTATGGTCCCCATGCTCCCAATTCACTCAGGAGATCTTAGCAAGAAGAATTTAAGGGATCAAATTTGCACTTTAACCCTGAGTGACACAGTGTTTGGTACCGCATGGTTGCCCTGTTTGATTGGGTGTGGAATTTAAAATGGATCCACTACTCTAGGCTCATTTGTCTTAGGAGACATCCTCTAGTTTTCAGACTGCCGATACATCCAAGAAAAGTGGGAGACCCAAGTCTGTCTAGATCTCTGCACCCTTATTTATATGGTTTGCATGACTTATTAGCTAATTTGAGAGAAAGTAGAAGTAAAAGCCGACTTGTTATCTTACTCATACTTGTCTTTAGACTAGAGTCTTCCCTAGTCCCTTACTCATTTAGAACTAGCTGGAGTCAGTCATTGCCTTATCTGGTACAATCTGCTGTCTCATTCCATTCTGAATGTACGACCTCTGCAGTGAAGGAACGGGTAATGAGGGACTTCTCACGGATGGTATGCTTGGGAGATACAGACATGAACTCTGGGAGTTGAGATCACACCATCAATGGAAGAGTTGTTTATAGACTTCCCCGTTGCAGGGTTAGCAGAGAAGATAAGCAGTGATCAAAAGACCAAGGCCCTGATAGTTTCATACATTCATCAACACACAGTTCTGTTTCCTCCGCTTCAGCTACCTTTACCAATGGCCCAGCTTCTGGTCTGTTGAAAGACAAATACTAGGTCACTAGGAGCCTTGGTGATTAATGTAAGTATGGTTCCGAGCCTGAGACCCTCCATTTTATTTCAGTCCTGTCTCTAACTAACTAATACACTCTTCAGTGTTCACGATGACAGACACTTCAGAGTGGTGGCAGCACAAAAAAAAAAACAAAAAAAAAACGCTGATGAACTGTGCAAGCCTGTTATTCCATTCATACCAATCATAGCCAGCAACTCAGAACTAACTAACACAACCAGAAAGACAGTGGGAACTTAGCAAATGGCTCTCGCTGGTGTTTCCCGGGGTGCTTTTCTTGATTGTCTTAGAGTTTTCATCAATGTTTTCTTTTTTTAATTTCAAATTCACGAGTCTACAGGTTGGAGTCAACATGGGGTGGGGAAAATAGATTGGAAAGTTCTTTGGCTAATACCATACAGCTAGCAAGATACCATCACATAGGAATCAAGTTCTACTAGTAAGTAAACTTATGTTCTGTTCTTCCTTCTTGGTCACAATCCTTCCTAAAGTTTCATTCTCCCTGGGTTTCACTGATGACACCTTTAACCACTAAATATGTCTCCATCCTATGTTTCTTTCTTGAGTTTCAAGTCAGGTTGTACAATGTCCCACATATACTTTAAGACCAACATAGATTGGAATGAACTCATTATGCCTCCTCCTTTGGGGACTTCCACTTGCAGCAAATAGCACCACTGTACAATCAACTAGCAAATCAGAAGCGTGGAATTCTTGTACCCTTTTCTATACGCTGCCACAAGCAACGAGTGAGCTTTCTGGGGTCTTTGTCCTAAAAAAAAAAAAAAGTCTCCAGTCACTCGGCTGCTTCCTCTCCCTGTCCTCTGAATCCTTTATCTTCAGTCCTAGCCTTTACCTACATTGATCTTCCCATAAGTCTAATTCCATCCTCCATTCTCAGTCTCAAATGCTTCTCGACTTGGCAAAATCCTCCTCCTATAGTGCCACTGCTCTGTTATTTTTCTAGCCTCATTATTCTGACTTTATCTCTGGCGCATAGTATCCAGCAGATTGAAAGTACATTGGTCTTACAAACAGCCATGCAGCTGTTGCCTGACTGCCCTGTACCCACTTCAAGACTCAGTTCAACAACGACTGTCACTTCCTCTATGAATGTGTGGTGACACATGCCCCCCCCCCACACACATAGTTGTTTACTCTCTCTCTTTTGCCTTTGTCCTTGAAATTGATGCTTATCATTTTGAATTTAAATTCTTTGGTCAAATGCCTGCTCGTCACCAATATGCTGACAGATCTCTGAGAACAAAGACTAGGCTCTGCTCATCATTACTTCTGCAGCTGCTAGCCCAGTGGTCATAAATACACATCTAAATTATGCTGGAATTTGTTACCAGTGAATTGCAAACTCACTGAAGGACACAGAGAAAAATGAGTCCACTCCAAACCCTGATACCAAGGTTTGACAGTGACATGACTTGCTTCATTGTAGAATAATTTGGCAATAACACTCACAAATAGATTCAAATATCCTGAGAGGAGCCATTCCTTTATCAGTTCTATTTCTTTTCTTCTTCGTTGTGTCTGAGATTCAAAACCTAAGAGTCGTTAAGATTGTCAGTGTCTCTGTTTCCACTCATAGTCAACGGAAATTACTAATGCCTTCCTTTCCTATAGCATGGGGATTTTATTTAAGTATGATTGGATGCTGTCTGTAAAAATGCTTTGACTTCAGAGCCACACCACAGCCGAGACTCGGCAGCCCACCACTTTGATTTCAACTTCTCAGTTTACTCTCTCACTTCCTCTATTGACTTTTCTTCCCCTGCAGCCTGCAAGCCAGCAGAAGCTAAAGGAGAAAGAGATTTGTGATTTCCGCTTCCACTCTAGTTCCACTTAACTAAGGAGAAAGGTATTGTGAATAAAATAAAACAGAGGCTCCTGTGCCACAAATTAAAACACTGTCATTAATGGCTGAGACTTCAGAACAAGAGTAAAAGGGGGTTACAGTTTAGAGTCTTGGGCTGGAAATGATTACGACACTACTCAGAAACTCCACATCCATCCATATGTAAGTAAATACCCCATGTGAAACAGCCTACCAAACCCAGGAGATTTTTTTTAAAGTACTAATCTCTTTAAAAAGAGAGGACTTGGAACTGAATGTGGAAAAGAAGAATGTTATAAGAGACAAAGAAAAACTGTTGAAGCGAAGAGCCGCAGATTTCAGGGGACTGAAAAGACATGATAATAAAGTGTGATCGCCTGACACTCCATTCTATGGGGGTTGAGAATCCTGTCATGAAGGGCATTAACGGATCAACTGACAAAAGCATTGTAAGGACCGTATAAATGTGTTAGATCACTATTAAGGTGATAGGGGTTGATAATTCTACTATTGTTGTGCTTTAAAAAAAATCTCTGCTTTTAAGAAAACATTCTAAAATACTTAAGAGTAAAGATTCATAATGCAAGCAACTTATTCTATATGATTCAGGAAAATATTGTTAGAGAAATAGGTAGGTAAATGGATGGATGGATGGATGGATGGATGGATGGATGACATAGAAATAAAATTAGATAAAATATTTACAGTGAGTGAATGTAGCTAAAATCTAGGAAACGATGAAGACACCCTCTCCACTATTCTTTCCTGCTTTTTGAAACGGAGGTTCAATTCCTAGGCTGGCGTGGAACTCACTAGGAAACACAGACTAATCTCAAGCCTCAGCTTCCCAACTGTTGGAATTAGAGGTGCTACGTTTTTTTCTTCTTACAGCTCTTCTACAAGTTTGAAAGTGAGTCCACATGAAAGTTTTTTAAAATTATGTCTGAGCAAGACATTACATTCGTGATATTTGAGTTCAATGTCCATGTGTCTATTTATTATATGTATGTATGTATGTATTTATACATGTATACACACATATTCAGAAACCATTTCTGTGCTATACTAAAAGGTACAGGGACTAAAGAGACAAGCCTAATTTTTGTCTAAATGGCTTCTTTCTAGTTGAGAAGAGAAGACCTAAACACATAAAGTCCTGACCATCAAGAGGGTAGTAGCAGCAAAAGGAGGGGGGCAAAATGTTATTTCAGAGAGTTACAGGGGAGGCAGAACATGAGGGAGCCCTTTGATCTAGTAAAGCATAGAAAAATAAAAGGTACCATCAGCAAAGTGGACAGTGAAAGCTGAGTGGCAAGGTGGGAAAACACAGCCTGTCACAAGCAGCATAGTTCCAAAGGTTTTCAGAGAGTGGGGTCAAAGGTCAGGGTAAGAATGTTGGTCGGGGTCAATTGGAGACACCTGGAAATGCTGGATTAAGGCGTTTGGACTTTGCAAAGGCCAGAGGTCAGCAGTCTCTTAGAAGTGCTGAGCCTTTTTTCTTCTGTTTCTAGACAACACAGATAAAAGGCTGGTTGCTAATGATTGTGCAAGAACGCTAGGAAGACTCCAGTATTTGGAAGCCTCTCCCTCATGCTACATTTGAAAACGGAATTGTCTTATTGCTCACACTTTTGTACATTTGATTTTTCATTTCACTGTGTGTGTGTGTGTGTGTGTGTGTGTGTGTGTGTGTGTGTGTGTATAAATGAGCATGTAACTACAGCCTGGTGCACATGTGTAGGTCAGAGATACAGCTTGGAGGAGTTGGTTCTCTCCTTCTATCATGTGAGTCCCAGGGATGGAACTCAGATTGTTGCCAGGCTTAGTGGTAAGTTCCTTTACCTGCTAAAGGATCTCAGCAGTCCAATTTAATGCATTTTAATTTGCTATCATAGCCTTGACTTTCACACATGGCTGTTTTCAGCGACATTGTCAGCCTGTGGAGGATTATGCTGATTATAATTCATGGAGGGAAGAACATGTGCCTAATGTGGGTGGCACCATTCCCTAACTGGTGTCCTGGCCAATATAAAAGGAAAGTGAGAACTGAGTGGCATACCTTCGTTCCTCACTCTCTGCTTTCCTGAGTGTGAATGCAATGTAACCAGAGAGCCTCTTCCTCCTGTCCCTTTGCTCTCCCTGCCACATCCTCCTTACCATTATAAACCACGTGCTCCTGGAATTGTAAGTTGAAATCAACCCTTTCTCACTTAAGTTGTGTTTGTCGGGATATTTTGTTAGAGTAACAGGAAAAGGAGTTGAGACAGGATGTATAGCAAGCCATGAGTTGTTTCCCTGAGAAATGGAGACACTGAGCTATTTTGTCCTCCAGCTCCTGTCCTTCATGGTTTGAAGGCTGACCTCTTGGAAATTAACTCTCTAGCACCTCTGACAAGCGGGTTAAGCATGCTCCAGTGGTCACAGAATGAGGTAGAGCAGTTGTTGTATACTAAACAGTGAACACAGAAGATCTGTAAAAGGACCACAGTAGGGTCAGCTACGGTGAACACCTACCAGTAACCTCAAGCCTCTCTCCTCCACCAAAGGTAACACTAATAAAAAAAAATTCTGCTTAAAACACCAGATTACAGCCTAAGAGAATAACACTAGGGTGTGGCCTAGAAATACAGGAGCTCCCCAGAAGAACTCAGGACATCCTATAACAGAGCATCGGAAACACATCCTGTTCTCTACACAAACCTCCATCATCTCACTTAAGATCATCCCAGTGAGGACTGAGCTCCCAAGGTCCCAATGAGGAGCAGAAGGAGGGAGAACATGAGCAGGGAGGTCGGGACCACGAGGGGTGCACCCACCCACTGAGACAGTGGAGCTGATCTACTGGGAGCTCACCAAGGCCAGCTGAACTGTGACTGAAAAAGCATGGGATAAAACTGGACTCTCTGAACATGGCGAACAATGAGGGCTGATGAGACGCCAAGGACAACGGCACGGGGTTTTGATCCTACTTAATGTGCTGGCTTTGTGGGAGCCTAGCCAGTTTGGATGTTCACCTTCCTAGATATGGACGGAGGGGTGAGGACCTGGGACTTACCACAGGGCATGGAACCCTGACTGCTCTTTGAACTGGAGAGGGAGGGGGAAAGGAGTGGGGGGAGGGGGAGAAGGGTGGGACGAGGGGGAGGGAAATGGGAGGCTGGGAGGAGGTGGAAACTTGTTTTTTCTTTTTTTTTCTCCTTTTCTCAACAAATAAATAAATAAATAAATAAATAAAAAAGATCATCCCAGTGAAATCTTTTCCCAGAAAACAATCAGTAGCCTCCCCCACTCAGATTTTATTGGTTCTCCATGTCCTCAGCTTAGTCGTTAACCAGATGTTAGCATTTCTGTCTTTGGGAAATTCTCTTCTCCCTCTCTGAGTCCTTTCCCTGCCTTGTTGTGTTACTCCCTTGGAAGTCCACAGCTGTTCCTAATCACCACACCTAGACTTTGAAAAGAATCCGGAAATGGCAAGTGGGATTATTGGTAATAATTGCCTAAAGTCACAGATTGACAAGAATTCTAAGACTGCATGACCAGTCAGCTGTGGCAGACCATGGGTGTTGGCAAAGCATGGGCTAAGCTTACATTCATCAGCTCAGCTGATGATCTAGCACAAGTTTGGATCTCCCTTGACAATCTCATCCATTTGTAAAGTGACAACTATTATTTTTACATCAATGACACCAAAATACACATTTCTACTCAAGGCTTCCCCAGCAGTTATAAACAAACCTTTCAACTCTGTCTAATTAAATCCCTTTCACCTACATCTTTCAAGCTACTCCAGCTTAAAATCTTGCTAGTATATTCAGTTCCTTAATATTGTCTTACCTTGTCCCCATTATTTGCTGGAGGGCTCAGCAAACCCTATGAGTTCTCTTCTTTCTGTCTGCTCTTCAAATAAAAGAGTGAGAACTGATCTAGGGAGATAGTTCAGTGGGTAAGGGTGTTTGCTATGCAAGCTTGAGGACTTGAATTCAAATCTTCAGAATCCATGTAAAAAGACAGGTATCATCACAAATGTTTATAACCCTAGAGCGATGAGGGACAAAGATAGGAGGATCATTGGGGCTTGGTGGCTGCCACCTAGCTCCAGGTTCCGTGAGAGATCCTGTCTTAAGGGAATAAGCTAGAGAATGACAGAACATTCTGGCCTCACACTCAGATGCACACATGCATGTGTGCACGCATGCACTTGAGCGCACACATGCATGCATGAATATAGGCAGATATAATTCATTTTGCATGCTAGATCCATCTCAGCTGCTAGAATGGTTTCTGGCACAAAGTAGACACTGAGTGAGTGCCTGAAGATGTATTGACATACATATAAATTATGTAACACACATATAAATTGTATATGTTTTGTTCCTTCTTTTTAATTCAGTTATTCTTTCCACTCCATATTTCTAATCAATTACTAAACGCTCCCCACTCACTCAGTCTCTGTCTCTCTATTTTCTATATACATATATAATACACATGTAGTAGTAGGAGTGGCAGGGCTGCATCCCCGGCACCCCAGCCGCCTCGCTAGCTAATGCCCCAAAATAACAACACACAAATTGTATTCATTTAAACACTGCTTGGCCCATTAGCTCTAGCCCTTACAGGCTAATTCTCATATCCCGATCAACCCATCTCTAATAATCTGTGTAGCATCATTCTTACCGGGAAAGATTCTAGCCTACGTCCATCCTGGGTCTGAGCTTCATGTGTCTGCCTCAGAGAGCAGAGCTATGTGTCTGCCCGGGAGAGGGGAGCATGGCATCTCTCTGAGCTCACTTCCTCTTCCTCCCAGCATTCTGTTCTGTTTACTCCTCCCACCTATGTTTTAACCTATGAGGGCAAGCCAAGCAGTTTCTTTATTGCTTAACCAATGAAATCAACAGATTGATATATGACACTCCCACATCATTTCCCCTTTTTCTGTTTAAACAAAAAAAGGAAGGCTTTAACTTTAACATAGCAAAATTACATATAACAAAACAGTTATCAAGCAAGAATTACAGTTACAATATTTATATCTATTTTATCTTTTATCATAACAATGGAAAACTATAACTATAACTATCTATCTATTCTGCAACTCCATCAAAGACTCCAGAAGAGTACAATACTACCTAAGCAAACAAAAAGTAAGCAATTTTCAAAACTCTAGAAATGACAGAGACATCTCGCTGCCTGTACAGTCACCCAAAGTTCCTCTGTCCCGTTGGAGCATCAATCTTCAGGCCCATAGTATCCAGCAGACATTTCCATGAAGCAGGAAGATTCAAAGTCAGTTCAGTCACTATCTGTTGTGTCCTGCAGAATGTCTTGCAGACTCCATGAATCAGGAACCCGGAAAGATCATCTCACCTTTAGGCAAGTTCAGTAGTCCTCTCTTTGCGGGTTCTCTGTTTTCAGTTTATGCAATAGTCCAGGCAAGAGCAGTTTCTTGCCCAAATGGCTATCAAACTCCATAAGGATCCTCTTCAATGCCCATCTTCCTCTTGAAGTAGATTGGTGCTGCCAGGAGCAGAGTGTCTCATTGTCATGAAAAACCCTAAGTTATTAAAACATTTAAAATGCCATATTCTATAATCTTTGAAAAATATGAAGAATGCCTACTAAAATATATCTATGTACATCTAGAAAATCTTAACTAACATGACTACAAGCTTGACTATTATAATTATCTATTAACAAGCTATATATATTACATTTTAAGTGAACTACACAATCACAATACCTTAATCAAGATCAGAAACACATATACATATAACAATATTGACCTTAAATTTATATCACTAAAGCAAAATCCATGTCAATGCAAATTATTCATACCTATACACATATGTATTATATATGTTTATATGTTTGTACAGAAAAATAGCTCTAATAAATCTCTGAGACAAATTACACTGGTGGTTTGGGGAACAAATAATTGTTTGTTTCTTTGGGTGGTGATAAAAATGTATTAGAATTATTGGTGGCAATTATTCAAACTTATGAATTTACTGAATTGTAGGGTCTAAAATAGTTAATTTGATGTATGTGGATTAGTATCTCAGAATTCACATATAAAATCAATAGTAGTGATTTTATTAGGTCTGTATCATTTGTAGACACTAACTTTCAAATATTTCTACAAATAAACACTTTTATTCTAATTCAGAAAAGATAAAAAATCACTCCTTTAAAGTATTCTTCTTAGCTAGGTATGATAGTGCATGCATGTAACCCTAGCTACGTGGAAAGATAAGGCAGGAAGAACTCAAGGCTGAGGCTTCCCTGGCTATAGAATGAGTTCCAGGCCAGCCCAAGTAACATGGTGAGTCTCTGACTCAAAATAAAATGTAATAAGAATTCTGGAGATTTTGTTCAGTTCTGAGTCAGATAGATAGATAGATAGATAGATAGATAGATAGATAGAAAGAATAAAAGTACACTTCTTTTATACTTCATCTCTAAAGCCCAAACTTCTCATTGTCCACCATGTTCAGAGAGTTCGGTTTTATCCCATGCTTTTTCAGTCACAGTCCAGCTGGCCTTGGTGAGCTCCCATTAGATCAGCCCCACTGTCTCAGTGGGTGGGTGCACCCCTCGCTGTCCTGAATTCCTTGCTCATGTTCTCCCTTTTTCTGCTCCTCATTTGGAATGGAGTCCGGTGCTCCAGTGTGGGTCTCTGACTCTATCTCCATCCATCACCAGATGAAGGTTCTATGGTGATATGCAAGATATTCATCAGTATGGCTATAGGATAGGGCTATTTCAGGTTCCCTCTCCTCAGCTGCCCAAGGAACTAACTGGGGACATCTCCTGGACACCTGTGAGCCCCTCTAGAGTCAACATTTCTACTCCCATCCTATTACTAAAAATAAATCATAAGACCAGCCTACATTCAAGGAAAGTAAACAGTCTTCCAGTTTAGTAAATGAAGCGCCAAGATCGCATGACATAGGATGTGACTATAGGAAAAGATGAAGGACTAAAGTCATTAGTGAAGTCTATCATACCTTAACATTTGCCTTTTGAGAAGATGCTGAATATATTTTTGTATATCAATCATACCTCAAAAGAATAAGTTTAAGTTTTAGTATATTGGCTCTTCCCTTTTCATCTCCCAGTTTCTATACTATAAAACATCCTAATATGTAAGTATGTACTATAAGCAGCACTGACTTTGCTTTGAATTATTGGAGATTGTTTTGGTTCTCATATCTATGCAGACAGCAAAGATTCTTTTATTCTCATTTTCAATGTAGACACAAAGGAAAGGACTGTGGAAAGCTTGAGAGTACATAGCATACACAGTGCCCTAGGTTCAGTCCCCAGTACTGCTTAAGAGAGAGAAAGATGAAAAGAAGGATCGTGCCAAATATGCTTTCCCTTGTAAATATCCCCTTCAGACTTTAGAAACAGGATCATCAACCACACATCTGACAAGTCATCTCAAACACGAGTTAGATGGAGATCACCCAAGACCTTAAGATGTGTACTTTAGTTCATGTGGTAGAGGAGAATGTTCTGCCTATATCTGATGTCTTCCGTGGAAGAGTGGCAGTGTGTCATCTATAAAAGGGAACAAAGGAACCACCACTAGTACCACTGTTGCCATGACCATATCATATTAAATCAGGATAGAGGAGGTTACCAAATGGCTCTTCAAACAGGGTGTCTCCTTGTAAGACATCTCTGCCACTGACATCAACAGGAACATTGGGTACAGAGTGTCCAGTAGAGAGAATGTACAAAATATTCAAGCTGATGAAGATCCTATGAATCAAATGGTCCCGCTGTGCTCTGTTCAACACTATTTCTGTCTTGCGTGAGGTATGTGTCCTGAATTTGATTTACTAGCTTTAATACCATTCACTGACAGTGTGGTGGATGGATGCAGCAAGCGACTCCAATTAGGAACTGAAAAATCCACTGCAATGCTCTTGAAGCATAGCAATTTCAAACAGAAAGTTGTAGTAAAAGGGCTGGGAAGGAGATGTATTTGCGATTTCATGCTGAGGGAGAATGGGCAATGCAAATGGTAGTTAAGAAGCCAGGTAATCTAAACAGCCTCAGGCTTGAGTCCAAGGCTAAATATAACTCAGGTATTTCTCTTAACCTCCCTTTGCCTCAGTTTCTTGATCTGAAAAATAGGGCTAGTGCAGAAACAATCCCAAAAAGTTTTGTTGGTTTGTTTTGTTTTGTTTTGTTTTAACATGATGAAATTAAGCAGTCAGTAAATGCAGACGGAGACATTTTTAAAAACTGGAAGTGTTCTTGGAAGTCATTCAATCCAGCCCTCCACCGCCCCCACTTCAGAAGATGGAACACAGAGCCACCAGAAGACTGAATAAGTCCCTGTGGTTACCATAGCTAGTAGCAGAGTCAGAGCTGGAAACCTAGGCACTGTCTCTAGGCTTCTTTGTACTGTTCCTCCACCAGCACACCCTGCTGCCACCTCTTCCCCAGGACAGAACTCCAGGAAGCGGCTGGGGACTTCTTCCCCTTCCCCTGGATAGCCATCTCTTCAGCACAGGGAACTGAAAGGTATAGACTTTTAATGACGCCCTTGCCACCTGCTCATTTTAATCCACTGCAAGTGTCTCTGGGAAATAAAAAATATTGGCAGGTTTGTCCAACAGCTGCTCAGCCTAGAGACCACAGCTTATTTTGGTCCATTTATGTTAACTCATCTGTCTTAAGCTCTTTGTTAGTGACTCACCGCATACTGCTACCAAAAATATACACCAAAATCCAAGAATCATTCATATGAAGGGCAAACTTCTTCCTTAAAATAACACATTTTCTGCCTTGTTTTGATGAAGCTTTTCCTTCCTCCTGCCTCCACATCACATTTTCCTCTCTCCTTTCTCTCTCTCCATCTTTGACCACCATCAGTGGCATGGAAGCTGCATGGTGTGATCAAGAGAATTCTACAAGATCTGATTTGGGTACTGGCCTGAAATTCGTCAGCTGTAAAAACCTAGCAAGTCGCAACCAGTCTGCAGCTCAGTTTCTTTCCCCACAATATGGGAGGTTTGTGTTAATGCTATAGTTCCCGCCAGCACAATTCCAAGAACTTGCACATGCCTTTCCCTTAAAGAGTCCAGTCTTTGAAGGAAGGATTTTCCTTTCAGTGTGTGTGTGTGTGTGTGTGTGTGTGTGTGTGTGTGTGTGTATGCCACAGCGCACCTGTGGAGGTAAGAGGACAATTTTGTAGAATTGGTTCTCTCTCCATGTGGAGCCAATAGAATTAGATTGTCAGGCTTGGTGCCAAGCACCTTTGCCAACCCTGTCAGGAAGGTCTTCATTTTCTACATAAACTGCCTTTTAAAATCAAAAATGAATGTTCCACATTTTGTATTAATTGCATATATAAACAATCTAATTAATATACATTATAAATAATCAAGAACAGTTATTAAGGAGGAAATTGTGTGAAGGATGAAGCTGATTTATTTACCAAGATGCACGCAGACTTTTCACAGGAAAACATGTCATCTTTGTTAGACTGAGGGAAGTATTGAAGATGGTTTATATGCTGTGCTGTAGATTTAAAAATAGACAGATGTGGGAAGGAATCAGACCAACTTCAGGATGATGCTGACATCCAAGGAAGAGGAAAAGGAAGGAAGGAGATGGGGGAGCCAATCTCTAAGTGTATGCGAAGTGTATATGTAATATTTTACTTAGGATCTGAAACAAACACAGGAAACTATTAACATGTGAAATGTGAGTGGTTGATACACGACTATCAGTTATTAACACCAGCCTTTCTTTATAATTTTAAACTTATTTCAATTTTTAAATAATTTCACTAATTAAATTCATTTAAAATAAGCATAGCAACTGAAACTCATAGGTTGCCTGTGGGAGTATAAACTGGTATAAAACACTTTGAGAAATTTTGGTAGCTTATTTAAAAGCTAAACCAACACCAACCACACCTTTCGAGGTATAGACCTAATAGAAACAAATATACACATTTACAAATAAGACATGTGTAAGACTGTTTGGTGTAGGGATGTTATCAACTGGTAGGGTACTTGCCTAACAAGTATAAGCATTAGGTTCCATCCTCAGGACAAAAAAAGAATGTTTATACCAGCCTTATTCATAATAGCCATAAATAAGAAAGAGCTCAAATGCCCATCAACTGGTGAAGGAATAAACAAATTATAAATTATTTATATAACAGAGTCCTATTTAGCCAAAAAAGGGAGATGCATTCTTTTATATAATAATATGGATAAATCTCAAAAAAACAAAACCATGCTGAGCCAAAGAATCCAGATACAAAAGTGCAGTTCTATTTACATTCAATTCTAAACCAGGCAAAACAAACCCACGGTGATAGAAACCAGAACAGTGCTTGCCTCTTATGGAATGAGATTGCCTGGGAAAGAGATACAGAGAAATTTCTGGAGTGAGGTGGAGTGAGTAGACAGGTGTTTGCATTTACAAAACAAAACTCTTCAAACTGTCCATTTCAGAGTATATAAATGTTTTCCCTACTTTTTTGAGACAGGGTCTCACTATGCAGTGCTGGTTGTCCTGGAACTCACTATATAGACCAGGCTGGTTTTAGACTCACAGAAATCCACCTGCTTCTGCCTCCTGCGTGCTGGATTAAAGTTGCCCAACTTATCCAACTTATTTCTTTTTTTTTTTTTTTTTGGTTTTTGGTTTTTGTTTTTTGAGACAGGGTTTCTCTGTAGTTTTGGAGCCTGTCCTGGAACTAGCTCTTGTAGACCAGGCTGGCACTGAATTCACAACGATCCGCCTGCCTCTGCCTCCCGAGTGCTAGGATTAAAGGTGTGTGCCACCACCGCCCGGCTCTTATTACAATTCTTAAAGCTAGCTAACACCCATAAACTCAGAAAGAATTTTATTGACTCTTAGGAGATTGGAGCAGTCTCCAGAATTTCTACACTCACTTTCCTCTCTGAATAGTGTAGTGGCTTACTTTCTGTAGTGTTCGTCATGCTCATTACAAATGAAGTTTTGCTTTGAGAATCTTTTAAAGGCACTGTGCTATAATAGGGAGAACATGGGCTTTAGAAATAGCCTAAGTCCTGGATTTGAGCTTCTGCACCTTAGATCACTGGTTATGTGTCTCCGGCAAGGAAGTGACCCCTGGAGTTTATTTTCTTAACCTTACACAGGAAAGTGCAGAAGCCTACTTCCTCGGGTTATTTGGAAGATTAAATTAGCTCACACAAGCAAGAGTGGATTTCACACAGCCAGGCTTAGCGCAGATGCTCCATACATTCTGGTTTTCTTTTCTTCCTTCCTTTACTTTTTATAGCCCCTTCATGGAACGGAAATGCTGTATCTCCTCCATCATCACAGTTCAAATTTGAGGTTACAGTTCAAATCCTGAGCATATCAGAATATCCCCCGCCCCGTTCTCCCCAAACATGACAAACAAAAGTGGACCACTCAGATTCTGGCAAATGGGCTGCTCTTCTGAGCAACATGATTTCAAGGGACTTGTTCTATCGCCTCCCCTCTAGCCCTATAGAAATTGGTAGCTCATTGGCTGTGCCCATCCAGGACCCCAGAATACACTGTTCAAATGACCAAAAGCTTCCTTCCAGGGCCAACCTGGCCACCTTTTTCTGTCCCATCTTTCTAAGAGCAGACTGTCACAAATGTGTACATCCCCAAAAGGTTTGGGTCTATGTGGACAGTACTTGGACATTCAGATCAGGTGTTCAGACTCATTGTATAACCCTTCTTGGTGCAGTGACAACTTCAAAGTGAGAAGAAGGGGGAAGAAAGGAAAACTGACCTTGATAGGATCTTACCCATTTTTGGTCTGAAGGAGAGGTAAGAGCTGACAGGAGACAGGATTTTACCCATATTTTGGTCTGAGGAAGAGGTAAGAGCCAGTGGCTGGCTGCTTTGCTTTTCTGATCTTCAGGTTGAACCCCAATATCTGTCTCTGGTTTTTTATTATTGGAGCTACAGACTAGGACCTAGGCATCCAGGCTGTGGTGCACACATGACCCTAAGAAGGTCAAGAATTATAAATCCAGATGTAGTTTTCCAAAAATTGAAGTATTTTAGTCAAAGTAAGATACATAATTGGTTATAAATTCGAACATTTAAATGTAGACAATATGGATATCTATCTGTACTCTTGCACTGTACTTTTCAAATGCTAGGGGTTGTCCAGGCCAAGCTATTTCCCTCTCGGGGATTTGTACCTGCTATTCTATTGTTTACAATGTCCCCTTTTCACTTCACGTCTCTAACCATAGCCCTCATGCCTCAATGACTTTGCTGTCATATTTTAGATTTTTACTATTATTATTATCTATGTAACCCCTGGATGTCCTGGAACTCACTCTGTAGACCAGGCTGACCTCAACCTCATAGAGATTCACCTGCTCCTATATCCTGAGTACTGGGACTAAAGGCCTGTGTCACCATGCCTGGCTCATACCATCTATCTTATTACAACTTGTTACTTCATTTAGTAAGTGTCATTATAAAAACTTCTGCTTTTATTACTGCTGACTTTAAAACCTCCAAAATAGTGTCTGGTACATAGGAGGGGCAAAGTAAAATATATATTGAACTAACACATGGATGATTTGATGAATGGATTTTCATTTGCATGCCTTGGTCAGAATTAATAATTCACAGCCATTAAACTGGGAAAAAGCAACATTAATAGCTGGACTGAAGCTATAGCTAAGCTGGCAGAGTGCTCACCTAACATGCATGAAGCCCTGGGTTTGATCCCCTGCACTGAATAAACTGGGTATAGTGGTGCACACTCATAATGGAAAAGAGACAAGAAGCTCAGAAAATCAAGATTACTTTCAACCACTTACGAAGATCGAGGCCAGCCTGGAAAGCATGAAACTGTCCAAAAAAAAAGACTTTCTCAAAAACAAAATTTATCTCTGAAAATAAAACTTTTTAAATAGGCCAACTCACTTACATTTTAGATTTTCATTTTCAATAAAACTGATGAACACAGCCTCCATTCTTTTAGTCCGCTTGCTCTACTTTTACTCTCGTGTGCCTGTTCTTATTACACAGAACTCCAGCCTCGACATCCCCTACTTCATCTCTGTCAGTCAGCACTTGTGTGACTTCCATCTCCTTCCCTCTTCTGCTGAGAAGCACAGGGCACATCACCTCCACCATCCTTCTGTCACTACCTTCAGGTCCCATTCCCCTTTGCCTAGCCCAGTCTCAACTTGGAAGCAAATCAAGGAATGTATCCATATCTATACTTGAACTACATCATAGGATAGTTGAGAGGGGTAGCAGAAAATGATCTAAAAATATACTCTTTTTTTCCTGGCTAAAACTCTTGCCTACCAACTATTGCACATTCTTTACATGGCTAAAATTAAATATGAAAGTCTTCCATGGCATTTAACTAGCAATCTGGCAGAAATAAAGTGCTGTTCTACTTCCATTCACAAATTTTTGTTTAATTACATTCTATACCCTTTTTCAATGCAAGATGATTGGGTTCAAATCTCTGGTTAAGAAAATGCAATGTAAGGGCTGATCATATGGCTCATTGGATAAAAGCTGCTTGCCAATTAATTCAGTGACCTGAGTTTGTTTCCTGCTAACCACATAAGAAAGGAGAGAACAGATTGTTTCAGGTTGTTTTCTGACTTACACACACACACATGGGGGGGGGGCAAATAAGTAAATATAAGAAAGACTCCTTTAAAAACTGAAAATGCAAGGTAATGTTACACCACTTTTGAAATGCCTAAAATTTGCACAGTCCTCTCCCTTACCCCTCTGTCTTCAACTAGAGTGATGCAGTTCTGTTTTGCATTTTCCTTATAGAAATTTCAGATTATTTCTCAGCATAGAGTTGACAATAGAAAGCAAAATACAAATTTCACTTAGGTAAGACATGTAAGTTCAAAAGATGGATTGCAAAGAACAGTGAATATAGTCAGCAATATGTTAACATTCTTGAAAAATGCTGAGAGAATATATTTGTATCTTATCGCCACAAAATGATAAATCTGTGTGGTACTGCATATGGCAAGTAGCTCAATTTATCCATTTTTCAATACATATGTGTCAAAACCATGCTGCACATGAAAAAATTAAGTAATTTTTATTTTTATTTTATGCAGATGACTATTTTTCCTGCATGTGTATATGCACACTTCATGTGTTCAGTGTCCACAGAGGTCAGAGAAGAGGGTATAACTGGAGTTATAGGCAGCTGTGAGCCATGTAGGTTGAGTGCTGGAAACCAAACCCAGGTCATATGCAAGAGCAGTAAGTGTTCTTAACCACGGATCCATCTCTCCAACTTCTTATTTGTATTTTAAAAATAAAATCAAACATTAAAAATGTGCTCCAATGGTTAGGAAGTTATAATTAGGTAGAATCAGAATCATGATAAAATGTTGTGCTATTTCACAGTATGGTAATAATAGATAATTATAGCATATTGAAATTTCTAAAACCTAGAAGAAAATATTTTAAATGTTTTCAACTGAAAAGAAATAACAAATGTTTGAAATGATAAATATGTTTACCTTTATTTAAACATCATGCAACATATTCCTATATCAGAAAATCATACAGTACCCTAGATATACAATCATTTATCATGTTTCATATGAGAGTTAAAATTAGCTAAAAATGAATACAGTATTTTTTATATATTATGATGTTTAGTATATTTAGAACTATAATTGTGTGGGGGCAAAGAGGAGTTAATAAACAGAAATGATAGTAGTTGTACTAGGAATTTTATTTCCTTTCTAAACTAAACGTTTAGATACTACAGTGTTGTTTTTACAGTCAAAAGTGAGGGCAGGTTAAAGGAGATAGAAAAGATGCAGAGAGGATGTGTTACCCTTTCTAATTCAAATTGGCATTCATTCCAATGACGTCTAGAAGCAGCTTCTCCCTGACCTTTAATAAATGTCCTAAATAAGTCAAAGTGGTCACAGTAGATGCACTCTGCTTATTACAAATGTCTTACCAGCCTTAAAAAAAATCTCAGGCTACAGAGAATTCAAGCTATTTCGCATGAATCTTGAGAGTCTAAAGTTACAAGAGAAAAATCACTATAGACTCTTATGAAAATACAACATTTTAAAAATTATAAATAATAAATGGATTGCTAAAATTACTTTGTAATATAAACATAATGCTTTTACAAGGGTAAAAAAAAAATGGAAGCATGGATCCCAGAGGCTCAGCTCTTGTAGGAAGATAAGGTCTCTTTAAAACTGGCATTAAATCGCTACACTTAGAAAAAATACCACCCTTTAGGTCCAGGTCCATAATGAACTCAGAGTTTCTATAAAAAAAATAGGTAAATAATCCATTTGTGACAGTATTAATTTCATGCAGTTAGTTCCCAATAAAAACAAAAATAAACCCTAGACATAAGTGCATCTTACTAATGGCTTCTCCATAAATAAAACTGCAAATCAATAATTATGTTTATTTCCTTAGCGATGCTTTAATTATTACCCTACATTCTTGTATAGAAATATCAGCAAAATACAAACAAAATTAAATTAAGAACAACCCAGCATCCCAGTAGATAAGCTTTGGATATACCTTTATTAAGAAGTCTAGTACTGTTATTTAAACTTCATCTTGGTTTGTACCTCGTGCTGGGACTTGAAACTAGGGCCTTGCTAAGCATGCGCACTACCATTGTGTTCCTCTTCCTCCTGTCCCCACCTCTGCTACTGCTATCTAAATTTTTCTCAAATCTGTGTGTCTCTTTATCTTAAGGAATTTTGTGGGGAGGGCAAAGAGGCTTGAGCTAATGCAGTTAAATGTCATGGAGCTTTCAAATAATGGATGAGGGTGAGTTATAATCACACTAGCCGAATTCTCAACAATAACGTGTTTCCATTCTTGTGCAATTTCCTCGAAGATAAAGTTGTTTATGATTTCACTTATGTGTGCAATCCTTTATTTGCTACCCAGATATGTTTACAAAAACAACAAAAGGGGATTGGAATAAAAATTGAGTGCAAAGATACAGAGAACAAGGTGAAGGTGCCACCTTTCTAGCATGATACTCTAATTATTCCTTGCATGGCCTGCCTACCCTTTATGTAAGGCTGGATTATTGAGTAATAAAGCATGGTGGGGTGAAAGATGATGTAATCATTCAAACTTATTGTTCACTCTGCTGTTCAAGTTCAAGTCAAGGGACTTCTACATCCCTAAAAATGGGTTGTATTGAGTAGCAATAAAGATAAAGAGTCCTGGGAGATTCTTTTCTAATTTATGTTTTTAAATAAAAGCCAACACATAACCCAAAATACTGTCTAACAGTATGGAATTCCACTGATTTGTGTTTGCATGTGTACGTGTACACACATGCATACACACACACACACACACAAATAGAGCATTTAAACAAAAGGAAAATCCCACTTGAGGGAAGGGGGCTAGCTAGCTCTGCAAGATCTGTGCTTGGGGGAGTCTTGATCCTTTAGATTTCTGTGTTGAGGCATGAAATGAAAATGCTTTAGTAGAATTCACCTGAATTGTTGAAGACTATGTGGAGAACTTCACAGGTGGCAGACATGTAAAGGAAGAACAAAAAGCTGAGTAATGGCCTAGGACATATTACAGAACATTTTCCTTCATACAGTATTCTCTATCTCAGAATGCTGGCTTTCGGGAATCTTTAGAGATGCTTCTGTATCCCAGGGATACATATTCTACATATCTAAATAATGATACCTATATCGTCACTGATTTTAAGTTACTTCCATCTCTCCTTTATTTAAAGTCTCTGTCCTATCTTTTAATTGTTTATAGGTCCAAATCAATGTTTCTCTTAAATTAAAATAACATTTGAGATAGCAAGAACTGTCACCAAAATATTTGTATTTTCCCCCAATCATGAGAATGAGAAAGAGTAAGGGGAAGAAAAGGAATTCTCACTAATTTTTGTTCTGGACTTCCGTCTGACACTAAAAGAAAAGGGATGCACATGAATCTTTAAAAGAGTTTCAGCTACATGAGATGCTGACAGCATATTAAGTATCCTTTTTTACTGCTTCTTCCTAAAAATCCTGCATTGGTATTATTCAGTGATCTTGTTCTCTAACAATATTATGGATATACTTTCAACTTGGTATTCACTGAACATAGGGTTTTATTGTCTCTTAGTATCCTTCTGAATTTGTTTCTTTGAAACACTTTTGTTATGTAGCCCAGGCTAGCTTCAAACTCAAGAGACTCCTGCCTCTTGTTCTTGGAACCTAACCAGAAGCCAGGCAGCAAGGAAACCCATTCATACCTTCCATACAGGTCAACAAGAGCCCAGAACTGGGTATAGAGGTGTCAGCAGATAAAGAGAGCTGTAGGAACAGAAGGCTGAGGTAATGGTTACTTTGGCTCTGCCTCCACAGGATTACTTCAGTCTCTCTGTTGCAACCCTCTTGAAGCCCACAGCTATTGCCATACAATACTCTAAACTGCTGTCCCCCACTAGTACTTTCTCCCTTTGTTCCTCCAGACCTCAGGATGATGGCAAACCTTCTGTTTACTATCCCAGGACAGTGTCATCAATATGCCTTGCCAGTTTCCTTCCTCCATGCTGATGCTTTTGTAGGTAGTTCCTCTGTCAAACCCTCCCAGCTACACAGTTTGAGTACATCGTCTGTTTCCAGCCAAGACCATAACTGACAGAGAGTAAATAAAACATCAAATAATCTGATTAATTAATTTAAATATTGATTTTATCACAAAGATGTGTATGCTAAAAAGTACAATGGAAACAGGAATTGTTGTTCTCTGCTAAAGGACATCTCTGGAAAATTGCACAGAGCACGTTGGAAAATGTAATTCTCTTTCCTTAGGGAAGATTTATGATCACCATAACTCCTTCAGAACTTCTGCATTACCACTTTTTCTGGTCTTTGGCTTATAGCAAATGAGAAAAAGGGTAAGAAAAAATGAAAAGAATTTCATAGTAGAAACTCACCTTAAAAGAATATTTTCAAATAATGCCCTGAGCTTAAAAAGACTTAGTCTCCTTTTTTAATCTGATATTCTCATTTATTATTTTCTTTTATACATTTCTACCCACAAATACAATCTTAGAAATGTGGTTATGCCTGTATACATTAGGATTTTGGGTGCAGTCTTCTTTTCCTGCTCAGCTCAGCTCCCCTCCCCCATTTCTTTCTATCCACTCTCCTAGTTATCCTCTTGCCAAATAAATCATGATAGCAACTTAGTTTCTATCCATACTTATTTGCTTCAAGCTCATATTATTTTATACACACACACACACACACACACACACATATATATATATATACATACACACATAAAAGGAGTTATTTTAGTCATTGTTTAGGAAAGATGAGATTATATTATATATCCTTTCTGCATCTTGCATTTCTTATTCAAAACACCATCTGGAAGTTTCAAGAATACTAGTATACCAATCATTCATTATTTTTAGCTGACTAAACAATATTCTAAACAGGGAGGGGTGTGCCACAATTTATTCAATCATCCCCTCTTAATGGGTATTTCCTTTGGTAACCATGTTCTACCAATACATACATCCACAATTGTTAATTAAAAGGTATGCCTGGGTCAAGTTGCATGGATATTTTTAGTTTGAATAGATGTTGCCAAATTGTCTTGCAAAAGGCTACAGCAGATCAAATTTCCCCCAGCAATGAATGAGAGTGCCCTTTTCTCTGCATCTGATCAGCAATAACTGTAATAGGACAATTTAAATTTTAGACCTACTTTGTGGGCAATTTCTTTTTCTATTTTCTAGTTCCCTTTGCTAAGAGTATCTTTTTCTGTGTTGTTGAGCATCTGGATTTTGTATTTGGCCCATTTTCTGTTTACAGATAAATTACATGTATAAAATAGAAATATGGAAATCTTAGGATATGTGACTGTACTGTTTTTTATATTTATTTTCCAACTACCTATTCTATCTACAAAGAGCATCATAGAGACACACAAAGTATAGACTGATCTAGATTTTAAAATGTTTTCCATCTGTCCAATAAAAGTATCTGTCCCTTCAAGTTTTAGGTTAGTAAACTTTTTTCAAGAGTGAGTTAACTCTTGAAATAATTAACTCTTTAAATCTTTTGCCCGCTTTTAGATTGAGTTATAAAGGTTTTTCAAGATATGTTATTTATCTACTGTTGCTAATGTTTTCCAAATATATTGCTTGTCCATTAACTTTATAGACTTTTATGTTTTTATAAATCAAGTTATCTCAGCCCAGTTTGGGTTAAGAAGATCTAATCTACCCAGGCTTCTAGCAAGATGTTTTGTTGTGCTTATTATATTTAAGCACTTAATCCCATCTTAAAGTTATTTTTATCTACAATAAACAAGACGTGATTATAACTTTTTTATTTTCTTTGAGGTGGGAGTGTTGGGGATTTTAAACACTTTGCATTTAATTGTTTAAATTTATTCTTTAACAATTTCACAAATTTATTTACTGCATTCTATTTTACTCCCCCCCCCCACACAACACTCTTTCATCTCTGCCCCACACTTGTCATTGCCCAGTCTTCCCCACAGGTCCCCTTTCCACATTCATGCTGTTTTGTTTTGTTTTGTTTTGTTTTGTTTTGTGTCCCATGGATTTTAACCAAGACTGTCTGCGTGGCCATGGGCTTAGAAGTATCCACTGGAGTCTTTTGATAAACTCACAGTTTAGTATACAACTGAAGGCAATGACTTCCCTCCCTCAAACTGCTGCCTGCCAATGGTTCACCAGGGAGGGCGAGTGTGCCATGAGCCCCTCCCGATACATGATTGGTTGTTGACAGGTCCAGTCTTATGCAGGCCTAATGCAAGCAACTGCAGTTGCTGTGAGATCGTGTTTGCAATGGCTGTGTCATGTCCTGAATATAGCATTTCCCAACCCTCTCCCTAGCTTCCCTACATTCTTTCCAGTCCCTCTTTCACAATGTCCCCTGAGCCTTAGAGGACATTATAGAAATATCCTCTTTGGGACATTTATTCTAATCATCTTGAGTAGCCATGAATTTCTACATTCACTGCAAAGGGAAACTTCTCTGATTAAGGATATGTGTTGCATCTTTGATGGGTGTAAACATTAGTATTCAAACTGCAGCTTGTTGCTGAGTCAGTGTAACTGAACAACAGTATTAAGTTCCTCCTATGGCTTTATATTCTTCCCAGCCATAGGCTTTTGACTGGGTTTACAATTCCAAGCATGTATTTCACTTACAGAGTCCTGAAATCCAGTCAGAGAGCAGTTAGTAATCTTTGTAACAGCTGTGCCACTACTGCACCAATAGGCACATCTTGCCTGGAAATTTCAAGCTATAGTTCACAGGATTCATAGCTGGATAACACCACTGGTGTCTTATCTCCCCAAACAATTTGCACAGCACTGTTAGCATCGTGTAAGCTACCCACTTAAGGAGAAAGCTTCCAACTGAGTTTCAGCTTGCTTCCTCTATATCTTGCAATCAAGATGTGTGTTGTCTTTGGCAACATGGTCCTACCATCTTGTTCTAGTGGGCAACCAAGAGGAATAACAATAGCCTATATCATACTGGGAGCCTCTGATGAGGATCCCTTACCACCAACTCATAACAAGATAGCCTACTACTGGCACTAGGATTTTTATCTTATAAACACTGGTTTTTAGAAACAGCATTTTCCAGCTATGTGATATATCTCCCAACTATTTTTAGCATATATATTTTTCCATATGATGTTTCCATAGGTGCTTCACTTTGGTTAATCCCTTCCTCACCCCCTTTCTTCCCCCATGCCATTTGAAGCTTTCCATGCCATTATTCTTCCTTTCTACCTTCATATCATCCTTCTGTTCTCCCTCTCTATTTTCATACACATATGTTCTACTAGTTCCCTTCCCTCGAAACAATTCCCCCACTAATCCCTTTCTAGTTTCCTTGCTTCTATGGGTGCTGCAAGTTAAACACTTAACATTAAGGATTTGAAGCTAAAATCGACCTGTGAAAGAGAACAGTAGTACCACATGTTAAATGTATATATATTAATGGGATTCCATGCATTATTTCCATATAATGCATACTGAGCACACTGGTCATATTCAGCCACCTTTATTCTACCCCCATCCATCCCCTATACCCTTTCCAGTGTCTGATAATCACTATTATACTTCCAAATCAACTGTTTTTTCTTCTTGTTTCCACATATGAGAACCAAGTAATATTAGACTGTGTCTGGTCTATTTTTCTTAACATGATGTTCATTTTTACCCATTTTCCTGTAAATTATATTGTTTCATTCTATTGTATGGCTGAAGTTCCACTATGACTTTAAAACACATTTTTATCCATTCTTCCTCTGACAAGCACCTAAACTGATCTTGGCTATTGAGAACAGTACTGAAATAAACATGAATCTTCAGGGATATCTTTTTAATGCTAACTTTGTCTCCTTCAGACACACATACACACATGCAAATGTGCTCACAGACACTGAGAGAGACACACACCGGGAGTCATATAACTAAACTGTGTGTTAGTTTTACTTTTAGTGAGGACTCGCCATACTGTTTTCCATTGACATTGCACTAGTTTGTATTCCCACAAACAATATATAACTTCACCTCATGCTCACCGGCTTTTGTTTGTGCTATATGCGGTAATAGCTACTCTAACTTAGGTGAGATAGTATCTTGTTACAGTTTGGATTTGCAGTTCCCTGATAGCTAGTATTATTGGGTACTTTTTTCAAATTTTTACTGGGCAATTGTATTTCTGCTTTTGAAGAATGTCTATTCAGGACACTCGACATTTTTAATTGGATTATTTGTTTTCTTTGTTGCTAAATTCCCTTGGATCTTCATATATTCTGAACGTTAGCCTTCTGTCATGTGTATCTGAATTCACTTGATTGTTTCCTTTGCTATGCAGGTGGTTTTTATCGAACTTCAAACGCACAGGCCACTGAGGTCTGCCCCATATATGTAATAGTCTGTCTTTCTCCCACACATCTGTTTCTTTTACTTTCTTATACTGTTCTCAACAACTCACGTCCCTCCCAAGATTTCTTGTCGTGTATTAAATTCTTTTTCCAAACTCTATGTTCTGTTCTGTTGAACTATTAGCCTATTTTTGTTTAATCACCATTATATGATTGAGCCTTAATAATTTGCTCAGTATTATGTTAAAACACAGTGTCTTTCTGATCTGGATGTGGTAGGACAGGCCTATAATCCAAGCACATAGAGGATTAGCATAGAATTGTCATGAGTCAGGGCCAGTTTGGGTTACATAGGGAGATCCTGCCTTCAAAAAATTAAATTAATAACACAGACATTGCCCCTTCCATTTCTTTTTTTTTAATTTGACTTTTCTTAGACATTCTACAACCCAAGGAAAAGCAGAACTTTCATTCAGTTTCTTTTTTAAAATTTATTTATTTTATTTTATATACCAACCAGTTTCTCCTCTCTCCACTCCCCTCATCCTTTTCGCTTTCCCATCTATGCCCCCTCCCCATCCGCTCCTCCTCCATCTCCATTCAGAAAGGGACAAGCCTCCATGGGCATGCACAAGCATGGAACATCAAGTTGAGGCAGGACCCAGTGGGGCCACGTAATCCAGTATGGGAAACAGGTTGCCAAAAGCCAGCTAAGTGTCAGGGAGAGGTCCTGCTCTCACCGTTAGAAGCCTTACTAAGAGATCAAGCTACATGATTGTCACACACATGCAGAGGGCCTAGGTCAGTCCCATTCAGGCTCCCTGACTGTTGGTCCAGCTTCCATGAGCTCCTGTGAGCCCAGGTCAGCTGTCTCTGTGAATTTCCCCAGCATGACCACCCTGTCTGGTACAATCCCTTCTCTCTTTCTTTCACAAGACTCTAGGAGCTCAGCGCAGTGCTTGTTTGTGGATCTCTGCCTCTGCATCCATCAGTTACTGGACAGAGTATCTCTGATGACAATTAGGGAAGTCACCAGTCTGTTTACAGTAAATGGCCAGTTCAGGCACCCTCTCCACCATTGCTAGGAGTCTTAGTTGGGTTCTTGTGGGTTCCTGGAGGCTGCCCTGGAACCAGGTTTCTCCCCAACCAAAATGACCCCATCAAGACATCTCTTTTATTATTCTTCTCCTCCATCATGCCTCTAACCCACGTCACACACCCAGCCTGCCCAACCCACTTTCAAATGGGAAGTAGCCTTGAATGCATTGGCACAGGAGACTGCCCCGCCCCTGTGTCTGTGCTCTGTGTGCTGGCACCCAGTTTGCGAGCTTCAGGCAAGGGGGCTGGAGGTTAAAATACACAGACACAGACAGACAGAGAGACAGCGACACGGGTCATCCTTGAATTCCCCAAAAATGCCCCCTTTATTGTGTTCAGGGGCAAATTATATAGAGATAGCCACGCCCCAGCCAAACCCACCAGAAACCACTCTCCTGCCATCAGGAACTCCTGAAGGTCTCGTGCTCAGAGCAGCTGTAGGCACTCAGATCAGGGGAGTACAAGAAATTCAGGATCTGGGGTCTCACTGCTCCCAACAGGTGACTATTTCCTAAATATAACACCAGTAGCACAGACACTGAGATTGACAATTAATAAATGGGACCTCCTGAAACTGAAAAGCTTCTGTAAGGCAAAGGACGCTGTCCATAAGACAAAACAGCAGTCTACAGAATGGGAAAAGATTCTTAGCAACCATACATCTGACAGAGGGATGATCTCCAAAATATATAAAGAACTCAAGAAGCTAAGCATCAAAATACCAAATAATCAAATTAAAAATGGGATACAGCCGGGCGGTGGTGGCGCACGCCTTTAATCCCAGCACTCGGGAGGCAGAGGCAGGCGGATCTCTGTGAGTTCGAGACCAGCCTGGTCTACAAGAGCTAGTTCCAGGACAGGCTCCAAAACCACAGAGAAACCCTGTCTCGAAAAACCAAAAAAAAAAAAAAAAAAAAAAAAAAAAAAAAAAAAAAAAAAAAAATGGGATACAGATCTAAACAGAGAATTCTCAACAGAAGAATCTCAAAATGCTGAAAGACACTTAAAGAATTGCTCAACATCCTTAGTTATCAGGGAAATGCAAATCAAAATGACTCTGCAATACCATCTTACACCTGTCAGAATGGCTAAGATCAAAAACATTGATGACAGCTTATGATGGAGAGGATATGGAGTAAGGGGAACATTCTTCCACAGCTTGTGGGAGTGCAAACTTGTATAGGCACTTTGGAAATTGGTACAGCGGTTTCTTAGGGTGACCCCAGCTAAGACCTAAGCAATAGTGGAGAAGGTACTTTAATAGCCCTTCCCCTGTAATCAGATTGATGACTATCTTATAACCTTCATCTAGTAACTGATGGAAGCAGATGCAAGGATCCACAACTATACACTGGGCTGAACTCCTGGAGTCCAGTCAGAGAGGGAGGAGTGATATTAAGAACAAACAGACCAAGAGCATAATGGGGAAACCCATGGAAATAGCTGACATGAGCAAGTGGGTACAGAAAGAAGTTTCTGTCCTGCCCAATCCCATAGTCTTTTAGTCCCAAAGAAACACACAGAGGATTACATTAAGTATAAAGTATAAGTATAAGTTTGGCTTATTGCTCAGGTCTATTACTAACTAGTTCTTAAAACTTAAATTAACCTATAATTCTTATGTTTAGTCACATGGCTTGGTACCTTTTCTCAGTAAGGCATTCTCATCTTGCTACCTCTGCATCTTGCTGGTGACTGTGTCTCTGCCTCTTCTCTTCCCAGGATTCTTAGTCTGGTTGCCCCACCTATACTTCCTGCCTGGCTACAGGTCAATCAGTGTTTTATTAAACCAATACAAGTGACAAATCTTTACAGTATTTAAGAGAATTATCCCACAGCAAGTGGGAACTCACTGACTCCAGACTGACAGCTGGGGAACCTGCATAAGACCCAACTAGGCCCTTTGAATGTGGGTGACAGTTGTGTGGCATGGACTGTTTGTGGGGCCACTAGCAGTAGGACCAGTATTTATCCCTAGTACATGAACTGACTCTTTGGAGCCCATTCCCTATGCTCAGCTAGATACAGGGAGAGGGCCTTGGTCCTGCCTCAAGTGATGTGAATGACTTTGTTGACTCCCCATGGGAGGCCACACCCTCTCTGAGGAGTGGATGAGGCTGGGAGAAGGTAGGGAGAGTGGGAGGACAAGAGAGAGATGGAACTTGGATTGGTATGTAAAATAAAATTGTTTTAAAAATAAAAAAAAGAAAAGGGAAAGAAAAAAGAAAATTGGGAATCAATCTATCCTAAGATCCATCTACACCATTTTAGGCATGTACTCAAAAGATACACAATCATACCACAAAGGACACTTGCTCAACTATATCCATAGCAGCGTTACTCATAATAGTCGGTACCTGTAAACAACTTAAATGCCTCTCAACCAAAAAATGGATAAGGAAAATGTGGTGCATTAATACAATGGAATATTACTCAGCTGTGAAAGAAACAATGACCTCATGAAATGTGCAGGCAAATGGATGGAACTAGAAAAAATCATTTTGAGTGAGGTAATCCAGACTCAGAAAGACAAATATGATATGTACTCACTCATTGGTGGTTATTACAAGGAAAGGACATGATAATGAACGTATAATTCACAGCCCCAGAGATGCTAGATAACAAGGAGGGCCGAAAGTGGGGCACCTGGATTTCCCTGGCAAGGGGAAACAGAAAAGATCTCCTGGGTACACTAGGGGCGGGGGTTGAGGGAATGGAGGGATCATTCAGTTTATTAAAAAAGATACATTTGCCATTGGCATTACAAATGGAATTAATTGAATGAAAATATGTTAATATATTAAATTAGAACAAATCACATTTTTAAAATTGTCTTCTTCCCCATGATTTAGAATATCTTTTTATTTGGTAAGATCTCATTTTTGAAACCTCTATGCTTACTTTTACTGTCCTCCGAATCATATAAATGCTGTTGTGTTTCCTCATCTTTAATAAATAGGTGAGTCCCCAAAGACAGTGCTTCAAGGCTTTAGAAATGTTCACGGGCTGTGATATTTGTAGCCGAGGTTTGACATTTATATAGGCTCATATTCAAAATCTGTCTTTCTAAATTAATGTAACATTGAAGGAAATACAGCCAAAGTGGCTTTTGAACATACTTCAAGGTTTTATTGCAAACATTAGGCAGAAGCTGGCATCAGATGGCTGAAATCACTGGCATCCACAGCAGTGCTCATAGAGCAAGCCAATCCAGAAGTGGATCCTTCAGTCCAAGTGAAGTCTTAGATGACTGCAGCTCCAGCTGACTTCTTGACACCAAGCTCAGATCAAGATCTTCCTAGCAGACTGAAAATTGCTGATCCACAAAGATAATAGGCATGTCTTGTTACTACAAAGTTTTAATTTTAAGGTAATTTGTTATGCAGCAAGAGATAACTAACAAATGAGGTACTATATATAATCTTCTCCATGCTGCTTCTCTGGCTACATACTTTATTTTGTGTCTCAGAAGATCATGCTGCTTTCTACCACTGTTCCTATAGCTTGCTAATTGTTGTCACAGTGGTAGTTTTTATTTAAAGAAAATGTTCATAAAATCCAAGACTTCTGAGCCCAGGAAGCAGAAAGGGTGGCCAGGAAACAAACGTCAATCCAATGAGAAGAATATCTAGAACTTTTCCATTGACATTTTGTCATCCAGGAGAGTAGTGGATTGGACTCTTTCAAAGTTCAATACTGTATTGCTTAACAAAAACCAATTTCTGTTCTGTGTAATTCTATCCTCATCAGCATGATCTCCTGATAAACAAAACAGTTTCTAGGTATACCGGGAAGGGGGTGTCTTGGAGAGAAGACTTTCCGGTTCAAGTCACTAGAAAAGTCTATACCCCTCTATAAATAAATAAGAGTCTCATTCTGCTTCTCAAGCAAGACACCTATAAATTTTGTTTTATGGTTTTCTGAGACTTGATTGCTTCCCAGAGCAAGAGGAAATAAACTAATTTGCTGTTGTTTCTTTTCTCTCTCATGGCATATTCGAAAGGAAAATCAATACACTAATGTTAAAAGCACTTAAAACTTTTTAAATATCTTGACAAATATTACAGGAAAGTCTGAATTGTAGAACACTGGTAATAAAACAGTTTGTATATATATATATATATATATATATATATATATATATATATATATAAATGAATTCAACCTGATAGCAGACTTTTCATAAACAGGAGACAAGTTCAACTTGCTTCAGTTAGAAGACAATATATACTGAATCAGCTAAACCCATTTGATCAGAAGAACTTTTTCTTTTAGTGCTAGGGAATGAAACCCAGGGCTTCTCACATAATAGACATACACTCCTATCATTGAACCACATCCTATCCTGATCATGAGTCACTACACTAATACAAGGAGAAGAGCTTAGCCCTTGGTAAACTACACTTATATTGCAAGGCCAGTCTCACATAAATCGTATTATGTCAATAGTGTTCTTCCTATTTCTTTCTGAAATACTGAAATCTAACTTGATTAGGATGAAACAAGGATTCCAACAACAAAAATACCAAAACAGCCCTCATATACATGACTAGCTTAGTCATAAAAACTACTACTCCAGCCAACTGCTATGCATGACTGCATTCCCACCTACTCAGAAGGCTAATCATGAGGATCACTTGATCTCCTAAGTTCAAGACCAGCCTGGATGACATAAATATACCTTAGTTCAAAAAAGAAACGAGCTACTAGAATAGTAGATCGAATAGGAGGTTGACACTCTCTCTTCCTTGGCTTTTTTCTTTCTACTGCAACTGGCTTCCTACATGTGACAGAAAATATAAATAATGATAGTGTTCAGGACACAACTGTTCCAAAATAAGGCTCCTTGGCATTCAAACAAACCACAGAAGCAGGAAGGACACTTTCTGACTCTGGCATTACTATGCATCTCTCTTCTTAAGCAGGTCATAAACTCTAGAAATTATTCTGTTACCTCCCTCTGAAGTAAGTCATAAGCACTCATTAAAAAGGAGCCCTTGGCCAGGTGTGGTGGCAAACATCTTTAATTCCAACACTCAGGAGGCAGAGGCAGACAGATCTCTGTGAGTTCAAAGCCAGCCTGGCCTACAGAGTGAGTTCCAGAATAGCCAAGACTGTTACACAGAGAAACTCTGTCTTGAAAAACAAAACAACAATAACAACAAAAAAACAAAAAAGAGGTGCTCCCCCATGTACTTATAAGGAGCTCTTATCCCTAAAAAGATGAGCACAGAAACAGGGGGCATGCAATCCCACACACAGGAGGCAGAGGCAAAAGTATAGAGGCCACCCAGGGTAACAGGGTAAGCTCCACGCCAGCCTGGATTACTTAGAAAAACTCTGTCCCCACCCCCGAAAAAATGCACAAGGACAAGTGTGGTAAAATGATGTGAGAGAGGCCTTGGCGGGTCAAGGGGCCACGCTGCAGGTGAGAGCCCATGGCGGGTGAGGGACAGACATGCCATGCAGGCAGCACTTCTGTGGGAGTTTTGTTGAGAGAAAGGGAATGGGAAGGAAAGAAAGAGAGAAAGAGAGAGAGAGAGAGAGAGAGAGAGAGAGCTGCTTACCTCCTCAAAAGAACAGCAAGAAAAGGGAGTGGGACTGGGTGGAGTTTGTCTCTTTTTTTTTCTTTTTTCTTTTTTTATTGAGAAAAGAAGAAAACAAAACATAAACAAAAAAACAAGTTTCCACCTCCTCCCAGCCTCCCATTTCCCTCCCCCTCCTCCCACCCTTCTCCCCCTCCTCCCACCCTTCTCCCCTCCCCCCACTCCTCTCCCCCTCCCTCTCCAGTCCACAGAGCAGTCCGGGTTCCCTGCCGTGTGGGAAGTCCTAGGACCTCCCCCCTCCGTCCATATCTAGGAAGGTGAACATCCAAACTGGCTAGGCTTCCACAAAGCCAGCACATTAAGTAGGATCAAAACCCCTTGCCATTGTCCTTGGCGTCTCATCAGCCCTCATTGTTCGCCATGTTCAGAGAGTCCGGTTTTATCTCATGCTTTTTCGGTCACAGTCCAGCTGGCCTTGGTGAGCTCCCAGTAGATCAGCTCCACTGTCTCAGTGGGTGGGAGTTTGTCTCTTAAAGGGACCTTTTGTACCTGTGTACAGACTATATAGTGATGTAGCAGCCATAGAACCCTGGGCTGGCCAGGGTGCTGTCTGAGCACATCCTGCCAGGTGACATGAATCAGCATAATGCCTGAATCCTAACATTCCCATCTTTTTCTTATTATAAAAAGATGGGGAAATTAAAAGGGATAGAAGATGGGACAGGGATGGGGGCACCAGAATCTCAAAGCTGCTTCCTGCTGATTTGTTTGTGTCAAAATCTTGGACCCAAGAAAGCTGGGGTGTTGGCCATGTTCTGAGGTAGCTGGCTGTTTCACTGCTGTCCAGGCTCTGTGGAACCCGTCTGACGACTCTTGGACCTGGCAAGATGTTGGCAGAGCAGAGAACTAGGTTAAATTTAGGGAAAAAAAATCTTTAGGTCCTGGTGATTGAGGGGTGGGGGTGTTAGGAACAGGAAAGGCTCTTAGGACCTGGTAATTGAGGGAAGGGTGCATCTGACCTGGTCAAGGTGAATCCTCCAAGTTGACTCCCTGGAACTCACAAGAATTCTTTGAGTTTGTGAAAACAACACTGTTTATAATCTGTACTAAAATTTACGTTGTATAAACACCAGTAAATTTATGCCTGAAATGACTGTGACAGATGTTTTGTTTTGTTTTGTTTTGCACAATGGAAAGTACCTTTGAGGTCTATAGTTAGGAAACCACCAAAGGGAATTTGCAATCTTAAGCGTGTGACTATGATGATAGTGGTATAGTATGGAGTTTAGTACTCTGTCAGAGTTGGATTAATAGCTTATTAGAACTTTATTGATTAATGTTAAGACTACGAACAGTAGCATAAGGAGAGAGAAATCTGATAACTTGCATTTGTCCACCTTAAAACACTTTCTTATCCCCCGACACATTCTTAGATCCTTGCATCTTCAGTTTTGTATCTGAAAACACCTTTTATTTAAACAAAGGAACTGGTAAGCAGTTCTGCTGAAATCTGTTTTGTGAGTTTGTCCCTGTTAAACTGGCAAACCTACCAGCTGTCAAACTGCATCCGAGTTCTGGAGAAGGATACATTTTACCTGAGCTGTTGATTAAAAAATGACAGAGTGTTACTGGACTGGCTATCTAGACAGTCACTCTGGGGTCCTCCATGGTCGTTGAGGGCAGAGGCTTCAGGGCTGGAAGAGGTAGCCCCAGAAGATCCTGTGGATTAGAAGCTTGTAGGAATACCAGCCTACCCTTGGCCCAGGCAGCTCAAGGCGATTGATTCCTCAGTATCCTGTCCTCCATGGTCTGAAGAGGTTTTTGCAGCCCTTGAGATGAAAGACAGGTTTTCGCTCAGTGGCTAGCACTTTCCCTTGTGAAGCAAGTTATGGGTGGAAGTTGTTCTGTTCCCCTCCATCTTCTTTGGAGGAAATAGGGGTTGCTGCCAGGAGCTATCCTGTCTCTCTGTTACAAAAAGCCTTTTTAGTAATTAAAAATTTTAAATACCATATTCTCAAAACAGACCTTGTTAGCCTTTCCCTTGATGATGATGATTAGATCATAATTTTTCATCCAGTCATGACAACCCACTTGCCCATCAAACCTAGCATGAAAATACACAGGTTTACCCATCTCTTTGGATTTCATATCCTTATGGAGAGTCCTGTGACACATTAAATAAATGTGTATGCTTTTCTCTAGTCGGTCTGTCTTTTGGCACAGGGTGCTCAGCCATGAACCTAGCAATAGGAAAGGAAAGGAGAGATTCCCTTCTCTGCACTGACAGCTACTTCTGGCTTTTATGCTGTAGCTTTTGAGCCTCGGGGAAGAAAACAGCCCCAACCTTTCTTTCCAGTTCTAAAATATCTTAGGTCCAGACTGTGAACAACTTGACCTGGGTCAAGTGACCCAGTCATGTATCTGCTCCTGACCTGACACAGCAGGAAAGGCTGAACCAGTGTTGTCATTCTTGTGATTACCAAGAGGCTGAAAAGGCAGTTGTTGGATAAAAAAAAAATAGTAGGCAGACAACCCAATGGCTTTGTGATGTCTTTGGTATAATTAATTTCTTAGGACATCAATAAATTCCATCAAATGCTCATGAGAATTTTCAGAAATGCATAAAATAAAATTAAATTGAAATAAAAAACCTGTGTTTATAAACTTCTGCATTACTGTAGCTTATGTTCTTAAACACTTTCCCAAACCAGATAAGATAAGATATACTCTCTTCAGTGTTTCCTGATGTTTTGGAGGCAGGATATCACTATGGAATACAAACTAGCTTTAAATTGACAATCCTACTTCATCCTCTCAAGTGCTGGATTACAAGAATGGGTCACTGTGCCTCACTTCTCTTCATACCTTACTTTTCCTAAATATTTTATGAGATAAATACAAATAAGATTCCCACAAATTAAAAATAATTGAGTTCAAACCAGTAGCTTTGTCATACCAGAGATCTCATAGTCAGTCACCTTGTAAGGTATAAGTGTCTTCCTAGTTTTACATTACCATCCTGTTTATTCTAATGAGAGGCGTCAATTCATGTCTTTGCTTAGAAAAGCATTGTCATTACCTGTATGATGGTTCTGGAAGCAGGAGCTGATGCAGAGGTCATGGAGGAGTGCTGCTTACTGGCTTGCTCCTCAAGGCCTGCTCAGCCTGCTTTCTTCTAGAACCTAGGACCACCAGCCCAGGGATGGTACCACCCACCATGGGCTGGGCCCTCCCCCATCAATCACCAATTAAGAAAATGCCCTACAGGTTTGCCTCCAGCTGAATCTTACAGCGGCATTGGCTTAATTGAGGTTCCCTCCTCTCAGATGACTTTAGCTTCTGTCAAGTTGACATAAAACTAGCCAGCACATTACCCGTGTGATCTTTAATTAATGTCTGACCATAATAGTCCCAAGACTTGAGCAGCATGAAGAAGAAGCCAAAAAGAGCCCTCAGACTACCAAAGCCGTGCACTGCTGTATCTCTGCATTCAGGGCCCACCACCTCCTTGCGTTGCTACTGCTGTGCCCAAAATAAAGGCTGAGGGATATGTTAGGAGATAAAGACCAAGCAAAGGACAAGCCACAGAGGCGATCCACAAGGTGGTCTGCTGAACGGAATCCTCCAAGCCAGAGTCTAAGTTGAACAATGCCCCGGCACACAAGGACGAGAATGTGTCCAAAGGGCAAAAGCAAGAAACTGATGTCAGGGAAGACGTGAACAATCCTGAAGAAAGTAGAAATGCCCAAACTGACCAGGCACAGAGAGCTGCCAAGTGAGTACATTTTTCCTAACTATGAACTTCTGTTGACTGTACAAGTTAAAATCCTATTTTTATCAAGTTTTAGAAAATGTGGAATTTTGTTTTACTTCTTAAAACAGTTATATTGTTAGCATACAGAACATTTCACTGTTTCAGGGGTGGTATGGGGGCATGTGTCACTAACAAACTCCCAAGCTGAATTAATGGGACAAACACCTTCCCTGCTAATCTTGAATGATTCATCTTTGCTTTAGGGGAGATTCTCTGATATTCACACATGTGGGCCCCTTGACACAAAATACCTGGTGGCATGGGAAAACTTTAAATTCATGTTTAAATTCTCCTCCCTCTCCAACATCAACATAGACTTAACTCTCTTAAAACATGTTGGGATCTAATCCCCTAAAAGTGGCTTAATCCATATGTTCTGTGATCTGTACCTTGAAGTGACATCATCGAGATGGTGTTCCTCAAAATAGCAATGGATCCTTTTCTAAAAGACTTTGGCTCACTGGGCAGTGATGGTGCATGGCATAATCCCAGCACTCAGGAGGTAGAAGCAGGCAGATCTCTGTGAGTTTGAGGCCAGCCTGGTCTACAGAACTAGTTCCAGGAAGACACTGACTCTTCAGAGTGATAATTCTATCATTTTAATTTCATTGTCTAAGTCAGGGTTGGCTTGTGGAAAGTTTTTAGGTAACATCCTTAGGTGAAAGATCAACCCTCACTCCACAATTGGATTCCTAACCGCTTTCTGATCTTGGTATCCCATATAAGAAGGGAATTTGGTATCTTGGTATCCCATATAAGAAGGGAATTTGGAAACACTTGCACACTGTTAATTACTGTTGCCCCATGTCCTTCCTTAAACACCTTGATGATTTATAAAAAAGTATCCTTGGTAAAGTTGGATAGATTCAACTTGAAAAAAAGGAAATAAAATACAGCATAGCAACCTAGGCTACATTACAATTACATGAGGTAACCTATCTCAAAATAAAATATCTTTAAAGGAGCAAAAGAAATGAAATGTATACTATTGGAGACTAAGAAAGAAAGCTCATAAGAGAGGGTCCTTCGATGGGATTTTGATGGGGATTGCATTGAATCTATAGATTGCTTTTGGTAGAATTGCCATTTTTACTATGTTGATCCTCCCAATCCAAGAGCAAGGGAGGTCTTTCCATTTTCTGGTGTCTTCTTCAATTTCTTTCTTCAAAGACTTATAGTTCTTGTCAGTAGATCTTTCACTTCCTTGGTCAGAGTTACCCCAAGATATTTTATGCTATTTGTGGCTATCGTGAAAGGTGATGATTCTCTGATTTCCCTCTCTGCTTCCTTATCCTTAGTGTATAGGAAGGCAACTGATTTTTTGGAGTTGATCTTGTATCCTGCCACACTACTAAAGGTGTTTATCAGCTGTAGGAGTTCTTTGGTAGAGTTTTTGGGGTTGCTTATGTATACTATCATATCATCTGCAAATAACGAAAGCGGATCTCTGAGTTCGAGACCAGCCTGGTCTACAAGAGCTAGTTCCAGGACAGGCTCCAAAAACCACAGAGAAACCCTGTCTCGAAAGACAACAACAACAAAAAAACTCTCACAAAGTATTTGATTCTACTCACTGAAAGATTATCTATTTGTAATTCCTATAATATTGTAAACAAAGACAATGCGAAAATAGGAATCAGGTTCCAGACTGAGACAGGAGGATCATAAGTTGAAGAATACAAAATGAGCTCCTATATCAAAAAAGAAATGACACGATAAAGTACAATGGACGTCATTATTGTTATCCTTAATAAAGTGCCCTTTGCTCACCTGTAGGAAATGGAGTCTATCCTATCTGAAGGACAAACTGCCAAGCACTGCAAATAGTGTATGCAAAGACACTAAGCACAGAGAAGAAAATCTAGGAGGAGAAAGGGGCATCTTCCCACTCCGGCCACTATTTTGTCTACATATGAAAGCTGAAATTTTGTGAGCATATCACAACCATAGCAGATAAGACAGAAGTCCAAACCAATCCTCTGAGAAACGTGGGTGAAAACTATGGGATGTGAGTTCAGTCCTCCCCGGAGTCCATGTGGTGGAAGGGACGTGCTGACCCCCACAGGATACCCTCTGACCTCCGTGTGCATGTGAGTGTGTGCACTTACACAAGCAAATACATGCAAATAAATAAACAGATATAAAGTAGAATCTCAATGACTGTGTCAGCGACTAATCAATCTTTCCAACTCCCTATTTCCTTTTGCTCTTGTTGTATAAAAAAATGAATGTCCTTAAGTCTTAAGCAACTTCCAGATTGATGTTCAGCTCTCTGCAGTTGAGAAACCTTACTTAGTATCATACAAAAGAGTGATACTTTTGCTTGATTTTACATTAGCTTTTGTGTGCTTCTCTAAAAGCTTAACCTCCAAGATAAAACGATGAATAGAATTGAGATTTTGTATGAAATGGAGAAAATCTTTTCTACAACATAGCTGAAAGAGAGAAAAGGTTATTCCTCTTCAGTCAAATGTATTTGGGCAGATAACAATGACATCAATGGTCTTGAATTATTTAATACGTTCTTCCACAATGTCACTTATGAGTAATGCCTTTTTCAGGTCAAGATAATAAGAAACTTTGCTTTGTACTTAATTTACTTTGATCACATAGGGTTTTTTCCTCCACCATATATTTTGCCTTCGTAATTGTGCTTTTCAAGTAACTGAATTCAAAACACCACTTGAAACATACAATACAAAAGCAAAGAATAGCTAGTTAAGCAATCACCTCACATAAATAATACTCAATCTAAAATACTAATCTGGCTATACAGAATTAATAATGTCCAAAGCTCCAAAAATTACCACCAAAGTTTAGCATTTTAAAACTGTAGCAAAGTTCTATTATGTGAAAAAATAAAGAATATTTCTTTCTAAGGTAAAGCTTTTGTGACATTAATGGATCTGGGGAATAAGTTTAAATTCTGAGTTGAAATGAGCTTGAAAAAAATACCAGGAAAGAGCATAGTTCAGTAGCGAGGGCTGGAAACATAGGAAGAATAAATAAAATGAAGGTAAGGAAGAAGATGAGATTATTAGGGGAAAAAAACACCTTAAACCTGAGATCTAAGTTTTGTGCAATTAAAACGAAAACTTTCCATTATGTTTACATAAATCTTTATATAAGTCAACATTCAAACTTTAAAAATATGCCCCCTGAATTGTTACCTGTCCATTATATAGAAGAAGGCAAAGGAACTCTGCTGCTGAATTAGTTCTTTGGAATGTTTTTATAATATTAGATACATGAATTGCATGCACATTTTAGGCAATATTATTTAAATTCACCTCAGTTGAAATACTTCAGTAGTTTCCAACATTTCTAATTAAGCTCTAAAATTTTAATAACCACTTAAAGAACATTTTATAATATAGGCTTTAGTAAATGAATTATGTTGCATTACTTTCAAAGGAATTTATCAATGACCTAACTAAGACCATTGTTGGCACTGTTTTAATGTTATTATTAATTCCCTTAAATGGAAATAAATATTGACTTGGTTACTTATTCATTCACTCAATATCTATCAGCATGGTTTTGAGTGAAGCCCTATCATAGGTCATGTAGAGAATATTCAGATGAATCAGGCAGTAACTCTATCCCTTCTGATTCCATAGTTAGTTGTGGAAGATAAAATATACACACAAGACTATAACATGAAGTTAGCATGAAGTCGTGAGTGGTAAATGCTACAAGAGGCATTGTATTAGTTACTTTCACATAGCTGCAACCAAATGCATGGCATAAACAACTTAAACATAGGAAATCTTTGTTTCAGTTCAGGTTCAGAGGGCTCAGTCCACCATGATGACAGCAGAGCAGAAGGATGGTGGAACAGAATAAATGATGTCACATTTGCCAGAAAGCAGAGGAAAAGTGACTACAGAATAAGGCCAACCTCTATTTTTTTTACCATCTCCCAATAATAACACTGCATTATGAATCCATTGTTATATTAATCCATTGATTGGGTCAGAGCTGCCAGGACCCAATCACTTTTCCCAAACTCAATCTCTGGTCAGCCAAGCTCCCAATTTACAATGACGTTACAAGAGACGTTTCTTATTCAAACCATGACAAACATGGACATGAAGTTTTAAAAGAGTAAGATTGTATTTGTAGGAGCGAGCTACAATAAAGGCTTGGTAGAGAATGAATACTGGTGTTAGATGTATTTTTCTTCTAGCAAGGAATGCTTACTGGGAGGAGGCTTTGGTAGTTTAGAGCGTTGTGTTGTGGTTGAAGATGGGATCTCTCAGTTTCCTAATCTCTCGCTCCTGCGCCTCCTTCCACAATTATAGATTCTTCCTTTAGAATCGTAAATGAAAATAAACAGTCATCACTTCCTTTTGGTTATGGTATTTATTACAGCAACAAAAAGTAACTAGTAAAGTATTGTGCACACTGAAATCTATATTCTACAGATGAGAAAAAAAGTTATATTTTGTCTTGTGAATCTGGCTTATTCCATTTAATAGGATGATGCATCTATTTTCTTGAAGATGGTGTAATTTCATTTTTCTTTACATATGAATAAAGTACCACTGTGTATGTAACCCACATTTATTTTCTTTATCTGTTCATCCATTGATGTACACCAAGGGTGGTTATATTGACTATTGTTAATAGTGCAACAGTAAATATTGACGCGCAAGTATATCTGTGCTGTTGAGTTAGAGTCCTTTCTATATATTCCAGGAGTCGTATACCTGGGTCATATGGAAGTACAATTCTTATTTCTTTGAGTAACCTCCATACAGTGTTTCTCTTTTCCTACATCTTCACCAACGTTTGTTTTTTGATGATGGCCGTTCTGAATAGTGATACCGAGTCTCAAGGCAATTTTAATTTGCATTTCTCTGATGGCTAAAGATGGTGAACATTTTTAATATTATACCATGTAGCATGAATCTAATTGATCTTAATAATAAAAACCCGGAGTCAGATACTAGGGGGTGAAAGCTGAAAGATCAGAGAAGCAGAGCAGCCAGCCACTAGTTTTGAGCCCTATGAAATCCTCAGACTGAATGGGATATATCCTGTCTTTACAAGTTGTCAGACTGGATGCCTGAGTTCCTGTCTCCTCCTACCTTATATCGCTCTCTCCACCCAGCCATATCCCCTTCTGTCTCCATCTTCCTAGTGTTGGGATTAAAGGCGTGCGATTCTCAAATACTGGGATTAAAGATGTGAGCCATTGCTGCCTGGCTCTGTTTCTCTTTTAGAATGGATCATCTCGTGTAGCTCAGGCTGGCCTTGAACTCAAAGAGATCCATCTGCCTCTGCCTCCCAAGTGCTGGGATTAAAGGTGTGCGCCACCATTGCCTGGCCTCTATGGCTAACTAGTGGCTCGCTCCACACTCTGATCTTCAGACAAGCTTTGTTTGTTAGATCAGAAACAAAATATCACCACAATACTATTTTTGTTCCTTCTTTTGAGAACTGTCAGTTCAACAGATTTAGCCATTTATTAAATGTATGTTTCAGTTTTTGGTGTTTAATTTTTATCTCTCTGTAAATTCTAGATATTAATTCCCTACCAGATATATAGGTATTAAAGATTTTTCCCTCGCTCTGTAATCTCTTCGTTCTAATTGTTCCTGTTGCTATGCAGATTGCTATGCAATCCCATGTGTCAATTCTTGCTAATATTTCCTGAGCAACTGGAGTTATTTTCAGAACATCTTTGCTTATGGCTATATCTTTAAGTGGTTTTCCCCCAACAAATTTACAGCTTCAGGTCTTGCTATTAAGGTCTTTAACCTATTTTGAAATTATTTTGTGCAGGGGAAGAGGTAAGGATCTAGTATCGTTCGTATATGTGTGGATACCCAGTTTTCTTAGCACTATTTGTCGAAAAGGCTGACTTTACTCTAGTGTATGTTTTGACACCTTTTTTGTGACATTATTCCTAAAGAGATGTGAACAAACATCTAATTACCCTAGATAGGAAACAAACAACAGAGACCTAAGTAACAATACCCAAAACTTGGTGAGCCAATGAGGTTTCTTGGATTACTTAAAGGGTATCTATGATGAAATCAGAAAAACGAATGACACCTATTCTCTCTCATATGTGGATGCTAGCTATGAACCTTTGGATACACGTGTTTAAATTGGGGTACCCATAAAAACCAGAAAACTAGTAAGGGGCCATGGAATCAAGTTTAAGAGAAGAGAGACAGAGCACAGTTAGTATGGAGGGGGAAGAAGAAATAATGGACCAGGAGGGATTAGGTGGAATGAAAGATGGGAGGGCGGGGTTAAAAAGGGAAGACGGGGAGGAAATAGCTATATGAAAGACTTTTGAAAATGTCATATGGAATCTTACTACTATAGAATCTTACTAAAATATACATATACATAAAAGTGTTTACATGTTTTTACCTTACAATGGGGTGATAATGCCACTATTAGACACCAACTGTTTTAAAAAAAATAATTAATTAATTAATTAATTAATTTAATTAAAAAGCCTAGTACCAGGAATAGGTTAACTCTTTCGGAGTTTTTAGAAACTGGGTCCTCATAGACCCCCAAACACTGTAGACTATTGCTATTGTTCTTCACTATGATATATAATTTGAGGGTAAGAAGACTCTATTCTTAAAAATACCACATGCTTAAGTTATAAATTCATCTCTAATTGCCAGTTTTCAAGGTACCAGAAGGTGTTTTACACGCTACTTGGAGAGAAAAGTAACCAGTAGTCTTACAGAGCTGTGAACCCTGCAAACTACAATAACAAGGAGCCTGGCACGATATGCCCATATACAATAGTGGCACAAATGGTATGGGAGGAACTTTTGCATAAAATTAAGACCTGTTCCACAACGACAGAATTCATGCCTGGCAATATTAAAGTGAGAAAGAACCCATGGATGTGTAAGGCATAGGTCCTAGGTGAGAACTTACTATTATTTCTCTGCTAAGTGGATGTAGTATGAAACCGTGCCCTAAGTACCTATCTTTATACTCATAGATTAGTGCATCTCTTAATCCTCACCAGAGAAGCTTCTTTTTTGCAGTAGATGGTGATTAGCAAAGAGACCCATAACTGGTCAGTTTGTAGAGACTAAGAGACTATAGCATGCTACAACTAAATGGGACATCTATATCACACTTCTTCCTCCCCAGGCTCAGCGATTGTCGTGGGAGAGAGGGCAGAAAGATGGCAAGAGTCAGGAGCAGTGAGTGGCTGTGGTGAAATAAGGTTTTACAGACATGACAGAGCTATTAGTGCGCACATGCACTCACAGCAGTTATGACTGCATGCATAAGACCGTGCAAGATCAAGCTAGACAAAATTCAGCACGGATTGGGAAGGGGATCACAAAGTCTCACCCCTAGCTGAGGAGCTAATAGCAACTGATGGTTACAAAGAAAAGGAGGGTCAGTTTTCTCTAGGAATGCTGCCCTTACAAGACCACCAATGCTCTGGTAGACAACCTTACACCAATGCACATACTGGCAGCACTAAGGGAACTAAATGGGCTAAAGAAAAGAGCACCTGAAATTGGGAATGAATAGTAGTGGAGGGAATGGAGGGAGAATTGGAGAGGTGTGAATGTGGGGGGTGGGATTTAATCAAAAGGCATTATATGCATGAATGAAATTGGCAAGCAATGAAAAGGTATTTAAGTGAGAAGTTACTTACCGGAGAAGAGGCAACTCAAATGCAACTACATCACCAAAAGCTCACCCCAGCAAGGGTAATGGTTCATGAAAACTGGAACCCTGGAGTTCTCCACATGAATTAAACTTAGGAAGATAGGTTTCCTGTGCTTCTGTTAAGTTTTAGGAAATTTTTGAATCTTTTAAATTGTTTATTTCTTGAATTTTAATGGGTCTCCTTTTAGAATTTTCTGAGTCTTATCGAGCTCGCTCAGATAGACTGTTTCAACTTCTAGGCAATCACTGCACAACAACACCTTTGTCAAAAACTCGGTGATTGTGACGATGTGGGTTTATTTCTGCTTGTTGGTATTGTATTTTACTAATCTATGTGTTTGTTCTTGCACCAGTTGCTTGCTGGTTTTGTTACTAAAGTTCTGAAATAACATTTGGGATCAAGGATTGTGATACTTTCCAGCATTATTCTTTGTGCCTAGAAATGTTTGAGCTACTCAAGATTGTTTGTGCTTCTATACAAATATCAGGGCTGTATTTTCTAGGTCTGTGAAGAATTATGAATGAGATTTCACTTAATCTGTAAAATGCTTTTGAGGATACCAACTTATGAATCACTGTTATATAATAAATAATATTTAAAGCCATGACTTATATTAGACCAATAGAGAGAAAACATTGCTACAATAAGACAAGAGAGCTTGGACCAAGTCTTAGTTACTTGAAAGATGGATAATATTTTGACAGATAGAGATATAAACAGTATCTAACTATAAAGAAGAACATAGTAAACAAAAGACAAGTTAAAGATGAGTTTAGCCTAAGTAGGACAGCTTGAGTAATTCATTTAGGGAGAGACAATAATAGATGTCAAATCCTAGGTTGGATCCTCAGATGTCAACTGATGAATCTCACGGAAGGCTTTTTATTTGCAGAGGGTTTCTGCTTCTGATGATATCTGACTAGTGCACACATATGACCACCATTCTCTTTATAATAACTATAAATATAAACCAATTTTCCAACGTAATATTTCTATTGATTATTTGGGAATTTCACATCATGTATCCTGATAACACTCATTTCCCAGTACTTCCCTATTTGCTCCTTTTCTTCCGACTCCTCCAAAAGTATTAAAATTAAGAAAAAACAAATACAATTTGTCCATACACTCATTGGAGCATGATAAAACTCTCAGTGGACTGTCCTTTATTAAAACTGAGTCTGAAACCAATTTTTACTCTATTTTAATTTTTAAACATCCATTTATTTATTTGTTATGTATACAGTGTTCTTCCTGCATGCATGCCTGCACCAGATCTCATTACAGATGGTTGTGAGCCACCATGTAGTTGTTGGGAATTGAACTCAGAACCTTTGGAAGAGCAACCAGTGCTCTTAACCTCTTAGCCATCTCTCCAGCTCCCTACCCCCAATTTTTTATTGTTTTGGTTGAGTTATATTTTTTTCTCTGTTCCTTTCCCTTCATCTCCTCTCCCATGACCTCCATGCTCCCCATTTACTCAGGATATCTTGTCTTTTTCTCTTTCTTATATAGATCCATGTATGTCTCTCTTAGGGTCCTCTTTGTTATCTAGGTTCTCTGGAGTTGTGGACTGTACGCTGGTTTTTCTTTGCTTTATGTCTAAAAGCCACTTATATGTGAGTACATATTATATGTGTCTTTCTGGGTCTGAGTTACCTCACTCAATATGTTTTTTTTCTAGATCTATCCATTTGCCTGCAAATTTCAAGATGTCATATATACCACTGTGTCGTACTCTGTCGTGTAAATGTATCATATTTTCTTTATCCATTCTTTGGTCGAGTGGCACCTAGGTTGTTTCTAGGTTCTGGCTATTACGAATAGTGCTGCTATTAACAAAGCTGAACACATGCCTTTGTGGTATGATTGAGCCTCCTCTGTGTACATAACCAAGAGTAGTATTGCTGGGTCTTGAGCTAGATTGTTTCCTAATTTTCTGATACCACTACACTGATTTCCAAAGTGGCTGGACCAATTTGCATTCCCACCAGCAATGGAGGAGTGTTCCCTTTATTCCACATCCTCTCCAGCATAAGCTGTCAGCAGTGTTTTTGATCTTTCCAGCCCCTTAATTTTTGAGCTTACTAAAGGCACTGGAGAACAAACAAAATCTTTCAAGTGCTGAGTGGGTTGATGCTTGAAGCAGAATAGCAGCTCTCTTTGAGTTTCCCATATTCATTAGCTTTTGGCTTAGAGAAAAGTTCTGGTCTTCACTAAACAAGGTATATACAACTAGCAATATTTACTGATGAACCAGAAAGCAGTCTAGAGAGAAAAATGGAAATCTCTTAAAGAAAATATCCAGATTCCAGGTGTTTAAAATTCTTTGTTTTAGCTTTGCCTAAATCTCTGGTTGATCCTGAAAATGTGTGAACGTGGCAGACTACAAGAAAACCAGCTCAAACTTTTTGGTCTAAGACTTCAGCAACCATTTATTTGACCTAAAATTTCATAAAAATGGAAATTTGGGGCTGAATTCAGCTGGACATATATTCGGCTCTTTTGTAAATCCACTCATGAGTCTAGCCGTCCAGACCTTGGCTGGACACTCTCACTCTTTTTGAGAAGCATCTAACACATCTTATCTCTTCTTCATATGTTCTTTCTTCCCTGAATATTTCCGACCTATGTGTATTCAGGCGGATCCTGATAAAGGAAGCAAAGATGTGCTACATTAATGTGGCTCAGACTAGAAACCAGTGCCACATCGCAGCCATCACATTCTTTGGGTTAAAGGTAGTCATCAGCGTGTCCCAGACTGAAATAGCAGAACATTAACTCTGCCTTGATGGGACAAATAGAAAAGTCATGCTGCAAAATGGCATGGTGTCATGGACAAAACTTTTCCTAGGGAGATTAAACATACACATCTATTCACCCCATACAGAGAACCCATGACAGATCAAAGTATGGACACCACCAAAGTCCAACTTACTGAACCAATGCGTTTTATTAGGGTCACTTACCAGAATATAGGTGAGGGGTTACTTACAGTAGCAGAAATGACTCAAAGCAGTCATGCATCACCAAAACCCATGCATGACAGCTCACAAAAGCAGGGAACCTGGAGCACACTGCACAGCCTGCAGGCAGCTAACAGGATGGAGAATGTCTTTTCCAGGTGCCTCAGTTGGTCTAAACCTCTTCCCACTGGTTTCTGCTTCTGTCAGGCAGCTAATTTGCTATCAGAATCTTCTTTGCAGCTTTTCTCCTCTGTGAGTCATCTTTGAAGCTCTCAAATGTATCACGAATTGTAAAAACCCAGAGACAGAAACCAGGGTTCAACCCAAAAACCAGAAAAGCAAGGCAGGTAAGCCAGTAGAGAAGCCTTTAAGGCTGAGCGAAGGCAAACTAAGCAGACTAAGCCTCTCTCTCTTCCCATTTTATATTCCCTCTAGTGCTGGGATTAAAGGAATGACTCCCTAGTACTGGTATTAAAGGTGTAGGTCACCACCACCTGGATTTGTTTCTTTGCTGATCTTGTGTAGCCCAGGGTAGCCTTGAACTCTCAGAGATCCATTTGCCTCTGTCTCCCAAATCCTGGGATTAAAAGAGTGTGCCACCGTTACCTGACCTCTAGTGGCTTTAGCTTTGCCTCTGGTCTTCAGGCAAGATTTATTTATTAAAATACAAATAATATACCACTATATTTTCCCTTTTCTGTATAAAATAAAAAAGAAGGCTATAAATAATATAAGAAAAGCTACATACAGTAATACAATGACTGTATACAATATATGCAGGCAACAAATATCTCAACAATGTCTAGTCCATTTGTATTTGACTAATTCAGAGAAAATACTCCACATCTATCCTATCTCGGTGAGTAAAAATTTTTGTACCTAATTTACTTTATACCACAGCTTGCACTACCATCCAAAACTATCTTTTGATAGCTCTCAACCTTATAAACTTTACATTTCTTTAATGACTTTCTTTTCTGAGACTCGTAAACAAAGGAGACTATAACTACGTAGTCTTCAACTCCCTCAAAGACTGAGAAGGAAATAATATTAACTGAGTAAGCAGGAAGCGCAAGTCAGCAACTTCCAAAAAATGTGAGTAATGATAGAAACAGCTGGCTGTCTGAACAGTCACCCAAAGTTCCTCTGCAACGTTGGGACATCGCCATCTTCAATGTACAGGCCTAACATATCCAACAGACCTTTCGGTGAAGCAGGGCATTCTGAAAAGCTGTCTCTCCTTGTCTTGACAATGTTTTGTGTGTGTGTGTGTCCTGTTTTTCCAATTAGGACAGCATATTGTCAGGAGCAGAGGCAAGGGCATTATCTTGTCCGTGGCTTACTTTTGCCACAAAGAAAGCAAACTCTATGTGGAATTTCTTCGATGCCCATCATCTTCTCTGAAGTAGATTGGTGCTGCCAGGAGCCGACATGTATCATTGTCATAAAAAGAAGAACCTGGGTTATTAAAACATCTTAAATGTCATATCTTGCAGATCTCTGAAGGGTTTGAAGATGACCTGTCTATCTAAAATATATCTTTGTTTGACCTTGGAAACATACCTAATGTGACTACAAGTTCGATTAACTACTAACCTGCATTTCCTTATTATCCTAAACAGCTGATGATAATTTTCAAGGTCTAGAACTTTGTATTTCATTGTTAAATGAGTTATATATAGATACAATACCTTGAACAAGAGTAGAAATGCATGTACTGTGTGTTCTAAAAATAATCTCAAAATACAAAATTTGTGTACAATATACAAAAGTCCAATCCAATGTAAAACATTTAAAACTAGTTGCTTTTTTAAAAGTAGATCCAATAACCTACCTTTTATCTTATCATATCTATATTCTCCCTTTTTTTCTTTTTCAAAACAAGAACTTCGAATCTATTTCCTTTGTTTATCTTTTATCCTGACCATTACCAATAATACCTTGTAACTAGCCCCCTAAACAATGACAAATATCCATAATCCATTGAATGACCAAAACCCATCTACCCCACCTCTTGGGAATGTGGGCATCGTAGTATTAAATTTACTTCCTGCTGTCTGGGGGCAACGGTATCTTTAGGGGATCCTGAAAAGAAAAATTTGGGTAAATTGTCAAGTCCTGGGGGAGACAGCAGTATTATTTTTTCTCCAGTCTCTGTGTAATGGGAAAGTGCAGGGCTTCTTTCAAGTCCTGGCTAGAGTAGTCTGTTAGACTGGATCTTCTCAGCTAGCCACCTCAAAATTATTCTAAGCATTATGTAGTTCAAAGCCTAGTGAAGGGAAGGGGCCTAGTGAATCTGGTCAGTTTCAGGGAGTTCTTGAAACTATTTTTTGGTTGTTTACCTGTCTGCTTAAGGAGCTCCCCTGAAGGATGGAATGGTTAATATCTGAGGAGACTATAACACAACACATGGACACAAAGTTTGTGATTTGCAATCTCATATAGTCAGGGATATAACCATGGAACATTATTCCTGAAAACCAAAAGAAGCAACCATTTTTTCATTGATGAATGAATAAATAAAATGCATAGTCTGTTTATTATAAACTATATTACAAATCACAACTGGTCAAAGTGCAGAGAATAAGCATCTGTACAATGTTCAGGCACAAATGGGCTATTTCTATTACATTCCTTTTCCCTAAGTAGGGCACTATTGACAAATTGATGGCTTCTAAGGGAAGGAGAGTTCATTTTTTTAAGGGTGTGGCCACTGATAGTCAACCATGTTCCAGTGGATGGTCCCAGACCCATAAGTATATGAGCAGCACAAATCAGAATCAGTAGGCTGTAAACATTCAGAGAAAGAGAGGCAGACAGACTGACACAGAGAGAGAGAGAGAGAGTCAGGAGAGAATGGGGTGGACACTGGAGGAGTCAGGGGAAGGAGTAGGGTGAATATTATCAATGTGCATTGTGTGCATGTGCGGAAATATCAAAAGTTAATGAGATAGCATATCTTAAAAGAATATTGCAAAGGATGTGGATAAATATCCAAATTTAAAATCTATAGGAACCAGGCAGTGGTTGCACGTGCCTTTGATCCCAGCACTCATGAGGCAGAGACAGGTGGATCTCTGTGAGTTCACGGCCAATCTGGTCTACAGAGCAGGTTCCAGAATAGCTAGGGCTGTTACACAGAGAAACCCTGTCTCAAAAAAACAAAAAAAAAAGAAAATCCATAAGTTCAGAGAGGCCTTGACTGCAGGAGCTTCTTGCCCTGTGAAATTTGGAATCACTAGCCTCCTGGCACAGGGATGTGTTCCATCAACCTGGAAACTACCTAAACTCCATAGCTTAGGAAATTTTAATGGCTGCTTCATCATAAAGGCATGATTAGTTATTAACTCAATCTCCCACAGCTTTCTTCTCCCTGGAGCATGGCAAGGATGAAAGCTCCGATTGTATTCGGAGCCCACCAAAAGCCACCTTATTCCCACTCACAAAATTACAAGAGTTTTAGGAGCTCAGCGTAAGGAATTATGGGCAGAAACTGTGTGTGTGTGTGTGTGTGTGTCTGTGTGTGTGTGTGTGTGTGTGTGATCTTATAGCATGCAATGGAATATTATTCAACCTTAAAAGAATAAAATTCTGATCATTGTGGTGAGTGAGTGCTGCGGCAGCTGGGAACATACCTCAGCCCGCCCACACTTCCTGGCCATCCTACAGGGGCTATACTGCCCATACCTCCTCTCTCTTCCTATCCCATCCAGCTTACATCCAGATCCCCCCAGCCCCTGTCTCCCTCCCGCACTCCCTTCTTTGGCGGCATAGCGCCTCCTTGCTCAGCCTGCTAGGGCACTGGGACCGAACCCGAACCGAGAGGACAAAGGGGTGGCCGGTAGCTCCTTTGTTCCCATAGCCTGCCCAGAGCGAGCAGGGTGGGCCCTTTGTTCGCAAGCTAACCAAGCAGCGCGGAGTTTCGATCTGGGCACCGAGTGAAACATCTCTAGGGAGTGACATCACTGGGAAGGTACATCAGTGGGCAAGAAGACCTGATCCTGTAAAAGAAGATCCAAAGGGGAGTATTGGGAGGAAGAGATGGGCAGACGCAAATGCAGGAATTCTCCCAACAATCTGAAAAACAACACGAAACCACCAGAAGCCAGTGACCTCACAACTGGAGGACATGAACACCTTAATCAAGAAGAAGTAGAAAAAACTGACTTCATGAAAGTGATTGACACCCTTAAACAGCATATAAAAAATGCCCTTAAAGAAATGGATGAGAAGTATAACAGAAAGTTCGAGGAATTGAGTAAATCAGTGAATGATACCCTAGGAAACCAAGGAAAAACAATCAAGCAGAAAATGGAAACAGTTCATGACTTGAAAACTGAAATGGAGGCAAAGAAGAAAACACAAACAGAGGGCCGGCTGGACATGGAAAATCTAGGTAAACGAATAGAGACTACAGAATCAAGCATAACTAGCAGAATACAAGAGATAGAAGAAAGAATCTCAGATTCTGAGGATAACATAGAGAAAATAAATGCTCTGATCAAAGGAAACAGCAAGTCCAACAAACTCTCATCACAAAACATTCAGGAAATATGGGACACAATAAAAAGACCAAATCTAAGAATAATTGGAGTAGAAGAAGGAGAAGAAGTGCAGCTCAACGGTCCAGAAAATATACTTAATAAAATTATAGAAGAAAACTTTCCCAACCTGAAGACAGATGTACCTATGAAGGTTCAAGAAGCATACAGAACACCAAATAGGCTGGATCAAAAGAAAACATCCCCTTGCCATATAATAATCAAAACACAAAATATACAGAATAAAGAAAGAATATTAAGAGCCACAAAGGAAAAAGGCCAAGTTACTTATAAAGGTAAACCTATCAGACTTACACCTGACTTCTCTATGGAAACCATGAAAGCCAGAAGGTCCTGGATAGATGTACTGCAAAAACTAAGAGACCACGGATGCAAGCCCAGACTACTATATCCAGCCAAACTTTCGTACACTATAAATGGAGAAAACAAAATTTTCCAGGATAAAAATAAATTTAAACAATACATAGCCACAAATCCAGCCTTACAGAAAATAATAGAAGGAAAATCACTAACCAAGGAGTCCAACAATGACCACAATAACTCAGACATCTAAAGACCCTTCACCAGCGCAAATCAAAGAAGGAAAACACATAAACCCTACTACTAAAAAAGTGACCAGAGTTAACAACCACTGGTCATTAATATCACTTAATATCAATGGGCTCAACTCACCTATAAAAAGGCACAGGCTAAGAGATTGGATAAGAAAACAGGATCCAACATTCTGCTGTCTACAAGAAACACACCTCAACCACAAAGACAGGCACCTACTCAGAGTAAAGGGCTGGGAAAAGGCTTATCAAGCAAATGGACCTAAGAAACAAGCAGGTGTGGCCATACTAATTTCTAACAAAGTTGACTTCAAACTTAAATCAATCAGAAGAGATGGAGAGGGACATTTTATACTCATAACAGGAACAATTCATCAGGATGAAGTCTCAATCCTGAATATCTACGCCCCTAATATAAAAGCACCCACGTACGTAAAAGAAACATTACTAAAACTCAAGGCAGCCATCAAACCGCACACACTAATAGTAGGAGACTTCGACACTCCTCTCTCACCAATGGACAGGTCAATCAGACAGAAACCTAACAGAGAAATTAGAGAATTAATGGAGGTAATGAAGCAAATTGACTTAACAGACATCTATAGATTATTCCACCCAAAGAGGAAAGAATATACCTTCTTCTCTGCAGCTCATGGAACCTTCTCGAAAATTGACCACATACTCGGTAACAAAGCTAACTTACACAGTTACAAAAAAATATTAGTAACCACCTGTGTCTTATCAGATCACCATGGATTAAAGTTAGAATTCAACAACAATGCTACCCCCAGAAAGCCTACAAACTCATGGAAACTGAACAGTCAACTACTGAACCATATCTGGATTAAGGAAGAAATAAAGAAAGAAATTAAAGTCTTCCTGGAATTCAATGAAAATAAAGAAACAACATACTCGAACTTATGGGACACTATGAAAGCAGTCCTGAGAGGAAAGTTCATAGCACTAATTGCCCACCTAAAGAAAACAGAGAAAGCACATATTGGAGACTTAACAGCCCACTTGAAAGCTCTAGAAAAAAAAGAAGCAGACTCACCCAGGAGGAGTAGAAGACTGGAAATAATCAAACTGAGGGCTGAAATCAACAAAATAGAAACACAGAAAACAATCCAAAGAATCAATGAAACAAAAAGCTGGTTCCTGGAGAAAATCAACAAGATTGATAAACCCCTATCCAAACTAATCAAACGAAAGAGAGAGAACACGCAAATTAATAAGATCAGAAATGAAAAGGGGGACATAACCACAGACACAGAGGAAATTCAGAGAGTCATTAGATCTTACTGCAAAAGCCTGTATAACACAAAACTGGAAAATATAAAAGAAATGGACACGTTTTTAGATAAATACCATTTACCAAAACTAAACCAGGACCAGGTGAACAATCTAAACAGACCTGTCAGTCGTGAAGAATTAGAAGCTGTTATCAAAAACCTCCCTACCAAAAAAAGCCCAGGACCAGATGGTTTCAATGCAGAATTCTACCAGAACTTCCAAGAAGACCTAATACCTATACTCCTTAATGTATTCCACAATATAGAAACAGAAGGGTCATTACCAAATTCCATTTATGAAGCCACAATTACTCTGATACCAAAACCACTCAAAGACTCAACCAGGAAAGAGAACTACAGGCCAATCTCACTCATGAATATCGACGCAAAAATCCTCAACAAAATACTGGCAAACCGAATCCAAGAACACATCCGAAAAATTATCCATTATGATCAAGTAGGCTTCATTCCTGAGATGCAGGGCTGGTTCAACATACGAAAATCTATCAATGTAATCCAGCATATAAATAAACTGAAAGAAAAAAAAACCTATGATCATTTCATTAGATGCTGAAAAAGCATTTGACAAAATTCAACATCCATTTATGTTAAAAGTCTTGGAGAGATTAGGGATACAAGGGTCATACCTAAATATAATAAAAGCTATATACAGCAAGCCGACAGCTAACATCAAATTAAACGGAGAGAAACTCAAAGCCATCCCACTTAACTCAGGAACACGACAAGGCTGTCCACTCTCCCCATACCTCTTCAATATAGTGCTTGAAGTTCTAGCAATAGCAATAAGACAACATAATGGGATCAAGGGGATTCGAATTGGAAAGGAAGAAGTTAAACTTTCGTTATTTGCAGATGATATGATAGTGTACATAAGCGACCCCAAAAACTCCACCAAAGAACTTTTACAGCTGATAAACAGCTTTAGTAATGTGGCAGGATAAATGATCAACTCCAAAAAATCAGTCGCCCTCTTATACACAAAGGATTTGGAAGCAGAGAGGGAAATCAGAGAAGCTTCACCATTCACGATAGCCACAAACAGCATAAAATATCTTGGGGTAAATCTAACCAAGGAAGTGAAAGATCTATTTGACAAGAACTTTAAGGCATTGAAGAAAGAAATTGAAGAGGATACCAAAAAATGGAAAGACCTCCCTTGCTCTTGGATTGGGAGGATCAACATAGTAAAAATGGCAATTCTACCAAAGGCAATTTATAGATTCAATGCAATCCCCATCAAAAGCCCATCAAAATTCTTCACAGATCTGGAGAGGACAATAATCAACTTTATATGGAAAAACAAAAAACCCAGGATAGCCAAAACAATCCTATACAATAAATGATCTTCTGGATGCATTACCATCCCTGACTTCAAACTCTATTACAGAGCTACAGTAATGAAAACAGTGTGGTACTGGCATATAATCAGAGAAGTCGACCAATGGAATCGTATAGAAGACCGGGATTTTATCCCACAAACCTATGAACACCTGATTTTCGATAAAGGATCTAAAAGTATACAATGGAAGAAGAAAGCATCTTCAACAAATGGTGCTGGCACAACTGGATGTCAACCTGTAGAAGAATGAAAATAGACCCATATCTATCACCGTGCACAAAACTCAAGTCCAAATGGATCAAAGACCTCAATATCAGCCCGAACACACTGAACCTGATAGAAGAGAAAGTGGGAAATACCCTACAACAGATGGGCACAGGAGATCGCTTCCTATGTATAACCCCAGAAGCACAGACATTAAGGGCAACATTGAATAAATGGGACCTACTTAAACTGAGAAGCTTCTGTAAAGCAAAGGACATTGTCACTGAGACACAAAGGCAACCTACTGACTGGGAGAAGATCTTCACCAACCCCGCAACAGACAAAGGTCTGATCTCCAAAATATATAGAGAACTCAAGAAACTAGACTTTAAAATGCTAATTAACCCAATTAAAAAATGGGGCACTGAACTGAACAGAGAATTCTCAACAGAAGAAATTCAAATGGCCAAAAGACAATTAAGGTCGTGCTCAACTTCCTTAGCAATCAGGGAAATGCAAATCAAAACAACTTTGAGATATCATCTTACACCTGTCAGAATGGCTAAAGTTAAAAACACCAAGGATAACCTTTGCTGGAGAGGCTGTGGAGGAACGGGTACCCTCATCCATTGCTGGTGGGAATGCAATCTTGTGCAACCACTGTGGAAGTCAGTGTTTCGGTTTCTCAGGAAATTAGGGATCAACTTACCCCTGGACCCAGCAATACCACTCCTGGGAATATACCCAAGAGATGCTCTATCATATGACAAAAACATTTATTCAACTATGTTCATAGCAGTATTATTTGTAATAGCCAGAACCTGGAAACAACCTAGATGCCCTTCAATGGAAGAATGGATGAAGAAAGTATGGAATATATACACGCTAGAGTACTACGCTGCGGTAAAACAATGACTTCTCGAATTTTGCATACAAATGGATGGAAATAGAAAACACTATCCTGAGTGAGGTGTCCCAGATCCAAAAAGATGAACATGGGATGTACTCGCTCATAATTGGTTTCTAGCCATAAATAAGGGCCACGGAGTCTACAATAGGTGAACCTAAAGAAGCTAAGTAAGAAGGTGAACCCAAGGAAAAACATATAGTTATCCTCTTGGCTAAGGGAAGTAGACCAAATTGCCGGGGAGAAAATTGGGATCTTGGGGGTGGGGTGGGATGGGGGTAAGGGGAGATGGGGAGAGAAAAGGTAGAAGGGAAGGAGGGGGGGGACTTGGGGAAACAGGAGAATTGGGATAAAGGAAAGGTGGATAGGGGAGCACGGAACCACAATTCTTAGTTAAGGGAGCCACCTTAGAGTTGGCAAGAGACTTGAACCTAGAGTGGCTCCCAGATGCCCAAGGCGATGTCCCCAGTTAGTTCCTTGGGCAGCTGAGGATTGGGAACCTGAAATGACCCTATCCTAGAGCAATACTGACGAATATCTTGCATATCATCATAGAACCTTCATCTGGTGATGGATAGAGGTAGAGACAGAGACCCACACAGGAGCACTGGACTGAGCTCCCAAGGTCCCAATGAGGAGCAGAAGGAGGGAGAACATGAGCAAAGAAGCCGGGACCACGAGGCGTGCACCCACCCACTGAGACAGTGGAGCTGATCTACTGGGAGCTCACCAAGGCCAGCTGGACTGTGACCGAAAAAGCATGGGATAAAACCGGACTCTCTGAACATGGCGAACAATGAGTGCTGATGAGAACCCAAGGACAATGGCAAGGGGTTTTGATCCTACTTAATGTGCTGGCTTTGTGGGAGCCTAGCCAGTTTGGATGTTCACCTTCCTAGAAATGGACGGAGGGGGGAGGACCTTGGACTTTCCACAGGGCAGGGAACCCTGACTGCTCTGTGGACTGGAGAGGGAGAGGGAGAGGAGTGGGGGGAGGGGGAGAAGGCTGGGAGGAAGGGGAGAAGGGTGGGAGGAGGGGGAGGGAAATGGGAGGCTGGGAGGAGGTGGAAACTTGTTTTTTGTTTGTTTTTTTTTCTTCCTTTCTCAATAAAAAAAAAGAATAAAATTCTGTCACATGCTGCAACATGATTGGACCTTGAGAGCATGGTGTTAAGTGAACTAAACCAATCACAAAAAGAAAAGGCAAATAATGTATTGTTACATAAGGTATCTAATTAGACAAATTGCCAGAGACAGAAAATAAAATAATAGCAACCATGGCCCAAGGTGAGGGGGAAATGGGGAGTTGTTGTCAACTGGGTATAGAGTTTCAAGCTTTATAAGATGAAAAAAAGGTTCTGGAGATTATTTGTGCATCAGTGTGAATGACTTAAGACTACTGAACTGTGCACTTAAAATGAATAAGGTGGCAAATTTTGTATGATATATTTTTGTCACAAAAATAAAATATTAAAAAGATAGACTTTATAAATGACCTATATTTGGGGTAAAGGAAAAGAAATGAAAAACATAAAGAAACAAACATTTTTGCGATGTCTGAAACTAATGGAAACCATCAGTGTGAGATGAAGGGCTCCAAAATTTATCCTTTGCTTTCAGGAGTTAAACGGAGGCCAGCTCATTTGGCCTTCATCTCTCCAGGGTAGGGCTCATACCATCTATCCTAGTTCCCAGATTTATAGTGTCTGTTGCAAACTGCAAACCCAGATGCACATTCTTTTCTCCTTTCTCTAAAATCTGTCTGTGCAAAAATACTAGATTTTTAAAAATCCTGATTTATGGAAGAGCATTGTGGATTTTAAAGAATTAGATGAGATTTCCATTAAGATTGCATCCTTTGACCAAAGGTCAGAGCTAGTGAGAAACACTTTGAAAGGAGGGCCAGAGACAGTGAGGGAGGTTCTAACCTTCAGAAGCAGTGACAGACAGAGAGGGAAGGGTGGGAACACACAGATTAAAAAGTAGAGTTGCAATCTAGTTGTGTAATGATACTGGGAGTGAAAGATGAAGAAGAGAAAGACAAGGAAAGGATAGTACATTGAACTCTACCTCTCACACACCTCCCTTCCTTCCTTTCCTTACATGGCCTAAACAGACACACTCACCCTGACCTCTCTATTTCTAACTTGTTAAACTAAGTAAATGGTGGTGCCACAAACCTCTAGAAATTGAGGCAAAGAAGAAAACTATTTTTTAAAAGATTTATTTATTTATTTATTATGGATACAGTGTTCTGCCTCCATGTGTGCCTGCAAGCCAGAAGAGGGAACCAGATATTATTCTAGAGGTTGTGAGCCACCATGTGGTTGCTGGTAATTGAACTCAAGACCTCTGGAAGAGCAGTCAGTGCTCTTAACCTCTGAGCCATCACTCCAGACCTGAAAATAAACCTATCTGAAAATGGACATCCCCTATAGAAGGAAAGATTTAAATTTAAATTGGTCTAATAATAGTGCTATACCAACTGAGAGGGAAGTTTTTCTTATAACATTTTCCAGATTCCAGAAACCTATAAAGAAGAGTCAGGATAATGTTGTTGATGTTAAGTCTTTAACCTGAAAAAATCCAATTGAGGCTATATTTCTAGTCCATTTTAAAATGGATTGCAAATTCTTCTCTATTTTTATTTTCCCCTCTTGCTTACAGAGATAAATATTCTATTTGAGAAAATCTTAAGATGTAAATATAATACTTTCAGAAGTAAAGATGTTTTGCAAGTACATAAGCAAAACATTGTCTCCGTGCTTGTATTAGTCAGCTAGGGGCTACTATAATAAAGTACCACAACCTGGATAGCTTTAATGGTCAACTCTGAAAACATACAAAAAGTAACATTAGCCGGGCGGTGGTGGCGCACACCTTTAATCCCAGCACTTGGGAGGCAAAGGCAGGCGGATCTTTGTGAGTTCGAGGCCAGCCTGGTCTACAAGAGCTAGTTCCAGGACAGGAACCAAAAGCTACGGAGAAACCCTGTCTCGAAAAATCAAAAAAAAAAAAAGGTAACATTATACAGACTGAGGATGTTATATATATATATATATATATATATATATATATATATATATATATAAACAGCTAATGAAAAAAAAAGACCATAAATTTGAAAGAGAGACCAAGGGGGGGATATATGAGAGGGTTTGGAGGGAGGAAAGGGAAGGAGATTATGTAATTATATTATAATCTCAAAGTGAAACGAAAAAAAGAATTCCATCCCCTGCTCACCCTCCATTCAGGAGACTGAGGCAGAAGGATAATGAGCCTAAGTCCTGTGAAAGTTAGCCTTGGCTAAGCACAAACATCTGTCTAAAAAAATGAAAGGAGAGAGAGAAAGAGAGAGAGAGAGAGACAGAGACAGACAGAGACAGACAGACAGAAAGAGGAGGGAAGGAGAGAGGGAGATTGGAACTGTGAGATCAGGGTAACCCATAAAACCTAGCTTCCTCTGAAACCTGTATCAAACCCTTCTTGGCCACTTCTTAACTTCTGGTGCTTTGTTAACCACCTTTGACATTCATTGGCTGGCAGGTGCACCAGTGCAACTTCCTTTGTTCCAAGGCCTTCCCCTTGTGTCTCTGTTCACAATCTGTTGGATTAGGGGCCCACCCTGTTAAAGTGTGGCCTCATTTTAATTCATTACACCTGTAAAGACAGCATTCCCAAAGAAGTCATTTTCAAAAGTAGTAGGGATTAGGAATTCAGTATCTCTCTGTAGGGATTAGGAATTCAGTATCTCTCTGTAGGGATTAGGAATTCAGTATCTCTCTGTAGGGTAGCCTAATTCAACCCTTAACAGTTGTCTAAAGACCTATAGAAAAGTTTTTCATTATTATGCTTTCACAATACCTGGGCTTTTTCTTTTCTTTCTTTCTGTCTTTCTTTCTTTCTTTCTTTTTTCTTTCTCTCTCTCTCTCTCTTTCTTTAGTTCTTTCTATCTCTTTCTTCCTTCCTGTCTATCTGTCTGTCTGCCTGCCTGCCTCCCTGCCTTTCTTTCTTTCCTTTTTATTGTACTGGAAACAGAATCCTGGGCCACTCGCATGCCAGGAAAACATTCCACCACTGATCTATATCACCACTCATCAAAAAGTATTATATTACTCTTTGGAAATAGTAAAATATTTTCTGTTTTTCTAAATAGCATTTCACAAAAATTCTTTCAAAAACATAAATGATTTAAATGTACATGATTTTATTAAGTGGGATTAATTGCATTTTCAAATAAAGCTATTTAATCTATAGTTTCACTCCTTGCTTAGCAAGCTATTTTAAAGTATTCTCAGATTTTTAAAAGAATTTTTGTAGCTATCCCCTAAGGTATTTTTTTTCTTACCCCTATCTGTTTAAATAAATTACTGAAATTATAATCAATGTGTTATGTGATGAAAACGTACTCCATTCATAATGGCATAATTAAATCAATCACCAGTTTTTCCACCAACAGACCTCATCTAAGACTGCCTCACTTACACAATTTTGTGATTAAAGTTGCATATTTCCCAAGCATAGAGATTTGGGATTTGGTAAGTAGCCACAGAGTAGAGTTCCATTTAATTCCATGGTGTCACTTCCAGTTGAGCATTGGTTATGGAATGAGGTTAAATCCCAATCTCTAAAAAAAGATTCCAGAGTTTTTCTTAAAGTTATCTTCCTCCTAATTGCCAACTCCAATCTGCGTTCCAGAGAACAAACACAAACTTTAAAATAACCACAATAACAGCCACATTCTAAAACAAGTTTCATAATGTTTAGGCGGGTTTTTTTTCTTTTCATTTTCTTAAATTTCCTTTTTTTTATTTTCATGATGATGAATAGGAACCGGTGGTCCTTGGGGTTTTGCTTCAAAAATGGTTTGTGAACTGAAAAAAAAAGAGAGAGAGAGAGAACCACTGTTCTAACCAAGGCACAGTAAATTGATAGTTATAAACCAGAAATGCTGGCCTCTGAAGGAATGCACTATGCTGTGATTTTTTGCTTAATGTTAAAGCAGCCATTTTTAATATTGGTTTGAAAATGAAATTTGAACGCATTATCTCTCTCTTATGAATTAATGTTTATAGACAAGAACATTCCGAGGGTCTTTTCTGCTCTAGTCAAAACCGGAAGGAGAACAGTAGCTTATTAATGCTCCAAGAATGGCTTCTTGGGTCCTTGTCCAGCCTCAAAGCCTCATAATTCTTTCTCTTCAAACGACTGTGAAACAGAATGACACCTTCAAGGATTAAACATTCTGGAAACCAATAAAAGAAAACATGAAAGCATGCCTGACACAGACTCCATGTTTCCCTGTTCCTCCCGTGTTCCCTCTGTAAGTATGAGTCAGGTCCTGTTAACTTTGACTCAGACATTTGTTAGTTTGTTTTGAGCATTCTATAAACAGGTTTTGATCATAGCCCATGAGGCAATTGACCTGTAATCATTTGCATTTCAACACATGCTGCTTGAAACACAAAACAGCCAGTTATCCTACATTCTCTTTTATTTGAATTCCACAGGAAGTTAGTCACAGGACGTGTGTGTGTGTGTGTGTGTGTGTGTGTGTGTGTGTGTGTGTGAGAGAGAGAGAGAGAGAGAGAGAGAGAGAGAGAGAGAGATGAGTGCCCTAAAGAAATTGATAGTACTGCAATAAAATGCTCTTTCAACAAATGGAAAGCAATAACTTGTAAGAGTTACATTATGTATTCGGGAATACTCCTTTTCTGAAATGGGTAACAAAAGCTCCATTTATTGAAGGCTTTCTAATGACAATGTACTTAATGCTTTCTAGACATGATTCCCATTTAATCCTCCCAGACATCCAATGAGACGAATACTATTATTCTTATTTCAGACGAGGAAATCAAAGCCTATTTTGCAAATACCCACTGAGCAACTATTATATGCCAATCCCTGTACTAAACAAAATTGAAGCTTAGAGAGATAAACAAATCTAAAATTTGGATATACTCTTATCATGACCCCATCCCACTTTCATGGAAATAATGCTGAAGAAAATGTTCCACGCGCAGGAAAGTTGGCTCAGCGGGTAAAACACTCGCTGTACAAGTATAAGATACTGAGTTTCAATGGCAAGAATCTAGACTGGCAACACACAAGTTGTAAAGAACAGAGAAGAGGGGGCTGGAGAGATGGCTCAGTGGTTAAGAGCACTGACTGTTCTTCCAGAGGACCCGGGTTCAATTCCCAGCACCCACACAGTAGCTCACAACTGTCTGAAGATCCAGTTGCAGAGGATCTGACACCTTCACATGAACGCACATAAAATAAAGTTAAATAAACCAAAAAATGTATTTTAAAAAAAGAACAAAGAAGAGACCCATGAGGCCTCACACAACACCTGAGGCTGTCCTCTGACATCCACACATGTGTGCCTGCATGAACACACACACACACACACAATACATTTCTATAAAGGAAGCGTTTTATATATCTGTATTGTAGAATGCCTTTACCCTTGTTCCATATAGATTTTATTCATTTCTTCTTTCATCTTGTCATTGAACTTCTATCTGGAGAGGAACATTTCCAAATACTTGAATGCTCTCAAATAGAATATTCAAATAGATCTCTCTTGCTTTTTCTTAAAGGTTTGTATCGTGATATTTTTTTTCATTTGACACAAGGTCTCACTATGTAGCCACAGGGCCTCACTACGTATCCCTTGTTAACCTATGCTCACTATGTAGACTAGGTTGGCTTCAAAATCATAACGATCCACCTACCTCTGCTTTCTGGAGTTCTGGAACTAAAGGTGTATACCACCACACCCGGACTTCAGAATTTCCTAGTGTTTCTTTTTGTTTGTTTGGTGTGTGTGTGTGTGTGTGTGTGTGTGTGTTTCTTTTTTTGGTTTTTCGAGAAAGGGTTTGCTCTGTAGACCAGTCTGGCCTTGAACTCACAGAGATCTACCTGCCTCTGACTCCAAGTGCTGGGATTAAAGGTGTGGGGCCACTGCTGCCCGGCATTTCAAGGAAAATCATACACATGAAAGAGACATTACCAAGAATTTTGTTAAACTCCTGTCTTATGTGATGTAAGATATGAGCCTTTTCCTGGAGGTGACAATGGTTGTGCTTTGTACGTTTCATTTGCTAGGGCAGGTCTATACGTATGGAACTGTGAGTTTTGAATGTATGTGGGATGGAGAGCTCACCATGAGCCACGGTTAGTCATGTTGCAACTTTTCCAGACTGAGGTAACTCCATTTTTTGACAAATGTTATTTTGTCAAATGAGTGCCCATTTAAACTTGTACACAAAGGTTATAATTATATCAGGAAATTGTTGGGGGCAGAGGAGGTTAAAGTTAGTTGTCCTGTCATACATTAGGAATCATTTCTTGGAACCCCAGTTCAGATTTTCTACTGAGGTTTGCCATTTCCTCAGCTGTTGTTTCAAGTCATAACTTTCCAGTGTTTTGGGTTCTGGATACACAGGGTAGGGAGATTAGACGATAAGTGAATTAATCCTTTCTATTGATCTTTCACAGAGAAGGGGGAAAAGCAAAACCTGAAGCTATGATTCTAGGGTTATCTATAGGACCTGTGGGCAGTCATAAAAAGCTCAATGTTACAAAGATAATTCCAGAGCAGTTCTGTCCTATAGAACTAGAGTGTGAAACTTAACAAGAGCCAACACATGCAAGAACTAGTTTATGGGTTTTAAAAGGTAAAATCATAAGCCAGGCGTAGGGGTGAATGCACACCTGCAATCCCAGTACTCAGGAAACAAAATAGGAGGCTCACAAGTTTGAGGCCAGCCTGAGGTAGGTAGTGAGATTCTGTCACAAGGAGAATCTAAATGAGCTTAATATAATGAAATTTTATTTAATACGGGAGAGTCAATATAGAGTCAATACAAAAATTCTGATGAGATTCTTTCTTTTTTTTCCTTATGATACAGCACACCAGCACATCTATTTTTAAATTCAAGACAGGGTTTCTCTGTGTAGTCCTGGCTGCCCTGGAACTCACTCTGTAGACCAGGCTACTCTGGAACTCTAGAACTGAGAAAGATCCGTCTGCTTCTGCCTCCCAAGTGCTGGTGCTAAAGACATTAGATACCACGCCCAGCTGATACTGTGCCTCTCAATTCGGACCATCTAACCTCATTTTAAGGCTCAGTAGGCAGAGAAAGCCAGCGGCTTGCTATCTCTGCAGGTTTGGAGATAGGAGGCAGCTCTTCTTTGAATTGCAAGACTTAGATTTCTTTGTTAGGAAAACAAAGGGAATCTTGTTCAGGCCAGCAGCAACTACTGTTTCAAAATCCTGTGCTCTAGCTGTTCCCTCTATCTTAGCGCCTGCTGGGAAGAGGACTTCTAAAACATAAATGTGTCCGGAAGGCTGTGATGCAAGGCCATTTTTGCTGGCTCTAAGCGAGGTCTCCGGAACCAAAGAGAACACATAGCTCTTCTTAAATTTGAAGGTGATTATGCCCCAGCTGAAACTGAATTCTTTTCAGTGTAGAAAGTAAAAACAAAACAAAACAAAAAACACACATCACAGTCATTCCTGGAGGCAAACTAAACAAAGCCAGAAAACTGAACAAAGCCAGAATGATTTGGAGAAAGGTAACTGGGGGACCATGATTCATGCCAAATTCCATATTCCAAAGCAACCTTCCTGCTAAGGCCACTGGACACAAAAATATGTGTGATGCTGTAACCCTCCTAAATTTATCCTAGTGAAAAGCAAATAAATAAAAGTGTATGCGGAGGGGAATTCTGTACTCTTAGTTGATTTTCCCCAAGTTACCCAAGCACTACTCTTGGATCTGGTAAAATAAATAAATGGGGACAACACACACACCCATCATTTTCTTTTCTTTTAGAGGCAAAAAATAAGAGAATTGTATTTTTTTACATGAGTTCACAGTTTAAGTTGATCCTATGTACAAGAAGACATCTGTGGTAGTGGTATTTTAAGCCATTAGTAGCAGTCAATTTAATGTTCAATTCCCACAATTGTGACCACTGCTTACATTGATTACAGATCAATTAACCTAATTTTAAAATTATTACAGGTAGGGCCTGATGGCACTTGCCAGTAATCCCAGTTATTTGGTATTCTGAGGCAGGAGAGTAGTAAGATTTAAATGTCAGTGAGACTGAGACCTTGACTCAAAACAAAGCAAAGCAAACAAACAACCAAAAAGGCTTGGGGACTTAATTCAGTGGCAGAGCGCCCACCTACGTTGTAGGAAGCTCCAAGGTCAATCCAGAGAAGGGCAAAAATTGAGATTGAAATAGGGAACTCTGGTTGGTTTTCAAGGTAAACAAAAAACCGTAAAAGCTAGTCTTGAAAAATCACACACAACATGCTGTGTTTTTATTTTTTTTATTACATCGATTAATTATACATGTGTGTGCACACCAGCTTGGGAGATCACAGGACAACTTCCTGGAGCCAGTTCTTTCCTTCCACCATTTTTGCCTTGGGGATCAAACTCGGGTCATCGGGCTTAGCCTGAAGTGTCTTTACCCACTAAAGCCTCTTGTTGGCTCAAAATGCTTTATATGGTTTCTGTGGGGGTAATTAGTGCCAGAGAGTGTTTGGGCAAATAACTTTGGCATTCTGCGTATAAGTGCAAAATAATACATAATTCCACATCTTCAAACTTCTGTGAGCAGGCTTTTACATCAAGCGGGTGCTGCCAACTAACCTAAATTAGGGCCCAGGTTGAACTTGCAGCACCCGAATTAAATATGGTGACAAGTGTCTCCATGTGTCCCTCCATCTCCTCCAGATTACTCTGAGCCTGCCTAGCTGTTGTTCAAAGGGAGCTGTCCCTGAGTCCTAGGCTGAGGGAGAGGGCTCACAGCAAGAATTTCCGGCTGCCTTCCCTAAACAGTTGGAGCTTTCATAAGAGGAGGCTCCCAGGCCTGGAGGGGCACGCTGCAGATGGCAGCAAAAAGAGCCCAGCACCTGTCTCTGGCGGGCCAAGCAAGCAACCTTGCACAGACCGCACAGACCTGGCCAACTGGGCGTGGGTCTCTAAGGTCATTCACACACCTGTGGAAGGGAGGGTGGAGAGAACTCTCCAGGTGTCTGGAACCCCAGGATGATTAAAGGAAACTGTTAAAAGGCGTGCAGGGAGAGCACAGCGGGGGTGACGCGCTGTGGTAGCCAAGCGTGGGAGGCTAGGGGTGCCTCCCTCCAGGCCTTGGGGACTGAAGAAACAAACTGGCCAGAGATTGCCCTGTGCTTCCCCCCCCCCCCCCCCCCCCCCGCTGCAGGGCGATTAGCCAGGGGCTGCAGTAGCTTTCCACTCAACCCAGCGACTTTTACACAATTCTACATACAGTGCGCCTAAGCAGCAGGCGCGATGAACCCAGAACTGAATGAACCTTCCCGGAACCCACTCGGAGAGCCCAGGCTTTATTTCCCAAACTCTTAGAATTCTGTGGCTTCGATGCCTACTGAAGATTGGGTTCCCTTAACCCAGGGCTTCCTCTTCTTGGGCAGGAGGAGGAGTCACAACCTCCTTCTCCTCCGCCTACAACCAGCTTGATTTAAAAAAAAAATCTAATCTTTTATTTAAAGTCAACGGAGGAGCAGGAGCCCCGCGCTCCTGCCTACAAGATATTTTTACTAACTCCTTAATCTCTGCCAAGAAGGGCAACCTTAAGGAACCTCTGTTTTCTTTGAAGATTTAGGTGGCAAGGCAGGGGTGTGACAGTCTGGGCTGAATGAAACTCGAGGGTTCTACGTACTTGGGAAGGGTTATTGGGGCGGAGGTAGGGTGGGACGGAAAAAAAATCGCAAATACTAACAATTTAACAGAAGAATCAACTTGAAAAGCTTTGACTCAAACTGGGAGCTGAACCTACAAGCTGCTGGCTCCCAGGCACAAAGCGTCGTAAGTCCGGTCCAAGAAGAGGCAAAGGGGTCAGGTGAATACTCTGCATGTGATCCTGAAGAGGAAGAGTCTCGGGCCAGGAGGGGATGTGCCCACAGCCTAGGCGCGCCCACGCGCACCCCTGGAGGAGAAAGGCCGAAAAGACATCTCCCGCCTCCGCCCCAGGCTGCTAGCACGGGACTGCTCCCCCAGCGCCCTGCCTAGCTTCTCCAGCTGAGCACGAAGCCCTCTGCTCTCCCATTCTCAGCGAACCTCCAACCTGCTTGGACTCCTGGCAGTTAAAGTCACCCAGCCTCTCTCGTCCTTCCTGCATTGCCCATTTCTCCCCAACTCCCGCCAACGCCCCCAAATCTCTTGGGCTCGCCCTTCCTGAAAGTAGGCAAGGCCCAGAAGCCAAGGCTGGGGAGAAGGAGGAGGGAGGGGTGGGGGTGGGAAAGGGGTGGAGCCGAGCGTAGAGGCCCGAGGGCGTGTCCTGCAGCAGCCACGCCCCTGGGTGCGCGCGGTGGTGGGGGCCACTGTCCAGCCTGGCTCTGAGAGACAGGTATCGCTTAGACTCCATGTTGTGAGCAGAAGTGGGGGGGCGCACGAAGGTCGCTTTTGCTGGGAGCAGGCGCGGGAACTGGCGGGGAGGGGAGGCGGGGGGCGGAGCCGTAGCCCGGGTGGCGGAAGGAGGAGAGGAAGAAAGGGGCGAGCCCTGGTGCCTGGCGGCGGCGCGAGGCTCTCGCTCGGAGTGCGGGCGGCTGTGGCCAGGCGCTGGGCATTCGGGCGGTCAGTGTCGGCGTCGAGCTCGCTCTCGGGAGCCGCCGCTGGTCCTGCTGCTGCTTCTCAACTCTGCCGGGCGCTCGAGCGGCGAAGGAGCCGGGCCGGCTGTGGGGCGGGTGGGGAGGGAGGAGGTGGTGAAGGCAGCGGGCCAGGGAGGGGGGGAAGATGCCGCTGGCGCAGCTGGCGGACCCGTGGCAGAAGATGGCTGTGGAGAGCCCTTCCGACAGCGCTGAGGTGAGTGCAGCCGGGTGGCGGGGCAGACGCGCCCCTTCCCCACGCCCCCGCCGGCTAGCTCTCCTCCCCGGAGCTGCCCCTTTGACCACCTTCTCCGGCTCACATCTTGTCCCGGGTGCGGGATTCTGCCTTGGGTCGTTGGGGTTTGCCGATCTGTCTGTCTGTTCCTCACTCACTCACTCACTCTTCTCTCCCAGGCTCTTTTTTTGGGGGGCTGCGGGGCGGCTGCCGGTGTGGCGGCGCGTAGGGTTTGGAGTGGGCGCTGAGGCTTTGCAAGAAGCCGGTTTTAATCAACTTTGCGTGGGGGAAGCAGGAGGCAATGCGGGAGCCAGCGGGGAGTTGAGAAGTTTAGCCCTGCCGGCTCCGGGGCTTCTCCGGAATCTTAGCGACTTTGGGGTAATGGGTTCGGTTCTCCCTGGAGCCAAGGCTTGAGTCTGGCCAAGGGAGGGAGGGGATTGCTGCAGAGAGACGGGTGCACTCAGGGCAGGGTCACCACCCTGCATGAGGATTTTGAGTAAGGGGTACAGGACTGAGGGGCACTCCCGATCTGTCGCAGCGCTTTTCGCCGCTGCAAAAGAAAAACGGGACGCCTCCGGTACCCCACTCCCCGGTTTTTGAGGTCACTGAGTTGTAAGACCCTGAGTATAACTTTGTTTCCTGTCCGTGGAGGTGAACGGGTGAAATTCAAGGAGATCAGCAGTAGCTGTAAAGGGCTATCTGGTTTTCCTCGCCCGGGATCTGGTGACCATCCCTGAGACACCCACCCCGTGTCAAAAAGCCCAAACAGTATACCCAAACAAGGCAAAACAGAATTTCTGCGGACACATCCCAGCACAGAGCTTTTCCCAGCTGCCCCTGTCCCAGAATCAACTCAAGATCTAAGAAAATAATCCAGACAAGATCCATTCCAGGGTATCAGCGCCCCTCTCCAGAGTGGAAAATCAGTTCCTGATGGTGGCGCGCCTGTGATTCTTCTTTCTTGACTTTTCGCTGCCTTCTGTCCTCGCAGCGGACTTTAGGGGATTACAGGATGATAGGCTGGGTGTGTGTAATAGTTACTGAGCGAGTGACCCCATTTCTGGAAAGCATGACTGAAACGCGGGGGTGGAATCGGGCAGGCTCTGATGAGTGGTGTTCTTGGCGGCAGCGGCTGCCCCTGCCGGCCTCCGCAGTGTGAGAGGTGGATAGGGTTACTGGTTACGTCAGTAAAACTCAGGCTCAGTTTGGTGTGAGATGCGGGACACTTACATTCTCCAGGAGGGGGAAAGGGGTGGAGGAAAGGAATCCATTCAAATCATTTTTCAGGTTTTCTCCCTAGTCACTCTACTGCCATATAAAAATATTTTTGCTTGATCTTCCTAAATTCAGGAAGCATTCGAGTCCATATTTAATATATTTTGTTACAAGATAATGCCTTTAGTATCTAAATACCTCTCAAAAATATAAAAGACGTAGACACATGTTGCCATGTTAAAAGGAAATGCCTGTGTAAAAAAAAGAAATAGTGTTTTTACGACTGGCAGAATTACAAGAATATTATTTAAATTTGAGAGCCAATATGATTCCGTAAGCCTTTAATAACAAAGTTAAATTTAGAATGTTTAATCATCATTTGCCTGGATATTGTGTAGAACAAGAGGGCCTCTTTTTTTTTCTTTAGAAAAAAATTGCATTTAAAAATACATCAAGGTGTTAAAATGTTCCCAAAGTACTACACTTGTCAAATTGTATATGCTTAGTATTTGCTTTTTAATTTATTTTTTTCTTAGTTTTTTGAGACAGTCCAGGTTGGCCTGGAACTCACTATGTAGACCAGGCTGGCCTTGCTCTGACAGAGATCTGCTTGCCTCTGCCTCCCAAGCACTGGGGTTAAAGGCATATGCCTCCATGCCCAGGTATGAGTCTGCTTTTTAAATACACACAGTAACAATTATGATTCAAAATGAATCCACTGATAACATTAAAATGATTTATTAAAGCTATACCTCAACAAATTGCCTTTAGATAGTTTATATCCTTTGTTTGCTAAATTATTCATCCACATTTTTCCTTGGCATGTGTCAATATGCAGGGAAAAAACATTTAAAATTCTACTTTATCCTTTTTCTGTATATATGTATAGAATTTAGATAAAGTACAAGTATTTAGCATCTACTGTATGCAAAGGTATTGTGCTATACCTGCTGTTTGATTTTTATCCTTACTGTAACCCAGCAGAGAGGATTGTGGTCCCCATTGTTACAGATTAGGAAACTAAATTCAGTAGTTAAAAGCACAAAGATTATAAATAGTAAATGGTAGAGCCATAATTTGAAACCAGGTAGATACAATTTGTGTGCTTTGCTTTATGTTAGAATAGGTGGTTTAAGTCATTTGTCAAGGCATAAACATACTAATAGAGATCATGGTATTCTTCATAGGCAAATATAAGATCTGATTTAGGAAAGCATTAATTTATAATTATATATTAATAATATTATATATTAATGATGTATACAAGAGAGTGTGTGTGTGTGCGCATGTGCTCATATTGTTAGTGTCATGTTTCCCAAAGCATGGTGGATAAAATTCCATTGTAATTTCTAAAAATTTTTCTTACTATTCTGGCATAAGGTATGTCAGAACCAGGTATTGCCTGCCTAGGTTTATTAAAGGTAGACTTCAACAGATTGCTTTTATATACTCTGTTTCCTTTGGTTGATAAGCTATTGCAAGTAAAATGTTTCTTATATGGTTTTAAAATACTGAAATCAGTGAGAGAAGAGAGTTTTCATAAAAACAATATTGATACCCATTATTATGCCATCTCCTCCCCAGTAGACTTGCATCAGGGAATAATTGTATTTTACCAGAGAAATAACAGGGTTTCTAAAAAAATATTTACTTAAGCAACTGCATCAGATATTTCCTCTCCTTTCTAAAAGATTTTAAGATTGCTCTATATAGGATTACATTTACGGTCTCATCACTGGATAGACTGAGCTCTTGAAAACAAACTCCTTTTTATTTCTCTGAATCCTCAGCAATTAACACAATGCCTGGCACATATATATTATGAACGCAATAAATACTAAGTGAATCATGAAGGTTTAGAATAGGGTACTTATGACTCTTAATCTATTATCATTTTAATTCCTCATTGAAATATGAACAATTTAAAAAGACCTGCATGCCTCTAAAAACACAAGCAGTTTCTTCATTCCTTCACAACAGTGTTCCTGCTTTAAGACCTCACACAAGCCTCATGGTGTTCAAAAAAAAAATCACTTGTGGTTGAACTCAAACATGGGTCATACCCATAACATGATAGGCTAGAACTAGGCCAAATGTTGAAGGCAAATTTAGGATATTTAAGTACTACGTAAACAAAGTCAGGGTTATTAGAAGATCAAAATCACTTCCTAACTAGATATTCAGAAGTCCTTAGTATTGGATTACTTAAAGTTGCAAGTACTTTTTTTTTGATATTTGACTGTTAAGGGATGGATATCAAGAAATTGTGCTGTCAGTAACAATATCACTAGATGACAAGCCTAACTTAAAGTATATATAGTTTTCCTTAGTTGTACTGGAGTTGGAATAAATGCTAATCTAAATAGAAAACAAGGTACAAGTAATAAAATGAAGGTTATTTATGCTCTTTAAAAATAAACACAATGCAATATAGTATATATATTATGAACAATGTTCTTATACAATGTGTTCCTTTAAATAACAAGTACCTAACAGGCATTGAAAAATAATATATTTGATAACAAAAAAAGAACTTTGTATTGCAGCTCTTCAGTGAACATACAGCCATTTTTAACCTCAAAATTAGACAGTAATCCTTTTATAATACAGCACAGGGTTTTACAGTATTTCTAGTATGTATTATATAGGTTTCTTGAGTTTAATTTGTTGGGAAAGTGTTTTATTCATCTATGATGATTGACTTTTAACAAATGTTTTATTAAGTTCTTTTTCTATTTCCTGTTTCATTTTCATCACTTTTCAGGTTTTTTATTCCTCCAAATGAAGATCTGAGACAAGGACAGGTATTCCTTCATGTCAACTGTCAAGTTACTATGACACATTACTGAATACTGCATTGTTTTTAGTGATTTGGATACAGGACAGCATTTTTTTTAAAAAAAAAATCCAGAAATCTGCTTTATTTTGGCAGCTGAATCCTGTGTTAGTAGACTATCCAAAATGTGAAACTTTCCCTGTTCCTTTGAACTTTAAGATAAAGAGGTAAAAGTGTTTACTTAAAGAAGCAAATATGGGCACACTTGGCCTTTTCTTTACTGCAGTTCTGGAAATCACAGTAAATATAATCCTAATTTTACATAAGAAAAATGACATAATTTAGATGTACAGTCTTGAACCAAGGATTTGTCTTGGTAAGTTGTAAAATAAATAGAAGTATAACAAATTATTTATCTAGAAATCTGAATTGCAGAATTGTTCTTAAACTTCACTTTAATTATCATCTACTAAAAAATTCATATCATTGTCATAGTTAACAAGATTTGCTCTATCCTTCCATGATCTAGTACATGTGTAATGTCAGGCTGTAAATGATGAGTGATGTCAGAGTGGCCTGATTCACTCATTTCACATTGGATGCATTAGGCCCAGTGGCTCCAATTGTAATGAAGGATAATAACATTTGCTTGTCTCTCTAATGATGCATAAGTGTAATAACGTTCAATTGTTGGTGTGTTTTAGTGGAAAGTACATTTTTAAGCATTGAAATACACTTTCACAAGTGTGTGTGTATATTTACATCTCATTCTCAATTCATATCATAGAAAAATTAAGTGATTAGGTTTTTTTAAGATTTATTTATTATGTGTACAATGTTCTTCTGGTATGTACATGCCAGAAGAGGACACCAGATCTCAGTAGAGATGGTTGTGAGCCAACATGTGGTTGCTGGGAATCGAACTCAAGGCCTCTGAAAGAGCAGCAGCCAGTGCTCTTAATCTCCAAGCCAGCTCTCCAGCCTGTGATTAAGTTTTAATAGATAGTATTAACACATCCTTATACCCACCTGTGTGTTGTTCCAAGTCTTCAAAATAAGTATAAAAATATTGACTTCAGAGTTGTCATGATAATTAAATAAATTGAAAGTATGTGTAAAACAATTGTATAATCTATGATTTGTGTTTATTAAGTAATACTTATAATTGACTTGCTCAAAGAACTGTCTTGGATTTTTCCAGAATTAAGCAAAACAAGGAAAAATCATTTATTTGGTTGATCATTTTAAACAATCATAATACCTGAATATACCTATAAGGGTAAAATAGAAGTCTCTTCAGTCTTGTTCTTTTTGTGTTGTTCTTTCCAAATATTATCTTTAAAGGAGGAAAACCAATAAAGAGCATCATGAGAGACATGTAAAGGAAAAGGAAGACAGAAAAGCATGTTCCCATTTTAAAACTGTTCGGAAGGAGTGTCATAAACTGGCATGCCAGTTTTTTTCTTAGAGATAAATAAAATTGAATTCAGGTCATCAGGCTTGGTGAGTAAGCATCTTTACCACTGAGACATCTTATATCTAAACTTTAGTCCAATACTGAATTGAAAATTTACTGTACAACTCAGAAATATTTTAATTAAAGATGAAATGAGATTTTTCTTGACAAAGCCAAAACATTGTGCCCTACTCCCATTAAATGTTAAAAACAACATATATTTTTAAATAAAACTTTTTAAAAATTAAAAATTTTGATTTGAATTTTTATGGTTCTTAGTTATATAGTTTGTTAATACCAAGCCTTTACTAAATTACACTTACATTAACTTTTTTTTGTTTTTTTGGGTTTTTTTTTAACTATAGGCCACTTTATTCATCTGTCAGTCTCCCTGCCACCTCACATTGTCCTTTTTTTAAAATTAACTGATTCTAGCTTACAGTTAGTAGAGGTTAGAAAACTAGGAGCCATTTTTAATTTGGAAATATTTTGATTTTATTTTTTAAAATTCACCAAATATGTTTAAAAATGTCCTCAGTCTTTTAGACTGACCATTATGTAGAGCAGGATTGTCCAACATTTGATATTGCAACTTGTTATAAATGTTATTTAGGGGTTTGTGTAAGCTGTGGATTGGTGTAGACATACCTAGAGGATCAGGTATTTACTGGACATATTACCTAATAGTAAATAATAATTTTATGTTTTGGCATACCATAACAAAGTGGCTCATTTATTGCCTTCTCTTAAAGATGTCAGCTACAAAGAATGTGAATGAAGTACCAACCAGGAAGCTGTAAAGTGGGTCCAGTTTTGTTTTGGGGAGATTTTGTTGGTTTCCCAAATATTAGAGATATTATACACTTAAATATCAATCCAAAAGCACTTTTAGATTTCTTCGTTCTTCTCCTATAGCAGAAGTATGGTTAGAGTCAAAGTAAGTTATATATAATTTCTCTATCTTAGCTAATACAGTCTCTTATACACTTTAGGTCTTGATTATGTTTTGTTGACTGTATAAATTGAGTTTTATATCATCATGTTACATATGATTTTTTGTTTGTTTTTTGAGACAGAGTTTCTCTGTAGCTTTGAAACCTGTCCTGGAACTCACTCTGTAGACCAGACTGGCCTAGAACTCACAGAGATCCGCCTGCCTCTGTCTCCTGAGTGCTGGGATTAAAGGTGTGTGCCACCACCACCTGGCACATATGATGATCTTTTTTTTTATTTTTAATAATTTTTTTATTAAGAAAAGAAGAAAAAAAAACATAAACAAAAAACACGTTTCCACCTCCTCCCAGCCTCCCATTTCCCTCCCCCTCCTCCCACCCTTCTACCCCTCCCCCCACTCCTCTCCCCCTCCCTCTCCAGTCCACAGAGCAGTCCAGGTTCCCTGCCCTGTGGTAAGTCCTAGGTCCTCCCCCCTCCGTCCATATCTAGGAAGGTGAACATCCAAACTGGCTAGTCTTCCACAAAGCCAGCACATTAAGTAGGATCAAAACCCCGTGCCATTGTCCTTGGCGTCTCATCAGCCCTCATTGTTCGCCATGTTCAGAGAGTCCGGTTTTATCCCATGCTTTTTCGGTCACAGTCCAGCTGGCCTTGGTGAGCTCCCAGTAGATCAGCTCCACTGTCTCAGTGGGTGGGTGCACGCCTCGTGGTCCCGACTTCTTTGCTCATGTTCTCCCTCCTTCTGCTCCTCATTGGGACCTTGGGAGCTCAGTCCAGTGCTCCAGTGTGGGTCTCTGTCTCTGTCTCCATCCATCACCAGATGAAGGTTCTATGATGATATGCAAGATATTCGTCAGTATTGCTCTCGGATAGGGTCATTTCAGGTTCCCAATCCTCAGCTACCCAAGGAACTAACTGGGAACCTCATGTTGGGCACTTGGGAGCCCCTCTAGGGTCAAATCTCTTGCTCACCCTAAAGTGGTTCCCTTAACTAAGAATTGTGGTTCCGTGCTCCCCTATCCACCTTTCCTTTATCCCAATTCTCCTGATTCCCCAAATCCCCCATCCTTCCCTTCTACCTTTTCTCTCCCCATCTCCCCTTACCCCCATCCCACCCCATCCCCAAGATCCTAATTTTCTCCCCGGCAATTGGGTCTACTTCCCTTAGCCAAGAGGATAACTATATGTTTTTCCTTGGGTTCACCTTCTTACTTAGCTTCTTTAGGTTCACCTATTGTAGACTCCGTGGCCCTAATTTATGGCTAGAAACCAATTATGAGCGAGTACATCCCATGTTCATCTTTTTGGGTCTGGGACACCTCACTCAGGATAGTGTTTTCTATTTCCATCCATTTGCCTGCAAAATTCGAGAAGTCATTGTTTTTTACCGCAGCGTAGTACTCTAGCGTGTATATATTCCATACTTTCTTCATCCATTCTTCCATTGAAGGGCATCTAGGTTGTTTCCAGGTTCTGGCTATTACAAATAATACTGCTATGAACATAGTTGAACAAATGCTTTTGTCATATGATAGAGCATCTCTTGGGTATATTTCCAGGAGTGGTATTGCTGGGTCCAGGGGTAAGTTGATCCCGAATTTCCTGAGAAACCGAAACACTGACTTCCACAGTGGTTGCACAAGATGGCATTCCCACCAGCAATGGATGAGGGTACCCGTTCCTCCACAGCCTCTCCAGCAAAGGTTATCCTTGGTGTTTTTGACTTTAGCCATTCTGACAGGTGTAAGATGATATCTCAAAGTTGTTTTGATTTGCATTTCCCTGATTGCTAAGGAAGTTGAGCACGACTTTAAGTGTCTTTTGGCCATTTGAACTTCCTCTGCTGAGAATTCTCTGTTCAGTTCAGTGCCCCATTTTTTAATTGGGTTAATTAGCATTTTAAAGTCTAGTTTCTTGAGTTCTTTATATATTTTGGAGATCAGACCTTTGTCTGTTGTGGGGTTGGTGAAGATCTTCTCCCAATCAGTAGGTTGCCTTTGTGTCTTATTGACTATGTCCTTTGCTTTACAGAAGCTTCTCAGTTTAAGTAGGTCCCATTTATTCAATGTTGCCCTTAATGTCTGTGCTTCTGGGGTTATACATAGGAAGCGATCTCCTGTGCCCAGCTCCTGTAGGGTACTTCCCACTTTCTCTTCTATCAGGTTCAGTGTGTTCGGGCTGATATTGAGGTCTTTAATCCATTTGGACTTGAGTTTTGTGCACGGTGATAGATAAGGGTCTATTTTCATTCTTCTACAGGTTGACATCCAGTTGTGCCAGCACCATTTGTTGAAGATGCTTTCTTTCTTCCATTTTATACTTTTAGCTCCTTTATCGAAAATCAGGTGTTCATAGGTTTGTGGGATAAAATCCGGGTCTTCTATACGATTCCATTGGTCGACTTCTCTGTTTTTATGCCAGTACCACACTGTTTTCATTACTGTAGCTCTGTAATAGAGTTTGAAGTCAGGGATGGTAATGCCTCCAGAAGATCCTTTATTGTATAGGATTGTTTTGGCTATCCTGGGTTTTTTGTTTTTCCATATAAAGTTGATTATTGTCCTCTCCAGATCTGTGAAGAATTTTGATGGGCTTTTGATGGGGATTGCATTGAATCTATAAATAGCCTTTGGTAGAATTGCCATTTTTACTATGTTGATCCTCCCAATCCAAGAGCAAGGGAGGTCCATCCATTTTTTGGTATCCTCTTCAATTTCTTTCTTCAATGCCTTAAAGTTCTTGTCAAATAGATCTTTCACTTCCTTGGTTAGATGTACCCCAAGATATTTTATGCTGTTTTTGGCTATTGTGAATGGTGAAGCTTCTCTGATTTCCCTCTCTGCTTCCATATCCGTTGTGTATAAGAGGGCGACTGATTTTTTGGAGTTGATCTTGTATCCTGCCACATTACTAAAGCTGTTTATCAGCTGTAGGAGTTCTTTGGTGGAGTTTTTGGGGTCGCTTATGTACACTATCATATCATCTGCAAATAACGAAAGTTTAACTTCTTCCTTTCCAATTCGAATCCCCTTGATCCCATTATGTTGTCTTATTGCTATTGCTAGAACTTCAAGCACTATATTGAAGAGGTATGGGGAGAGTGGACAGCCTTGTCGTGTTCCTGAGTTAAGTGGGATGGCTTTGAGTTTCTCTCTGTTTAATTTGATGTTAGCTGTCGGCTTGCTGTATATAGCTTTTATTATATTTAGGTATGACCCTTGTATCCCTAATCTCTCCAAGACTTTTAACATAAATGGATGTTGAATTTTGTCAAATGCTTTTTCAGCATCTAATGAAATGATCATAGGTTTTTTTTTCTTTCAGTTTATTTATATGCTGGATTACATTGATAGATTTTCGTATGTTGAACCAGCCCTGCATCTCAGGAATGAAGCCTACTTGATCATAATGGATAATTTTTCGGATGTGTTCTTGGATTCGATTTGCCAGTAATTTGTTGAGGATTTTTGCGTCGATATTCATGAGTGAGATTGGCCTGTAGTTCTCTTTCCTGGTTGAGTCTTTGAGTGGTTTTGGTATCAGAGTAATTGTGGCTTCATAAAAGGAGTTTGGTAATGACCCTTCTGTTTCTATCTTGTGGAATACATTAAGGAGTATAGGTATTAGATCTTCTTGGAAGATCTGGTAGAATTCCGCATTGAAACCATCTGGTCCTGGGCTTTTTTTGGTAGGGAGGTTTTTGATAACCTCTTCTAATTCTTCGCGACTAACAGGTCTATTAAGATTGTTCACCAGGCCCTGATTTAACTTTGGTATATGATATTTATCTAAAAAAGTATCCATTTCCTTTACATTTTCCAATTTTGTGGCATATAGGCTTTTGTAGTAAGATCTAATGATTCTCTGAATTTCCTCTGTGTCTGTGGTTATGTCCCCCTTTTCATTTCTGATCTTATTAATTTGCAAATTCTCTCTCTGCCGTTTGATTAGCTTGGATAGTGGTTTGTCAATCTTGTTGATTTTCTCCAGGAACCAGCTTTTTGTTTCATTGATTTTTTGTATTGTTTTCTGTGTTTCTATTTTGTTGATTTCAGCCCTCATTTTGATTATTTCCAGTCTTCTACTCCTCCTAGGTGAGTCTGCTTCTTTTTTTTCTAGAGCTTTCAGGTGGGCTGTTAAGTCTCCAATGTGAGCTTTCTCTGTTTTCTTTAAGTGGGCACTTAGTGCTATGAACTGTCCTCTTAGGACTGCTTTCATAGTGTCCCATAAGTTTGAGTATGTTGTTTCTTTATTTTCATTGAATTCCAGGAAGACTTTAATTTCTTTCTTTATTTCTTCCTTAATCCAGCTATGGTTCAATAGTTGACTGTTCAGTTTCCATGACTTTGTATGCTTTCTGGGGGTAGCATTATTGTTGAATTCTAACTTTAATCCATGGTGATCTGATAAGACACAGGTGGTTACTAATATTTTTTTGTAACTGTGGATGTTTGCTTTGTTACCGACTATGTGGTCAATTTTCGAGAAGGTTCCATGAGCTGCAGAGAAGAAGGTATATTCTTTCCTATTTGGATGGAATGTTCTATAGATGTCTGTTAAGTCCATTTGATTCATTACCTCCACTAATTCTCTTATTTCTCTGTTAGGTTCCTGTCTGATTGACCTGTCCATTGGTGAGAGAGGAGTGTTGAAGTCTCCTACTATTAGTGTGTGCGGTTTGATGGCTGCCTTGAATTTTAGCAATGTTTCTTTTATGTACGTGGGTGCTTTTATATTAGGGGCATAGATGTTCAGGATTGAGACTTCATCCTGATGAACTGTTCCTGTTATGAGTATAAAATGCCCCTCTCCATCTCTTCTGATTGATTTAAGTTTAAAGTCAACTTTGTTAGAGATTAGTATGGCCACACCTGCCTGTTTCTTAGGTCCATTTGCTTGATAGGCCTTTTCCCAGCCCTTTACTCTGAGTAGGTGCCTGTCTTTGTGGTTGAGGTGTGTTTCTTGTAAACAGCAGAATGTTGGATCCTGTTTTCTTATCCAATCTCTTAGCCTGTGCCTTTTTATAGGTGAGTTGAGTCCATTGACATTAAGTGATATTAATGACCAGTGGTTGTTAACTCCGGTCATTTTTTTTTAGTCGTAGAGTTTGTGTGTTTCCCTTCTTTGTTTTGTGTTGGTGAAGGGTCTCTAGATGTCTGAGTTATTGTGGTCATTGTTGGACTCCTTGGTTAGTGATTTTCCTTCAATTACTTTCTGTAAGGCTGGATTTGTGGCTGCGTATTGTTTAAATTTGTTTTTATCCTGGAAAATTTTATTTTCTCCATTTATAGTGAATGAAAGCTTGGCTGGGTATAGTAATCTGGGCTTGCACCCATGGTCTCTCAGTTTCTGCAGTACATCTATCCAGGACCTTCTGGCTTTCATGGTTTCCATGGAGAAGTCAGGTGTAAGTCTGATAGGTTTACCTTTATAAGTAATTTGGCCTTTTTCCTTTGCAGCTCTTAATATTCTTTCCTTATTCTGTATGCTTTGTGTTTTGATAATTATATGGCGAGGGGATGTTTTTTTTTGATCCAGCCTATTCGGTGTTCTGTATGCTTCTTGCACCTTCATAGGAAAATCTTTCCTTAGGTTGGGAAAGTTTTCTTCTATAATTTTATTAAATAGATTTTCTGGACCATTGAGCTGCCCTTCTTCTCCTTCTTCTACTCCTATTATTCTTAGGTTTGGTCTTTTTATTGTGTCCCATATTTCCTGAATGTTTTGTGATGAGAGTTTGTTGGACTTGCTGTTTTCTTTGATCAGTGTGTTTATTTTCTCTATGGTATCTTCAGAATCAGAGAGTCTTTCTTCTATCTCTTGTATTCTGCTGGTTATGCTTGTTTCTGTAGTCTCTATTCGTTTACCTAGATTTTCCATGTCCAGACGGCCCTCTGTTTGTGTTTTCTTCTTTGCCTCTATTTCAGTTTTCAGGTCTTGAACTGTTTCCATTATCTGTTTGATTGTTTTTCCTTGGTTTTCTAGGGTATCATTCACTGATTTATTCAATTCTTCAAACTTTCTGTTATATTTCTCATCCATTTCTATAAGGGCGTTTTTTACATGCTGTTTAAGGGTGTCAATCACTTTCATGAAGTCAATCTTTTCTCCTTCCTCTTGATTAAGGGGTTCTTGTCCTCCCGTTGTGAGGTCGCTTGTTTCTGGTAGCTTCATGTTGCTTTTCAGCTTGTTGGGCGAATTCTTGCCTTGACGTCGGCCCATCTCTTCTTCCAAATGCTCCCTATGGATCTTCTTTTACCGGATTAGGTCTCCTTGCCTACCAAACGCTGTCTCTCCCCATTGTTGGCTCTCCCAATGCTGGGTCTCCTGGCGCCGAAAGATCAGGCCTCCGAGCTGGTTGGGCAGCTCGCAGACAAAGCGCCTACCCCGCTTGGTGCAGGCAGGCCACAGAAACAAAGGAACTGCTGCCCCCCCCCCCGGGAGCCCCGAGTACTCGGACCCAGCGCCCAGATAGGCTGGGCTGGGCGATGCCACGCGCCAAAAGAGGGCAGTGGGGGCGAAGTGGGGAGGGCTCTGGACGGAAGCTGGGTGGGCCAGGAAGAAAGAGGCAGCACCCGGGGAGTAGAGGCCCTGCAGAGAGCCCAAGCAGGACAGGGGGCCAAGAAACCCCCGAGCTCCCCGTCCCAGGCTGGCGCCGTGGGCCAGAAACTCACCCCAATGCTGGGTCTCCTGGCCCCGAAAGATCAGGCCTCCGTGCTGGTTGGGCAGCTCGCAGACAAAGCGCCTACCCCGCTTGGTGCAGGCAGGCCACAGAAACAAAGGAACTGCTGCCCCCCAGGAGCCCCGGGTACTCGGACTCAGCGCCCAGATAGGCTGGGCTGGGCGATGCCACACGCCAAAAGAGGGCAGTGGGGGCGAAGTGGGGAGGGCTCTGGACGGAAGCTGGGTGGGCCAGGAAGAAAGAGGCAGCACCCGGGGAGTAGAGGCCCTGCAGAGAGCCCAAGCAGGACAGGGGGCCAAGAAACCCCCGAGCTCCCCGTCCCAGGCTGGCGCCGTGGGCCAGAAACTCACCCCAATGCTGGGTCTCCTGGCGCCAAAAGATCAGGCCTCCGTGCTGGTTGGGCAGCTCGCAGACCACATATGATGATCTTTAAACCTGACCTGGTCATCTAGATTTTTGTATATTTAGCTCTAATCCTTTGGTTCACAAAGCTTGTTTCAGGAAACAGTTCAGTCATATGATATGTTTTAGAAGCAAGTTGCCAAATGATAGCCTGAAGCAAAAGATCATTTTGTTAGCAATAAATTGAACTGCATCTTACACTAGAGATCTTATAAAACCTACAGCAAAATCCTCAACATTAGAACATTATATATTTCTTCTCATTGGTTAACAGAGGTGAATTTTTTATTTTTTAAATTCTGTAAACAGTATAAAATAGTGAATATTTGCTTTTTAAAAGAACTGCCAGCTGTGCATATTTGTACATACATATAATACCAGTGTGTGTGCGACTTTATCTCCACTAGAGAAAAAACTGCATCTGGGGAATAAAAACAGTTACCATATAAACATGAAGACCTGAGTTTGAATTGCCAGACTTGTAGCATGAGCGTTTGTATTTTTATCACTCTTACTGGGAGGTGGAAGGCAGAAAGAGAGAGAGAATCCCCTGAAACTCAAGGGCCAGATGCCCTGACTTATGCAGAAGAAAAACAACAGAGAACTGGTCTCAAATAAGGTAGAAGGGGAGGACCTTCACAGATTGTCCTCTGATCTCCACGTGTGCTCTTTGGCCTGCACATAGCCACTCTTCACTCACATGCACATTGTACACAGGGGGGGGATTAATTTTTTAAGACTGGAAGAGGGATGGGGAGATGGTTGAACATTTAAGAGTACCTGCTGTTCTTCCAAGGGACTGGATTTCGGTGTTTATCACCCATGTTCTTTGGGTTCCTTAACCACCTGTAACTCTCACTCCAGGGAATCTGGCGCCATCTTCTGGCTTCTGTGGGTATCTATCTGCACTGGCAATTTCCCATGCTCATACATATTTTTAAAAAGCACCAGAATTTATCCCTACTGCATGCACTGGATTTTTGGGATCCTATTCTCTTTGGGCTTATACCTTGCTCAGCCTAGATATAGGAGAGAGGGCCTTTGACCTTCCCCAAAGCAATGTGCCTTAGCCTCTCTGAGGATTGGATGGGGGTGGGGTGGGAGGGTGTATGGAGGGAATGGGAGGAGAGAGGGAGTGGGAACTTGGATTGGTATTTCTAGAAAATCTAATAAAAAAGAATGAGGAAACTTCAAAAAAGAGAATTATTTCATACAATTGAACTTCTAGCTCAGCATTGTTCAATACAGTGTTAATAGTGGATTATTAGGCACTTAAGACATAATTGGTGTTACTGAAAAACAGTTCTGGGGATGGGACACTGGATTTCACATATGCTAGGTAATTGCTCTATCACTAAGCTACATCCCAGCCCTGAATTTTTAGTTCAGAGTCCCCAGTATTTTTGTCTACTGTATAGACCGATGAATGCAGTTATAGATTATGAGGATTTGTACAAATAGAACTCCCCTTTTGCTTCTGGTTCAGTGTTTAGTTTTCCATTCCTAAACTTCTTATTTGTGTTATGAAATGAATAGGCTAAGGCATTTTTTCTAAACAAAAATATATTTGATAGATGTTTTCGCAATTATTCCTTTCCTATCCTGATGGTTTTTATAAACCTTCTTACGTGACATATATTCACAATTCACCATCATGCTCTTCAGTAGTTTTTCTGGTGGCATTTCTGGTTGAAGCAGTGAGAATTTTTAGCTATCAAAATGTTGAAATTATAAGCTTCCCCTTGTGGACTGAGCTTGTGGATAGAAGTATTAAACAATAAAAATAGGACAGAAGAGAACATGATTATATTTTATGTTATTGAATGAAAAAAATGCTGCATGGTAACTTAAAATATTGTATTCTTTACATTATACTGCACTACATAAAACTAAAAATGGCCTTAAGTGTCTTGAAATTTTAAACTTTTTTAGTTTAGTATAGAATTTTGGAACTGAGAACAATTTAGCCATATTCTATGTAAGAAAACTGAGACCTAGCCAGGTATTGTGGCACATATTTAATCCCAGCACTCGAAAGGCAGATGCAGGCAGACCTCTGTGAGTTTGAGGCCAGCCTGGTCTACATAGTGAGTTCCAGGACAGCCACAGCCAAGACTGTAGATAGAGTCTATCTCTCTCTCTCACACACACACACATACACACAACACACACACATACAACACACACAAGACCAACTGAAACATGCTCAGAACATTTCATTTCACTACAGTTCATTTTTCTATGCACCACAGACATAATTTAAAAGTAATTATTTCAAAGCTGTCTTAAATAGAAAAATTTAAAGAGCTACTATGTAAAAATTCAACCATTTTTCTCTTCTATGTGTTAATTTAACTTTGTTTGCTTTGTTCAAATCTAAAATCAATTTGCCTTAATTTTAGTTTGTTAATTTGGAAAATTCTGCCAATTCTTAAGAAACAACTTGGGAACAGCCCTACCTATAATCAAATAGTGTGGAGTGTGTCAAGGTCACTGCTCTTTCTCTCCTTGATGAATATGAACAGTCACATTTACTGACTGCCCATTTGATTGGGTACTCAGGGTGTTGTAACTGGAATAAGGTATGTAGTTATTCTTATCTGGGGAAATTGAAGCCCCGAGGGAAATAAACTACTCATAAGAGTGCACAGCTAGTAAACAGGAGCAAAGATTCAAACCCAAGTCTCAAAGATTGCAAATTGCATTGACTGTCCCTTGAGTTGGCCTGCTTGAATTGAGAACACCCAGATGATTGATTCCATCTAGATAAAATCATCTACAGTGCAGAAAGTATCCAGGTGGTTTGCATTTTGTGAGAATGTAAGGAGGTGAATGAACTAGAAAGACAGGCACTTTCTCATGTATGTGAAGCCCTCTCAACAAGGCCGATGAAGGATGTGACCCTGGCATTAATCAGGAGTGCTGTTCCTCATAGAGACATGCTGCTTTTAGCTTTTAAAACTAGCCAGAGTAAAAACATTTCACATTATCTGGGAAAATACTTTCAGATTTATAAACAACTATGTTACCACCGAAGCAGAGTATCTTGTATTTGAAGTGGGGAAGAAGGAGGTTGTCTAACATTACTTACCAGCCATCTTTTTTTTTTTTTTTTTTTTTTTTTTTAGTTTTTCGAGACAGGGTTTCACTGTGGTTTTGGAGCCTGTCCTGGAACTAGCTCTTGTAGACCAGGCTGGCCTCGAACTCACAGAGATCCGCCTGCCTCTGCCTCCCAAGTGCTGGGATTAAAGGCGTGCGCCACCACCGCCCGGCTTTTTACCAGCCATCTTTATAGAAGCCCCAGAGTAGGAATTTGAGTAAATGTGGCTTGTTGCTTTAAGCCATGTAGTGGTGGTGCATGCCTTTAATCCCAGCACTTTGGAGGCAGAGGCAGGTGGATCTCTGAGTTTGAGACTAGCCTGTTCTACAAAGTGAGTTCCACGACAGCCAGAGGTGTTGTACAGAGAAACCTTGTCTCGAAAAACAAAGTGCCATATGTCTGTATTCTCAAACATTTTCATTGTAGATGGAATAAATGCAAAACTTTGTCTAGATCAGTGGCTTTTCAGTTGGATTCAAAAAGGCCTGGCTTCTACGAGCATGCTTTAGGTCACCTCATCACCTACTACACTTTTTTTCTAAGCAGGAGCAGAGTTCCTTGAAGAATACACCATGGAGCTATAGATTGGTTATAGAAGAACTGAGGGTGAAGGAGGTAATAGTCCCCTTGGTCTTAGAAACTCAATAGATTTTTGTTTGGTTTTGGTTTTTCAAGACAGGGTTTCTCTGTAGCTTTGGACCCTGTCCTAGAACTGGCTCTTGTAGAGCAGGCTGACCTTGGACTCACAGAAATCCTCCTGCCTCTGCCTCCAGAGTACTGGGATTAAAGGTGTGTGCCACCACCGCCCAGCTCAATAGATGTTTTTAAAGCAAAAGGGTAGAAATCCGTTGGTAATCTAAGTCTAAAATCTCCAAAGTTAAATGTTAAGTCAGTGTATTAAATGAGTTCTTTTTAAGAATCATGAGCCAGGCAGTGGTGCTCCCACCTTTAATCCCAGCATTTGGGAGTCAGAGGCAAGATGGATCTCTGAAAGTTTGAGGCCAGCCTGGTCTACAAAGCAAGTTCTGGGATAGCCAGAGCTGTTTTATAGAGAAACCCTGCCTCAAAAAACAAAAATAACCCATCTCAGTTACCTCTGTTCTTACTTACCTTCTTTCCTTCAGGTTCCTGGTAGCAATTGGTATAATTCAAGAGAATAACTATCACAGTGGATATTGGTATCAGAAAAAGGGGAGGTTGATTAAAGAGAGAAATAGTATAGGCAAGTTAAAAATAAGATATGCCTTGGATCAATAAAAAGAAGAATGTGCAAATTAGTTTTAAAATGTTCTTTTCCTCTTGGCTCCCGTTAGTGTGTGAAATATAGTACTAGGTGATAATGAATTAAGTAGAATTGTTTCCTTTGGATTATTATAGTCTAAAAATACTGATTGTCTGGACAAACAACCAAAATAGCATAAAACAAGCTAAGTTGACCAGGAATACAAACAGATATAATTGGATATTTAGAGGGAAATTACAATCTTATAATGTAATAACTTTCTATAGTAGACTTTTAATGATGATGTGAAAACTAGAAAACAAATGCCATTTTTAATATAAATATCACTTGGAAGAAACTTCTGGTTCTTGCCAAGATGGAGGAACCTATAGCTCTCAGTACTTCCCTTCAAATGAACCAAAACAAATGTGACCAGGAGCAGTGGAAAAGAAGGCAGATTGTCTGAGGACCTTGGAATGTAGTCTCTGGGTTTTCTTACTGATTTCCATATATCACCAACAGGATGCTATAACACTACCAGACACAAAAAGCTCAGAGAAAACTCGGTTCTCTTTAGCCAAACAGGAATAGGGTAGTTCAGTAAGCCTAAACCTTGGCAGTTCTCATTCTAATCTACCCAAATACTGATAGGAATAGGGAACAAGTGACAGTGTTCTGCCCCTCCAAGCCCCAAGGGTATTGGCTAGGGGAAATGTGTCGTAATTACCCGTTCCTTGCCTTGAAAGAAAAAAAGAAAATCACAACGGACAGTGCTTTGGTTCCCTCTGCTGGGTGACTTTTGCATCTATTCAGGAAACTGATTTTTCACCATCCTACCCTTGTGAAAGGAAGTTGTTTCTTCTCAGTGTACTTTCAGCAGGTTGAACCTCCACCACTGACCCAAAATAATAAGACTTGAAGTAGTGTGAGGTAGGCATAGTTTATACTAAGCTTCTACCATTACCCCAGCATCAACTAGGCAGAAAATAACTGAAGGCAAGAACACTTGTTTCCCACCCCTGCTAATGTCAGTGGGTTTTAGCTGACAGCTGAGACTGATTAGCTGTTCAGTTCCTCTTCTGTTCTTCCCTATTGTCTACTCTCCTTGAGGAACTGCTTTTCGTTCCTTTCCCACAGCCCAGAAGAAAGGTGAACTTACAGTCCTAACCTAACCAACAAGGTGGTTCACTCTCTGGAAGCAAGCATATAGCTAAATACATTTGAACATTTGAGACAGTGTTTCCACTATTGCTTGGGTAGTCTTAGTAGTGTTCAGAGAATATTTATGCTAATACTGCCCTCACACTATACCTCAACATGGGATTGCCTGCCAAAGTATATTAAATAGGATCCAAATGCTTGGCATACAGAAAAAAAATGTCACACAGGCAGTGGTTGTGCACGTCTTTAATCCTAGTACTTGGAAGGCAGAGGCAGATCTCTGTGAGTTTTAGGCCAGCATGGTCTACAGAGCTAGTTCCAGGACTACACAGAGAAACCCTGTCTCAGAAAAAAAAATCAATCAGGAACCATGAAAAAATATAAATATAAAAAGTCAGCAGACACCAATACTGATTCAGATGTTAGCATTACCTGGTCAGGATTTTAGAGCAGCAGCTTTGAAAAGTGAGCAAATATAAACAGTTAAATGAATTTTCCATCTCAGAAAAAAAAAGTAGAAAATATAAAGGAGCACCAAATGGAAATTTTGGAACTGAAAAATGTGAGTGAAATAAACTGAGTATGAAATCAAAAGAGTAAGGATGATAATAATTATAATATTGAAGGTAGAGCAAGAGAAATTTCCCCTCTCTAACTGGGTGTGATGGCATACACCCATAATCCCAGCACTTCAGAGGCTGAGACAGAAGGATTGCCCTGAGATCTAGGGCAGCCTAGGTTACAGTACAAGATCCTGTCTTCAAAAAAGTACCTCCACAGTCTGAACAACAAAAAATAACCTGGCGAAAAATGAACAGGACTTTTAAAAACTTAAAATGCGTATTATCAAAGTTCCAGAAGAGCCACCTAAAAAACTGTAATGGTTGAAATTCTGCCCAAATAGACAAAAGGTAAAATCTTCCAGATTCCAGAGTCTGTATTAATCACAAACAAGCCCAAGGCAATCCATTGCCTGAGTCATTAAATCAAACTTTTAGAAACAAGGCGTTACTGTTTAGTAGGTATAGTATTTAAATTTTGTGAGATTGGTTGCACAACAGTGTGAATAGCATTTAGCACTACTGGATTGTACACTTTCAGAAAATAAGTCTCATGTATAGTTTATTATAGCAATTTAAAAGCAAACTGGAAAATTAAAGAGAATCTTTAAACAGCTAGTGAGAACTGTGTCAATACCTGTATGGAGTGATTCACATGCCAGGGATTTACCCTCAGACTCTAGGGAAGTGCAACATTTTTTAAAATCTGAAGGAGAAGAGCTGTTAACCCAGAATTCTAGACCCAGTGAAAACATCCTATAGGAATATGGGTAAATTCATAGTAGTTTTGAATATATGATAACTAAGGATTTTGTCTAAAAACTAAGGAATTGGCTAAAGAAGTTAGTTCAAACAGAAAGAAAATGATAAAAGAAGAAAACTTGGACCATCCAGAATAAAGAAGCAACATGAATTCTACAGTTTCTCTCAAGAAATAGAAGAGGAGGTGAGCATTTCGTACGAGGCTTGTTAGATACCAGACTCAAAGGCAGTACAGAAATCCGAAATCAGTATACTATAAAAACATAGGTACAGAATCCTCAACCAAATATTAAACTCAAGCCCAGCAATGTACCATAGCCACGTGGGTTTGATTCCAGAAATAGAAAAGTATTTCTGCACTGAAAAGTTTTAATTGAAGGTAGTCCAAACATTTTAAAAATTAAAGAAAAACCACATATTGATGCAAAAACAAATGCAAAATGAGAATTTAGCAATCTGAGAAGGGAACTTTTCAGCCTGATAAAGAATTTTGAAAACCCTACAGTTGACATGTGGTAAATGCAAAAACAAACAAAAAAATCAGTGCTTTGTTCTAAAAATCCAGCAGGGATATAGCAGAGATGTCCATTCTCACAACAGCTGCTGATTATGGCCTTTAAAAATCCTACCAGCATAATAGACAAGGAAGGGCGGTAAAAGGCTTGTAAACTTCAGAGGAAGAAATAAGGACCAGTAAGCTAAAAAGCATTTGCTGTGAAAGCCTCTCTGCCCGAGTTTGAACCTCCAAACCCATGAAGTACCACACATCTGTAATGCCAGAACTCAAGTGCCAAGGTGTGTGTGTGGTGGGGCGGGGGGGAGGGAGACAGGAGAATTGCCCAGAAGCTCATGGGCCAGCTAACCTAGAATACACAGCGTGGCAGAAACAACAAAAGAGACCCTGCCTCAAACACAAGAAAGCTATCTCCAGAAAGTTGTCCTCTGACTTCCATATTCCATGGTTGTCCCACACACAATAATACATCTTTTTTCAAGGAAAGAAATAAGACTGCCCTTATTTACAGCCACATAGTGTTTTCTGGTGAAAGTCTCAAAAAAAAATTACCAAACCTTAAAATTGATTCTGTGATTCCATCATGGTTGTAGAGCACAAGGCTAGTATACAGAATGTGTGTTTATTCCTTTGCCAGCACCATAGCATTTTGATTACTAAAGTAAATCTTAAAAGCAGGTGATTACTCCCATTTTCTTTTTAACTCTCTCTCTCTCTCTCTTTTTTTTTTCTCGGAGATAGGGTCTCAGTATATTGACCAGAATGTGTGTGTGTGTGTGTGTACGTGTGTGTGTGTGTAAAACAAATGTATAGAAACTCCATAGTATCACTTATATGAAGTATGTATGGCTGAAAATTAAAAATTCCTAAGAATGTCTAAATAAGCAAAGAATAGTTATTTTGGTCACAGATTGGAAGACTCAACATAGTAGAAATGTTATTTCCCCCCCAACTCAATCAAAAACAACACAAGTTTATCATCTCAAAAATTAAGTGGAAAGTTAAATGAAGTGGAGTGCCTGGACATGGGGGCAGACACCTTTAACCTTAGCACTTGAGAGGCAGAAGCAAGTGGATCCCTGTGAGTTCGAGACCAGCCTGGTCAATATACTGAGACCCTATCTCCGAGAAAAAAAAAAGAGAGAGAGAGAGAGGTAAAAAGAAAATGGGAGTAATCACCTGCTTTTAAGATTTACTTTAGTAATCAAAATGCTATGGTGCTGGCAAAGAAATAAACACAGATCAGTAAGACAAAGCAGAGAATCCAGAAAGGCTTTTCAGGTGCAGTCAACTGGTTAAAGCAGATATAAATGCAGTAGCGTCTGTCAGGTTTTTAAGAAGCAAATACTGCCCAGCAGTGGTGGTGCACACCTTTAATCCCAGAATTTGGAAGTCAGAGCAGGTGGATCTCTGTGTTCTAGGCCATCCTGGTCTACAGAGTGAATTTAAGGACAGCCAAGGCTACACAAACCCTGTCTCAAAACAAAAACAAACAAACAAAAATACTGAAGAAAATCAAATGCTGAGGAAGAGCTCTATCCTTAAACATCTCAACTGAAGTCCAGGCAGGAAAAGATGTCACCTTTTTTAAAAAAGACAATTTAAATTATACTCGTAGATGAATTTTGAAAAATATGAATTTGTCTAGAAAATGAATTCAGTTTTATGTGGGGGTGAAACTACAAAATAAAGTGATTTGTGAAAAAAATTTAAGAAAATCCAATAGAAGCAGAACACATCAAATGGGGGGGAACATGAATCAAATAAACCCACACTAGTTTTGAATAGGGCATACTAAGGTTTTTCTTTATTAAAAGGGAAACTTATGGATCCCAATGAGGAAACAGGAAGAGGGTCCAACATCCAGGTGTGGTGTGCTGGAAGAAGGGGCCGAGTGAGTGCTCCTGCAGGCTTTTTGGTACCAAAGGCCACACCCCACTTGGTCTGTCCTCTCAAAGGCCGTTGGCTGAAGAAGGTTCCCCATCATCTCCCCCTTTTGTCTAAATAAGAGAGTTCTAAGCCCAATACAAAACTATACACAATAAGTACAGATATCAAGTATAAAAATTAGAATTACAACCAGTATAAACAATATTTTTTTTTTTTGGTATTTTCGAGACAAGGTTTCTCTGTGGTTTTGGAGCCTGTCCTGGAACTAGCTCTGTAGACCAGGCTGGTCTCGAACTCACAGAGATCCGCTTGCCTCTGCCTCCCGAGTGCTGGGATTACAGGTGTGTGCCACCACCGCCCGGCCCAGTATAAACAATATTAAGCAAGTAACATACTAAATGTTTTAATAATTATTTTATCCTAAGGAGTCTAAGTCTTATATTAGAAATGGCTTGGATAAATCATAAGAGGAAAGTAACTATGAGTATCTAATCTTCAACCCCATTGAAGGCCTGAGAAGGGAGATAACATTACTTGAGTAGGCAGGAAGTATAATCAAGCAGTTTCCAAAATATGCAGTAGATGATGGACATAACTGGTTACCTGGGCAATCACCCAAAGTCTCATTTGCAATGTTGAACAAAATAACTTTGTGTAGGTATATACAAATACTGTAAACAGAAATAGAAGCATATTCAATATAACAAATTTGAATTTATATCAATGTACAAGAATCTATACCAATGTAAATTGCCTATAAATAACAGCACACAGTATTCACTCTTTTACTCATTATTATTATTATTATTATTATTATTATTATTATTATTATTAGTGTGAGTAAGCTCACACTAATCTACCTATTTTCCCATTCAATTTCCCTTTTTGTTTTCAGAGATCTCTGAGCCTACATAATTTCCACCCCACCCCCCGACCCTATACCAGTAATAATCAACAGACTTTGTGGGGGAGAAGGGCCGTCATCTTCTGAAATTGCTTCTAGTGGTCATGGGGATGATGTTTTTTTAATGGGATCCTGTAAAACCAAAATGATGGCTAAGTTTCAAGGTTACTGTCTGGTATAATTGCAAATGTTGATAGGGTTTTTCTGAAGTTCATATTTGGAGTTCCGGCCAGAACGTTTAATGATCAGTCATACAGTAAATGTGAAAATAGAGGTCCAGGTTATTTTTCTTCTATAGTTACACCAAAATGAAAGCTTGGCCTTTGAAGCCAGCATGATGTTATTTCTCATTTGAGCCTCTGGAAACGAACTAAATCTGAATTAGTCGACTCAAACAATACATAGGTTATCTAATTTTGGATTTTTAGCTCTGAAAATAGAAGGGGATTCTTAGGACAGGGAACGCCTCTAAAGCTCCTCATATGATATTTGCCATAAAAGATGAATACAAGAAAAGAGAAGTTGAGATTTATCGAATATCTGGAACAGTTGAGTATACTGAGCTTATCACAGCTTCTGGTGGATGGAATATCTGAGTCTGGACTGGAAAGTTGAGGTAAATCACTTATCCAAAGACACCTGTAATAAAGGGCAAGGCAAGGCAGGTTTTATGATTTGATATGGCAGGCATTACAATTCATAATCTATTTTACTACCCTAGTTCCCCAGAGTTGTGTAATCACAGGAATCATTGAAGATGCCCGTTAAAAAAAAATACTAAGCCAGCTGGGCTGTGGTGGGTACACACCTTTAATCCCAGCATCGGGAGGCAGAGGCAGGCGGATCTTTGTGAGTTTGAGGCCAGCCTGGTCTACAAGAGCTAGTTCCAGGACAGGCTCCAAAGCTACAGAGAAACCTTGTCTCGAAACCTCTTACCCCCAAAATACTAAGCCATGGAGCTTCTGAAAATATGATTTTGTTTCTGTGTAGAGGGAGTCCAAATTATTTTATTTTGTAATGTGTTTATGTTACTAGAAACTGGGTGCAGGGTAAGCACTCTACCTACTTATTATATGTTAACAGAAAACTCAAGTATTTCTGGTCATTGTGCAGGGATTGGAAACATACCATCTATTCAAAAGAAGTAGGGCTTAGAAGACAAGAGTATGATGGAGGAAGGTCATTGGCTAATAAAGGAACTGCCCTGGCCCATTTTATTGGTTAGGACATAGGTAGGTGGAGTAAACAGATCAGAACGCTGGGAGGAAGAGGAAGTGAGGTCAGAGACTCCACAGCTCTCTCGGGAGCAGATGCCAGAGAGAGCCACCTCAGAGAGAGACACCATGCTCCTGGCTCCTGGGCAGACGC